>NC_073701.1:58360604-59036450 GCF_023634085.1 Falco cherrug | reverse complement strand
TCTTAGCTCAGCATTTTCTTGTGGTCTGTATTAGCACCCAGGACTTTTTTACAGTGCTTGACCCAAGTCCATTCCTGTGTCAGAATTCTTCATTTCTTTTTGGCTGGGTTATCGTGCTCCCCAATATTCTATCTGCAGTTGCTTACACCGCCTTACATCACTATCAGTTGTTGATGGAAATGATCAGAGCTGGCTCCAGCTCTTTCTGAGTGTGGACCAAGCTATCAGGCTCGCGGTGCTGTCGCACAACCCTTGCTTTAGGGATCAGTAGCAATTCTTGAGAGGCATTGCCGAGCACTCTAATTTCCTGTCAACAGTGGCATCATCTCCCTTTTTCTGCCTCCTTGCTTATTAGCAATGATTCACAACAACAGATATCTTCCTCCTTCAGTGAGGTGGGAAAAGGCAGCCCTAAAGTTACAGGGAGAAGTGGAGCCCATGCAACCAACTCCCAGAACAGCAGTGCTAACTCTCCCACTCTCCTTCCTCTTTCCTAGGAGAGATGCTACCTCATTCTCACTTTCCCGTACTTTCCAAACACCATATCCCTCCTCCTCTGCTTGAGGTTGCTCTTTCCTTTCCTCTGTGCCTTCAGGCCTTCTGCATTCAAAACAGCAGGGCTGGCTGCAAGTGTTTACAGAACTGGTTCCACAATTCTGGAGAAGTTGAATATCACTATTTGTGAATTTCTACTGTATGTACCATGAAATGAACCCTTAGGTACCTGGAGACTTGGGTGAATTTTTTCCCTTGACTTCAGTAGAGCTGGGTTTTCAATCAGGAGATATCAAGATCAGGTTACCTTTTTTTTCTTTTTTTTTTTTTCCTCCAGATTCAATGAACTAAAATTTAATGTAGCACAAATACCTGCTGTATAGTATAAATATTTCCATTCCCATTCCTTATCTTGGAAACTGTATGGTCTTCCCCTTTAATGAATTGGCATTTAGGATTGGCGAGGGATAAATCTGTTTCATCTTGGCCCTAAGAAACAGATTCATCCAGAGAAAACCTAGCAGATTTGAGTTTCACTAAACTCCAGTGTAACTCCAGAGTTAAAAAAGAAAAAAAAAAAAACAACAAAAAAAATCCCAAAAAACACAACTAAGAAAAAGGTTTCTGAATCTCTCTTTATAAAGTATATACATATTTCAGGTGATAAATTAGAACTGACAGTCTCACAGGGTAAAAGTTTGTCACCTGGATTCTCTTCAGAAATGTGTATGGGTGAGTGATGCGAGATACACTCCGAGAGGGATTGAAGACTTCTCTCCATTTGGGACTAATCTTTCAGTCTGGAAAAATAGTTTTCTGAAATGAAAATGGATAGTTTTTCAAATTTAGGGTTATTTATAAAAAAGTTTTTTTACATTCTGTAGGTTTGCAGTGTTCTGAAGAAAGCTAGCGGTGCTGTAAGTTTTGAGAAGGTGTCTGAGTTTCTTCAAAATACATTGTTGTACATTTGTATTAAATATCTTAAAACACTGACTGTTGCATAAAAATATCTCCACATATATTTTCTCTCTTTTCTTATTTCATTGCTTTTATCAGGAAATCTTGCTTTCTGGAGCTGTAACCATGCAGTGTATTAAACATTTATGTATCCCATTGGCCAACCCATGAAATTATATAATTATCCCTGTTACATTTACATACTATTGGGCTTCTGTGCAAGGTATACAAAACATGAAACAAAACACATCTTTCTAGTCAAATGAAGAGCTACACTTGCAGTAGTCTTTAGCACTATCAAGTGACAGTAGATAATCTGCTGCCACTTTGCCTTATCTTCAGTAGGATGAATTATGGATTACAATTTGTCCTTAAATTGTATTTGCATGCACTTAAAATGTTCATCTGCCAGAGACATAGTACAACTTATTTGAGAATGAAGCACATTTCTGAATGGGCTTTTCATTCACAATGCATTTGACTGTAAACAAAATGAAATAGGAACCTTAGGCATTACTCATGGGGGGATAACTTCTAGATACATGTACACATGCTGGGTAAATGGCATTCATTTCCTATGAGAGTATGTGGCTTGTGGATTTCTTAAATTTTTAGATTCTCTGTCTAGAAAGCATCAATTCATCATCTAGTCAGACACTTGCTCTGTTGCTAGCCCTGGAATTTCATCCAGTTACCCCAGCGCTGAGCTCAGTAATTTGGATTTATGCTGCACTGCAAAGAGAGTTTCTATAACTGCATCCATTCTTGACCCATTCAGAAGAGAATCTGTCCTTTCCCATGTGCAGTTTTATCCAGTGACTCATCATCTCTACTGCAAAAAGCATATGCATTTCAAAATTCTTAGCTACGTTTCTAAAATATATTGTTTTCTTCTCCCCCCAGTCTAAATGTAACTATTTCTGATTTCTTGTAGTATACATGCATAATTTTATTACTTTCAATAACTTATACAGGTTGCTAAATTTTAATTTGACTCTAATCAATGGGATTTTTGATCCTCAACTTAGTTCACAGTCCAATTCAATGCATGTATTAGTAAGGAATTTGCCAGAAATCTATGTTCCTAACTATTGATGAAGACATGTACCCTTATTTTATGGATCGTTATCTGAATGAGTTCAGTATTAAAATAGCTATCTCAGACATATGTAAACAGATCAGATATTCCTAAAACAAAATCCTGGCTTACAAGAAGAAAAAAAACTTTAGAATTCTAAATTTGCAAACTTGCAACTCTCTTCCTTTCTGAGCATCAGAATTTGCTAAAGTTATGAATGCATCCTGAACTCTAATTAAGGCATTGTTATCAACTTCCAATCTAAGCATTTCTTCTAATCTTTCCTCTTTCACAAAGCTCAGACCCTGAGATGTGCAAGACCCATTGGCAGTGGGTCATCCTCTGTCATGGGGGCTTGTGGTTCAGCCAAAACTTGGTATTTTAGACAGTGAGTACATTTCACTTCTTCTCTTTGGGAAAAGAAAAAAACCCACACAAACCAACCAACCAACCAACCAAACAAACAAAAAAAAAACAAAACCCAAACCACAAACAAATAGAAAAGCAGATACAAAAGTAATTTAACAAGTTTAATTTATGCCATGCATTTGGGAAAAATGTGTTCTTCTGAGTTAACCCCTTAAGCTATGCAGTCAACAGGGAGTTTTCTTATTATAGTACATGGTTTAACAGTTTTCCAGCTACTCCAGCTGTCCAAATGCAAAATCCAGCATTCAGAGACATCATGCAAAGTTTTGACATTCTCAGGGCACCCAGGGTCTGGAAGCTGGTGAATGGATTATAATGAGACACAATATAGTGTTTTTAACCCTGACAGATATAAACTAGTGCCATAAACTAGTCTCATTTCATATAAGAGAAAGCAGTATTCACACAGCTCCACCAAAGAGATTAAAACTTGGCAAATATAAGCAGCATTCCTTAGGACTTATTAAAAAGCTTTTATTTTCACTTTCACTAAGAAAATGGGAAAATTAAGTTTTCACAACATATTCAACTTGAAGAAGTTTTTAACGTCTTCTGAAATTTCAAGCTGCCAGGTTGAGCAAAATAGGGACAGCTTTCACTGTTTCAGAATTTGAACATCATGTAGGCAAGTACATAACAGTAATGAAATTGCTTTTTTAAAATACAGGAGCAGGTTGCAGCTCCCCGTGGCCTGTGCCATCCCTCTTTGTGAACTGCAAGGCATGCTATACAATAGCTCTTCAAAACCAACATTTCATAGAGGAGGTCACATACTGCAAACAAAGAGCTGTCATATGGAGGACCTATCAACACAAAATGCTTCAATCTTTACAAAATGTTACAGTACATTTTGGTCTTGTTCCTTACACTGCTGGATTACTCGTGTATTGGTTGCTTTAGCAGTCACAGCAGGACTGTGTTTTGGAGGGGAAAAAAACCCCAACCCAAACATTTTAATTTGAGTTTTTATCTTCTGGAAGTGTGAGGGCTAAGAAGCACCTAGCTAGACAGTGTCTGTGTAGCAATACTCACAATTACTACAGCATTTTTTGGGTGATAGCCTATAAAGAACGACAAACAAAAAGCCAGCTGTGAACTGGAAAGCTGTTAAAATATGTGGACACATATATGATATCCCATACCATTTAGTGATTAAACAAGTATCCTTTCTGGCCATATTTATGAGGTTTGGAAGCCCATCACCATGAAAATTGGTCTCACTAGACAGGGAGATAGAGGTACACCGGGTGTGATCAGAGGTGTTCAAAAAAGCCATTTACCCCTTTCACTGCTGTGATGAAGAAACTTTTCTGGGAAGAACAAACTGTAGTAAGCTATTTCTGTGCAAAAGCTGGAACTAGTTATCTTTATAAAAACTATGATAACTGTTAGTGAATTCATTCAAAGTTTAACAGAGAATATTTCTGTCGGTCCAGCTGCTATAGATGAAAGAAGTATTACAGTGAGATACATTCTACAGTCTCCCACTTATCCAGCTCTTTTAGCAAGCTTATTTTTATGGCCACAGAAATAGCCTGAGATGCGGTGAGGAAATAATAATAAAAAATTACTAACCAAAGTCTAAGTTCTTTTGCAAAACATAAGGTTTCCATGAAAGAGAAGTCATAATTAGCATTCAATACCATCAGTGTATAAGAAATAGATGGAGATTTATATTAAGTGGTGAGATTAACTGGTGCAAACTGAGCCACGTGCCAAACCCAAAGCTCTTTAGACTTTTGGGATTCTGTACAACCATGTCTGACTCATCACTGAATCTGGGTCATTCTTTATGCAAAGCCTTCTTTGGCGCAGAATTTCTCCAGACCTAACCTAAACCTTGAGTGTACAATATATCTAACTTCTAATGATAATAACTGAAAATATTATTATTACTGATACTGTTATTCCACTAATTCTGGTTCCCAACTGGCTCCTTCTTAGTTTCTGACTACATTGTGTTATCTGCTGTATGACCAGAGAGAAAAAAAAGAAGTGCAGCAATTGCCTTCAGAGTAACTTACAATGTTACAATAAAGTGACTTGTTGCAAACACCAGAGGGTGAAGGGGCTGAGACTGAAAGAAGCAATAGTAAAATTCTGCATTTATACTGGTCAGTAGTCTGTGCTGCTTCATGCTTCTGCATAAACTGAATGTGTTTTTAAAATCAGATGTCCACCATTTCTAGTGGCCTTCTACCTACCTGTTGTCAAAGGTGATTAATTTACTATAAGAAATATAGAGTAAGACACAAATGCTGATCAGAATCTCATGCCTGATATACTAATGTTTCTTTTTGATTTCTTGTTTTGTATGTAACAGTGCTTTTATGTCATGAAGTGTTATTTATGATTTTCTGTTTGAAATATACATGTGGAATGAAAACAAACTCAAAACAAAAATGTAAAGTAATGTCTCCTGACAAAAAACTTGAAATATTCTGAGTTTTTTATCTGACATGCTCATGATACAATTGATCATAAACAAGGCAACCAAGGAAATTCAGTTCCAGTGTTGACTGTCTTTAAATTTTTCAGATTTCCAGATGACTGATCTCTATGTCTTTCTTTCTCTGTACAAATAGCGTGTTGTGAATTAAAATATGAAAAAAGATACTGTCTAAATGAAGAATTTGACAGACTGTATTTACCAACCATTAAAATCTATTGGTGTCATGCAAAAAATAAATTAATGAATCTATCACATAATGTTTATTTGATATTATTGTGAATGTTTGAATTGTACTGGTACCCATAGGGTATTGGTACTTCCCAAGGGAGATCACAAGGGAACAAATACCCTGTTAGAAGGAGTAACAGATAAAAAATGGGACAAAAAAAATTGATACACTGGAAGGATATTAAGCATGAAGGTTAGGAGATTCTCCCTTGGTTTTAACACACTTTCTTATAAATAAATAACCCTCTGCTGTGATCAACTGTTGTACCTGAGTTCCTGACTTAATCTCATCTATAAACTAAACTTTATCAATTAAAAAAGTACTGAGGAGGACCCACAGGTTGCAAAATTCAATGATTTTACAACCATGATGAAAATGAAAAGGAATATTGCTTAGTGAAGAGGTACTGTGGTTCACCCAGTCAGGAATGCCAGGAAAGCAAAGCTTAGTAAAACTAGGACAACCACCTGATACACAGTAGGCAAGTGGTAAAGAGGAGAAAGTAAACTCCAGATATCTGTTTGGAAAAATGTGTGTAAGGAGTCATGTCGATGGTATGTTCCCAAATTGAAGCAAATGTTCTGGAGCCATTACTATTCAGTACTTTAATTAATGACCTTGGATAATGGAGTAGAGAATACATCTTTTAAAACTTGCAAGTCACTCCATGCTGGGAAGAGTTGCAAACACTTTGAAGGACAGGATTAAATAATAAATTAAATAATTTTGACAAAATGGAGAAGTGACCTGGGAAAAAAGTTGTAAATCAATAAAGATAAATGCAAATTTTTATACTAGGTAGGAATAATCATCTGTACAAACACAGAATGGGGAACACCTATCCAGGATCTGGGAGGTGTTTTTGTAAAAAAACAAGACCAAAACCCAACAAAACCCCAAGCAAAATAGAACCAACATGCGAATATCACAGTGGTACATATAAATATCTATACTTTCGGACTTGGCATAATCCTTTTATTTGAATATGATACAAATGCATTGGGAGAAGTCTGTAACAAGATCCCATCAGAGAAAAACAAGAACAATAATGGTCAGAAGACTAAATCACATGATTTCTGAAGAAAACCTAAAGGAGCTGAATTATCTAGTTTACAGTAAAGAAGTCATGACAGCAGATTTTAAATACATGGAAGGCTAGTTTCAAAAATGGTGATGATAATTTCTCTTGTCATATTTACTTTAGCTAGAATAAGAAGCATTGAGTTTAATTTGCAAAATTATTAGGAATTACAGAATGCGTTATAGCAGGCAGAATATCTGAATAGTAAAATGCTGTCTGAAGAACTTTTTTTGGTGTTTTTTGTGGTTTAGTTTTGGGTTTCAGGGGGGAAGTATTTTTTTTCTGCTTGAAAGATTCCTTGAAAAAATCAGGTGACCTTCTAGGGTCTAGCAAGGGGTAGACTTCTCTGTTCTTGCTGCAGGGTTGATGATCTCTCGACCTCTTTTCCAACTCTATTTTCTATTATTCTATCTTCACTCCATCTAATCATACATCCTGTAGTTCTGTATCATGGTTGGTTGTAGAGTGTATTGATAGAGACTGTGCTATTTCCTAGGTTGTGACATTAAGACATTCCAGTGGGGCCAGAAGAGCAGAATTAGAGCACAGCTCTGGCTTCCACCCTCGTGGTAGCTGGAAAGCAATGGGAAAATACAGAGAGGAAAGCTGGTCAGAGAAGAGTGACAAATGTGCATATGGATTTGATGCCTTTAGTAAGGAAACCTGATACAATTAGGAGTCCTAACTCTCGTTTTATAAAAAAAAAATTTGTTTTCATATGACTAGATAGTAGGCATACCAGCTACTATATATATGTATGTATTTAAATTAACAGATAAAAAAATGTGCGTGCAGCAGGAGGTTGTACATGTGTGTGTGTTGGCTCAGACATAGCAATAAGGAGCAACAGGACATACCTCTTTCAGGGGGAGGTATGATTGCCCATTTGTGTTTTCTTGCAGGAACAGTTTGCAGGACACCTACTGAACAACAAGCTCAACACCTGCTCTCACCTGATTATTCCAATCTTTACTCACAAGTTCCAGGGAGAAGCTTTTCCTATTTAGGCTTCCACTGGCCAGGAATTTTCCAATATAAAAGTTATTTTACTGAAAAATGAAAATCCAACAAAAAAACATGTGAAATGACTTAGTGCAAAATCTGAGCAACCATAAATTTAGTGCAGGTTCAGGATTAGTGCAGTTTTTTTTAAGTCAGAGAGAGAGACAGGAAGGACAACAGACATGATATTGGTAATTTGAGCATGGCATTTCTGTGACAGACCACTTGATTTAACTTGTTCCTCTTCTTTCACATTCCACTGTTCTGCTCTAACTGCAGCCCATAGCATACTCGGATGCTGGTCTTTCTTGTGCTGTCCTGTTCAGGGGACAGTGGAACAACCTTCCCCTTTGTATTTGCAATGGACTGTTGATTAGAGTAGGGCCTTGAGTCTGGTTTACTAGGTGACACTCAGTATCTCTTTTTCCCAAAATTTCAGGATATCACACTATCAAAAAGAAAAAAAAAGGAAAAAAAAAAGAAAAAATAAAGAAAGAGAATAAATAAGATAAAGTGGATGATTAGGAGAACATTACCCTTTAGCACTCTAGTCAGTGTCTTCTCTTTGGGGAAATGGGAAAGCCTGAGAGTTTTACTCTTATTGCTTCATTTTTTTCTGACCAAAGATTTTCAGAAGAAAACCACTGGTAGCTCAGATATGTAACAAATACATATGTATAATACACCTGAGATTTTAATTCAAAATTCAGAATAGTAGAAAACATGCTTTCCTTTTTTTTTTCTACTTGTATTAATCCTGTTCTCACAGTTTGTATTACTCCAGGCTCTCTCCTGCCTACCTGTCTTTATATTTTTGTTCAATTATTTATCTTCTGTTTTATTAACCGTATTCTAATCTCTCTTTCTACCAAAGCCCCAAATGACCAGAGGGCCACTCCTGTTCTGATTTAAGTACATGGCACGGCAGACTTCAGTGGTGCAGGATCAAATCTCTTACAGCTCCAGAGCATTAGAGTTACTTTGTTCCATTTCACAGTAATAATACATTAATTTTCTTTAGCAAAATTAAAGGTATCCTAACATACGTGATAGTGGTAAGATGCCATTTTAAACTTGAGTTCTTATATGTCACAGCTGAGTGCAATAACAAACATGATAAAAAACAAGTGCATTGGTTGCATTGTAGCTATAAGACTGAAAGGATGCAGAAAAGTGGTGACTATTTATGTGACAGAAAAACTACATGCATATTCCCACTTTGTTTCATTAATAGATCTAAAAAAAAATAAAAATAAAAGTCACATTTTTCCTTTCTGTCCCTAAACTGAGAAAACAAAGCTAAAAGATGGCAGGAAAAGGCAAGTTAAACATATGTAAAATGCTCATAATTGGACTAACTTTTCATTATCTTATTTGTTTCCCAGATTTTCAGAGATACAAAGCATTCTAGTGTATTTGTAAAACTGCAGTTTGAACAGCTGCGTTTAGCAGTGAAAGTATATGAGGATATCTGAAAAAGCAGAAACCACAGACAGATTTAAACAGGTTTGATTGGTATGACTCACTGAGGCCCTGCGTTCAAAGGGACCTGCTGGGATTGCCACTTTTGTTATTTACTGAGAAATAATGGGGGTTACAGCTCTGTGCATTGTCAATATGCACCACAGATGTGAGAGTCTGGAAGGTAATTGTCTATACTGAAGCTAGTCACCCTGGGCTCTTAGGAGCATTAGATCCTTATTTCTCTAATAAGCATCCAGTGCTAAGCATGATGCAGAAGACAGGTCAGAGGTGCTTCTGGAGCTATTTATCTTCTCTGACTGTAAAGTAACTTTTAGATGCCTAAATGAGGTAAGGCAATACTGAGAGTTCAGGTGCCTGGAAACTAGCTCAATTTCTCATCGTTTTCCCACCTTCCCTGCTTCCCCCAGGCCAAGGTAAGGAAGCTGTGTATGGCCATGGCACCTTCTGCTCTGCCTCTGCCCTTCCTTCCTCTGCTTTTCCTTTGGCACCTCTAAACCTGGCCACACCAGGTGGATATCACACATTTTTAAATCCATCATAAGACGCATACTTTGGTGCCAGCCTTCTGCTCTTTCACAGTGTAGTATGCATATATGCGTTCACAGCATAATATTTCAGTGTCTTTTCTGCTGTGTGACCAGCAGTGCCGGCAGCAACCACAGGCAGTTCTGGGGGCTGCAGAGCGGTAAAGAGGCTGCAGAACTGCATGGCACTGGGGTGTGCATCTGTGATGGAGAATGGCACTTGGAAAGGTCTCCACTAATAGGCACATTTGCACCTGGTGGGCTTTGTGCTGCATGGTGGACGCACAGGCACAGGCATGACTGGCATAACATGCGTTCACATGCTGAGAGAGGGTTCACCTTAGAGGTGTTCAGGCCTTCCTGCAACTGCTACTGAATTGTCTTTTTTAAAGGACATATTTTGTTGCGTTGCATTAAATGCTAAAATCTTTCAGCCATATCATACTGTAGAGCAAAGTCACTTTTCAAGATCATACTTTCAAAAAAACCAACAGACAGGACAGAGGCAAGCTACCTCCTGGCTCCCAGAAAACCCACAACAACAAAACCTCTATATTTCCTTTAGAAAGTAAATTTTTCAGTGTCACAACTCATCTATGTGCTGAACAATACCAATAAATCTATTTCAGGCTTGTTTTTCTGACACAACAAATCACATTTGACCCTTTTTCCCTCAGCTCTTTCTCTCAGTTTCTTGGGCAGGAGCCACATGGCAGATAATATTAATCTGACCTTCCTCTTGTCCCAGTATGTAAAGTTTTTCTTTCCTTTCATTATCACTCTTCATATACAACTACAATAAATGTCATGAACTGATGAGCAGTAAAACAATTTTTTCTCTTCCAGCTTTTGTATAAGTCAGCCAGAAGAAAAAAACAAAACATCTTACAGTAAGCTATCTTATGGACGGATATTTTTATGCAATGTTTTGTGAAACAATGAGTGACACTGCTGCTCATATCATCTCTTTCCAGAGTGAACACAAATACCAAGCAAGGCACATGCTTCTGAAGTGCAGGACTGGAGCAGTTCTGTCTCAATGTCATACAGGGAGTCACATCCATTCTACCCCTTTCAGACAGGTCTTCCAGAGCTGTCAGTCACCCATCTCTCCTTAAAAGCTTAATTTTGTTAGTATATAATGTTCCTCCCATATCACAGACTAGTTTTAAAGTACCCTTTTATCTAAAATAAGAGGATTTTGTAAATGTCTTACTGCATTTTACTTCAACAAAACAGAACAGCTTCTCCTTCTCTTCTCCCTCCCCTTAAAACAAAATGAGCTTTATTTTTCATTAGTATTAGAATATTTCTCAACATAAGTACTGTCTTTTTTTCCTATCATAACCTTATTCTATCAGACATTTAATCTAAAAGTACATGTAACAGTTTATATAGACTTAATAAATTATTAATAGCTCTTTGAATAAATCTTTAATCAGTTGTTAAAAATTCCAGAAGGCTGTTAGGTTACTTATCACTCTAGTTTATAATCTTGAAGCGGTGGGCTTATATCTGCCTATAGCAAGTATTGTTCATGCCTGGAACTATTAATTACTTATTAACCCTTTGCTATGACTGTGCAGTTGTTACAAAGTACCACTTGATTTTTTTCTGCACCACTCTCTACCTGTTGAGTTCCTTGGCTGGTTAAGTGGGTCGAGTACCAAAGGTTGCCTCCTGGCCCCAAGGAACCCACATTTTTGCTATTGCCTTGGGATTTTTGCCACGGCATTTTTCTTCTAAGTGAGAATTTTTTGTATGATAATTGGGACATAGTAGAGCTTAGAAGAGGGCAAGGGAATGAAAGTAGTTCACAGCTTTGGTTTTTAGGTCTTTACTGACAGCCTATTGACATTTCTAAAATATTCCCCCAGTGTAACTTCCTTTCCCACTTCCCACCTGTCACTTGATTCAGGGAGACTAAAAATAAAATAGAAAGTTACTCAGAGGGTACGCTGAGTCCTTCTTGTGCTATGTTTGTGAATGCCAGACTTTAAAACCAACTGGTTGAAGGAATGGTAAACTCCTCAGGACCCAACATCAGCGCAGCCACTGGAAAGGCTTCCTGGAATAAGCCCTTACACCTACACCTGCCTTTCTGCTTTACCAGATCAGTGGTGTTGGATAGGATATTTTAAACAGAATGAACAAACCTTTCAAATTTAAGAAAAACCAAGATCAGAAACCAAATCAAAAGCAAACCTCCTCTCCAGTTTGGGATGATAAAGTAGGCTCCCTTGTACTTTCCGCAGATGCAGCTGTGGATAATAAACCACTTGCACAACATGATGCAATAGTTTCTATATGCTTATTCTAACTTTTCATTCTCTACTAATGAATGCATAAATACATGTAGTAAATTGCTCTGTAATGGATAGGCTGATGTGGTGCAGATCTGCCTAAGCTTAAACACAGACTTTTGAAAAAAATTCTGAGTATTGTTTCTCCGTCATCCCCATTGAATTCTCCAAGGCTTCACTTTGCTATGTAACCTGTGACTTAGAAGTGCTTGGGATGTATCAGAGTCCTTATTACGGAATAGGGGTTCAGTTGTGTGGTGGGGGTGGCGGTGTTGGGTGCTTAGCTGAGAAGCTGGAATGTAAGAGAAGGAGCAAGGGCCAAACAGACTGAACAACTTGCCTGCAGGAATAATGGGGATGAAGAGCCACTGATCCTGGACTATCTGCTACATAGAACTCACCAGGGAGGTCAGGTACTCCAGCACCACGGAGAGATCCTGTCTCAAAAGCAGAGCTATTTTTCAAAGCAAGGTCAGTCCATCACTGTGGAGTTGAAAAAAAAGTGGAGGAAAGGTTTCCTTGCTTAAATATCTTCCCCAAAACCTGTGTACATGGAGATATGAAATATGCGTTTTTCTTTTAAGAAGGGCTTTTTCCATTTTCTCCCCCATATGAAAAAGCTTTTTGTTTTGTCTTAAGGCAGCTAACTTAACTTTGAAAGTAAAAATTGAGAAAGGGAGCTTTGGCTGCCAAATTACCTTTCTGCAACATACCCAAGTAACACACAGCTTTCTGTAGCATATAAAGCATAGAACAACTGGAGAACTAAAGTGGCCAATCTTAGAAGTCCCAAAATCCAGCAGTCTGGCACCACAAGATCTGGCATCGTGGTAGCTCCATCATCTATGAACATCTGTGCTCAGCTCCAGAGCCAGGAGCTGAGAGCAATCCCCTCCTAAACCCAAGGAATTTGAGAGCACATGGGGTCCTGCAGCTGAGACCACTCACAGCCAAACCACATTCAGCCAGTGGATGAAACCTGACTGTCCTAACTGAGCTTTTTCCATCCATGCCATACTGGTGAAACACAGACCACCTGAAGGTGCTGCAGCCAATCAAGTTTGACTCCAGGTCCTTGTTTTTGATTTCTCATTATCTTTTCTGTATATATTTACAACAAATGTGAGTTATAAGTAACAGTACTAGCAAAATCATATTGATAAATTAATTCAGCACTTCACAACAAAATTGCTAACCTTTTGCAATTAATTTGTTAAACATATCATAAAATATTGTCATATTTAAGCAGTTTTAATTTGCACACAAAATATTCAGGGCTGTAGCAAGTTCCCAAATTGACATAAACTGAGAAACAGATTAGTATACCAATGGAATACATGAATTCTAATATGACTTAAATTTAAATGTAAATGAGCTGAAAACTATTAACAAGGCATTCAGACATACTAGAAGGGAAACTATGCCAAAGAAATCTTGATCAAGTAGCAGTCTATCCAATATGTAGTCCAGCACTCTGTAACTAATTACAGAAGACTAAAGAAAATAGAACTGCTACTTTCTGGAAATAATACAATAGATAGATAATGTCATGTAGAAAGGTCATGATTAATCATTTACCATATATTTTGGGGGTATAACACTTGGTTGAAGAGTATAGACACAGCCACAGCTCCATTATCCTCAGTTCAGGTCTCACATTCATCTCTAATGTCACCTAGCTGACATCTCACACAACTTAGATTTCATAATCTTCATGTCACTTCTGTCTGTAAGTCTATCAGCAACTGTGCCTGAAAGACTACCAGAATTCTCAGTGACTCCTCTGCCAAAACTCTTGTTCATGATCCAACTGCATTTCAGCTTCATTGCTGTCATTCCCAATCTGTCTAATCGTAGCTACCCAGAAGCAACATATTACCCCATCCCTACATAGAAATAAGAGTGTTTCTCCTCCAATTTAATTAATCTCATGTATGCTTTTGGATTAATTTTCATGTTACATCTATTATTGTGAGATATCAAGTCTGTGAAACTCAATCTGCTTTAGCAGAACCGTCTGTTAAAACCCTCTCTCTAGCCAGCTCCCTCGTTATTACTGCTCCAGGGTTGTTTGGGAGATTTGCGGCTGATGTTTTTCATGCCAGGCAGCCTTCCCTGCTCCTTCAGGCTTGAACCATGAAGCAATTGCTCCAGGTTCTTCCCCTTGCCTTCCTGTCACTGGAAAAAAAAAATGTTAGTTTGGTGCCATGCCACTGTGGGCATAATAAAATAGACAGGTCTTTTGGCAGTGGTGGCTGAGGGGTGCTACTCAAGGTAGATGTGGCTGTTAGAAGGGATGAGTTCAATGGCAAGAGAAAGAGGACAAGGCCCCATTCACAAAGACCCAGAAAACAAAATTTTAACTGCATTATTTTATTCCCCACCTTTAAAATAAAAGTTCTGGCTTCAGGATTTTGGCTGTCAGGATAAAACAGCACGTGTATGTTGATGCTCACCATCTGTCTATAGCACAGCATTTTTGCACAGTTTGGTGTTCTCAGATGACCTAGGGGTAGCATGCAGATTTAAGGATCATACATGTAGGGATATTTCATAGTCACTTGGATACTACTTATTAGCTGATAACAGCAAAGTTTGTAATGTACTTTTTAAAAAATCTAGTTGCTAGAAATCCGGGAGGGGACCATCTCCACTGTCTAGCCTCCACTTACACTTGTCGTGGATGAAATGAGGAGCTTACACATTCTGTACACAGCCTCACACCTTAGATTTTCTTCTCCTTTATACTTGGCAGCGTTACAGACCTTGTTTCATCTTTTTCCTTTCCAAATTTCAGAATCTCAGAATCTTTCTCTTCAGATTAATCCTTTAGATTCTCCACAGGTGTTTTTTTCTCATTTCTTTTTCTTTCTTCTAACGTGTAGGTTTGGCACATTATGGCTAAAAGTTTGCTAATTTGGGCGTGTGTTTTTTTTTTCTTTTTTCTTTTTGCATAAGAACTTTAAATGTGAATCTTTTCTGTCCCTGAGTGTTGTGGTTAAACTCTGGTAGGCAGCTCAGGCCTACATAACCTGTTGCTCACTCCCTTCCAGTGGGGTAGGGAGGAGAATTGCAAGAGTAAACCAGAAAACTCATTGGTTGAGAAAAATACAGTTTAATGGGTAAGGTAAAAGCTGTGTATGCAAGCAAAGCAAAATAAGAAATTCATTCACTGCTTCCCATCAACAGGCATGTGTCTGACTATCTCCAGGAGGCAGGGCACCATCACACCTAACAGTTACTTGGGAAGGCAGATGTTCAAACGTAGAACTTCCCCTCTTCCTCCTTCTCTCCTCCACATTTTATTGCTGAGTATGACATCATATGGTATGGAACAGCCCTTTGGTCAGTTGGGGTCAGCTGTCCCACCTGTGTCCCTTCCCAGCTTCTTGTCCACCCCCAGCCTGCTCATTGTTGGGGTAGGCTGAGAATCAGAAAATCCTCTGACCCCGTGTAAGCACCATTCAGTGATAGCTGAAACATCCCTGTGTTATCCACACTGCTTTGGCCACAAATCCACAACACAGCCCTATACAAGCTACTATGAAGAAAATTAACTCTATCCCAGCCCAAGCCAGTATACTCATGCAAACAGCTTTGAGGTCTTATGGGTACTTCTGAAAAAGCTCTTTGGCTACTGCTGCGAAGGCAACATGCCTCACCTATGCACATCCCAGAAGATGATGGATTGGGAATCAACTGTTCCTCTGTCTTGTGAGCAGTTACTGCACTGGCAACCCTGAAGGGACCCCTCTGTATCCAGTTCTGACTTGAAGGCAGGTGTAGGTTTTGAGGGATGTAGAATTAGGGTAGTAATGGCCTTTGTTATGGTAAGAGCTGAAAGTAAAAACCAAGGTTCCTACTTATTTGACTTGGACTTCAAAATTTTTACATTACTCCTGTTGTGAATGAATGCAGTAAGGGTTAGTTTCTGAGCAGAGGAATACTTTAGAACTCAACCTCTTCTTCTGAGAAGGGAGATCTTCCTATTCAATTTGATTTTATCTGATTCAATTTGATCTGATTTCATTTCATTCCACTATGTAAAATATCTGAGCATCTGGAAACATGCACTTCATTTATCAACTAAAACTGGGCTTGCTTAGTGTGACAGGATTACATTGAGTGATACAGTTTATATGACCACAATAGAAATATTGATTTCAGATTGCAGAAACCTGAGGCAAAACTAGAAGCAGAGAAAAATAGTGCTTGAAAAACAATGATCTGGTTGTAAATCCTTAGGACAATATCATTGGACAACTGAATTGTCGACCTGGAAAATAAGTTAAAATTAAGAAACATTAGGCTATAAGAATTTTGGAGGCACAGCAACAAAAGAAAAAATATTTTATGATGCATCATAAAAATGAGGAGACTGAGTCATTTTGAAATCTTTCTAGATGGTGCAGCAGTGTATTGTAATTGTGAGAAACCTAATCAGGTAATGGCTTGCCAGTGCTTCCAAAATGTGTGTCTGTTGGAATGAGGCATCATGTTTCTAAACTGCCACATAAATTTGAGTCTAATTTTCAGGGTTCAATACTTTTATTGAGATTGCAGTTTTTCTCTGTCAATGTCAGAAATGTATGAAAGCATTTATGATAATTAAAAGAGGAATGAAAAATATATGACCATAGAAGGGGCATAGCTCTATCCTGCCAACCTGGGAGTCTATGATGGCAGACTAATGGATTATGAATTCTTCTTTGACACATACAAATGTTATTGCATTTCTGGAAAAGGTATAGTGTAGGAAACCAAATGGAAGGGCCCTGCTATATACTGCACAGCAAACTGTCCCAAAATTGGCTCAGCTTTATTATATTGACATCACTCCAATTTTACCGTAACCCCAGCAAAGGACATCATGTTCTGGCCCACTGGGAACCTGCCCAATCCAATAGTTGTGTACACCTTGCTAGTGCTCTCCTGTCTTCGGCAACTTTTACTGTGCACTACACAATACTTTGAGCTGTATTCTAGTGTTAGTTCCTTCTGTTTGTTTTCCTTAACTATTATCTTTGTCTGCCATCTTTCATTATCATGTGAGATTAGTCTCCAAACATCACAGCCAGCCAGATCTGGATCATAGCCATTATCATTCTAACTGAGGATAGAAAAAAATGGCTGGATTTTTCAAAGGGTGCAGTGCTGGTTGCTTTGATTTAAAAATTTACATCTGTTAATACTGGAAACTTATCCCTTTGGATGGATTCATAGCAACACAATGTTTTTTAAGTTGAAAAATAATTGCTTATGTGTGAAATACTGTCCGTGTGACAAATCATCTATGCTTCTCTTTATTTGATGTGATACTGGGCTTAGATAAAGGAATTTTTGATAGAGTTGCTGTGATGTTCTGGGACATTGAAAAATGTTTAAAATTTTAACAGTTAGTTATGGTCTGTGTTTTCTTACACCCTAAAAATCCAAGTTTATATCAGCAAATAAACTGAGTCCCCATGGTTTAATCACATTAAATAGACTATGTGGAAAAACATGGAGAAGCTAATACTGGTTTCTACATGTTTCTGTAATATATATGATTCTTTAGAAGAATAAGGTACTGTATTCTTTGGAAGAATAAGGACATAATGTCATTTGTGAAAAAAACCTGTTGGTGGTGAAGTTGTATACAGCTGCAGTAATTGTAGCAGTCACTGATGCAAGTGTGCAATAAAAGCCAACCACTGAAATGACAGAGCTTGCTTTTCATATCTAGGCTTATATTATATGAAAGCTGTATAGGAAAGAATGGAAGCCAAACTGAGGCAGAATACCTACATAAAAAGCAAGCTCCTTGTATTAAAATTGTTATTGGATGTAGTCTTCTGCGCAAATCAGGCCCATTTGGTAGGGTCCCAATGCTTATCTTGTTAGATGGCTTTGCTCTGAAATTCCTGTGATGAGAATTAGTGATTTTCCTCACAGAGACAATTAACAAATACCAGAATGTACACCCTACTGCTGATACTGCAGTTTGGGGAGGTGTTGCTGAGGCAGTCCGCAGCAAGGCTGAACAGCTGGAGTTTGACTCTAACTGTTCTTTAGAAGGATGTTACTTTTCCAATTCTAGGCAATACTGGAGTTATCATGTGTACAAGCAGAGTGAAATCAGTGCTTCGGTACAAATTAGATGTGGGAAATAATGATATGGATGAGTGATGTGAAAAAGAAAAGCCTAAGAAAGCTAAACATGAACTGGCGTAGTGAAATAGTTTCTACACCTTGATTTTATATTCTAATCAATTTCGTTTTCCTCTCTGCCAATCAAGTGCTGCTTTTAAACTTGACTTAGTCAAGCAAAATAAAACCCCTTTTTATTATTGCTTTTTTTTTTTTTTTTCTTTTTAATAACAGAAGGGTAATGTGATTCTCCTGCAGGGATGCAGAGAGGTAACAAAGCATGGCAATACCATGCTTAGCAAGCTCTTGCCTAGGTCCTTGGTCTATTCTGGTGGCCTGTTTGCAGGGAATATGCATCCAGCCTTTCTGCTAAGGAGTGATCTGTAGCAGTGCCACAAAATAAAACCAGTTGAAAGAGGGTTGGGAGAGGGGAAAGCGGAAGAAGGAGGAAGTCTGGCACAGTGGTGAAGTGGCAGAAAAGGAGAAAAAGATAGCTGAAAGATCATTCACCCTGGGTTTTTTCCCTCCCCTTTTTTTTCCCCGGAGAGACAAAAGGCAAGCGCTGAGTCAGCAATATGAAACCTCCTCTTTCCCTATGTTGAGTCTCAAAGAAGTCTGCTATGGTGAAGTCTAGAGATACAGGACTCCAGTGCAGATAGCATTGAATATTACAAATTATGTGATACTTGGACATGACATCAGTCCCACTTCTGCAGTTTTGATGACAACCCAAAAATAAGAGCAAATATTTGCAGTTCCTGGTCTCTTTCCTGGAACTCCTGGGAGTGATGCCTCCAGTTACTTTCCATCTAGTATTGTCTATCCCTTTGACAAATTGCCCTGTTTCCATCACAAACATTTTTCTTCAGCAAAAGTGTGTTCATTAATTATGATAAGCTTAGATGCTGGCTAAGAGAACACCAATTTCTCACGCTACCTCATCACAGCACCAGGATGATTTTGATAAGAAAGTGCAGGACACCACTAAAAAAAATACTAGAAGTTAGAGAGGGGTCTTGTGTAAAGCTGAGAGAATAATGTTCTGCCATTAACAGACCTCATTTAGCAGTTGGACTCCCTCACGTGCTGAGCTGGTAGCTGACAAAAGTTCTTAAATAATAAATTCTCCAGTAATCTTAATCTAGCTTTATGACACAAAGAGAAGACCAGCTTTGCTTTCCTTAAATGGTGCTCTGAAAGCCTCCAGAGGACCTCCCGTCTAAGGAAGCAGCCGGCTGTCCATGGGGGCTCAGCTTATGATGTGAAAACTTCCCTCTTTCCTTAGCTTGTGGTCTTTGAAGCCCTCCTCCTCCTCTGTGACTTGCTTCTCCAGTATCCCTTCTGCAAGCATAATGTAAAAGATCTGAATTCTTCTTGCCCTCCTGCCCCTTTTGTGCTCACTACCAGAGTTGTTTCCATGGTCAAGGCATTCTCCCCTTTCATCAGTAATCTGTCTCCTTCCAGCTGTTACCGACCTGAGCAGAAGGGCAGTAACTCCTACTGTTAAGCAGACCCAGAGCCATGTCCTCGGGCTTTCGGTCACAAGCGAGCTCTCAGCCCATCACTGACAGAAGCTAATGTGCTGTTGAGGTGGTGCTGGGATGGCAGGGTGGGATCAGAGGTGTTACAAGGCTAGAGACAGACTGCGCCACTAGAGGTAGACTGATTCAGACCACTGCCCACTTGCTTCTCATCCAGGCTGAAATGAAGCTCAGACTTCCGAAAGAAACAATGTGGGGAAAATGATCAGACGAGTTATAGGTACTGATACGGCAAAACTGCTGGCAAAAGTGAGCAAAAGTAACATGAGAGAAAAGAAAGGAAGAATCTAACTAGTTAAAAATTGGAGATATCTGTACATAACCAAAGCTAGCCTTCCCCTACCTGGACAGGCACCCATCAGTGGCCATAGGGTGCTCAAACTGGACACCACAACCTGACCAAGAAGGGAGTCACACAGGGCCCATAGACCAGAGCTAATGAGTTTAGAGCTAATTTTAGTATGTCCATGCTACTGTGCTTGGTGTATGGGTCTCTGTTAAATAAAAGTACTGCGGTATGAATCCAGTCAAATGCTACGCTGAATGCAGAAGGGCTTGTGGCTGCAAAATACACCTCTTGTACTGAAGCCTGTTTCTAATATGGTATACACTCTAAAAATAGGATTTTTAATCAGGGTGTAAAAGATCTACTTTTCCCACACTTGCAGAAGGTTTCCAAGTAATGGGGAACGATCAATAGTTAAAAGAAACATTTAATCTGTGCCTAAATTGGAACTCTAAATACACTGAGCATATTGTTTTGTTACATTGCTTAAATACTAAAGACAAAGTGTAGTATATAATTTAATTACCTCCATAGCTAAAGAAATGTTCTCATTTAAATAACTCTTTTGTGGTTTACTTCTGTGGTTTTGAAAGAAGAAGAACCTTAAGGAAATAAAACAAATTCAGGATATTTTTTTTTTACTTTCACGAGGAACCTTCCTAGCCAGGCTGAGATTTGGTATCTGTGTATACCTATTTTGCTCTTCAGTAGCAAATATTCAATTTATTAATAATTTCTTTATGATTAATTACATTGATGAATTTTCATCTTTATCTTTGCAGACAGATTAAGGCTGACACAGATATTTGCAGTTCCAGCAAGTTTTAGCTTTGAGGTGTCAAAAGACTCATGAATTCTGGATTTAGGCTATTAAAGATAGGCACTCTTAAAAAACCTGAGACCTCTTCAGTTAGCTAAAATAGTGTTCATGACTACTATGGCAATTTAGCTAAAGAAAGAATTAAGTACCTGCTGTTATTCAGAACCCCTGTTCTCTAGGGCTCCTAAGCTCTATATTATTAGTGAAGAAACGTAACTGCAATGCATCATCCTAGAAATAAGGTTATTTATTTCTTGTATGGGATAGAAAGAAGTGCTTTGCAGCTGCCATATATAGGTGTGTATTACTGCAGCTGAGCCCTGATACAGTGTCAAGTTGAAACGCAGCATGTACCATCCCTTCCTATGCTTTACTTTGGAAAGTGTCTCTGGTGCGTGGGCTGAAAGACAGTCAGCATCCCGTAACGCATTCCCTGATGGTCCACCTCTGGAATGGGCAGCTTCCGGAGGAAACTATCTTGGAGGGAATCTGAGTGCTGTATGCAGACTGATCTGTTGTGATATACGTGTGTAGGGAGAACAAGGGCAGGAGATTGATCTGAGCGTATCAAGTCCCATTTACTCTTAATCCTCCACCGGTTACTTGGTCTTACTATAATTTATAACATATACCTCTATCATGCACCGATCTCAGACATGTGCTTTGACTGGAAAAAGCAAAACAGGAGACTCAGAATGTTGCCACTAATGCTAAGTGGATTTTGTGGCTATGGTGATATGAATGAAAAATCAGTACATTGTATTTTACCCAGATTTCCTGCAGCAAATGGAATCCCATTACACTCACTTCAGTGAACATAGTTTTTTAGATTCTTGATCAGGCAGGTCTTTCATTTCGGGTTTTCTCCCCGTAAGCAATGTGATACAACTCATCTGTGTTAAGCAAAATTTTCTTCGCTTAGCCCAAGCCTTTGTGTTTATTATCTGCCTCTTTAACCACCTCATATCACTCTCTCTGCAGTTAAATCTGTGTCTCTTTATAAATGATTCAAGAAAAACAAGCCTAAGCCTATTTCTGCGGGGTCTTTATCTGTGGTGACTGATGACCTCATGAGTTACTGTATCTAATACTTACATCTGGTGCTATTTTGCAACAGAACTTCTGAAAACGGTAAGACCTCACCACAGAAACGAGAGAGATGCAATTTTTTCTTACAATTTCTACCAGTGGAGGCCTTTGCCAGCCCTCATCCCCCTGTTTTCCTTCTCTGCCATCTCTATTTAGCTGAAAATTACATCAAGTTGAATACTGAAAAGGTGCAATGCTTGAAAGGACTTGGGGAGATGCCTGAAACTACAGAAATAGAATAGAAATATATGTGAGAACCACCCACTCCTGCAGATGCAGAGAGCATCACGCTTCTCTGCAATAGCAAGGGAGCAGATGTACCCACATCTTATCAGAAGGTGTCAGTGTTGCCCCTGACCTTCCCTGCGTGGCAAGGCTGAAAAAACGAAGGCCCATGGGTCATTCCTGAAGATTACTTTTTGCCCTACTAAAATGCCTTTCAACACCTGCACATATGGCTGCAGCATTTCAGAAAATATTTCTGGATACCAGTTGGTGTCTGGGAGATGTATAACATCACTGTTGCCAAATGGTAGAACAAGGCGGGAGTGTTGGCGGTGGGGGTGAGAAGGCTGGATTGAACAGCGCTGAATAAACTTTTTATACCACTGACTTTTAAGCTGCCAGAGCATAAAAATATTTCATGTCTAGTTCAAATATCTTTTATTTGTCAAATGCTAACTATGAGCGTATGCATTTTTTTTTTAATTTCTAGGTGCTGAGAATCAGTTATGGCCACCCAAAAACAAATTGTGAAAGTGTGCTAAAACGCATTTGGATCCAAAATTTCTGCTCCTTATGTTCTCATCTAAATCCTTCTGACATTGTTACCTCCATCTCAGGAAAAGGAAAGAGATAAAAAAGATTGTTCCAAAACCTACAAGGCATGTGAAATGCAGAGCAACCAAAACCAGCCACCGTCCCATCTGTGTGGTGCAAAGGGGCCACTGGGGAGGTGGGGTGCTGTGTCTCCTTCGAGTGAGATGTAAAGGTCTGGGAACTCAGTAACACTTCACTGAAGGCCCCCAGCAGTAAAGCAGTTCTGCTATTAGTTGTTTACACACCTTTGTTCTTGGTGAGAACACTATATTTATGTCTACTATACTTTGTGTCTGGCCCCCGTCCGCACACACCCTCCCCCCCCGCCCCCCCCCCCAGCCAAAATACCATTCAAATAATGTTTTAAAAATTATATTACCAAGGCAAAAGTCATACAGGCTTTGGATGGACTTGATGTTGACATCAGCCTTAAACTAGCAAAATTTCCTATTTGACTGAGATTTTTGATGATTAGATAAAATAATAATATAAATCCTTGCATTCACTTATGCTGAATAATACTTTTGCACTGAATTAATTGTTTGAGGAAATATACGAAGCAGAAGGAAATTGCTATATAGACATTTTGACTTTGGATAGCTTCTTCTGTTCCATGTCTTGATCAGATTATTTCTAAAACCTAAGAGAATTTTCAGTGAATTGCATGATGAACACTGGGATCTTATTATCATTTGCATGTTTCCAAGTAAAAGCCTTATTCTGTTGCCACTGGAGTAATTGACAAACTTCCTATTTGCTTCAGTGACTGTAAAGTGAAGCCCAAATGTTTCTACTATGCTCGATTAATAAAGGTACTTTGACATTTTTTACCTTCTCGTGTAGATAACCACCTAAGTAAACTGTCATGAACCCACCAACTAAAAAAAAAAAAAAAATTAGTTAAATAGTACTAGATTTTTGTTCTCTGTCTCTTGAAGCAACTAGCATTTGATGCTTCAATGACTTTAATAAACATATTTAGCCAACAGCATTATGCAATGCATAGACTGAGGCACAGAACTTCATTCTTTCAATAATCAGTTTATGCCTTGGAGTAAAAGTTATGATTTTATTTAAGTTTAGTTCATGCATACCCCTCCATGTTTATCCATAAAACCATTTAGCACATCTAAAACTAGAGGTTACAATATCAGACTTTGGCTTCCTGTAACACTGAATCTCAGAAGCTGTCACTGGATGAAGGCTCATGTCTTTCCTTGTTTTTTTCCAGTCCTGCAAAGTGAACTCTGGTCTCTTTATTTACTGATAAGAACTGATGCTTAAGTAACCAGAATATTAGAAGAAGAGATCATCCCCACCCACCTGACATGCAGTTCCCTAAGAAAAAGCATTTGAACTAGTTTTTGTCTGCATACTATTCTGCTTAGCTGGAGGAAATTTGATGAAAGAGCTCTTTGCAGAAGTTGGTTACAGAGATACTAGGAGAACAAAAGGAGGCAGATTATTTTCATATAATCATTACATGATCTTGGACCTCAAACACCAAGTCAGCCCTATGCTTCCTGTACACCGTCACAGGGCACGTTGACCATGCTGCCTGGCCAGTGACTGCAGGTCTTGTGGCCAGGATAAGCACCAAGCAAAGTAACTAGTGGTTTTTTCAGCGCCGGTGATAAAAATGGATTTTGCTGTTTCTTTCATGGGACCAGTTTGCCACTGATGTCGATAGGGGGCCTTGAAGGGAAGTCATTGGTGGGGGAGAGAGGAATGTAATGGCTTCTGTTTCAGGAAAGAGATAAAAGGTTCAGTGTCTTTGGTCCAAGGTCTACTTTTGTTGTGGTGCAGCTGTGCAACTGTAACCCACTTGCCCCGCAGTCCTCCCTGTAACACCCTCTCCTTCCCCATGGTTTAGCTTAGCTCTAGTATGTCCCAGCTGCATAACCTTGGCTGAGGCTGCTGAAGAAATTGTGAAGTTATACAAAAAAGCTGTGAAATGATCTGTAGAGCACAGCCACATGAGATAAGGAAACGTAAAACTGAAGAGGCAGGATTGTTGAGACAGGGGTAGTTCACAGCTCAAGGATTCAAGAGGAGAAGTATGAACATGAAAAGGAAAAAATATTACAAGGGGTAAAAATACAGTAAGTCGGCCACACTGAGGATCAGCTCCAGGAAGCAGCAAGGGCCAATAATTCCCCTCCTGAGAGAGCTCTGCCTGGTCTCTGGAGACTTCATGATGAGCATAATAATGCTAAAACAAGAAGTAGCTCCTCAATCCTGTTCTACTAGACGTAGAGTTCATAAATAATAAACCCAAAAGCTTTATACTTTTGTAGTGGGTTTGCATGGTCAGGTTTTGGTAGCAGGGGAGCTACAGGGGTGGCTTCTGTGAGAAAATGCCAGAAGCTTCCCCCATGTCTGATGGAGCCCATGCCATCCAGCTCCAAGATGGACCTGCTGCTGGCGAAGGCTGAGTGCATCAGTGATGGCAGTAGTGCCTCTGGAATAACATTTTTAAGAAGTAGGGGGGGAAAACATAGCTGCAGCCAGAAAAGAAAGAGTGAGGCTATGTGAGAGCAGCAGCCCTGCAGACACCCAGGTCAGTGCAGGAGGCAGGGGGGCTCCAGGTGCCGGAGCAGATTCCCCTGCAGCCCACGGTGAAGCCCGTGGTGGGGCAGGCTGTGCCCCTCAGCCATGGAGCTCCACGGTGCAGCAGATCCCCACCTGCAGCCTGTGGAGGATCCCAAGCTGGAGCAGGTGGGTGCCCAAAGGAGGATGTGACCCCGCGGGGGACCCAGGCTGGAGCAGCCTGTGCCTGAAGGGCTGCGCCCCGTGGGAGGGAGCCCAGGCTGGGGCAGGGGCAGAGTGTGAGGAGCCTCCCCCTGCGGAGGAAGGAGCAGCAGAGACAGCGTGGGATGGACCGACCGCAGCCCCCACTGCCCGTCCTCTGCACCGCTGCGGGGAGGGGAGCGGGGAGAGAGATGGGGACTGAAGTTGAGCCTGGGGAGAAGGGAGGGGTGGGGGGAAGGTGTTTTAAGATATAGTTTTTATTTCTCATTACACTACTCTGATTTGATTGGTAATAAATTAATTTCCCCAAGTTGAGTCTGTTTTGCCTGTGATTGTAATTGGTGAGCGATCTCTCTCTGTCCTCACGCAGACCCACGAGCCTTTCATTATATTGTCCCCTGTCTGCTTGAGGAGGGGAGTGATAGAGGAGCTGTGGTGGGTACCTGTCAGGTCAACCAGCCAGGGTCAAACCACCACAACTTTTAAGTAGTATATACCCTGCTTACAAAGTCTGTTTGTGCATTGCTCAAGGTGCCCAAACAAAGAGCTCCAAGGAAGGAGGATTATAAAAGAGACATTTCAGTGTCAGATGCCAGCATGCCACATATTTCATCTTTTTCCTGGCATCATCAGCAGTCAGCTCAGCTTTCCAAGGGGCTGCTGTGGGCAAAACAGGCCATAGGACCAAGTATTGCTATCATCAGCTGTCTGCTGCCTTTGACAGCATCTGGCTCTGACTATACCTTGTATGAACCTTGCCTTCAAGCTAGCTAGTCAGCATGCTGCTGGCAAAGAGGAGGCTAGCTATCACAGGCTAGCAGGGTTCCTCTGTATCTGCCACCAGAGCTGTCCACTAGACAATAACAGCATCAATTACATTACAGCAAGTGTTGCTCAAGTGCACATTAATATATACCCCCTGCTTCAGGCCCAGGGCTTTATTTTGATTGATTAGGTTAAATCCATAACATTTGGTGTTGAAAAAGAACATGGATCCCTGAGCAAGCAAACGAGTAATAAAGGCATGTACTGTTTAAGTAACTGGCTGAGGTACAGCTGATCTCAGGACAAATGGGCTGCAAATTGAAGGAACCAACAGCTCCTTCCATCTCCACCTAGGTACTAAAACTGTTCTATTCTCACCATGTTCTATTGTCTTCCTGTCTCATACACCTCAGGTACACATTTAGCATAACTATTTTGGGGCAATAGCCTTAAAAAGACTTCTGTTATTTATTTGAATAGGGTTGTCATCTTGTTGTGGTCTCAACCATCACATGTAACTCTTTAGAGTCTGTTTTTTACTAAACATCTGTGTGAAGGGCTGCTTCCCACACCACCTGCATGTTAACTGGCTGAGTCCCACCGTACTGGGGATGCTGTACTTACATAATTACCACCCTCAGCAGACAATGATGTTAGTTCATTAGTTATGACTTATAATAGAAATTCACAAATTATTGAAAATCAAGGTATGTTTCTCTTATGCTAAATTACTAATAACTTACACTTTCCATTTTGGTAGACTTTGCTATTTTCTGTCAAAATCGTGAAACAGATCTATATAAAAGGGAAATTGCTTACTACTGCTTAAGGAGCACATAGATAATTGACTGACAGTAGGCTAATTTTCACACATTCCTCTTATTTTAACTCTACTGGACTACAACACCAGAGGACAAGTAGGACAACACCATTGTCTAGAAATTCAGGAGCCTGCTGTGTCTGAAATTGAGTACGTCTCTGTGAATTTAATCAATTTAACTCAGAACAGGTACCACTAGAAAGGATGAATACAGAAATGTGTTTGTGCAAGAAAACATTTCCTCCCCACTCACAGCCTTGAGCTTTATATCAAAAGATACCTCAACAAAAATATTGAAAAGTGCAAAACCAAAACAATACCATAAAACGCCAAACTGGGCAAAGCAGTGAAAAGTAAAGATCTGAAGAAAGCTAGAATGCTGCTGACTGTTCTTTTTTTCTTTGGATAGCCTGAATATTGTTGATTACTGTAACGGAGAAATTCTTGGGAGAAAAAAATCAACTCATGACTTCCTCCCTTGAGTTCCCACACTCTCACTGCTGAGCAGATCTATAATTGCACTTTATTGAATACGTGGTCAGGCTAATCAGGAATAAAAGAGTCCTGAGTGAGACTTTGACCTTTGCAGACTAGTCCACAAATTGGTTTAGTGCAGCTTTTTAATGTATTGGGGAAGGGGAAAGGCAAATGAGAACTATTTGAAGATAATTTGGTTTTAATATGCATTAACTACCAGCACAAATACTTAAGGGAGGAAATGTTCTTTTTCTGAAACAGTGTTTCTACTTCATCAATAATGAGAAGCCAAAAGAAAAGGTAAGAGAGAAGATGGAGAAGAAAGGAAAATGGAAAAGAAAGAGAACTTCTGTTCTGATATTGTCCCTAATACTCTGAGCTTCCTAGTGTTCCAAGGTGGTTGACTGATGCTGTCAGTCATGGTGATACTGAAGGATTCAGGGAGACCCATTGGAGTCAAGTGTTCTGCATGTCACACAAACCAGAGAGAGATGACATCAGAATTTGAAGAGTAGTGTAGTTATACAAAAAGAACTAGCAGAAATGACACAAAATAGAGAACAAGTGGAGAAAGGATGCTGGGAAGGAAGCAAAACCCAGTCGGTTCTACAGAATTAATTTTCATGACCCCTGCCACTCAAGTTCTTCCCTCAGTAATTTCAAAAGCTGAAATTTTAAGCTGTAAAAGATGAAACATTTTAGCCATTTATAATTAATTTTTAAAAAATTGTTAAAAGGGAACAGAAAGATTCACTAAGATTTTTTAATGACATTTCTGCCTTTCTGAATCAGAACTAGTTTCAGTTGGTTTCTTTTTCTGTCCTTGCTACAAATATTTAGAAATTCTAAATATGAGTGAGAACTTCAATTAAACACAGTAACAGATTTATTTAGAAGGCAAAGTAAAAGCAAAATCACTGCTTCCCCCTACACAAGTAGGTTAACACCATTCTATGTTCTCTCCTACAGAAAGGTATGGTACGCTGCTCATGACGCCTGTTGTAAAGGTAGGAGACTGGCAAACGTGAAGCTTACATACCATTTTTCAGTTCACTGATTTTGTCAAATCCAGTGCTGCAAAAATCCCAGGTGGTGCTATAAAAAGTCACAGATACAGAGGAACATCTCTGCATGTATGGTCTATGGGATGACCATCTACTCCACAGTGATTGTAGTTACTGTCCCAGCACTCTTGTTCTGGAAAACAATTTTTACTGCCTGACAGAGTGAGAATTAAGGAATTCCAGTAGGCTGTTTAGACAGCTGTAGGGCTCATACTTTACAATTTATGGGTATATACTACCCTGCAGTTGCATAACCTATGTAATTACATTTATTACACCTTGATATATAATCTTTTTAATTTCCCTTGTAGCCACAAGGAAAAGCATTTTTTTCTACTTCATTATCTTTTCAAAGAACATCCTCTCTCTCCATGGGTTCATGGACAAACATTCTTGTCAGAGATAGGTTCATTAGATTTTTAATTATTTTCTAATTGTATGATATTTCCTCTCATTTTTTCCCTAACTGATGAATTTCACATTTCCTCTTGACCTGATATTAAATCAACTATAATTATTTATATAATGGCACATTGTATTCAAGTATCTACCAAGGTAAGCTACTTTATAACAGAATGTGTGAGTGCGTGCATGTGTGTGTGAGTGCATGTGACATACTCAAAGGGCTAATCTTGGTTTGTAAGAGTGCATTACAGACAACTATTTCAAGTACTATTGGAAAATGTATTTTCCAATACATTTGAATTGGAATGAATTAATGTATATTAATACATTAAAATTAAAAAATACTATTGTTCTGGGCAACATTTTACAATCGTTAAATCGGCTGCATGTCTTCACATGCACATTCACTTGCACTCAGCATGTCTTCAGGGGAGGATAATCACTTTGCATGCACAATCACAACAGTTCCATCTGCCAGTGAGCATGTACATGCACACATTTGAATAATGAACTTTGATTCTTAAAGGTAGTAAAATATACCATATGAATTCAAGCTTATGATGCAGTCAGATGCAGTGCCTTTCAAAAATAAGGGTTGGCATTTGAACATGTTCTTCTGCATTTACCATGTCACTGGAGGGATTTTGTGTCTGTAAGAGACTGTGTACGTTTCAAGTGAATCTTTTTTAATCTTAGAGATAAATATTCCTATACCTGCCTTGTAGTTTCTTATGTTTTCTATTGTTTTTTTCCCATTAATAAAAAAGTACATGCTTCTTTTCCATGAATCATACTTAGACTCTGTGGCCTGTGCCATTTCAAGCTGAACTACACAACCTGAAATTTGTTGTCTGAGCAGGTCCCTGATTCCTGCTGCTGTTTCTGAGACATACTGCTATTGGAATTCAGTAATTTGTCAGAGACCAGAATATCCTTGTCAGGGATAAAACTTGAAAAGTTGATTTTGCAGAGTCTTTAAGGATTTGAATTAATTGTTTTGAAAGTCAACATTGCATCAATCCCAAATGAATATTGCTCCTGCAGAATAAAAAAAAAAAAAAAAGAATAGAAAAAAAAAGTCCCCATGAATTGTGTGCTACTCTGGGAAGCTGTCAACTCCCATTTAACATCAACCAGGACTCAGGTGACCTTTGATTAGCCTGGTGTTACCCTTCAGCTAAATGAGTTAGTAGCTATTAAAGCTGAAACGCACATCCTACCTTGCATTATAAAAGAGTATCTAGTATTTATTCAGCTATGCACAGCTTCTAAAACTGGTGTGAAAAGACATTCAACATATAATGGTCTTCCCACTTAGGAAAAGATCCTTCTTTTATCTGATTGCTTCTGGCAGTGGTAAAAACAAAGCACTTATTTAATTATAACATTTAAAATAGATTCCATTGACTCTACAGCATCCGCAAATTGCCTTTCATTCAATAATTCAGGCAATGCTTAAGACGCTATTAATAGTGAGTTTAGAAGTGTATAGGAGGACACACTGAGGGCAGAATTTTTATTTTGGGTGTATACTGTTTTCTCAGTTTTCAGTATGCATTCCTGCCTTGTGTCCTCCATAACTAATTCTTCCTTTCAACCTGCAAAGTCCCTGCATTGAGAAGCAATGTGCAAAGCACTAAATGGAGGGCATGAAAGAAATGCATAGACCAAGTAATGAAGGAAGGTTAATGTTCTGGTATTCCTTTCTTAGGGTAAATCACTGAAACTGCCTTTCTCCTGGGAAGAACAATGGGTAGCAACAAATGTATGTAAAAACAGAGATAGTGCTGGAGTCAAACTATGGGCATTAGAGCATCTCGCTAGGGTTGCATGAAGGGTCTGTGTAGTTCAGCAACTTGTCTCTGATGGTTGCTGACAACAGATGCCTGGGGAGCAGTTTGAAGCAGCACAAGCATACAGGGAGGAATATTTTCCCTGAACAGTAGAAAGTCCAGCTTTCAGCAATCTATGGCTCTGGGACATCTTCAGAGCATGGTACCAGTGATGTCTCAGAGAAGGAGATACTCCAAAGGCACACAGGTGCAATTCAGGCACCTCTTCAGCACAACCTTTTCTTTTGCCACAGTCCACTTAGCTTTTCTTCCTCAGATCAGGGTGACAGGCCCTCCAGTCTTCCTCCCTCCTTTTGCCAGGCTCCTGGATCTCCTTCTGCTCTGAACAGAGATGGCATGTCTTTACCCACTGTATGCTGGGAATCCATTCTGTACTACAGTCCCTTAGCAGTTCCTGTAGAGAAATCAGGTATGTGAAAGCTGACCACTTACCACAGCTGTCACAGTATAAAAAAGTATAGATTTACAATATTTGTACTTAGCTACTGACTAGGTCTGGAGGCAACTGAACTCAATAAACCATGCTTCCCTAATGTTCTCTAAATACTTTACTAGGAAAGGTCAAAATCTTGAACAGCTATATACCGTGCTTGCACTGGATCTCTGCGGAGACCTGAAAATGGGGTTGAAGTCCTGTTTATTTTTGCTTCTAGAAGTTGCTCCATTCAGGAGACTCAGAACACACTTTTCAGGTCTGACATCATGCAGTACCTGGCCTAAACCCATGAGTCCAGCTTTAATGCCACTGGCTGTGAATGTAGTAAATTCAGGCAAATCTCTGAAAATATTCTGACCTGCATCACCTGCCTCCCTGATAAATGTTTTGGACAGAACTTCTCTGATTCCTTCCAGCTAAAGCTGTTCTGGTTTTTAGGGGTTCATAAAACACTTATTGCACCAGACAGAACTCACAACCATAGTGTTTTATGGTTAGGATGCCCGTTGGAGAGAGAGTAAGCATAGTTTATAGGCCCCTGCTGTCACAATTACAGAGAATCTCCATTCAGTTATTTGCTGCCACTCAGTATTTTTACAAAGTGGTTTGACTGCTCTGCTAAACATTTTTCTTAACATTTCCTTGACAGGAGTTAATTTTCACTTGGTAGCTTCATCTGGGCATCTACATGTCACTATCCAGGACACAGGTTTCTCGTGTGTTATACGCACCCTTCTGATTCAGCTGAAGCTGGGCTGGAGCTAATGATGTCTACACTCTCCATACTCGTCTTTTCCTCAAATACCAGAAGGACTTTATACTTCCAACCATATTAATGTTTGGTTGATCTTCTGTTCTCTCAGATAAGTATTAGCTTTAAGGTTAGTGGTAAAAAAAAGGTGGCTTGCTTCTGCTGCTGTAAATTTCCCGTTTCTGTGCAGATGTTACACCATTTGCAAGGCACGTACACCTCCTGTCTCATGTTATTTTCTTCATAAGATAATACTGGGAAAATACTTTGATGTGTCTTTTGAGGTGGAGAACTGAAAGTTCTTTTTTTAGAATCCTTCATATTAACAAACCCATGACTTACCCTTTGCCATATCGTCTCTCTTTGTAGTGTCCAAAGTAATTGATCAGTGATGCATTTCTGTAATCAGAGTCTGAATGGAAGGGATGTGCTGTGCCAGTGTTGCTTGTGTTACTGTTTCTAAAGGGCAATACTTACCAGCTCTGCCTCATACCACATTCCACATTGAACTGCTTTGTTTTCTGGTTCCTCAGTCCTACAGCAGGTTTTGTGGAGTTCAGTTTCCTAAACATATTATACAACATTTTTCTGAAGTTGGCAGGGTGTAACTCTGCATAGAGCTGGTTTTAGCTGGTAATAACAGTCTGAAAGGGAAAAGAGACAACAATTATTATTAGCCAAGAAAACTCTCTGACGTGAATGAAAGAAGTGGAGAATACTCCCAAAGGTTCTTCTTTGCAACACCTGGATTGCACAGGGCACAATCTAGCCTGTTCTGTAAGTTTTGCATTGTTATCCTCTTCTGTCCTTCACAGTCATGTTTCAAATGACCTTCACTTCTCCAGAGCATGGTGTTACTGTTGGGTTCTCTGATAGTTTTGTGTTTTTAATGAATAGAAGTCTTGTATTCTTCAGACTGTGCTGGAAAACTCTGTTGGTTTCATTAAGACAGTGATGTCAGGTCGTTGCCTCTTGTTTGCTTTTTTCAACTTCTGAATGCCACCTGTACTTCAAACAACAAAGTTTGCCCAATACAAATATCAAACTATTTGGAGTTTATATGTCAGCTGTGATGCTGAAGTGGGACCTTGTGAAGATTTGTGTGAACTGTTCTGTGTCATGGTTTGTGGTGTCTCTGCTGTCAGTTTTCTAATTTTTTGTTCTGAAATTTCCCTGTGGAGCTTTAGCAACTTTGGGAAATGATGTGTAGACATCTACAATCTAGATACCTTCAGCTGAGCTAGTCATTTTAGACTCTTATTTTAGTTAATGAAGAGAAACAGGAACTTTTAAGCCATCACTAATCTTACCTTAGAGGACTTTTAGAAAATGGGGTGAGCTGCCCTTCAGAAGTGCTTATTTCTCTGTATTGCCTAGAGAGGAAACTAGGTGAGATTAGGTTAGATTAATCCCAGTGTTTACTACGTTTCCCTGTGCCTACCACAAAAGCAGCAACTCCCGCCAAGCCTTCAGGAAACCTATGAATATTTATTTTTATTTTTTTTCCAGGGCTTTTCTGCTATTTCATGCTTCTTTCCTTCTCCTTCTTCCAATATTTTACTGGAATTAGGATTCAAGAAAATTTCCTCCCTGGGGTTTTCTATATTTCCTTGAGGCATGATATTTCTGCTGCAGTTCTGCAGGTTTTGCTCCCTTTCTGCTGAAATCCAGTTGCGATTGCTGCAACTTCAAACACATTGCCTCCAAGTGCTGCTATTTTTTTCTTCAGTTCCAATCTCTAGTTCATATTTCTATGCCTTTCTCACTGCCTAATCTGTCCCTCAGTTCAAAATAGAATTTCCTAGAGTACAGTTCTGGTTTTAGATTTGCACTGTTCATTTTCTTTTCCAGCTTCTCTTTAATCCCTAGATTTATATGCATTTTGGCAAGGAAGGGCTGTAACAGCTGCTGTCTCTTACTTATGTGATCTTGAATCTTAGACAGAGTATCTGAATTTCATGTTCATGCAAATGTGGTTTATCTAATTTTTTTTACTGTGACATCTCAAGGGTTCTGTGTTTTCCTGTGTTGGAATAAGAACAAGAAAAAAAGCATGACTTGGCCAACAATATCCAAGCTCCAATACTTTTTTCATGTTCTTATATGTTCCTTTGACACAGCACTGGTGTGTCACACACCCCTGTGACACCTGTCGCCATGAGTAAGTGGTTGGTATTCAACTGATTTCCCTCTGAATGCAAAGTGTGTTTGTCCTGCTCTCCTCATTGAGGCAAGGACTGACTGACAAACCATTTTGAGACCAGGAACATGATGTCTTGATACCTAACTGAATATTATGTTCTCTGTAAAGGATCATCTCATAAGCACCACCTCCCCTAAGTGCTTATCTTTTATCTTTGCTGCTGCCTGAGGAGCTGAGATTCTTTTTTTTTTTTTTTTTGCAAGCACTGCAACATCTGCAACAACTCCCACTGATGTCAAGGGTTTCAGATTTATAGTTTTGTCTCTTGTGTTGTGATCTATGACCTCTTTGCCAGGGTTGAGTTTCTTTTTCAAAGGCATTAATTTCACAGTTTGTAGCCATGAAGTAGATGAATACGACAGGGTTTGGAGGAATGTGAGGGTCTTACCCCACATCTGCAGGAGGGAGGGCATGAGGCAGCCATTTCTTGCACCAGGACAGGTAAGGAGGCAATGTAGGAGCTACCTGCCAGGCTGATAATGGGAAAAGAGGGAATTCCAGCTAGAAAAAAAGGATACAGTGGTGGGAAACCGATCACCTTGGCAGAGTAGTAACACTTATGATACCAGCAACTGGTTTAATCACAGTCAGACCGTGGTTTGATCACGGTCCTGATCTTTATTTTTGAAAATATTGTTTCCACAAGTCAGAAACCGATCCTGATTATTATTTGTTTTTCTTGGTGCTGAAATCAAACTCCAGATCATTGACTCCCAGAGACCAACTTTCACCAGCAGCTTTTGTGCTGTATGAAGCATCATAAAATTCTCTATTAGTCATGTTAGTTGAACAATCAACCTCTACCAGTTCTGGAATTAGCTATAGCATGTCTATACTTTACAGCAGAGCTTTCAAGCATGTAAGAAACAAAAGTTCAAGTTACTCCAAACAGATGAGAAATTAATCTTGCATAGGCAAAGCCCTGTATGACAAAGAGAATTATTGAGTTATCAGGCTCAGTCCCTCTTCTGACAATATTTTGAGAGAAGGAGTTTGAACAAGTGACTATCTTTTTAGGAAAGGGTTCATAATGTAAACCTAAGCAGTGATAAAAATAGTCCAGAATTACAAAACTTAGTCTTTGATTCTGCAGTCAAGCTCTGCCAGCAATATTGCAAGCAACTTTTCCTTGGTGCTGCATGGACTTAAGCTGCTGGGTCATGTATGGGAATTATGCTGATATGGGCAGGAATGCAGCGGTCCCAAGAGATGCACACATAACTCAGCTGGGATTTCCCAGGAGATCCCTTTTAGCAAGGCACATTCCTTCTTCACCTCCTAAGAGGAGGGGCCTTCACTCATGTAAGAACCTGGATTGTAAATGTCTGTTGTATCCCTTTTGGCACAGTCTTTGTATGTGTGTAAATGGACCCTCTTTAAATAGGTGGTCTCTTCAAAAGGCAAGTGAGAATTTATTCTTTTAGAGTAAAACTCTCAGGAATTTCAGATATTATTAAATAATAATAATAGTAAAAAAAGAGACTATGTCTGCTAGGTGTATGACACAGGATAATAATTCATGGAATTTAAGGTGAAAATATAAGGGTCTGCAGGAAAAGAAAAGAAATCTGGGGAAGAATGTGTGTGTTTCAAGTGAAGAAAATGACACTGGTATATCTTTTCATGTATCTGATAATGGCCACTCCTGAAAGTAATCTCCGTTCCCTGTGCTCACTTGCAGTTAGAATTGCTGATGCTTATGACAATGCCAGCTTTTGTGAAAAATATAAGGAAAAATACATGAAAAATAAGAGCATTTGTCATGAAAATTTTTACAAAAATGTATCCCTTCCAACAGCTTCCTTTTTAATTTCAAATTGTGTGGCCAACTGATATCAACAGCTAAGTCATTCTTTCTGTAAAGCTGCTTCCCTTCTGTCTTGTTTCTTTTTCCATTGAAATAAATCTTACACTGAATTTCTTGTAAGGATAGAGTTTAACAGTTTTTTGACAACTTGAGTACTTAAGGTTCCTTCCTCTAACATCTGAAAGTAATGAAGTATTGCACTTTTCAGGCTGACAGATGAAAAATTCATTACTATATATTAACACAATCAAATATATAAGAAGTAAAATAACTTCCTCTTTGCAATAACACTCTTCCACTGATGAGCAGTACACATGAGCAATACACTTTTCAGAGATAGTCTTCCAAACAGCTCCTTCTTGACTAGCTAAATTTTGGCAAGTTACGAGCTGGAGATTCACAGGAGGTGGTGGCAACAAGACAAAGACACTTAGAACCCTAAAGTATAAAGAAGAGTTGCATCAGACTGAATTTCTGTAGGAAAGCTGAAAAGATTAAAGCATGTAAGGCTCCTTCCCACCTGATGTTGACAGAAAACTTGAGGAGTGGAAAACTTCTATTTGCTACCCATGCCTTAAGCTTTTGAATCATGGAGGGCATTCATCCAACATTTGTACTTTCTTTGTTATTCCTTCCTTTTCAATTATATTAGGTTTCCATAATGCTTCACAGTGACATTTCTTTAGCCTCAGCTTTCTTACAAGCATTTCATTCTTCCAGAAAAGAAATCATAGATGAAGTGGAAAACTACCAGCAAGGGCTTATACCACCAGCTTTGAGCATGGGAATGAGTTCAGTGGAAAAACACAGCATTTGGCTGTAGAAACACCAAACAGGTGGCTATAGGTCAGTTCATGCTCTTGTCATCCCAAATTACCTTAAAAAGCAGTGCTTAGTTTCTCAACATGTTCCATCTATAATGTCACCAACTGGACTTTGGGCACCAAGTAGTTCAGCTTCAGGTTACTGCCATCAGCTAGAGTCAGTCTGCCACCTGGCCAGATTTTAAGCTACTTATAATTCGTTTTTAAACAGTAAGACTACTCTAAAATGAGGCACAAGCTCTTCTTCCACAAACTGTCACAGGCACTGTTGTCTTCTTTTGTAGATACAAGTGTGTCATTGGTATAAAATGAACAAGAACAGTAATCACATGTGTTATGCAAGTACATTAAGAGACACACCCCTGAATATTACCATTCTTCAGAAGGAATCATAAGGCTATGGGTCTAGAGTGCTCAAGGAAATCATTAATATATTTGGATGGTGCAACTGAAGTGCAAGAAATACTAACATCAAAAGCCATTCTCCTGCTGCTTTCCCTCATCACCTTCCCACATCCCCTTCCCTACTTTGAATTGGGACCAATCTGGAAGGTAAAATGATAACAAAGATGATAAATATTCCTCTGCTCATGATGAAAATTCATGTAGATAACCTCTGGCAGCAATGTCATCACTTTTTAACTTGTTTTACTCTAAGCGCAATCATTAAAGGCCACTTCCATTCATTAAAGTTTAGTACAACAAACTGTCTTCATAACTGTTAACCTCAACTCCTCTCAGATTGTGCTCTTGTTTTCTTAAGCGGAGCACCTGAGCATTAAAGCAGCCCTTCAGTGCTATGCAATAAACCCATATTGGAGCATGTAATGTATTTTGGCTTGCTGCTGTGGCATTTCTCAGCATCTTTAAGAACAAATGGGAGCAGCTGACTGCAGATCATTAAACAGCTATCTAGTCATAGGGTGCCTAATTACCAATGAGCAATTAATGACAACCAGTGGCCAAAGGTAAAGGAGTCTTATTCAGCATCCTGCCCCTTCTTGCTCACCTTCCCACATAGTGGTTTGACCTCTACCCTTTTGTCAGTAGTTCAGGGAAAAGGGGGGATTCAGCCATTCTTTGCCCACTGCTGTTTGTGTTTTCCTGGGTTTTGTGGAAGGCAATCTGTTCCTGAGCTGACCTACAAAGATATATTTTCTTCTCATCTGATTCTACAAAAATATTCCACTTTTTCCTTTGGACCAGCCAAAAAAGGTTATAAACTCAGTCCTTCAGGTCTACTTTGCATCCCTGCCTATCTATCAGATAAAATTAAGGTAAAACGCTGAAAACATACTGCAAACAGCTGGAGAGGAAAACTGCAGGCTTGGTGAGACAGACTGGCAATATTAATGTTCTTAGTCTAACACAAAACTTCTCGGGGGTTGCTAATGACATGTTAACCTACCACTGATCAGCTAATATTCTTTATTTTCTCCCACCTTTCCTTCCCTGTCACATAATCCCTTGTTCCACAACTTTTTTTTTTTTCTTTGTTCCTTTGTCTGTCTTAGTTTCTCAGGGTATTTTATTTGTGTGTTTGTTTTTAAGATTATGAGGTCTTGGAGCACAAGCAAGAAGCTCCCTTGCGTGCAAAGCATTCAGTGCTGCTGGCAAACCTGAACAGTAACAGTGATGAGAGCTGGTGAGAACACTTTGAACTGATCATTTCATGCCAAGAAAACCTTTCTGATCAAAACAAAGAATGCTCTGTGCACTTGCTTACAATGGCTTTTTCCCATAGATGTGTTTCTGAGGTGTGAGATAAAGTCTGCAGTAAAAGACTGAATCAGAATCCTTGTCTTTCCTACCTCAAAATGGACACTTCAACATAGAGATGTTTTGTGGGTTTTTTGGTGTTGTTTTTTTTTGTTTGTTTGTTTGTTTTTTGTTGTTGTTTTTTTTTTTATTTCCCCCCCCCCCCCCCAAGAGTTTGGAAATAACCTTCTACCCAGAAATTAAAATGTCTTCAAAGTTTTCACAAAATTTACTTTCTCTTTTCAGATCTCAATAGTATTCATAAGTAAGCAAATGAATGTATTTGACTGATTGTAATTCTGACCTAATATAATCTTTTTTCTGGCTTTTCTACTATTATCTAATATTCTGCTCACAGTCTAGTTTTCAGAGTATGTATTTTTTAAGAACTTTGATGAGACCTCTTTGACTAGTTCTTTTAAATTATTCACATTTTCCCTCACATTGGTTTTGCTCTGTTCTGGAAGAGGTAAGAGGACTTTTGATTTCTTGGTTGAAATCGAGGGTCCTCTGAACTTAATAGCATGCCTATGCTCAGTTTCGGTACCGGCACATCTTCACCCTTTATCTTTCTGCTCCAAGGAAAATGGTGATCATTCCTACTTATTTACTTGTGGCTCTTTACTGCATGATGAAAGCTCTTTCTAGAGCCACAGTAAAGGCCATTATACAAAATCACACATACCAGAGATACTCAATGTACTGTGACAACATTAAATCATCCTTTCCTCTGCAATGTATAAGGCATGTACTGCCAAGGACCTGGAAGGATGGGGACAATATTCATTACTTGAGAGCACACCCCAATTAACTCCCAGGAGTTATGAAAGTCTGAACAAAGCCTTACTTGTGTATTTATCTTAAGTAGCCCAGTTTGTTTCCCCGTCTGTGAGAGAAGTGTAACATTAGAGCTCAGTTAGGAGGTTTCCATATCCACTGGAATCCATTGCATTTACATGCACAAAACATAGGCAGTCGCATAACCTTCCATTTCCCCACAATGTCCAAGTTTGACACAGGTTTTACTTGCTTACTTAGGCCTTTTAGGAAAGCAATCTAGTTGAAAGCTATGGTATGCAGTCCCATACAATTTGTTAGAGGGTGTTAGAGGGGTGTCCTTTTGTCTGCCTATTCATGTCTCTTTGCTGTGGTTCACTTCCCCTTCATCTACATCAGCACAACCACAGGGTCACAGTGCTAGGAAATAGGTTAGGAATATAATCCATGTTATAATAATAATTTAACGAGGGAACGGGTATCAGGACTGCTTTAAATCCAGATAATTTCACCATGCTGAGTTTACAGTGAATCCCCATTAACAGTTGCACAAGCATTGCTGAGGACACTAGTCTGTGTATCGGCAAGATCAGAAGAAGAAACTTCCTGGGACAGCTTCATCACTAAACAAAAAGGCCATGAGAATCTAATAAGGTTTTTACAAGAAAAATACTGAGTAATCTGAGACACGAAAAAATCATGAGAGCTAGCAAAATTGTTCTTTTTGTTTTGATTTCCATCAACCATAAATATGGTGCTGTTTCTGGGTTTCTAGCTTATAGTGCTGTTACAAGATTTAATTCACAAAATGTTTGCAATGGACTTTGGGATGCTGAGATAGAAGGCAAAATCTGTACTGTTATAAAGAATGAGTGATTATAAAAGTGTAAATTAAAGAAATTATGCACACACACTTCCATGAAGCTGTTAAAGACAGCACTTAATAGTGTTTCATTCTTTATGCCCACGTGAGCTATGTAGCTTGTTAAGACATTTATTTCATCTGCACATGCACTGTTCTACTCTTTACATAAAATGCACCTGTGCTTAAAATAAGCCTGACCTCTCACTCGACTCATTCTTAAAAACAGAAAGTTTGAAAACATGTTGATATGTTCAGCTTTTGGAATAAACCAAATAAACAAATAAGCAGGAAGAAAAAGTTTTGTGGCTTGCAGACTTTGATCAGTTTGAAAGAGCTGTTCATTTGCCCTCAGCATTGCTACGTTGCCCTGCATTGCCCTCTGGCCAGCAATCAGAGCAAACAGATTCTTCTAACTTCTGCTTCACTGCATCTGTTCCAAGTTCCACCATGCACAGAAAATTATTACTCTTGAAATAAAATAATAAAAAAAAATTAAAAAGTGGAGCAGGTGTTCAGGTCAGTAGTTTCATTTTAAATATTGATGTTGAAATTTGCCTCCTTCCTCCTCTCCAAATAATAAAAATTAACCAATGCTCCCCCAGCCTGTTTGACTTTCCTTGAGTAATGTTTAGAACATTATATGAACATTCAGGGATCTATTTCCCTTGTCCAATTTTTAAAAATATATTAGGTGGGTTTTTTCTGAAATCTGAAATTATTTGTTTGCTTAAAAGTAGATAAGAATAAATAAATCATGTCATTTAAAGTTGAATGGCAGTACTACTTTAATTAGCTCTGACTCAATAGAAGCAAACCTGCACAGACTTGGAGATTAAAAATAGACCTACCGTATGCTCATGTTCTGCTTAATGTTTTGTAAGGATACAAACTTGGATAAAGATCAAGCCTGCCTTATTTAGATGCTGTTTGAATCCTCTTTTAACAAACCTTGCATCCCTGGATAACCAGTGAGGGATCTCCTTAACCACCCGTGTTGACCATCGGCATTTCCTGAACAAAGCAGACTCCTCCATAGCCCTGAGGTAGAATCCCTGCCTGGGGGACCTCCTTGTCTCCTTTAGCTGTTTTGGAAGCTGTGCCTCTTTCTAGAGATCACAGACATTTAAATCAGGAACCTGCCTTCTGCCTAGGGTTAACAGGTTGAATAGGAAATTGCTAATCCAGTCTGCCCAGCCTTTTCTGAAAAGAACCATTAAATGAAGAGAAAAGAGTGATCCTGCGTTTCTGATACTGGCCTCATGGATTAGAGCACTCAGCCAGAATTGGGAATCCCTCCATCCCAGAGATCAGGACATCCCCTCAGAGCAGTGAACAGGCATCTGCCAACACGCGGAAGGCAGCTGCACCCTCCAGTAGGAACACATGCTCTCTCCCCAGTTCTCCTCCTCACAGACAAAATGGCACCACATGTAATGCCACCATTATGAGGCTAGTCAGGCGACAGGTACAAATGAACCTCATCCCAACATGGTAGCTAGGCCATTTGTTTGGGAGCAAGGGAAAACTAAGAGTCCTGGAAACTATTCCTAGCACTTTGACATTTTAGTTTTGCAGTCAGCTGTGGGCTAAAGCAAAATCTATTTGTATGCCAGGGTGCTTTTACTCCCTGCCTGATCAATAACCACTCATCTTAAATCCCAGAAAGTTTTAACTTCAGGAAAGATGGAGCTGTGGGTATGATGTAGGTCGGCTTAAGCTTGGATCATAGCAGAGTTTTTAGTGGGTGTCAAGAAACCACATGGCCAATGCAAGCTCCTGGGGCTCAGTATCACCTAAAGACCTTTGAGGTAAGTACGCAAACACCCAATGAATGCAGGTGGTGGAGGTTACAGGGCTGAAAAAAAGGCATCTTTGTTTGCCCTCAAGGGCTTGCCCATTTTAAGGCTCCTAAATCCTATTTTTTTTGTCCAACTGTAAATCAGCCCAGTGGCTAAAATATACTGGAAGCAGCTCACAGGAAATAATGCACTATTGGGTAGAGATCCCACAGATTTTGGCTGATCATGCCAAGGCAAGCTACATTCTCCCAAAGGCAGTGCAGTTGGGTTAGCTTTGTTCATTATCCCTGCTGAAGAACCACTTTGTACAACAACAACATCACTTTTGGTTGTAGACTTTGGTTGGATGGATTTAGGGCAAAGCATCTTTACACAATTTCAGATGGGACTGTGTGGTAAACTAAGATCCTGAGTCAGAGGAAATGTCATTTTTGATCTTCACAGTGAATCACTGATTTTAACAATGACAGCTGCTGTGTGCACTTTATCAGCCTGAAGTTACACAGCCAAACCAATGTAGCGTTCAATATTGCAACTCAAATTCTGGCTACAGCAAAATACAGCCCTGATGTACAGGGTGGAAAATTTAGCCCCATATCCTTCTCTGTGGGAAGACTAAGCTTTGTCCTTGTGAAACGGCTGGCAAAACTCCTAAAGCAGGCCCAGGAAGACACATTGCTGCACCATCTATTGCTGAGCTGCTCTGCTAGCCAGATTTACTACCTGAAACCAGGATCCAAACAAGGGGAAGGGACACCAGAAAGCCAGTGCAGGAGAACTAATAGAAAGCAGGGAGAAAGAAGAAAAAATAAAATAAAATATTTTTTTTTTAAAAAAAGGAACTTTACATCCTCAGTCTTAAAGGCAATTACCTCCTTGTCTCCAGACTGGAAGGAAGTGTAGCACATCATGTAAAAATCAATTCTCTCAGACAAGGAGCTTTATCTTTCTGAGACCAGTTTTGTGACTAAATAACCAATTAGCAAGATTCAGCTTAAAATCCTGTTTTCCTTAAATTGAGGAAAGACCTGAAACTGTTGTCTCCCTGTTTTACACAAGTGTCTTAGCCGTTAGATTTAGGGATATTCATATTGCTAAGTAAAATGATATTTAAATGTAACAACTGTTAAATATTTAAATAAAAGAAAGAGCTACTGAAATCAGACTAATCAGGACACATATATATCTGGATTTCAGTCTTTGTTTCAAGCCAGTCGTAGTAATAACTAAATCTATACATAACTATTCAGGTATACAGCTGAGAGGAAGATACACATCACATAGCAACCAAAGACTTCTGTGTTTGTAAAAGGCTTGGTCTGGTTGTGCTGGTTTGAAAACTGCTCTGAATATGACTTCACCAGTGCAACAATCAAGAGAATACTGAGTTTGAAAATCCAACTGGGTTTACACTACAACTGAGTGAACACTGCCAGGGCTTGTGCATTACATGATATGCTGAGTGGCAGAAACAGAGCTGCCATTAGGACAGCATCAACATTTAAGGAACAAACTGTTTTAATCGTGTCTAGGATTATGTAGTAGCTTACAATTTATACAACTATTTTATTTATTAATTTGATTATCATCTTTGCTATTTATGATCCTTATTCTAGGAAATCTAAGAGAAGCAAATTCCTTAGCATAGCACAGTCTGACTCTGTTCTAATAATGCCCAAGTTTATGCCAAAATTTACAGCTGTGGAAGTTCTCTTCTGCCAGTTCCCATTACAGTTTTATCATCAGCCTTGTCTTTTTCCTTACCATGTTATCCTTTGATGATAGCCTTTGTCTTCTCAGATTAGTTTCTTTTTGGTGCTGATTACACACAGCTCTCTTCAGCCTGCCAAAGTAGTCTGTGGGATTGAAAAGAAACATCAGGATCATTGGCATTCTGGAAATTTTGGCCTCAGACAACTGCATCCCATCTGCAAATTTACCTGAAAACTACCCTTTCCCCTGCCCCAGACCTGAATGCTTACTGAGCGTTACAGATCTCCTTCCACTGACATTCAGGAAATTTCTGGTTCAGAACCTATATTTATTCCTGGGCAGATTATAACTGTCCTTTTCTGTTGAATCTTAAATATGGATGACTTCACATTTTATCATCCTGATTTATTCACTACCAATGCAAAATCAACATAGTTTAGAAAAAAAAAAAAGTTTCTTATTTTCCACATGCATATTCATTAGCAGGTGGAAAGGATCATACACAATCACAGTGCTTACTGAGGCAATTTGCCTGCATCTGCCCACTATTTAATGTTTCAGGTCACCTGTCCTTTAGAATTATTTCTGTCACTGCTGTAGCACAGAACACCCTGCTTCCCCAAATACCATCCATACTTGTGATGAAAGAGTGGCTCCTCCAGAGCAAGGAAGGGGCTCAAAGAAAGGAAATGATTTACCAGAAAAAAAAATGTATTAAAATCTATGTTAGAAATCAGAGAAGAACTTGGGGCAAATGACTGACAGTGACACTGCCATGCCTGATCTGCTGCACACTGGCAATACTGGAGGCAGTTCTTCCATCTGTATTACCAGGTGGGAATATGAGGTGGGGGAATAAGGGACATCAGGGAGAAAATCTGTGCTGCTGGAAAGCTGAAAGTATGTTTTGTGTGTAAGAATGATAAAACATTGCTTGGGCAACTGGAATGAGCTCTTCCCAGAAAGGAGAGGAGAGAGGGGGCAGTTTTATTGTTTAGCACCAAACAGGACCTTTTTATGTCAGATTGCTTAGGGCAATTGTTTAATATGTGATTTGTGTAAGACCAGAAATTTCCAGCTCTTTATCAGACTTTAAAGACTGTGTTATGTTGCACATGCACTGTGATGCCTCAAATTCCTTCTTCCAGAGAATTTGGTGGGATTAAGTCCACTGGTTTTAGTGGAACTGCATTGGCACAAAATTTGGCACAAAAAAAAATTGGAATAACACAGAGCTTGATGGTGTCAGAAAAGCTATCCACCACACACTCTGTACCATGTCAACTTGTCTGTGCACTATTTTGGTACTTTCATGTTGAACAGTAATTATAGCACACCTTCTCTCTAATAATTTTCAAACTTCCACTGAAGTGTGAATCTATCATTCACAATAAGAGTAAATACTAAAAATAAAATTACAGAATAAAAACACACCCTTTGCTCTTCACTTATTCACTGAATTTCCCATGTTCCTTGTAATGGGGAAAAATACACTTTCTCAGTTGTAATGGGAACAAATTTACTAGACTATTTACAGTACACCTGTTAACATACTGTTCCAAGAAATCTTTTGGAGAAAGGAATTTTTTTCAGAGATCCACATTTTAATTCCCTGATGTTTTTCTCTGAACTTCTTTGCTGAACAGTATAGATTTTCTTCGTAATTACATTTCCAATTGTTTTTTGATATGGGCAGGGTGATGTCACCACTTTTTTGACTGGAGTACCAAAATTTAATAGTTGTTAACCCACCTAATTTCTTGCTTCAGGGAGCTATTACATTTAATAGAGCAGTAATCCTGACATTCTTGAGTCAGATTGTCAAACCGTTTCTTGTAATTGGATTAGCAGCATACTCTGTGTTGGAAGATCCTCTGACAATTTGCATATTTATACATACACTGTTTCACTATGATGTACATTCTGATTATTTATACCTACACAGTTGGTTTGAGGTTTCCTAATGAGATGTCACCCCAGTTTCATTGTTTACTGTTTATACCCGTCCAGTTCTTGTTCCTTGCCTCTGCATGGTTAAGAGATGGGTGGAGGGATTCTCACAAGGAGTCACTGGACATGACAGACTTCAGATGCCACCAGACAGGGTCTCTTTGCAGTTGTCAACAAACGACTTCATTACTCTCTGTCTGAAGATACTTTTTTCCTTCAGAACACAAAGGTACAATGTCTGGCTAAGCAACACCCTATAGTGCTGTTTCTTAGGCCTTTTCTGAACTTTCCTAGATTTTGCTTTCTTACTGGTAGCAAAAGCTGCTGGTAAAATCCTTCTGCAGATCTGCAGAGAACTGCTTTCCTCTTCTGAAAGTCTTCAGGGTTTCCTTCCATCCTGAAGAACTTAATGCCACTGGACAACTTTTGGAGAGAGCTTTCCTAACATTTATTGCAGGTATTGCACACCTGGACAGATACTATTGTACAAACTGTACTATGCTGGTGTACATCATGGTAGCTATCTAACTGCCTATGTTCAAATGACATTTTGAATTCCTGTAGAATTCTGAAAATTGTTTGCCTTCATATATTTTTCTATTTGGCACTGACCTATTTCAAAAGAAATTCTCTCAAAGCATTACTGCAAACCCCATAAAAAAAGGATATTCTGAGACCTACTAAAGCAAAAAATCTTTCTTAGCTTGAATAACTTTTGTTTTCTACAAGTGGACCTTTGCAGAATTTTTTATAGGGTTGACTTATTTGCAATGGATTCATTAGAATATTAACCACTTGACAGCCGCTACTCAAAAAGGCAACAGGTTGACCTGAAAACATGTAGGAGAATTACAAATGGAACTGGGGCACAGATCTGTGGTAAGTGACCTGAGAGTCTGCAAAACACTTTGGAATATTAGCTGATGTGTTATGCTCATTGTTTTACTAAAAACTGGGGTCATCAGAAACCAGAGGCATTTTGTGTTACTGCAGCAGCCATAGAGGATAATCCATGAAAGGCAGTGTTGCAGCTTTTTCTGATATGCAGCACATCTTGACTAGAACAGTCTGAACAGGTTCCCAGCACTGATGAAACTAGACAAGAAGTAAAGATTACCTCAAGAAAGAAAAAAACAGTAATTTCAGTTTTATTTCCTACATATATTTTGGCAAAGGGCAAAGTCCTGATTCTGGACTGTAATACATTTATGTTGGGAGCAGGCTGTTACAGTGGCAGAATTTCCTAGCTGAGTTATTTCATCACCAGCAGAAAATCTACCCCTCTCACACAGTTCTGTGTAAGACTATCAGAGCTGATGACTCACTCCTATATAGGTTGGTTTTGTCTGAACCCCTGCCCTGCTTGCAGTGTTTCATTTCTCCGAATGCCTCGTTGATCTCTGTTTATTCAATTTAGGATTTAAAATACCTTTGAGACAGTTATTTTAGAGATTGAGTTACATTTCGCTTTGGTTCTATAGAGTTTTGTAAAATACTTGTAATAAGAACAGGCGCTGTTGTTTTAAAACACTGATGCCAAAAGAGATGGCACTGCTGTGGGAGTACAGCTTCTTCCAAGCTAATAGTGGCCGGCTGCTATCACTTGTCCTGGAGAGACATTTCACCGAGTGTCATACACGACGCAGACCTGGCATGTCAAAAGCCCGTTGACAAGCTTGCCTGGTACCAGTGGGGAGGCTGAGTGAAGGTGGCTATGAAAGGTAGTGGGTTGAAGCGCTGGATTCCCATGTGTCATGACTCAGGCAAGGCAGGTCCAATTCTCTCAATTAATTAGTTTTAAAAACCTGTGGGTTTGATACTAAACCTACGCTAACTCTGTTGCTTGGGTGTCCAGGTTGCAGTTCAGCCTTGGACAGCCATTACAAGCCTAGAGAGAAAATGTTGAAGGTATTGTATTTTTGTTTTTTTAAACATGTGGGGGTAAGACTCAGCATTTTACAGCCTCTACAGGGAAAGTAGAAGCTATTTACAAAGCGCATTAGAGGTTAAACTCTGACTCAAAAGATTATTGTAGGCTCGTCAATCTACCTATGTTTTGGAGGAAGAACATGACTTTTAAGAGTCCCAGAATGTGTCCTCCAGTGCTCCTATGACATGTAAGAGTGTGTAAATACAGAAGAAATTAGCATTATATGAAAAGGAGGGAAGTGGATTAGAAATCTGTTTCGTGGCTTACTGGAAAGTTTCAGTCGCTGCCAACTCACCTGCTGTGACATCACCTGTGGTGACGTCCAGGTAACCACACATGGAAGAAAAAATTCTTATAACAAGACCAGGTAGGCTGACACTGATATATATTGTTTCAGGTCAAAGTCTTCACAGCCAAGATTATTCAAACCAATCTACCTGGCAGTCACATACAGAGTGATGACCATTCCAGTTCATCACTGGCATGTAAAGGCAGGAATGCTTCCACAAGTGAGGTTCAGCTCTAACACATCTAAAAGTGAACCCTATGCTAAAATTTGAACACTGTTTTTGCCAATGACAGATACTTTTCTGGGATTTTATATGAAGATGAGGTCTTTAAGCAAACAGCAGCACCTTTTATCCCTGATAAAAAGCTTAATTCTGTCTCAGTGTCTTCTTAAAAAAGGTCTGTTACTTCTTTGTTAGTATCTGGTGCAATATTGCCTCTTTGTCACATAGCTCCCTCTCTCCCCATTAGCAGCAGCATTCCAGCCTATCATAGTATTTGTAAATCACAGATTTGCCAGTCTCAAGAAAAAAAGTCTGTTGGGAATTAATAGAATAGTTACCTGCTTTGATGTGAATTTCCTGCTTTATTTGAAGTCTATTTATAAAATTATATAAAACAACCATAAATGTTATACTTGATATTCTGGCTTTTGACTCTGAGACAATGATTTCTAGCTTCCTTCTGAAAAGGACACTCTTCTTCTCCTGCCCTTTCTTTGTCTTCACCTGAAAATCAGCTTTTATAATATGTTATTCTGCATATTTTAATGCCTGATGTAATCAAGGAAATGGATAGAAGTTGTAATTGAGCTCACTCATTTAAGGCTCTGCATTTGGAATTGCCGTCTCGATCCCAAGTGCTGTCACAGCGAAAACGCTGCATCAGTGGTGGTTTTCTCATTTGATCTGCCTACAATGGGTAATTGTAATTCTGTCCTGGTGGGCTTACTAAAAATGTCTTTGCGAAAGCCTTCTCCTCCCGTACGTTGACAGATAAGAGAATATGCTGTAATCCCCATTCTTTGTACAGGGAGCAGCTTGCCACTTTGACAGAGAGAATGAACTCCAGGCTCCTGAAAACATTTTTTGATTGTTTAGCTGGTCACTGCTCTGGATTCATTTTCTGAACTATCAATATCTTGTCCCTATCATTTTCAGCACTCATCTACTGAAAATGTGTTGTTCATAAAGCAAAGAAGTTCTTAAAGGAGTAAAAAATGTTTTTGCTATCTATTCTCTGTGACTTGACAGCAATCCCCTCAGAAGCCTTAAGTAGTGCTAGGCTTCCTTTCAATTCCAGATATTTTGTGTAGAATAAAAACAGGCTACATCCAAAATATGATTATTGACCTAAACTGGAAACTAACTCTTTAAATCCCAAACAGTAATCCTGAATATGAGTGTTCAGTGTTCCAAAAGCTCTAGGGAATTTATGTTCCCTGCGCACCTTTTCCCAATATTTAGTTTCCCTGGCACACCTTTATTTTAGCAGATAGAAAAGAGCAGCACTAAATTAAATCGGGTTTCATTTGCCAGTCATCACAGGGCATAGATGTGCTTAGGGATGGATTCTTATACAGATTATCAGAAATGGCAGTGTGAATCTGTGGTCTTTACCTAATGAAGTTTGAGAGCCTCTTCAAAAGAGAAAAAGAAGTCAAAGTATGAGGAAGCACTTAATACAAGTGCAGAGTGGCTATGAGACTTCCTTTGTTTTATTCTGTCACCTGCTGAGGGGATTGAGAGCCAGCACCTTGTCAGTCCCTCTCAGAGCTGCCCTAATCACAAGAAGGGGGTTTAACCTCTGGTGTGCCGCTGTGCCTGTGTGCACATGTGGCTGTGCTTCGGGCTGAAGGAGGAGGAGGAGAAGCTCTGGTACTGGAACCTTTCTCTTGCAGATCAGGATAGCCTTGCAGCATAGGCAGGCTAGGTTCCAGGCCCTGGGTACTGGAATGCACTCTTTTTTCTGGTCATATGATGGAAAAAAATAATCAAATACTGGGATACTCAGTACTTATGTGTAAAGGGAAAGATTATTTCCTCCTGCTGCTGTGTCTCAAAGGGAAACATAGGTTCATGCTCCGTTTGTGAAACGAGTTTTGAAAGGATCTGGAGGCCTGCCTTTGGAGGAGAGTTCATAGCTACAAATACCAGTGAGAGTGTGGTGCTTCAAAACTGTTGTAAGAGTCTATATTTCTGCCATATGCTTGGTGTTTCTTATTAAAAAGGTTTAAACATGGCCTTACATTTAGTTTTCTCTTTCCTAAACATATGTGGCTTTTTTTGGAGCTTCCTTCAAGGTTACTGGATGTACCTAAGTATAATAATGGAAGCCAAAATGCTCCTTTGCCTGGTGGGAAAGGACCTGGGGATGCTGGCTGGTGGCCAACTGAACATGAGCCAGCAGTGTGCCCAGCTGGCCAAGAAGGCCAACAGCATCATGGCTTGTATCCAAAACAGTGTGGCCAGCAGGACAAGGGCAGTGATTGTTCTACTGTACTTGGCACCAGTGAGGCTGCACCTTGAATATTGGGTTCAGTTTTGGGCCCCTCACCACAAGACAGACACTGAGATGCTGGAGCATGTCCAGAGACAGGCTGGTGAGGGGGTCCGGAGCACAAGTCTGATGAGCCACAGCTGAGGGAACTGGGGTGGTTTAGTCTGGAGAAGAGGAGACTGAGGGAGGATCTTATTGCTCTCTACAACTACCTGAAAGGAGGTTGTAGGCAGGTGAGGGTAGGTCTCTTCTCCCAGATAACAAGTGATAGGACAGGAAGAAACAGTCTCAGGTTATGCCAGGGGAAGTTTAAATGGGCTATGAGGAAAAATTTCTTCACTGAAAGGGTGCTGAAGCCTTGGAACAGGCTGCTCAGGGAGGTGGTGGAATCACGGTCAGTGAAGGTATTTTAAAAACATGTAGATGTGGTACTTAGGGACATGGCTTAGTGATGGACTCAGCAGTCCTGGGTTAGTGGTTGGACTTGATGATCTCAAAGGGATTTTCCAGCCTAAATGGTTCTATGATTCTATGAAATAGTTCCATTTTGGAGCTAGGCATTTTCAAGACAGAAACTGTAATGCTTAGTATCATAATATCTAAACTCATTATTCGACTTGTTTTTATTTTAGTCAGCATGTGGTCTGACTCATAGGTCCATGAGTTTGAACTGGTTCTGTATTGAATTTTCAGATTGACAATGACATTACTGAGACAGCATATTCAGTCTCAGAATAGCATATGTGTGGGGAAAATACTGTATGAGAAGGCTATTTTTTATGTTGAAACCTTTTTCTCTCAGTCTTAAAAATCACTGAATAAAGATAAATGTGCATGTTTCATCATAACACAGAAATCTGAATTAATTTTATGGTTTTTCTTTACCTTTTCTTTCTGTTTTTCCTCTACAGAGAAAGAAAAAAGCCCCACAACATATTTACAAGAAAAAAAAAAAAAAGGTTCATCTAGGTATTTTCTTGCCAACCATTTCTTCTACACCTGGAATTTTGTTTCCAAAATTCCTTAAATATGATTTCTGCAGGCTGAATATTCAACTGATTGATATGTCACTTAGAATTCTTGTTAAATCTTCCATCAGTATCTTCCGTGTGTTCATAATGTCACAAATCAGAAAAAAAGAAGTCTGACTGTATCTTAGTTGTTACATTTGCTAAAGACCCAACCTTCCAAAGTCAGCTGCATTAAAATGCGTTAGATTGCCACTGGTCTGAAAAAAACCCACCTAAGCAGCCTGACTTTGGCAGCAGGGACAGAAGTCCTTGCTGTCAAATCTCCTATCACTGGCACATACAGCCAGTTATATTCCTGCTTAAGTCTAACTTTTCTGCTTTCTCAGGGAACAAAGGAAGAGCTCAAGTGCCTGTCTACCTGAAAATGATCACAATGGATCATTAGGGTCACCCACCTATGAAGGCACTTTAGAACTTTCAGGCCAAATAGGAAAGCGCATAATGAATGTAAATCTCTATCAGATATATGATCCTGGACCGAAGGTGGACTCAACTGCTGTCTTATGAAGATATTTAAGAGGATCAGACCCCAGCCAGTTTCCTGAAGCAAACTACACATTTGGTCTAGTGTCTTCTGAAAGCTCTGATGTATTATTAGACCCTGAGATTAGAACTGATATGAATTACACAGCAAAGGAATAAGAATCTGCAGCAAGAAGCAATTTACAACAAATAGGTAGCAGCTATTCTGTATCACATTTGATGCCCCAAAATAGAAATGAAATATGATCCAGAAGGTGATAAGTGAACAAACACAATTGATTCGTAGGAAGAGGAGGAGGGAGATGGGTTGGAACTTTGCTATTGACTTTGTTGTGTTACACCAGGGAATGGAGGCTGAGTGAAAAATGTTTAGCTTGAAACTGAACTGCCAGTCTCAACCCTTTGATTAAAAATAAAAACTGTTGCATCGTGACACGCAGCATTCTCAATCTACTATGCCCTATGAAAAAACATTTTATGTAGCTGCTCTGCATTACATTAGGGTATAATAGATTATGCCTAGTTTTAGACTATGTAAATAGGTCTGGTAAATGACTGGTTACAGAAGAGCTGGTATCTGATATTACAGAGAAGGAAAGGAAAGACTGGAGGAAAATATTCCTACAAACATATGGATTATCTAACATCGTATACAAAACCTGCTAATGACAAAGTACTGAATCATTTCTGGGATCTGATATTATTTGTAATTTCCAAGTTCCAGAATTTCCTACTAACCATCAACCACAAAAGTCTCTGATTTCTACAGTACAGCAGCACAGAAAGAAGATTGCTTTCTCAATTCAAAGGCATAAAGTTAATTAATTGGTGTAAAACTATATTTTTAAGAAAATGAGTTTCCTCAAATGACTAAGTGCTACAGAACAGTTGCCAGGATGATTTATTTCTATCATGTAGATAACACATTCAAATCTGTTAGATTCTCACTGAAGATGCTATAAATTAACACCTCAGGGTTATGATATTTAATTAGGAGAACATCAATATTAATAACCAGCTGTGACTGTCTTCTACACTTTATCTGGTTTAATACCATATACCATATTGCACTGAAAAATGTATGTACACAGTTGAAAAGGTAGGAAGGAAAGCAATGGGACTTTGAAGAAAATACGTTGGAAACATCACCTAATTGCTAATTAGACTCCCCAAAAATCCAGTATCTTCAATGATTAATGTGCTTTTAACAATAAAAAGGAATGAGTCATTTTGGCACACACAGTTTTGCTTAACACTACAATTAATCTTTCAGTTTAAGAGGGAATTTTTTTATTACACATTTCCCCCTTTCTTCCCTGATTGAGATGGAACATTCTGAATGTCATTCAAACCACACTTTTTATTCTTAATTGATATTGTTTAGCCTGATCTAACATTTTAGTTATATATTTACCTTCCATGTAAGAGTTCAATTATTCCAGGTGGCTGGAGATTAATCTATCGTCATTTTCACTAGGCGTTGAGACAGCAAATCTTAGCTGTCCGTATGCTAAACTTCTCAGAACAGAGCCATTTGATGTTACATTTGTAGGAAAGACACTGGAGGAAAGTAGTTTGTGAACTCAGGAGCAAGGCTTGATTGAACAACTAAAAAACTCAAAGTCATTAATGTGACCACAAACACTTCTTCTGGATGAAACTTCTTAGCACTACAAAAATTCAGCAATGTGCTGTTAAAGCCCTTGCAGTGACACTGTGGTTTGCTTGAGCTTCCCAGAAGAACTGCTGAAAGAGGCTCCACACTGACACATAATAAATATGGAAAGCAGCAGGGTTAGAAGAAAGGTTGGCAGAGTTGTATTTACAGAGACACAGGGACCCAAGGACTCTCAACACTCGGTATGGATGCATAGCAGCTGCTGCTCCAGCACAGACTGCCTGCAGCCCAGCTGCCAGCTCCAGTCCTGGGCATGAATGACGCTGACTTCTGCAGCCTGACAGACTTCTCTTCCCCTCCTGAGATGCAAATTAGCTGTCCTCCCCTGAAAAATCAGGGATTTCACAAAGTGCCTTGCACTATTTCAGAATGAAAGGGATAAAAATCTGCAGCCAAAAGAGGTGCCTAAAGACAGCTGCAAGTGCAAGTGAGATACTTATGTGCAACCCTGCAATTACACAAGCTTTACAGGCTCCACACTTTTTACTCAATGTTCTTCAACCACTCACAGCTGTTTTAGCATACCTGGACAACTCCTACAGCCATCACAGGACAGCAGTTTAGCATTGATTTCCTGCCAAAACCTGAAAGACATTTACAAACTTGTTGTTTCTTCCCCTAAGTGGTCTGTCAACTTGATACCATAGGTTGCCTGAAGCACAAGGAGTGTACATCTTCAAGAGCAGTGACTTTTCCCAAAATGGATATAATTTTCTGGGGATTTGGTTTTTTTTATTGTCATTGTGGGTTTTTTTTTTGATGATTGGCATGGTAGGGATTTAATACAACCACAGAAGAGGCAAGTATTGCTTATATTACACAATAATTACGGTTCTTGGTAGTAAAACTACTTAAACCTTTTTCTTTCATAACAGTGAAGGCCAGGACAGTGGATATGTCTTATTCCAAGCAGAATAGACATTCTAGCTACTCAAATCAAAAAGAGTCAGAAAACAGTTGAGGTCTGAATGGGCCTTTAGACATCTTCTCATCCAACCTTCTGCTCAGAGCAGGGTCACCTACAGCAGGTTTCTCACAACTGTTTCCAGTCAGGTTTTGAGTATCTCCAAGGATGGAAACTTCACAACCTCTCTGGGCAACCTGTGCCAGTGCTTGGCTGTCCTGACACTACAAAATTAGAAGTGTTTTCTTATGTTCAGAAGGAACCTCCTGTGTGTCAGTTTGTGCCCATTACCTCCTGTTCTGTCACTGGGCACCACTGAAAAGAGCCTGGCTCTGTCTTCCTTACTTACTCCCATCAGGTATTTGTATGCACTGATAAGATTAATTGAGTCTTCTTTTCTCCAGGCCAAAGAGTTCCAGCTATCCCAGCCTTTCCTTATAGCACATGCTCCAGGCCTAAATCTTTTTTGTGACCCTGCACTAGACCTGTTCCAATATCTCTATGCTCCTCTTGTACTGGGGAGCCCAGGAATGGATTCAGCACTCTAGATGTGTCTCACCAGGGCTGAGTAGAAGGGAAGGATCACCTCCCTTGATTGTTGTCAACACTTCTGGTATAGCCCGGGTTACTGTTGGCCTTCTATGCTGTGAGAATGCATTGTTGGCTTGATGTCCATCAGGAGCCCCAGATCTTTTCTCATAAAGCTGGTTTCCAAAGTCAGTCACTCCACAGCATGCATTGGTGCATGAGTTTATTCCACTCCAGGTACAGGGCTTTGTGTTTCCCACTGATGAACTTCATGAGGTTCCTGCTGGCCCATTACTCCAGCCCATCAAAATCCCTCTGAATGGCAGGACAGCAATCTGGCATATCAGCCACTCCCTGCCCCCAATTTTTTATCACCTTCAAACCTGCTGAGGGTGTACTCTGTCCTATTATCTGGGTCACTAATAAAGATATTAAAATATATTCATCACAGTATTGACCCCTGGGGTACACCACCAGTGACTGGCTTCAAGCTGGACTTTGTGCTGTTAGTCACAACCTTTTGAGGTCAGCAGTTAATTTCATTCCGCTCCACTCTCCATTTATTTAGTCTGTACTTGAACAATTTGTTTATAAGGATACTACAGGGGACAGTGTCCAATGCTGAAAACATTGCTGAATTCAAGATAAACAATATCCATTGCTCTCCCTCCATTCACTAAGTTGGAAATTTTATCACAGAAGGCTGTTATGTTGGTCAGGCGTGATTTCCCCTTTGTAAATCCATTCTGTCTACTCTCAATCACCTTCTTGTTCTTCATATCTTTGGAGATGGTTTTCAGGAGGATTTGCTCCATTACCTTCCCAGGGATTGAAGCAAGGCTGACAAGCCTCACCTTAAAGGCTAAGCCAAAATAACATGAGAGAAAATTCTCCTGGTATGTGGCATATAGAACACTCATTGAGATAGCACCTGGGTAATGGAGCTGCTGCCTGGCCTTTCACCTGAGCCAGCAGAGGAGTCACAGTGCAGGACCAAGTATCTCTGAGGGGGCTACTGAGAGCCACACTTCACTATGGCTGGTCTTCCAGTCTCTGACAAACAGAGAACCTAGCTTTGGCAAGCTCATTGAGGCAGAGAGAGGTAAAATGGTAACACATCTCTGAAATGATGCAATGACTGGGATTTAACAGATCTTGTGAGTCTGATACTTCTTTGGTGTTGGAGATTCAGTTTTAACAGTTCCCACTTCTTGTTTCCCAAGGAAATTGAGAGAAAAAGCCTTCCTTTTTGTTTCAAAGAACAAGAGAGTGAAGCCACTGCTACTAACAATACTGTAGAAGAGAGAGCAGGTTGAGTGCTTTCAGTGTTTGGTGTGACATAAGCCCCTCACCACTTGCAGCATGGCCTTGAGTGCTGGGAGTGCTGGTATCAAATGTGGGACATGGAGTTCACTGAGGGGATATTGACTATAATCAATGTGAGTTAGGTGTTTCAGCCCTGTAAAACCCTACTGCCAGTCCCTGCTTATGGCAGAGCTACCAATTAAGTCACTGTGTTTAGAAGAGTGTGGGAAAGGAATACAAATTGTATAATAAGAGAAGCATCAAGCACCTCAGTGCATTAGAGAAACACTAAGGAAGCAAAGCGGAAAGATATTAAAGGAGAACAAACATGTCTATCATCTTTGTGGTTAGTTTCTTACATGCTGAGTGTATTTATATGTAATACTCATATCACCAAAAGTAACCAGTGCTTTGTTGTGCCGTGCTGTGAAACATGCCCTCAAGCAAGCGACTCCCTGGAAAATGATGTTACAACACCAGTGTATCAATAGCTTTATTGCTCCACAGTGTCATTTTCAGCAGCCTGTGCTTCTGGGAGAAAAACAAGGCACTGCTTTCTTGCCAAGAGTGTTCTTGTAAAAATCTACCAGTATAGTTACAGGCTGGCAAAAAATTCCCATTCTCAGGTGGATAATTGCCACCTTGCTTCTTCAAGTCTTTTCTTCTCTAGCCCACAAGTACTCGTGGTTTTCTCTGCAAGCAAATAGATCTTCTTCTTCTTCTCTGTATTTAAAAGCATGGATGACTGGCTAATAATATTGAAGTGTAGACCATACCTGAATCAGCAAACAAGGGTAGATCTACTGCTTCTTGAGGGAGGAGTAACATATGTTTACCGTCTGGCTATAGTCACAGTTGATTAAATCATTTGCTGATGCAGAATAGATAGCACTATATAAGCACTAAAGATCCTTAGGGTTGTTTTTGTTTAATCATGCAGACAACAATATCATCTATTGCATTAAACCATGAGATGTCTGAAATCCTTAAAGCGTGCTTTCTGCCCCTGATTTTGTGTATAGAATCATCAGACGTCATCCATTTCCTTCAAAGGACAAAACCCAAAGCAAACCAAAACAAAGACTCAAACCCCACGCCCACCCCAACTTTGAATCTGCTTTTCATAAGGGAAATTTGGCCTTTTAAAGCTCAATTTTATATATTTTAATTGTCATAGGTATCTAAGGATTAAAATATTTTTACATTCAATATTTCCATTTTACCCAACAAGCAGTTTAAAGGTAAAGCAAGAGAATACCTTTGCAGCACTTTTATTTTTGCTGCAGAGCTTATATTATTGTGAATCAGTTCAACGTAATTCTTACAGGCCTTACTAAAAGGCTATAAAGAGCATTAAACCTTGAGAACTTGCATATCCCAAGGTGTGTGCTTCAAGGCTATTCCCTCAAAGATTTGCAATTAAACTAACCTGTACCTCATTTTAACCAGGTAGATGACAAAAACACAGGTCATGCAATTTTGTGCTAATGTGCATTCCCAGAACTTGACTGAGGAGAGAATAGGGTGGTTGTATCCCAGGGACAGAGTTAGTGAGACATGAAAGAGAAAAGGAGCTTGATGGATTTATTTGGAAAGTGTTCATAAGGGTATTGATACTTCACAAAGGACTCAAACAGTCAATATGCCACTGAAACAGAAGCCAAATAAAACAGCTGATACCAAAGTCTGTTGGAGGAAGGTTTGTTCTAATAACAAAATATGAAAAAGAAACCCAAGTCATACATTCTTCAGTGACCGAGGAAGTAAACTTAAGGCAGCAGCTGTGTCCAATGACACTTTTGTTTTAACTGTGACCGTATCTCCTGAGCTACTCGGGTCTCAGTCAGGCTTAATTTGCTGCATTTCCCTTTCAGCTCATCCTGGTACTCCAACACAGGAGAAGGGTTTCCAGGCCCTGTGGGACCTACTTGCTTCCTCAGATGGGACAAGCTCTGGCTAGAGCAACAAGAGGATGTCAGTGTTCCAGAGCTGGAGGCTGGTACCTGGCATGGATCTACCAGACATCCTCTAAGACAGCCTGCTACTTGCTGGGCTACTCAGGCTCTCAGTTGGACATCTCACCGCACCTTGCACAGCCAATCTGCCAAGTGATTCTGGACCACTGTGGGCAGCTGAGGTGATCAAGTGGTTCCCAACAGCATACTTGCCCTGGTCTGCCCTGAGGAACAGCACACTCTTTGGCAGCCATTCAGCAGACAGCCACTGCTTCTGGATGCCCCCTCCAGTTTTCAGGGGACTATTGAAGAAGTAGGAAGCTGCTTCCAACTCAGAAGGGTTGACGTAAGCAGATGGCTTAGCTTGCTCAGCAGAAACAGAACAATTCTTCCCCTTGCTTGGAGATCTCAGGGCCCCTTTGGGGCATAGTACTGCTGCACAGTTGGGTGCCCATTCTTAGCACGAGGTATTAGACACTGATATCTCACATTCTCAGATTTCACAGCTCATTACTTTTGCCCAGAGTCTGGAGGATTTTGAGCTTTTGGACTCCCTCATCCAGATTGGTTCCTTTATGAAGTTAATGTCAGGGTTGAAGCAATAGCAACAACTAGGTTCTCCCTTGAAAGGTCCTGGTGAGGTGGAGAGGATGAGACAGTAAGAATTCACAAAAACATGGAGAATGGAGAAGAGGGTAAAAAGTTACTCAGTGCATAGGTTTCCAGTTTTCTGTGCCTCTATAATGAGCGTGAATAGCTCCAGCCAGTTTTCTGGCAATGAATTTAATCATTATGGCTGGAAGTCCATTCAAGATTAGATCACATAAATTAAAATGTTGTTGTGAACTAATTTTCTAAGATCTCATTATAGTGTATTGGGTTTGGGTGGCCAGGTTTTGGCAGCAGGGGGGGCACAGAGGTGGCTTCTGTGAGAAGCTGCTAGACAGGGCAGCTTTTTCTGACAGAGCCAATGTCAGATGGCTTCATCTCTGTCCAAGACTGAGGACATCAGTGACCATGGTATTGCCTCTGGGATAGCACATTCAAGTGGAGGGGAAGGGGTGGTGGATGGGGTGGGCAGGGAAGTTCATGCAGTAGCAGTCAGAAGAAAGAGTGAGGATATGTGAGAGCAACAGCCCTGCAGACACCCAGGTCAGTGCAAAAGGAGGCGGAGAAGGTCCTCCAGGCACTGGAGCAGAGATTCCCCTGCAACCCATGGTGAAGCCCATGCTGGGGCAGGCTGTGACCCTGCAGCCCACGGAGGACCCCACGCCGGAGCAGGTGGATGCCCAGAGGGGGCTGTGACCCGTGGGAAGCCCAGGCTGGAGCCGGCTCCTGGCAGGACCTGTGGCCCCGTGGGCAGAGGAGCCCCGGCTGGGGCAGGTTTGCTGGCCGGGCTGGTGACCCCGCGGGGGACCCAGGCTGGAGCAGCCTGTGCCTGAAGGGCTGCGCCCCGTGGGAGGGAGCCCAGGCTGGGGCAGGGGCAGAGTGTGAGGAGCCTCCCCCTGCGGAGGAAGGAGCAGCAGAGACAGCGTGGGATGGACCGACCGCAGCCCCCACTGCCCGTCCTCTGCACCGCTGCGGGGAGGGGAGCGGGGAGAGAGATGGGGACTGAAGTTGAGCCTGGGGAGAAGGGAGGGGTGGGGGGAAGGTGTTTTAAGATTTGGTTTTATTTCTAATTATTCTACTCTGATTTGACTGGTAATAAATTAAACTCCCCAAGTCAAGTCTGTTTTGCCCATGATGTAATTGGCAAGCAGTCTCTCCTTGCCCTTGTCCTGACCTGCATTTTATTTTCTTTCCCCTGTCCAGATGAGGAGAGGAGTGATAAGGCGGCTTTGGTGGACACCTGGCATCCAGTCAAGGTCAACCCACTTCACCATTATAGCCAGTGGAGATGTAGCCAATACAGTCTGAAGGCTATGGAGCAGTTTGCTATCTGTCTGATATCTCAGGCTGAGAAGGATCACTCCAGGTGTGATGGTCTGTATTGACTAGATCTCCTTTGCCTGTAGTGGGATCCTCATGAGCTCACTCACAGCTCACTCACTGATGCAGACTCAAACACAGATGTCTTTAGGGGGGGAATTTCTTCCCATATCTCAAGTTTAGAGGAGAGCTGGAGTGGCGGGGCACTGGCATGCAGGAGTGGTCAAAGGCTTTGTGTAGCAAAGAAATGGGGAGAAGCTCTGAAGGAACTGTGGTGGCACACCTGTCCACACTGTGGTGAGTAGTCCAGCATGTCATTCTGCATTCAGTATGCAAATACACATACATACACGTATATATACACATACGAATAAACAGTTTCTATGGAGCCATGTGTATATTCCCATTAAAAGAATGCAACCTGTGCAAATAATAATTTACAAATTATCAAACCCACTTTTGAAAACTGATCTACAGAATATGGCAAGAGCTAGGTCCAGAGTGAATATTTATGACTGAGATTACAACCCAGTGAAAGTGGATGCTTGTAATATAAACACTGTCAGATGTTTTAACTTTGGCTTTGCCGAGCAATGCCTGGAAGCCTGATCTGAAGCCCATTTAAAGAAATGAAAGCTTCCCACAGACTTCAGTGGGTGTTAGGATCAGGCATCCAATGTGACAATGTAACGCCTGTGCGTTAAACATCCATTTATCTTGCTGTTGTTCTGAATCAGTCAAAAGTCTACAAAACCTAATTCGTTTTAACTGCTAGACCTGGGGGAACAAACTACTTTCAGCATAGCATGCAGGGAGTGATATGAACAGCTTCCATTAACACTAAGGGGCAAATAGTGTGTAATTCTGTATATGTTACAAAAACTTTCCCTCGTAAAACGTACTGCATTACATATAAAAAATGTTCTTGCTATTTTCAGTTCCTAGATATTTATTGGACATTTCTACCACCAGCCATTTCTTTGTGCAGAATGATCTTCTATCTGTTTTGGGGAATAGTATATTGACACATAAATTTTGTCCAAAATATGCAAGAACCATATTTTAAACATGAGGCCATTTAAGTGATAGTCCATAGACTTAAATCTTCGACTTTCTCTGTGAACTGAAAACAAATTGTATTTTTTACTTTTCATTCTATAATGCAAGTGTTTAATTGTTTCAGCAGAGCTGATAGGCAAGTAAAGGCAACACATTTTATGTAGTTCTTTCCAGAACGAACAAAAGAAATCCAAATAGAATTTCAGACGGAAAATTGTACACATAAATTCACAAGCTTTTCCTTTTGACATCAAATCTTTCACCAGATTTTTTTATATCATTCCCTGTGATGCTATGGTTGTGGGTTGTTTTCCTCTTCAGTACAACAAAATGTTAAACACTTGTAGGAGAAGAGTGAATAGGAGTTTTATCAAAATACTTACTACTATTTTTTTTCTGTAGTATGTGGAATAGCCAGAATACCTCACTTTTTGATTAGAAGTAAATACAGACTTTTGTTATTACTTTTGTTATGTCATTGAATAACTGCATGGTCAATAGGCTCTTCAATTCTTACAAAAAAACAGCATATAAACTGTTAAAATGGAAGTGTCTGGTGCATTTGGAGACTAGTATAATTTAAATGCTCTCAGCAGAACCCTATGATGAACAGAGCTGATGTATTTTGATCCCTTTTTTCTGCATGACATCCACTAACAAGTAATAGCTCAACAAGCAGATCTAAATTCTTCAGACCAAGTGGTATCAGCCAGGTCGTTCATCCATGTTCATCATTTCTGTCAAGGGGAAGAGGATACTTCATTATCTGAGGTCTTTTAATGGTCACTTCTGACATGCCTGCTGTGCCTGGGCAGCATTCCTTCTTACTCATCTTCAACCTCAAGCTGACATTCATAGAGATGCTTCTGTGATTCTTTTTTTCCTATAGTAGCAAATGAAGGTTTCAGTTTCTGTTGGCGTTTGGATTTTTTTGTATTTCTAAACAATAGATTATTATCTCTTTTGGTAGGCGGTAGGACTTTATTTTTGGATGTAACTCTGTACAACTCTGGTGTCTATATTAATGGATAATTTTGCAGGTTCCAATGGAGCAATTTTTCATAAAATAGATCATCAAAAGCAGAAATTCTGCTGGACTTTCTTCACACTTTGACATTTCTTTCTTACAGAGTAAATAGAAAAAATTATTTATGGTATGGCCTTATCCAGTGGGAAGCAAGTAGCAGATTTTAGCACATGACCTTCTAAAATGAATAAACTCTAACAAGCTCTATACTGAAAAATCCTTACCTAAATATGGTTAGATTCCTGGTATGTTCAGTTTGGTCCAGAAATAATCATACCTGTAGATCTCAGCAGCTGCCAGTTGTTTTATCTGCAACTCCTGCACTTTTGCTCTGGGCTCCATGTTCTGCACTGCCTCACAGGTTGAAACATCTCTGCTGGGTGGACAGATATTAGTACAGTCTCCTCTTATGTAGTTCCGCTGATAAATTTGAACCTTGATGCAGTAAGCAGTCATGGCACTGCCAGCATTATTTGGTAAATATGAGGGATAGAAACTCTGGTAATTGAGGGATTAAGCTGGCCAATACCTACAAGGGGTTTAAAATATATCCTTTATGCAGCTTATTTTTCAGCTGCATGTGTATGAAATTTCCTGCATCTGCCTCTGAAAGTCTAGCTTCCATCGGTACTGGATTCTGCAATAGTTTTATTTTACTCCACTATTGGGAGTAAATGACCTGGGAGTTTTCCACCACCATGGTGCAAGATACAGTAGAAAATTAAAATAATTAAAGAGAAGGGGGGGCAGGGGGAGAAAAAAAAAGAAGAAAAAAAATCCATGTTTTCCAGTTTCCATTTTGTCAGTCCCTACCAGAATCTTTCCACCTCTGATGCCTCCTGAAAACCTCTTATTCTGCCTACTTGCAAGATCAGCCAGTGAGAAAACATACTAAATATTTCTGAAGCACTTTAAATGGTATCTTCTATTGCATCTGTAATATATAACTCTCCCTGTTACAATTTATTTCAGAATTATATTATTTTTAACTTGCTTTCAAACAAGACCATTTCCTTGTCTGTTATTCACCACAGTCTACTGAGTACCACCTCAGTAAAATGCCAAAATATTCGTAGTAGTTAAACTACCCATTCTGTTCAGCATCTTGAGCTCCATCACATTAGCTGAATGCTTAAGCATATGTTCACATCCTCTTGAATCACACTGTTATTTAAATAACATCTGTAATTTCACTAAGTCTTTTCTACCACCTTTAAAAATCACTGAGATTTAAAATACTGACATTGGGTCAGCTTTAACTACCCCAGGGATGAATTTGGGTCAAGGTCTTTTCTTCACACCATTCTCTTTAATAGCTCTATTACTTCTGTATATGCATGATATTAGAAATATCTCAGAAATAATCGTTTCTGAAATAACCGCAGTTCTTTCACAGAATAGATGTCCTGGAACCCTACCTTTACCAACACATTATGTATAGCTAACTAGCCATTTCTTCTAGTTGTCTGACAAATTAATCAAGTAAATCTCTTATTGCTGTGCTTTTCTGAAACTCATAAAAGATAATGGACAGAAAAATGGACAAGATGTTTGATTTCATTTAGCTTCTAGTTTATCACCTACTTCAGAAGAGAATGTAAATAGGAAGCCAATCTCAGCACTATCATATTTCTCATAATTTGGTCAGCTACAACTTGCTGATGTGGGTACAATTCTCTGCAGTGCCTTGCATAGGCATTTCACCAAGTGATGTGAACCAAACAAGCATTACAAAGATCAGCCAAAGTAAATTACGCTGTCAGGAAATTCAAACAGAATGCCTTGAGCAGAAGGAACAGGTTATTCCTTTCATATGAGGGAAATGAGTAGACACAAACACACATTACAGATTTGCTCACAACACACATATAGTTCTTTCTAAGTATAATCTTGAGCTGCGTCATATTGAACAACCGAATCAACGCAGCCTGAGTACTGGAGTCAAAAACTGAGCTTGGAAATTGAATAGGCTCATAGACCACTTCAGTAATTTAGCTGAAGAAATGTTGTTAAAACCTAAACCCAATTAACATTCATGTAGTATTTTGAGCTTTACCACCAGTTATAATGAAGCAATTTCTTCCCACAGAGGAATACCATTATCAGTATTTTGATTAGGTATTTACAACAGGAGTGAGGCTGGGACAGGCAGAACCATATGGGCTGTCTCCTGCAAGGTTCAGTAGGGGATGGCAATCAACTTTGTTCTGCTCTTTCCCTTTCTGCCCTTGTTTCAATGTCCTACTTGACCTGTAATCACCTGTAAAGGTCCATGCCTTTATTAAGGCTGACTAAACCTCCCTTAGCAAATTTACTCCTTGTAAATACCTGTTAATTGTTCAGAGATTTTGAAACCTTTTGGCTAGCCTATGCATTAGGAAATCCACCTGCTAAAGTGGCCTACATCCCTACTTTTTTATGCCAAAACAAAACTCAGCCACAAAGCCCCAGTCTTAAAAAACTTAAAAAACAAATTAAGGCATAACTTTTTTTTTTTTTTCATTTTTACACTTACATGTTTACAGGCTGACTATCTTACCATATAATCTTTGCTAAGTAATAAGTTATTTTAAACTATAGGCAAAAAATGTATGGTACTATTGTATTTTGCAAATCAAAATGCTTATTTCTGTTATTGTGCTAAGAATACATGAAATGCCAGTTTTTAGAAATGGTGCAAGTCCATATAGCTTTTCTTTTTCTCAGACAAGATGGATTTTTTAGTGCTGATAATAATATAGCAACATCTTCCCTAAATTACAAAAAATTACTTTAGGTTCTTGGCCACTGAACACCGAAGATTCAGAATTCTCGGACTTTTTCAGCACACCTTCTCCAAGGTGCATTTGTCTATGGTTTTGTTAAGATTAAACATAGCCAATACAAATTCCAAAAACTTAAGAGTAAAGATCTGGGACCCCCTAAATGTTACTTAGTTATGAGTTGTCAAATTCAAGGAAGTTTGGAATTGCATTTCTTTTGGGATCTGAGTGAAAATGTTGGCTTTTTTATTGGTTGGGGGTTTCCTTTGTTTGTTTGTTTTCTGTGATTAAACTCATTTCACTAGAGGATGAACATAAGTTTGTCAGTAACGATCAAGTTTTGCCATGATATGTTTTACCCAGGAAAATGAAAGTATGCATTCCTGAATTTATGGTAATATAATCACAGACAAAAATAAATAAATAAATAAATAATTATTCCCACTGATGTTAAAGTGAGCTGTCCCTCGTTGCTAACTGATAGGCTCTGCAGGTGGGATTAGATTTGGAAGAATTAAACACAAACATGCCCTCGGAAGCAGCCTTGCAGATGACATTTCAGATTCTCACAAATTTGACATAATGTCAGTGTGGCAAGCTGACCCTGGTTGGATGACAGGAGCCCACCACAGCCGCTATATCACTCCTCCCCTCAGCTGGACAGGGGAGAGAAAATACAACGAAAGGCTCGTGGGTCAGGATAAGGGCAGGGAGAGATCACTCACCAATTACCATCACGGGCAAAACAGACGCCTTGGGGAAATTAGTTTAATTTATTACTGATCAAATCAAAGTAGGATAATGAGAAATAAAACCACCCCTCCCTTCTCCCCAGGCTCAACTTCAGTCCCCATCTCTCTCCCCGCTCCCCTCCCCGCAGCGGTGCAGAGGACGGGCAGTGGGGGCTGCGGTCGGTCCATCCCACGCTGTCTCTGCTGCTCCTTCCTCCGCAGGGGGAGGCTCCTCACACTCTGCCCCTGCCCCAGCCCGGGGTCCCCCCCACGGGGCGCAGCCCTTCAGGCACAGGCTGCTCCAGCCTGGGTCCCCCGCGGGGTCACCAGCCCGGCCAGCAAACCTGCCCCAGCCGGGGCTCCTCTGCCCACGGGGCCACAGGTCCTGCCAGGAGCCGGCTCCAGCCTGGGCTTCCCACGGGTCACAGCCTCCTTCGGGCATCCACCTGCTCCGGCGTGGGGTCCTCCGTGGGCTGCAGGTGGGGATCTGTTCTGCCACAGACCTCCATGGGCTGCAGGTGGGGATCTGCTGCACCGTGGAGCTCCATGGCTGAGGGGCACAGCCTGCCCCACCACGGGCTTCACCGTGGGCTGCAGGGGAATCTGCTCCGGCACCTGGAGCCCCTCCTGCCTCCTGCACTGACCTGGGTGTCTGCAGGGATGTTGCTTTCACATACCGTCACTCTTTCTTTTCTGGCTGCGCTGTGTAGGTTTTTTCCCCCTCCTTCTTAAAAATGTTATCCCAGAGGCACTACCACCATCACTAATGGGCTCAGCCTTGGCCAGTGGCGGTCCATCTTGGAGCCAGCTGGCATTAGCTCTATCAGACATGGGGGAAGCTTCTAGCAGTTTCTCACACAAGCCACCCTTGTAGCCCCCCTGCTACCAAAACCTGGCTATGCAAACCCAGCACACACAGATACTCTGCCATAAATAAGAGCGGCAAAAATATATAAACTGCATGTGGTAAAAATTTTACTGTTAAGATTTTCCAGTGAAGAAGATGGTCTTATTCAAATCTACATTCACCTTAGGATAATATAGCTTCTAATTATACTCGGGGGAAATAATGATGTAAAACGTACCTCACCTAAAAAACCCCAACAATCAACCAACCAAACAGAAAAAAATGGTGGGGGTAGAGAGTAGGTGATCACATTTTCTCTCTGAAACTTCTTGTCAGCAGAAAAATAGTGTGTTTTGTCGTCAGCTCTACTATGAACATTAGTGTTGTGCTGCAGCAGTAGCATTTTGTATTGCTTGAAACTCTGAGTTAGTGAGGCAGCAGCTTCAAAGGTTTTAAAATAAAGAAAGAATTGCAGGAAAGGATTAAAAGAAAGGTCATTGACTCTACAGAGAAGATAGTGAACAACATCTGTTTTCAGGAGCATCGTGCATTAAAATAAAACAGAGAATAGATTGTTGCTTTATGTTTTTTCAGTCCATATGCTGAAATCTTTATTTCAGCATATAATCTAAAGAATCTGCAGACATCAAACACAGGAGTGTCTGATGACCTCCTCTGATGGTGGCAGTTCAAACTGAAATAAATCAGAGCTGTAAAATACCTGATCTTTAGTAAAAGAAGCAAAGACATAGATTTTTGTGGCCCCTAACATAGCAGAAAGAAGCAATCTCACAATAAAAGATGTTGATATCCAACTGATAGGAAATCTCCCATTCCTATATTACCTGGGGCACTTTATGAAAAGGAGGTACACCTGTATGAAGAAGAGGTAGAAAAGAGATCAAAGAGGGAACAAAGTATTTCTGATAAGGAGAGCCATAGGTAAGAGTGATCAGAAGACTTTGTGCCTTTTATTGATCTTGGACAAAATATCTCAGAGGTCACTTTCTAACACAATACTATAAACTAGATCAAGTACAGCAATAAGTTTTGGTTAGTGAATATTTCTGCTTTCTCAGTGTTGCAGCTGGGAAAGCTCTAGATTCCAGAAGTAGAAAACATAAAGAAATTCTAACAGCAGCAAATTCAACTTTCCTTCCTTTTAACTTCCTTTGTAATGATGTTGACCTGTAATATGGCCTTGACATTGCTAGTAACAGGCAATAAGCTCTGTACAGAGTTTGCAAGGCCTTGAGACAAAAGCTGTCAGGTCCACCCTGCCTGAGCTTTTCTTGACCTGCCTGCAGCTTTATTATACTTGATTTAGCTCTAACAGCATTTTTTCTAATTGATCAGGTGTCTAAGGTGAATTTGTTTTAGTTCTGTTTATCTTTGTATGGTATCTCCCCTAACACAATTAGATAGTATGGACATAGTAAAAGCTTTGGTATGAATAGAAGCTTTGAGAAGTGAGGCCACAGGATGTGTGTGAAATAGAGGAGTGTAGGCATGGGATGGCAAGAGATGGGGTACAGGCTTGACGCAGGAAACCTCATGTTTCTAAACAACTCACAAATGGTCAGTTGAAGAAGAGCATAGCTGGAGAGGGACAAAATTGATTTTACAGCTAACAAAGGAAATAAAGAAAGAGCATCTAATCATAAAAGTTACTGCATATTGTAAATTTGGATGCAACGTGCAGCTGCAGATCAATGGAGAACAAGCATGTAAAAGCATGTTGTCAAATGCATAAAAATTACTCTAAATGAATCCTAGAGCGAGGGCAAATAAGAAACTATCAAAACCATATGCTTTCTGATGAAGGACACCTCATCATAACACCCTCTCCAGCACTGTGGAGCTACCAAATTTGCAACCCAGGGAAGCAAGGAAAGAGATACAACCTAAATATGTGTATTTAAATTTGAACTGCATTATTACTACTGTTGAGATTTTTTCCTGTATAAAAGTAGTCTTATTACATATAATTATCTCTTTTGCTGTAACAACTAGATCTAGATTAATAATGATTATTGGATTAGATTTCAAGTATACTAAAACCAGACTCTTGGCTTTATGTGATAGGTTTCCTTCTGCCAAAGGACTTGAACATAAGAGATTATGACGAGCTATATTACCTCTGATCCATAAGTCCACCTGGCCCAGCTGCCTTTGTCTAACTTCAGCCATACAAGGGAAGTGGTGGGTGATCTGCTCTGTGTTAGAAGTATTTACAAGATTTGTGTATTGGGGAGTTACCTGACCTTACTGGAATCACTTTCAATGCTTTCTCGATTTCACTCCTGATATATGATTGTAAATGCTGAGACCAAAACTCTCAGACTTGGCTGGCTGAAGTTAAGTAATAACAGCGAAAATGAGTCACTGTGGCCAATATCCCTGACAAAACAATGTCTCTCGACATTTTCTTCAGGCACATGTAATAAGTCTCATACATTTCTCTGTAGAACTCATCCCTTATTTTTCAGTCGTCCCCCCGCCCAGCCCCGCAGTTCTTCTATTCTGTATAGTTCTTCCTAATTGCCATGCACATATACCCCCAAAATGTTTCCGTTTTGTTCACCAGTGGTGGACCACCACCAATTTCTGTCTACACCAACTCTGTACCATTTCAAACATTTCTAAACACATAGTCAATCAAAAGCTTACTCTCTATTTCTGTTGGTTTTTAAAGTTGCCATTGCAATTTCCTTTTCATGTTTTATGCTGCTGGCAGGACTGTAACCTACAGGATTATCTCTGAGTCCTGCCTCACCTTTAGGCTCCGTCTGCAGAACAGAATCTTTGTTCTTACCACTCATTCACCTCCCTTTTCTCCAGTTTGTAAGTTTCTTTGGATTCCCTTTGCCTTCCCCATGATCCTACAACATTAATTTTTGCATCTAGATGTAGTCTTTCTAGAAAGGGTCAGGGCTGTATCTTGGATTATCTTAGCTGCTTCCTCTTCAGTTCCTTTCTCTCCATCTTCAGGCATTTCTTCTTCAAATAATATCTTTAGAATTGCTGATGCTCTCCAGGTGATCATAAAACCTTTTGTCAGGCCTCATTTTACAGCTGCTTTTTCAATCTGACAGCTTGTCCTATCCTTAGACAAACTACCCCTGTAAACAAGCCCTGTCTTGCCATGGCAATGTAGAAAAACTGTCTAGGTATAAAAATGTATGTTGGGACAATACTAGTTCATATGTTTAACTCTGAAGATTCTATCTGTTTTTCCCTTAAGCTGGTAAAATCAGGAGCAAGTTTATATTCAAGCAAAATAGTGAGCTCCCTTTCTAAATCGCTGGTGCCTGTGCTAAGAATCACATGTATACATGGCGGAGTCTAGCATCAACATTTTTGTTAAACTGACATTTCTCCTTTCCAGTGACACTCCTCTTTCTCGCCTCAACCCAACACCAGATACCAGTTGCACAATCAGACCCATGTTGTTTACTGGCCTGGATATTAGCTTATGCTACCAAAAATAGTGTTCAACATGAAAGGTTTACAAAATTCATGAAATTCTACTTTTCTTCTGAAATATGCACATGCTTTCTTCATCCTTTCTTTCCTCAGCAGGATCTTTTTCATCCTTTCCTTTCCTGGGGGATTCTTCACAGAAATTTTGGAATTGTCAGTTCTATATACGAGATGACAGGAAGTCCTTTCCCTTTAAAAGTATACACACAATACCTGTGACAGACATAAAGATTTTCACGTTTTTGTTTCTATAGCAATAATCACAAGATACATTATTTGTGGAATGACCACTGTATTTTGCTGTTTAGGGAAAGTAAACCTTTAAGATGCTGTGGTAATAATGTCTTGCATGGCTCAAAATGAAAAGAGTGACTTTGAACGGGAATGATGGCACATTTGTCCTTGGAATAATATAAAAAAGAGAGCTCCTCAAATGCACTACCCTTCAAATGACCCTGGCTGGCCTTTCTATATGAATAAATAACCCTAAATTACTGTGGACTACACGTTCACAACTGGAAGACTAGCTGTTCATGAGACATCTTAAAATTAAAGAAAAATAAGCCCTTCACCTCTGTGGAAAGCTCAGAGGCTTTATGAGGTGATAAATGAAGGCCACAGAAAGGAATGCCAGCAGGTCACGAGAGCAAGCAGGATTATCTTCTGGGATGTGCTCTTTAAACTGTGATAATGTTTAACTTCTCACAAGCAGGTGTGGTGTTTGACACTTCTTTTCAGGCAAAGCCTGGCCCTGGGTAACCCACAGGCACATGGTACTGATAGATTTCAGTAGGTTCTGCGGAACACTGAAAAGAGAAAAAAAAGGAACTAAATTATACAGCTGATAATGCCAAAGCATTTTGGAATGAAAAAGGCATTATTTGCAAATAGCTTTTTTTGCCCCATCTCCCTGCTCTGCAAACTGACACCCCATTATCAAGGATTTAAAAGTTTATGCCAAAGAATAAGAATTGACCTTCAAGTTAATGCTATTAAAAATGTAATTTGATTCAAATGAATGGAATTGAAAAGAATCTCTGCATAAAGTACAGAACTGTTCTAATTAACAGTGCATTAATGTGCAGAAGCAGAAGGTCAGCGACATTAATGCATTTGCAGGAAAAGACTGACCAGAAGTTACAAATCCTTAAAATACTGAATGATTTTAAAACTCTGATTTTATGCAAAAGTCAGACACTTTAGGTACCAAAACAGAAGCAAAATCCAGCCACTCCAAATCATGTCAAACCACCTAAATACAAAGAACTATCTAGTCTATGCTTTTTGACTTGTACTACTAGCAATCGTTCTTCCTTTTTCCCCCCTTATCAGGTTTTGGTGGTACAGTCAGCACTATACTGAGTGTATTATTAAGATTATCATTGAAAGAAGTTGGGCAAAGCATATTCTGTCAAAAAAATCTGACTTGACCAAACTGAGGTTATGAGGAAACATGTAATTTGGATTTTTACTTTTTTGAGGAAACAAGGTAAATCAGAACTGGGGGGAATAGCAGGCAGGCATACATATTCTCTTATGCTCTTCTGTAAAATAATATTTATTTGGGGAAAAAAATTTTTAAAAGATTCCATTAATAAATACCCCCTTATGTTGGTATTGTAATTTTTGCCCCTGAAATCTGCTTTTTTTTTTCTTTCTTTTTTGACAGATGATTTTCCTTTTTCATCCTATTTTAATTAAAATTCATACAGTTTAAGCCCAGATTGAATTATTCTTTTTTCTAAACTGCATTCTCTTCTATTTCTCTCATTCTGGTATTCCTATAAGTTAGTTTTAAGATGAAGCTGTATCTTAGTATAAATATGCCTTCCTGAATAGCATGGCGATTTGATTTGACTACAAGAACAAGGAAAATATCTATTACCCTTCTTTGATTGTTCCAGTGATTGATTACTAAGGGTATAAATTTATGCTTAATTTTGAATTTGAACTTCTCTGGCTTTGGGTTCTAGCCATTCATGCTTATTGTATTGTAGAATTTTCAGTCCACAAGACTATTTAGGCACTTAAACATATCAGTATATATTTATGATGAACTAAAGAAGATTCAGTTCTTTTAGATGGCCACTTGAGAGATTTTTGTCTAGTCCTCAAACCATGATGCTCCTAAGATACTAAAAATTTAAGAAAATCACTCATCTTCTCCTGGCCTGTGTTGCTGAGCTGCTTCTGAAGCTTACTAACTTATTAAAATTATTCTGTGTATTAGAACTATGTAATGCTATAGTCACAAGCATCCTTTACCACACACTTTGGTCGTCTTTGGATCACCACAATGGTGAGCATGGTTGACATCTAGAGCTCTTGTCATTTCTGTGTATGTCAGCTATTTCCTATATTGTCTCACGCTTTCTGAATAATACTGAGTAGTGGTTAGTATCTAGATTTCTGTACAATAGCCCTAACAGAGGGTTTGGTTATATAAAACAATTGGTTTCTGTCCATTTTAAACTTTGAAGACAAGCAAATAGTTTAATTTCCTATCATACATATCTGAATACCTCAATTCAGAACAGCCCGAACTCTCTCATGCCACAATCTGTGCAAGAACCCCTTTAAAACAAGCATACCAGAACTGCACGCACTATTCCATCAAACTGTCAGTCAAGTCATGTTCTTGCTCTTACTTATTTTTTAAAGATCCAAAGATTGCATTAGCATATTTTAGTCACAAAAGTACACTGGGCAGTTATGTTGAATTATTTAAAATCTATACAGACTCATTGGTGAAGAATACATGTTCTTCTGCGCACAGGCTGCATTGGCTTTTGGCTGTATTTCTTTTTTTTTTTCTGATGGCTCCCAATTTACAAAGTGAAGGAAGAACTGCCACCTTGGTATCAATGGGAAGCAAGAACCTCTCTGCATTGAGTCATATTCTCCTGTGGGGTCACAAGGTAGAGGAAACTATAAAAAGTCACTCTCCTGTTTCCGATGAATCTCTTTCTTCAAGGATTCATCCTGACCCATAGGTCTGGTTTAAACTGTGAATTGAATTTGGGCTTTTAGTGTGTCAACAAGCAAGACTGAACAAAGAATGTAAACTAAAAAGCGGTTAGTTCCATGCTTTGTCTTTTCTGAGACAAAAGAGAAGCTAACAGCAGGATCAGGATCCAAATTACCAGCAATTTGGTTTCTATTCTGCTCTGGAAGCAGCTTAAATTCTGTGCTTTTTCATCTTGAGGGTTTGTGACCAAGCTACAGTTGAATCGTAGATTGTTAGTAAAAATGTCTATTCATAAATGCACACCTTCAGTATTGTTAAATTGCCAATAGATGTTTTAGATTTCTGCTTGGAATTTCATTTTCATGTGTATTATAGAAATAGTATATTCATAGGAGATAAAAGCAGTATTGGTGCATAGAGCTGTAATGATTCTAGTGAAATAAAAAAATGTCTAAGAGCTATGGTTGATAAAAGTGTTAAAACCAGAATCACTAAAAATTACAGAAAAAGCTGCAAGCATTGTGATACATACAGTGTTATTTTTTCCTTAGAATTGAGAATGTGGAGCAGAATCTTCTTTAGACCCCAAAGCTCTGCTACATACACCCGTTTCATTACTAAACTCTGCAGAAAATAAAAATATATTTTACTCTGCAAACGATCTGTGATCAGCAGACTCACTCAGTTAATACCTCTTGTCAGCATCCAACATGACAGTCAGTCAACGAGGAGTATCTATGGGGCAGATGGGAAGTGAGGGCATGAGACAGGATATGCAACTAATTTATTTTCCAAGGATGTCAGACACTCTCACAATATTTAGCACTATATGTTTTTGATAGCATGCTATTTTTAAAGGAAACTATCCGGGGAATTCAGGTGTCCCCTTGCTTCCTGCTAAGTGAAGATACTGACTGAGTTAGGCTTTCCTTATTCAAATATAACCTTCCTTTTTTTCCTTCACCTGTTCCATGTGAGATACATTAGACTTCGTCAGTGACTGGTATTACCTGAACAACTGATACATTCTATAGAATAGGCTCCTGGTGCTTCATGTCCCAAGCTTAAGAAGTTACTATGCCTTCATGTACACTAGACAAACAGCTAACTAAAGCTTTGTCCAAAATCAGGTTCGCTGACACTGTAGTAGAAAAGTTAAACACCAATTATTTTAACATTTGTAGTTAATTCTATTAAGTCAAGCTTTGTTTTGACTACAAATTACATAGCTAGTATAGTTAATAAACAGAATATTGTTTGTTATTTTTTTGGCACTACCCAAGATTCTCTAGAGTATTTAATTACATGTGTAGTTGTATGCGGGAGTAATTAGCCCTTGCCCAGCTGTGCGTTAAGGCATACTTTCAAAAGACACCAGTACACATAACTGGGGCCAAATTTTCAAAAGAGCTGTGTTCTGACATAGGTGTAGATAAATTGTAACAACAAACAACAGCAAAAGGGGAGCAACGAACAGCAGAAGGCAACAAGGGAAGAGGAACAAGAGGAAGAAAGCACATCAGATTCACACAGATGATTTTGTAAAATAATCAGCATAGTATTTTATGAAAGCACAATAAAAATATTTTACATCAATATCATTAAAAATTTTCGTTTGGAACACAAGCTGAATTACAGTAAGGGAAGTTCAACTCCCTCTCTCCTTTACTCTCTTCCCAACATATGGATATAAAATATCAGACTTCAAACATTTCTAAATTAGCAAGGACAACTGAAACACACGCACGCACATATACACACACACACACGAGTTGGACAAGAATTTTAATGTGCATATAGCCTTGAATCTTATCCATCCTAGGTCTCATATTTACTGTGTGCCCACAAACCATACCCACAAACTCAGTTTATTTATTAGGGGCAAAATTGTATATGAAGAGAGAACACAATATTTTTATGACTGAATGTAGTAACTAGATTTGGAATCCTTGAAATCATCACACTGAAGTCAGAAAAACTGAATTAAGTTCTCAGTACACAAACTTTAAAAAAATATTAGGAATCATATTTAAAGAATCTTCAGTGTGCTTCCTGAAAATATTTGGGAACAATTACTAAGTTCCTAAAATAGTCTTGTATTGTCTCAGTTTGAAAGTTCAACTAAAAGAAAAAATATTTATTTAAAGATTGTATTAGTAAAACAGAAAAGTCATCTGACAGAGAATCAAATATTTGATTTAATCATTACTAACTCCACTTATTTAGTGAATAGTGTAGGACTGAGTAGCTGAAATTAAATATTAGACTAGTCCTTATAGTTTTGCCTACTACATTGGAATTTGCTAGTATGTTTTCTTACTAAACCAATATTACTAGCATAAATGAGTTCAGACTTGTTTATAAAATATTAGTCATTATTTTAATTAAATTTCCATCTGCCTATTCCAGTCAAGTCCTTGATCCAAGATTTACAAGGAAAAGATTAATCAGGCTAAGCATTGCTCCTTCACAGATACAAGTGTAAGACATTGTAGGATATTATTGGGCTTTAAAACCTAATTGTGGAGAAATGGTAGTTAGTGAACAAGAAACAAATTAATATTTGCCATTTTAGCCCAGGCAATCTGTCAGAATTAATGATTAAAATAAGCTGGATACTAATAGTTAACATACTGATGAAGACTCTTCCATAACACTAAGAAAATAATTGCATATTCTTCTGTACAATAATCTTCATTTTACCTGAATTAAGGCCTCTTATAAGAGATCTGGTTTGTTCATGGAGCACCACTTGCTTTATTCAGGCATGTCATTGTGTCCAGCACTAACACAGATTTCAATATAATTCAGAATCCCAGAGAGAAATCTATCCTAACATCGCCAATATGAAGAGACAGACTGAAAGTTCTTTGGGTTTGTACTATCAGAGTACAGTGCAGATAGTGAAATTGCTGTGAGATTGGCAAAGTGAGAGACCTGTGACCTGGTCTGGCTAATAATGTAACAGAGGGATGAGGCAACTGGTATTCATTGTGGTTTAGCTGTTAAGTGGTCAAAGTGGACTATGTTAAAGAAGCAGCAGGGTACTGGGATATCGCCAGTTACTCTGCAAAACCCAGTGCAGAACTTTGAAACTGAGTGGTGAAAGATGCCAGTTTCCTGTGGATAGACATTAAACTCATGCTTATGTCTGGCTTCTTCTATACATTGGAACTTTATACATTGAAATGGGACTGAAAATAAATGGTCTGGGTGAGCTTTCCACTATTATTCACTTTTTTTCAGCATCTTAGGTGGGAATCAATTTGTCTAACTTTAGATTTCTACAACATAGACATCTAATCAGGCTAAGTTCAGTGGAGAGAAAAAAATATATTTAGGGGGCACCTCATCTGTTTTAGACTTTAGGATGAGATGAATAATACACAGAAAGTACTTATTTTTCTACAGTCATTCCAAAAGGGAGAGAGCTCAGATGTAGACACCTGCATTGTAGTCATACACATTTGGTTACATGAATTACACTCTTTCTGTCTTTTACAAGGAAGTGGAAGACAACAGCAAGCCTCTCCTCTTTTGTTTCACTGATGAACATGTTTGAGGCACTCTACCATTAAGGAATCAGTCTTCTAGCAAAAGCAAAACATGACATTTGCTTTACATGTAAATTGAGCTTCAGTAAAAAAGGTGGCTTGCTGCACTGGACCTGTTGGAGCAAGTCCAGAGGATGGCCATGAAGACGATCACAGGGATGGAGCGCCCCTCTTATGAAGACAGACTGAGGGAGTTGCAGTTTTTCAGCTTGGAGGAAAGAAGGCTTCAGGGAGACTGTATAGCAGCCTTCCAGTACCTAAAGAGGGCCCACAACAGAGCTGGAGAGGGATTTTTCACGAGAGCACGTAGTGATAGGATGAGGGGTGATGGCCTTAAGCTGAAAAAGAGTAGATTTTGATCAGCTGTTAGGAAGAAAATCTTTATTGTGAGGGTGGCGAGATACTGGAACATGTTGCCCAGAGAAGCTGTGGATGCCCCATCCCTGGAAGTGTTGCTGGATGGGGCTTTGAGCAGCCTGGTGTAGTGGAAGGTGTCCCTGCCTATGGCAAAGTGGTTGGAACTAGATGTTCTTTAAGGTCGCTTCCAACCTAAATCATTCTATGATTCTATGATAATATATTGAAGAGTGATCATAAGCACATACCACGCTGCACTGTACAGCAAGGACCTTGCCTTAACTGAATTACAGAAAAATAGTGTTACATGTGAAGATATTTTTGAAAGTGGGCTTCTCTGGCCAAGTTTTCCTGTATAGAGAATTGCACAAGAAGACTTGGCCACATAGCCATCTGGTACAGGTGGGAAGAACACCCATTTTCCTTGATGGCATGGAATCCCAGGTCATTATCAGTATTATTCAGCCTCCTAAGAACTCTGCTGAAAATGGCAAAAAATTACAGTCCTCTCTCCAGCCTTCTGACTTAGTGTTTGAATAGTGACATCACTAAGTACAATTTTAGCATAAGGATTATCTCAGATCAAATTTCTGCATATTCTGTGTTCTGGATCATATTGTTCAAAAACCTGTTCAGCCTGCTCAGGGATTTGCAGTCCAGGTCAGAAATTAAGTGTTGATTTTCTTGAATGCTGCTGGTCTGGTTATGGTTTCACATTTGGAAGAACTTAGTGGCTCTTGGTGCATGGCAGAGAGTAGCTTGGAGCTATTTACACCTGTTTTCAAGGCTGTATCTCCAGAACAAGATTGACAGCTGTATTATTTCCAAAATCCAAATGTAATCCTGATATGTCTTCAAAAAATAACAGAAGAATCATGGAAATAGAAATCATCCAATCATCCAAGGACATTAGCTTAAAAAAACATAGCACTCTGGATTTTGAAAGTTCCTGAACCCCAGCTTTCTGGAAGAGTCTTCTGGGGAAGTAGCGGTACATAGTTGCTCTATCATTACAGTTTGTAGACCTCTGGTATTGTGTCAAAAATAAGGTGAAGGGGAGGAGAAGTCACAGATGCCCAGACCCTAGGCAATCCAGGGTAGCTCAGAGGGCTTCACACGGCAGCAGTCTCAGACGCTCCCACTGACCACCTCTACTGGGACTGCACAAAGGCAGATTTGGGCTGCTTGTGTGACCATGTGACCCCGTTCCTCTAGGTGAAACTGCTGTAGTAGGGGGGTCAGACTAGATGATCTCCAGAGGTCCTTTCTGATCCTGACCATTCTGTGATTCTTCACGCTATGATTCTGTCGTTCTGTGACCTTGTGCTTTGTAAAAGGAATATCTCAGGGACATGCATAAAAGGAATTTCTCAGAGAGCCATTCTGGGTCCTGCCTTATTCATAACAGAGGAACTGCAACAGAGCACCCGAATTTGTCTTGGTATTTTTAAAATGCCTATAAATAAAAGCTAAATACTGTCATTTTTTATTGTAAACTGGTAACTGTGGACCTGAACCACAAAAACTCAGCCAGACTTCAAACCACCTATGTTTCTATCAATTTTGAGTCATGCTGCCAAGTCACAGTATTTGATGAAGTATTCTGAGTTAATTAAAAGTGATGGGAAAGAAAGATTTTTTTCTCTGATAATGTCATTCTCTCTTTCAGCCAACCAAACTCTAAATGCTTGACCATGTTATTCGACCTCCTACAACCTGTCACTCAGCTTGAAAGAAATGCCATTTCTTCTCAACAATCACTCACGATTCTTGGACATATGGTGTCTCCTTCTGTAATTTCATTTGATCTTGATAAAAGTCAAACCATTACAGCTTTCTTTCCAGTAAAAAATAGCCCCAAAGAAATGTAAAATTTGTTGGAACAGTACACCAGTATCATCAGGTCATCAAAGACTTAAATACTTGAGACAAAATGGTGTCAGGTGGAGCTGGTTAGAAGATCTTCAGCTTACTCTTCTGCTTTAAAACAAGATTGACTTTTTTTTTTTTTTTTTTCTCCTGTACTGGAGTACATTATAATTCATTGGCTTTGCAAATGCTTCTGTTTTAGGACTGGATGTCTTTTCCCTCATAAATGGGACTTGAACATAGTGTTCCCTTTCCCTTGAGAAAAAAATCTGCAGTTGACATCTTCTTCTGGATGCAAGGGATTGTGATTTGACCTGGATCGCACAGGCATAATGGATTTCATTTCCACCTATAAATATTCTTCATGTACTATCTGTGAAATTCCATGTGTAGATGATTTCACAAAATGAGTAACAGAACAGGGTTTTAAAAACAAAAGCGTATATTTCTGACATGTCTTGGTGATACTATAAATACAAATACTGTGGGTTCACTTGTTTTGACTTAACATACTAGTCCTCATCTCTTTAATTTTCTTGGTGCAACATCCATTTAGATCATTAAGTAACACTAGTTTGACAGAAGAATTCATGGCTTTTGAAGGGTTTGTTAGTCAGTTTAAATTACACCCTAATGTGGGATTCTTCTGGATGATTGATTTCACAACATTTCAACTTGCGGTACAAAAAAAAGAAAAAACATCCAAAGACAATGTTCTTACCGTCCTCAATTAATCTTCAAATCCTTCAAAAGGGTTGACCTAAATTACAAAGTCACTTGCTTGCTATGTGGTTGTGGTATCCCATGGCTATAGCAATGCAATTGCTAATCTCAAAAGTGAAGTTTATGTACAGAAAACCAGCAACTGGGTCATGATTTTAAAACTTTCTGTCATGATAGATCAGAATGACCTCAAACTTCACCATCACTGTTAAATGTTAAATCCATTTTTTTATCCTAACTTTATAGTAATACTGTCATAAGAAACATTCTATAAATCACTTTTCTGAGAATAAAGGATGTAGGAAAAGCTGCAGAGATTTTCCCGTATGTGTTGAATATTCTAAGTATGATATTATGATACGATGTGATATGATTTTTGGCTCAAGAAATCTGGATTTTGAACAGCAGACAATATATTATGTAATTAAACTGAATGCAGTGACTGTTTTGATGGAAAAGCAGGGCAGAGTCTCTAGAGAAATTGCATAGTGTCCCTCAGTTCTTTGGGGGAGCTAAGGAGAGACCTGGCAAATCCACATATTACTTTAATCATTCTACCTGGCATCTGTTCTTGGTGATAAGTTGTTTCAAAGAAATGTGTATTCATATGGACAGAGTTCCTTGTAAGAGCAGATAGCCTCCACGTTGTTCTGAAACATCTCAGTTTTGGGCTTGGTATCTATAACAGAGGGGAAATAGAAAAAAAAAAAAAAAAGAATTGTAGTTTAAAAAAAAAACAAACAACAAACATCATGTCGTTTATTGTTTTCCTGATAAGATAGAGATGTACATGGCCTTTGCAATTTGCTAGTATCTAACAGTATAAATTGCTATGGGAAGGTCTGGTTTGTTTTACAAAGATAGCATCCCCAAATAGGTGTCTGTGCCTTCAATAGATCCTATTTGTCATATCACATCTGCATGTTCACTTAAAGTGCTTTGTACTACCGTTCTGAAACTTTTCCATGCTACCACTTGTCAGTATGAAAGAGTTACTTAGCATCACAAAAAAATCCAGAGTTATTGTGCAGAAAAACAGTGAGGGCCCTGCTGTCTGTCTTCCTGAAGCCAAAGGACAAACTCTACAAAAGCCAATTGTTTCCCTGAAATGAAGCCAGGTGTATTATAAAAATGCATCAGTTTTGATTTCACAAAAAAAACTTGTTTCAGGATGAGAAGGTACAGGAGATGTACTGATTGGTATCTTAAAAGATTCAGCCTAGGGAAGATAGATGGGAAGTCTCAGGGAGAAGGCTGAGGGAGGTCCAGCAGGCAGGGGCTCGGCAGCTGGGCATGAGCGCCAGCAGTGGCTGCGGTGGTGCCAGGACAGTAGCCTATAGAGCTTGCCACAGAGGAGACATAGCTTCTCAGAGAAGACCTTCCCCAGCTTGCTATCTGTGGCCTGTACTTTCTGTTCAGAAAGGAAAGAGGAATTCTGTTTTATGATGGCCTGGAGTTTTTGTGTGACTCAGTCTTTTAGATCCATTTGGGGAATTCCTTGTGCAAGGGTCAGGGAGCCAGCTGATGCTCTGTTAGTCAGACAGAGGATAGCTCCTGAGAAGGACTGTCAATGAAACTTGGCTGCATCTCAAAACCTCCGGGAAAAGCAGATTCAGCCAGCAGAAGAAGAAAAGACTGAGAACTGTGGAGGATTTAAGGGAGCAGTGGCTCTATTGTCATGTAATGCTGAATTGCCAGAATAAAACTTGATTTTCATCATATTTTACAATGCACTGATTGTATGGAATCTATCAGTGCAACAATAAGTTATGCCTTCACCATGATTATAGCGCATCTTGTATAAGTGACTAAATGAGAAGCTAAAATTGCTGTGGCATAGGGATTTATATTACAATAGATGTTTTTGCATAATGCTATGGTGATGCTTCAGCTTCCCCTGACATCCACATCTTTAGAGCATCCTGTCAAAGGACTCTGAATTAATACTGCCAGTAGAGGAGGATAGCATTGACAAGACAAGAGTAAAAGAGACACAAAAATAGACAAGCCCTTAGCTCCTCAAAGGAGCTAAAAGGAAAATGGAGAAACAGCTTAGTACCATGAAAATTTAGGATTTCATATGTACAGGAGATGTGTGGAAAGGAGAAAGATTAGAAGTGAAGTTTGGATTTTCAGTGTCAGAGTACTCACAGAAAAAACCTCCTCTCAGGAATGCATTTGCTTTGCTTGTTACTGTTTGTTTTCAAACCAGCAAGGCATTTAAACACTTAAAATTCATGAGTTTAAAGACAATCCTTCTTCAAAGGGATTGCAGTAGAAAAGACAGATTTCTGCTGTGCTCCATGTAGATCGAAGGATGGTCTGGGATACAAAATATGTATCACATTCCCTGAGCTATATCTAAACTCCCCACTATTGAGTTGTTAGTGCTGTAGTGAACATTTAGATGCAGCTAAGGAGCTGGGAAATGTGTCAGGAGTATTAGTGCAGCATCTTGCAATACAGGCATGCTTGCAGCTAGCGAGGACAGCTGCCAAGCCAAAAATATCAATGATGTCTGAATGAAAATGAGTTTGATTACACTCTTTTCTCACTTTGAGAATTCAGGGTGAACACTCTAAGTTTGAGCCCTGGTAGGAGAAAAGACAGAAGGAGAGAGAGGGGAGGGGAGGTGGGAGCAAAGCAGAGCAGGGCAAGGAAGGGAAAGGAAGGTTTGTTCTTATGGCACAGTGGTTAGAGCAATCATGTCGGATGTTGAATCACTATATTCTGATCCATATTCCCCATGAAAAGATTTTAACATTCACTTCCTATAATTCATGGTTACATCCAACAGAAAATTGCTGTATGTATTTAAGGAAGTGTTTCAGGTGCATAGATATAGGTGTCTTGTGCCATTGCAGATGCCTGAGAGACACCCCCCAATATCTGTACAGGGGCTGACAGGTACAAGGTAGGAATATGGGGGGGGGGGACCACTTTGTAATGTGGAGGCTGGTCCTGGAATAAGTTCTGTCATGTGCTGCCATTGGAGAGCATGTTTCACCTGGCAGCTGCAGTGTTATTTGCAAGAAACACCTTTCCCTCTAGAGCTTTTGCAGTTTTAAAATAATTAAATATTCATTGATCTAGAAAGTAAGAACAGAGAAAATTCTAGACTAGCGATTAGAGGACTCACCTGAGAGAGAGGATTCTTGGATTTCAGGCATTGCCGGATGTCGATTTACCAGAAAGAAGGCATTAAAAGGAGCGGGTGGGGGGGAAGACAAGCAACGCAGTGTGTGCTCTCCTGGGGAAGGATAAAACATAAGCTCCTGGTGTGCTGGAGGATGGCCACAGATGTGGTGTGACAGCTGTTGTTCCCTTCCCAAACCAGAAATAGCCAGGAAATTGAACTTGCATTTACAGATGGTTAACAACCTGGCCAAACTGCGACAAATTTGGTTTTCACAAAAATAAAGCACTACCTCTACTAATGAATCCTTTTCAATTTCCGTCTTGGGGTGTTAAAAATGAGAAAGTAAACGAAGGCTGAAGGCATGTGGCTATGGAAAACAGAATACTGGAGTAAATGAAACCTACCAGAGTTTTTGGGTTTTTTGGGGTTTTTTTTTGGGATAAGTATATGTATTATTGTTTTTCTTTTAACTCCCTTTTGCCCAGTCTTGAAAGTGAGATGATCATATGTGGCTTTGAGGTTAGCCACATATGCTAAGCAGCAGAAGGCAGACCTTGTTTTCATCTTTTGCAGATGAACAGAAACATTTCTCAGATCTCTTTCTTTTGTTTTGTACTGAAATCAGAAGTATGTGCGTACAACAAATCCAAGCTACAGCCATATAGCTAGCAGCGGTCACTTGAGCATAGCTGATCAACTACTTCAAAGCCTCATACCACGTCTTGCCTCCTGAAAGTCGGCTGCTGACAACAGTAATAGCTGGCAAGATCTGACTGTACAGAATCACTGGCACCTCACCAAGAAATGGAAAGTCTGTTTAGAGTGGATTTGGATGTATTGTAAATGAAGCAGAATATATCATGCTTTAAAGTCAAGGACAACTGTCAGTTCTGCAGAAGGGCTAGAGGAGGCAAGAAGGACTTACACAATCACTCGAAATTGTAAACATTCACAGTTAATAAGAAAAGAGGCCCAGCAGCAATGAAACGTGAGATTAGCCAGACAGCAATTATCCCAGTAATAATACGGTATATGTTTCTTCTTTACTGCTCTTGTGTGGATTACAAATGGATTCTAAAGCAGAGCTGGATAAGCCTGGGAATATTGTGCTTATACTCAGTTTAGGAGCCAGCAGGAAAATCTACAGAGACTTTAAGTCTCACTGAGGCCTTTGCTCAGCCTTATAGACAGGAAACAATAGCAACAAAACATTAAAAGCTTAAGAAGGAAGAAATAAAACCTGAAAAAATCATGCTAGATTTTCCCTGTTGAGCTCATTTGTTAAGTAGAGCAGATCCTACATTTTTATGTCCACACTTCAATGGCCTAACAGCCTGCTTCTTCTCCAATGTCTTTTACTGTATCTATATAATTACTTAATAAAGTTAAAGCTGAGGCCTCATCTCCTCTGACAGAATATTCATCAGAAAGAAAAGTTCAATGGGAAAAGAGAGATGTAATTCCTTTCTTTTTGTGTATGTGATCTTCACCTAGAATCTTTTATTTCTCCCTGCAACTCTGATTAATGTTGGAGCTAAGGTCTATCCAGCATAGTCTGTGGTTATGTTTTCCCTTCCGCTTTTCTTTTGTTTTGTCCTCTAAGTGCTCTAATGGTCACCGCAACCCAGGCACCATCTCAATTTATTTTTGTCCTGTCTATCTTTACCACTGAAGAAACATTTCCCTTCTCATTTCATTTTTTTCTGTTGCCAAAGAACAATTTATCTCCCTTCCAAGCTGGAAAAAAAGACATAATTTAATTGATCAACTCCGGAAACTCAGAAAAGACACATTTTTAAAATGTACAGAGGTAAAAATGTTTGGATTGGGGAATACTAATTCCAGTATCAACCAATCAAAAATTTTTGATCTAGAAGTCATCATATTTCACTGCAAAATGCACCATTTCTTTCTAAAGGAAATTACAAATCTAAGCAACATTTCTTTTTGCTTTCTGCCTGTAAGCTTTGGAGCTTAAAGGCAGCAGAATTTTGAGCAGGTTTGCATTTGGCTGCAAATATTTTGACAATTTTCTGGTATCATACTTGGTAGAAATTACAGCATCTAAATCTGTAATCAATGAAAAGTGCTGAAAACACACAACAAAATGTGCAGAAGTCAACAGATGCAGAATACAGATGGAGAGCAATTGGCACACTGCCTAACACCTTGTACCTATAATTGAGAAGCTATTTTGTCTTTATTTCCTTCTTTTCCTCTTAACAAGATTGTTCTTCCAGCTTTGTAAATCATGTATAACCAAATGGGCCACCAGGTCCCTCGCAGGTGAGTCTCATCTGGTTCCCTGGGGCTCAGAGCAGGAAGCTGGCGCCTTTGGGCTGTGCGGCTGCTGCCTGCAGCCTGGGATGCCCTGCAGCGCTGCCATAGCTGCCGTGTCCATTGTTCTTCCCTCACTGCATTCCATTGCTTAGCATATCAGCGTGACCTACCATGATTTTCAGTTTTTGCATTAATGCACCAGACTACAAGAGGTTGTAGGACTCCAAGACTTGGATATTAGCTCTTTTAGTGAAAGAGATTACCACCCATGGAGCAAAACCCAAGAGTCATGTCTCTCTTCTCTTACTTAAATATGTGATTAATACTTTTCAGCCCTTTAGAAAGCTTGTTCCTTGCCACTCTGACACAGAGTAAAAATTGGTTACTTTGTCAGTGTTTATTAAATCCACTAGGAAACACCTGGCTGGAAAGCTTGCTAGCAATAAGGGGCTGACTGAGGGCTCTGAGTTTCTTCCCAGAAGACAGAATAAAAATCTGCCTTCACTTATGAAGCCTTTCTTAGAAATGTGATACAGCCATGAGAGTCAGATTATCTTGAATACTGGATCCTACCTGCATGACACCAACCTTCAGGCTTTAATGTTGGTTGTCAATAATGCTTCTCTTTTCCTTTCAAAATACTAACAATAATAAAATTTGTAATATAAAAACCAGCTTTGGAGTCCTTTAATTCCCTCATTAAAGCAACACCATATTTTGAAAGTTGAAAGTGTGGGAGAAATGCTTCACAATGGTACAGAAGCTAAACACAAATATAAAGTGAGTAAAATGCTGAAGGATGTTCAGAAGGACAACACCCCTGACAATCAAATAAGCATTTGGGACCCAGATTTCTATATTCTGCAGCCAGATCACACTAGTCATGGCTGTTTGCTTTCCTTTCAAGCTGAGGTTTAGTAAATTATTAAATGTAGAAAGATTTCAGGTGTTCTCTGACTGCCTCTACTTTCCTTTCCACCCTGATAGACAAGCTCATAAGTTCCAAAATTTGTTTTTCTGTTACTCAAAAGTCACATTTCTGGAGAAAAAAAAGAAAGGAGGTCCATAAAGTAATCTCTGAAATCTAATTGACAGTGTCAGTTATAATAAAAATGTCCCATTACTGCCCAAAAGCAGAATGGAGAAGAGGCTCTTAAGCAATTGAATTATATTGACAGAAGAAGCCACTGAAAGCAACAACTAATTAGCCTAGCGGTATAGCTGTAATGTATTACAGTGCTATCCCATAATTTAGACAGCTTTGGGTCTTTAAAAGATACTTGAACATTTGCTATTTTGTTTCTTGTAGATTTGAAGTCAATGGGATAACCGCTGACTTACTGAAAACAGCATTTTGCCAATGCTGATGCTTTTGAAAATCTCATCTTTAAAACACTGTGCAAGTAATTGGTACCCATGTTGGCATAGACTGGGGAAGGGAAACCAATTGCTTTTTAACACCACCTAATGGGATATAATGGACTAGATTTAATTAGAATGGCTAAGGAATTGCTGACCAGAACAAAAGGGGCCATTATTTATTTATTTTTTTTTTTTAAGAAAACAGGTATTTACAGAAAAATAATTGTAAAAAAATCAAACCTAAAATAACATCTTTAACTTCAGCAGAGATTTCTGGGTTCTTAAGAAACCCTAAAATTCCACAAGAAAATGTTTGTTGCACAATGTCACCTTTCTACCAACATCCAGTACAGAACAGGGATGAAATTTATGATTTATAAGACATAAGGACACTGCTCTCTATATTTTCAGGTAGTAAAGGTGTTATGATCAGCAACTGCAAAACTACAATGCCTGGAAATATGGTCAGAATGCATACTTTTGCTTTGCAGTTGGAATTGTAGCATCCTTGAAAGATTTCATAAAGTCTGGGTATTCATTTATGTTGGGTGAAGCTAATGGTCTTCTGTTAGTGCAAATTTTTCTGTGGTTTGGACCAAAGGAAAACAGGACCTCAGAATCACATTACCTTCCTTATTTTAACCAGAATTATAGCATTTATTTTTTAAAAAATGGTTTCTTGATTTGTTTAGATGGTTTAGTACAATGATTAGAGACAATAAATGCTTTATTTTAAATGTTTTGATTTTCTCTAAAAACATTGCCAACTTGAGCACAAAATCCAAAATTCTGTTCTGATAATGTTATACCATTTGCTAAATCAAGCACTTCCAGTTCTCATCATTTTTAGAATAAAACTTTCTGGGGTTACAGCTAAATGCATCTATCCTCATTCGGATATGCTGTTTTCTATAGAGCTAGTTTTCAACCAGTAGCTGGCATATGACTAACCTGCCAACCAGTGGCTTGAAAAGAAAACAGCTTCCATTTTTCCATTATACCTTCCTTAATTTATACCATAGAAGTATGGTTTCTTTTGTTGAAAAGTAGTCCTATTTAAATAAATTATCAAATAACCAGAGCAACAAGAAACACATCAGCTGTTTTTCCCCTCAACTTCCCACTGCCCTTCCAGCCACTCAGCCTTACTCATTCTTGACAAATCTGTGATTGCCAAGTCAAAGATACAAAGTTTAGCTCTTTCCGTCTCATGTCTTGCTCTGGCATGCCTTCAGTTTATATTTCTTCTTCCCATTTACTGAGCATATTACACTTCTTTACACTTTTAAAGGTGAAATAAAGGAAATGAACATTCAATAGGAAGCTAAAGCTATAGCTCCCTGCAATAGCTAGCTGATCTTTATTGCTTGTTCATTTCTTTATTTCTCCGCCGTGGTTTATTTTATTTCCTATTGTAAATAAATGCTCAACTGAATGAAATAAAGTGTTAAAATAGCAGTAGGAAAAGAAAGAGACCAAAGAAAATTCAGTCAATCCTACTGGAATATGAGATATAATCTTTAACTTTTTATATTTTGTGAGGTTAGAAGGCAAGAAGGTGAGTGCATTAATTCTTTCTCAGGCTTCTCATTATAATAAAACAACAAACAATATCTCAGATTTTCTTGTACCTTCAGTGTGGCTATTTCTAGCAGAATCATTTTTAACTGGGATCTACAAAGCTTGACTATCATAGGCTACCTGTACTGCAAAATCCTGACACAGTCCATCACTGTGCATGTTTTTGTTGGTGATTCCAGCAGGGATATGGATGAATTTTTCTAGTCTGGGTGAGGAATTCTCTTTGAGCGGGTTCAAAGTGGAATTCCGATGGACAGAATGCTCTGGTCGCTTTCAGAAAGCAATAATACATGGTTTCTTCTGGACTAAACACTTTCATATTACCTGTACCTAAGCACTTTTATTAAAAGCTCACATTCTTCCTTTACATTAAAGTTGTTTAATGGCTATTCTCATCTAACAAATCTGGAAATGTTTGTACAAAGTTCTGCTTACCATGTAGGCTAGATTTTTTTTTTTCAGTGTTTTAAGATGTCATATGACTCATCAACCTATGACATATAAGTGTTCTTTCTACACACCACCCACATAACACATTTTAATGACATCATATACATCCTGTCATTTGTTCATATTTTGACTATTTCTTCATTTAGCTATTATGGAAACGGTTCTGTTACTGGCATATTACTGACACTATCAAACAGCAGAACACAATTTATCTCATTTTTTGAAATGCAGCAAGCTCACTAATTATCATCCTTTTCTTCCATCTGTAAATGCAGTCAGTCCCATTGAAGTGCTCTGTATGTTCTCAACTACTTTGCAGCAAGACTGAATAAAAGCAAACTCAAAGGAGAACACTACTTCTCAAAATTATGTCCAAGTTTATTTGCTGAAACCCCAGAGAAAGTAGTTAAAAGCTTTTCAATATAAATGTTTAAGAAACAGACTGAGTCAGATGCTTTTTTTGTTTGTTTTGGGTTGGGTTTGGGGTTTTTTTGGTCGTTTTTCTGAATTTCTTTTTAAATTGTTAGTGGTTTGCAGTGGTTGAGACTACTGTTTAGGGTGATGGTAGTACACAATATTATGTCATCATTCTGACAAGACATTTAACATCTATCCTTGCTAATCATCTTCCACCTTTGAACTGTTTCATTACTGCATTTGTCACTCATTGTATGAGGCTTTTTCACCAAACCAGGGACAATACTTGCTCATTTCTCCCAGGGCCTAGAGTGGAGGCAGTATTTTCATATCTCATTCTAATGTGAAATGTGTGAAGTAACTCATGGAATCAATAAAAATATTCAATACATTAATCAAAAATCACATTGCTGCAGATAAAAGAACAAAACCCCAGAAGTTGCATACTCATACCACCAATAGTATTGACGTAATACATTGTAAAATGCATTCTATTTGGAGGAAAGCATTTAAAAGGAGTTACATATTGATCCACAAAGAATGAATCTTGTTCTAAATGGTTCTTGCTTTCATTTTTAACTTCTTGCTCTGTATTCCACAATGTGTCAAAGAAACAAGCTCAGCAGTGCTTATTCCCTGCCCAATCTTTTAACATGTTTACCCTTAAAATGTACAATAATGGTTAAAAAATTTAAAGGATTGCAGCCTAATGTCTTCTATATTTGTCATTCCATAATCCCACCAAATAGACCTGCAAGGCTACAGAATGAGTAAAGTTTAATTCCAGAAAATGTCTCTAGAAGCTATAAGAAAACAGGTTTTTTGCCTTGAATTTTTAGCCAGAATTGAAGGATAGAAAGATCAATCAGGTGATCTAGCTTGATCAAGAGCACTTTTTTTCACCCAAGAGCAAAGCTGCAGTACCACATACTTTTGATAGACAATAAAATACTTTCTGGATGTGGCCTCAGTTATATTTTCTCGCTAATTTTACGCTGGATTAGAAATCTAAAGTACAGTGACAGACTTACCTCCTCTGGCAACTCCAAAACCTGTGATTCTGATGCATCTCACATAATAGTTCCAAGTGAACTTGGATGTCTGCAGGAAGTCTGTATAATTAGCAGCTCTGTCACAGGATAGAGACAGTAATGGAGAACTGGTGAGCTTAATGAATGAATCCCTGACTGCAGAACAAAGCAGAAACACAAGCAAACTCCCTGCCAGTTGTACCCAGGGAAAGTCCTTTTCTGGATCACAATCTGCATCTTCATCTGAGCATTTGATCCAGATGACATTAAATATTGTATTATCTCCTACTGTACAGTCTTGGAAGTACAGTAGACCTACCTCTGTGAGTACTTGTCTTGAAGATGGTAGAATGAAACAAAGTAGAAAATATTTACCTAGCTGTATATTCTGTGGAAAAAAAATGCATCTTCCCACATGGAAGTATTGATTTGAAGCTCTGAAAAAGGGCTGTAGAAGAGATATGAGTTTGCTAAGGCAATGCAGTTCCTTCCAGGTCCTATAAAAGAACACAAAAGTGTGGGACCCATCCCACAAACTCTATGGTTAGGAGGAACACGTTTGTCTTCTAGTTTGACACAGATCACAGGACTTCTCCCAGGTTTGACTAAAGAGTATCTTTAAATGGATTATTCTTGTTTTAGTACTTCAGATTGTGGTAAATCTTATTGTCTGTCCTAAGAAATTATTCCATGCTTGCCTAAAAGGCATGCCTCAAAACTAAGAAATATCAATGTTACAGGTTTTTTTTAAATTTTGACTTCCAGTGACAGAAGCTGTTATGTCCTAGTCAATGACTCTAGGAGTTCTACACCTACCAGTTCTCAGTTATCTTCCTCGTATACAACCACAGACTTTACCAAATTCACCTTCTTATTTAGTAAGCTAAATCACTCACCATGCTTCACATGAGGGCTGCTTTACATCTCTCACTTTTTGAAGCTGTGTTCCCATACTCTCCCTGAAGTATGAAAAAACAGCTCATAGTCCTGTTACAGTTATGCTCTTACCAAAACCACATATATAGACTGTATACACTTCAGGACCTTCTGGCAGAATCAGCTAGCTTTAGCACCCTTGTGTACAATATTTGTTCTGGTTACCTTTTTAGTCCCTGACAGCTTCCAGTAGGTCAGAATGTAAAAATTTTTGTATGCTTTATTTGCCCATCTAGAAGTGCCTACCTTTCTCCACTTACTATGAACTAGGCTGACTAGCACAGGCTTGATCCGTGACTTCTAGATGACTTGGGTTTTATCAGATGACCACTGTCCTTCTCAGCTCTACTTCATCTTTCCCCTTTTAGAGAAATGAAAAGGTATAGTTAGCCTTTCTTGCCATAGAAATATACAAAGTAGAACCATAGAAACACAGAACCATTTAGGTTGAAAAAGACCTTTGAGATCATCAAGTCTGACCACTATAACTCAGGACTGCCGAGTCCATCACTAAACCATGTCCCTAAGCCCTACATCTATGCATTTCTTAAATACCTCCAGGGACAATGAATCCACCACCTCCCTGGGGAGCCTGTTCCAAGGCTTCAATACCCTTTCAGCGAAGAAATGTTTCCTAATAACCAATCTAAACCTCCCCTGGTGTAACTTTAGGCCACTTCTTCTTATTCTATCATTTGTTATCTGGGAGAAGAGATCTAGTCTCATCTGCCTACAGCCTCCTTTCAGATAGTTGTAGAGAGCAATAAGATCCCCCTTCAGTCTCTTCTTCTCCATGCTGAGCCACCACAGCTCCCTCAGACACTCCTGCTAATACTTGTTCTCCAGATCCTTCACCAGCTCCGTTGCCCTTCTCTGGACACGCTCCAGCACCTCAGTGTCCCTCTTGTAGTGAGAAGCCCAAAGCTGAACCCAATATTCGAGGTGCAGCCTCACCAGTGCTGAGTACAGTGAGAATCATTTCCCTAGTCCTGCTGGCCACACTGCTTTGGATACAAGCCAGGATGCTTTGTGCCTTCTTGGCCAGCTGGGCACACTGCTGGCTTATGTTCAGCTGCCCATTAACCAGCATCCCCAGGTTCTTTTTAGCCAGGCAGCTTTCCAGCTACACTTCCCCCAGCCTGTGGCATTGCATGGGCTTGTTGTGACCCACATGCAGGACTCAGCCTTGTTGGGCCTCACATATTTGGCCTCAGCCCATCAATCCAGATCCCTCCGAAGAGCCTTCCTACCCCCAAGCAGTTCAACGCTCCTCCCCTCCCAGCTTGGTGACATCTGCAAACTTACTGAAGGCGCACTCAATCCCCTCATCCAGAGCATTGATAAAGATACAAGAAAGAACCGGCCCCAATACTGAGCCCCGGGGAGCACCACTTGTGACTGGTCACCAGCTGGATATAACTCCATTTACTACCACTTTTTGGGTTTGGTCATCCAGCCAGCTTTTAGCCCAGCATAGCGTACACCTGTCCAAGCCATGATCAGCCAGTTTCTCCTGGAGAATGCTATGGGAGATAGTTTCAAAGCTTTACTAAGGTCCAGGTAGGCAACATTCACAGCCTTTGCCTCATCCACTAGGCAGGTCATTTTTTCTAGAAGAAGATCAGGTTAGTCAAGCAGGACCTGCCTTTCATGAACACATGCTGGCTGGGCCTGATGCTCCAGCTGTCCTCCACGTGTCACACGATGGTGCTTAGGATCATCTACTCCAGGGGTCCTCAAACTATGGTCCACGGGCTGGATACAGCCCCCAGGGTCCTCAATCCAGCCCCTGGTATTTAAAGACACCCCCCCCCCCCCCCACTTGGGGTTGGGGGGGAACCAAGCAGCCGCAGATGGCTTCCTGCCACTTCATCTGCATGCTGGCCCCCTGTTTAAAAAGTTTGAGGGCCCCTGATCTACTCTATAACCTCCACCAGCTCCCTCAGTACCCTTGGGTGTATTCCATCCAGCCCCATAGACTTACATGTGTCTAAGTCAAGCAGCAGGTCACTGTTTCCTCCTGGGCTGTGGGGACATCATTTTGCTCCTCCTCATCCCTCCCTTCCAGCTCAGGGGGCTGAGTACCCAGAGGGAAGCTGGTCTTGCTATTGAAGACTGAGGCAAAGAAAGCATTAGAGTACCTCAGCCTTTTCCTCATCCTTAGTGACAATGCTCCCCACCGCACCCAGTAAAGGATGTGGATCATCATTGGTACTCCTTTTGTTTTCTAATGCATTGATTTTTTTTTTTTTTTTTGTTATTTTTCATAGCAGTAGCCAGACCAAACCCTAACTAGGTTTTCACATCTCTAGTCTTCATTCTGCATAAGCTTGTGAATTCCTTATATGTAGAGGAATGAAGCTGGGTTAATTAACATTGATGATGTACAGCTGTGGGCTGGCTCCAGGGGTGGGGTGAGGAGGTTGGCTGATGTAGATAAGGTGCAGCTGTGGCTGGTTCTGTTAAGGGGTTAGGTAGCCAAGAGTATGTTGGTATCTAGTGGTAAAAGACCTTGTTGCAGCTTGGTAGTTTGGAGAGTGCTGTGACACTTACAGTCCTCCAAGTGATCGTGTTGAGGTGTCTAAGCTCTTCTACGAGTTCCTGCTTTCCAAGAAAGATTTGTCCTCTTGCTCTAACCCATGTTCTTGATTTCCTAGTACATTATCTTGGAGGTTGCTGGATTAATTCCATTTAAATGGCTGGATTTACCTTGTGACTTAGACCATTTGGAAATTAAGAATATTATTTTTAGTTACCAGTCCACCAACTCCTTGATTTGTCTGGAAAGGTACCAGAAACTATTGCATGTTTGTTGAAGAGATCACAAATAAACCTTTTCAACATCCTTGGGGAAAGGCCTGTTTCTTGGGCACAATGTTTGTATTATGGATTCCAATAGCCAAAGATCTCCAAGGCTGATCAGTTCCTGTTTATTTACCAAGCAAACCAAGATTACTGGAATCCCTGGCAATTCTGAACAATAAGCATGGCAGGGTCACCTCAAAGTCATGGCCTTTAGATGCCTACATCATGCAGCTTATTAGGAAGGTGACAAGAACATGGACACAGTGCTTCATACCTGTTTCTTTTGTTTACTTGAAAAAAGTAATTCTTGAAACATTTAGATTTTCTCACTTCCAGGCAATAACATCCCTTGCCTTAACAATTCTATGGAGCTCCATTGATGGTAGCCTCATTAGAACTTGCCTCAAATAAAACCACATCGCTGCACTTAATTAACCTAGACAGAGACTTTAAAAATTAGTGTAATACTTCTGCTGTTGTCACATGGTCTACCCAAACTATTTTCTTCCCTTGAAATTTTATCTCTTTAGCCTTTGCAATGTAGAGAACAGTTCTACGCTAGCAGAAAGCTGACCTGCATGCCCATATAGGTCTTTTCCAGCTCTTATCTACCAATCTTTTGCTATCTTTGCGGTAGCTTGTGGGTGGCTGTAAGATCTGTTTAACATTTATGATTCATCTTTAGCCTTTCTTAATACCAAGTTGCCTTCAATCTGCACTTTGGTGAATAATGTACTTGATTCAGTTTTACTCAGACACTGTGATGTAAGTGCCTGATTAAATATCATCTCTCCTTGCTGCTGTTTGACATTTCAGTTTTACTAGGGTTCACCCCACAAGAAGTAAGTAATTCAAAGAATGAATTTCTGAGTGCAGAGAGAGATCTCCTAGAGGGGAAACCACTTGCTGTCAGTGACAAAACTACCCATTATCTACACTACGGATTCATTGGAGAAAGAAAAAGAATATTCACATATTAAATTGCACTGTCATCTATGTTATGAAGTGTAATGGCTATTTTGAAGAATTATTTCTGCCACTGGCTAATCACTACAGCAATGTATTCCAATAATGAAGGAGTGCTGCAAGTTTGAAAGAAGTTCAGCTTCCAGATGGGAAGGTCTGACATCCAAATCAGGACATTTCAACTTTTTCCAGATTTAATTGGCTCCCTAAAATACTGCCAATGAAGATTCAGACCCCATTACAAATTTCTCAGATTTTTGTAGCTGTAAGTAGATATCAAGCTGATTTTCCCCATTGTTTTTCATGGATCTTTCAGACCTGGGCTAAAGTTGGCCTAGTTGGTCAAACCACACTTTGAAAGATCTTGGTGTAGAGCAGATCAGCCTGTCATCTGTTAATGGGAGCCTCTGGATCCTACATACCACAGTGCACACACTTAGAGCAATGAAACAAATTCTCTAAAAAGACATGTTCTTGGCAACCAGATAGTAGGAAAGGCTAATAATGTTAATTAAGCGTATCTTACATTAGTACAGAGACTCTAACTAGGGCTTCCAGGGCAGTGTAGTCACATTCAAACAGTACTTTGCCAAAGTTAATTAACCTGGACATTTTTCTGCACAGCTAATTAGCCTGACTGAAGCATCATGGCTATACTCTTTGTTGGAAGCCAATGATACCTCCATATTGTATAGATCTGGCATCTCATACTCAAGACTTTTATCTTTTCAACAAGTTGTGAATCAACTATAATGCTACTTTCCATTAATGATCGTTCTACTCAAGGTATCTGCTCCTCTCACACCTTACAAAATGAATAAATGCAGATACAGTATGTTAGTGTGCTAAAGCCACACATCTGAATTGTAAAGTATTATTTTTTCAGCATTTAGCATGTACATGCTTGCTTGTAGGTCAACTTTCATCCTAAGTCTTAATATTGAGAGATTGTCCTGAAACATGGATAGCCATCTGCCTTTCTAACTGAAAAAATCTGTATTTATTTTAAAATACATTGTTGCTGTTCTCTATAGATGGATAATTCTTTTGTGAACTGAGACAATCCCTTGCATACAATGATTTGAAGTGGCCATGAGTCCTGAGTTAAAGATATCTCTTGTGAAATGAATTTTATTTGTGCATTTTAAATAACCTTTCACTTTTATGCCTGCTTCATGCATTACAGAAAGGTTAAGTGGAATCTCATTTGACTATTTCCCCCTTCTTTTCTTGTAGAGATACATTTATTCCTCTAGTGTTTCTTTCCCTTGTGATTTTAAATTGATACCTGTGGTGCTTCCTTCCTTATTTTTAACTTTCATGGGTTATAGGATCACATGAAAAACTTCAGGTCTGTACATTCTGGTTTTGGAAAAAAACTTTGTAAATAGGATTTAGGTGTACTCTAAATAAAACCAATGCCTCTCTCTCCTGTAATCACCTCAGTAAATTTTATGGTTTTAATTCAGTCTTATGGCATTACTTCCTGGGAAAGGAAGGAGAATTGTTCCTCTGTCTATACTAAACAAACCTGATCTTTCCATGCCTGCAGTATGAAGGAATTTTTTTGTGTTTCTCCTCTCTTTGTTATCCCTCTCTGAACACATTCTGTTTCTGCTATAACCACTGCTTAGCCAATGTTCTGAGAAAATAGCCAATGTGAAGACAGCACCACGTAGCCAATTTTTCTTTGGGTTTTATCATTGTAATTTATATATATATCATCAGTGTCTTGCCATCATGTTATATTTCACCAAGATATTGCCTGAAGGTTTTATGAAAGTGCATATAGTCTCTCTTATAACAAAGAACAGAAAGTATATGATGTATTCCACCATGGAAGAGAATTAATGAACAGGGTCAGAGACTAGTAAATGCATGACCCTGATGGAAGGACTGTTTGTGCCAGCCATGTTCCCTCATTTAATCAATGACAAATTTTGGCATGTCAGTGAAATGGGACAAAAGGAGAGAGAAGGATAGACAAAGCAACACACTCTAAATGAAGTCCTGGACCAAATCCTGTATAAATAGGAATCTCTGAGTATGAGATGTGACAGTCAGGTACATCTAATGAGTTAATCTGTGTTACATATACGAAGTTACTTCAGGACCTTAAAATTTCCTGGACGTTCAAGGGGAAACCGAGGATATCTTTAATGTAGCGTATGTAAAATAAAAGAAATAATATTTCTTTAGGAGAGCAGCTCTATTTTCCAAGTACAGTATGCATGCTCCCACATAATAGCTTCAGTGTGTGTCCCACCCCTTGATGGGGGATCACATGGGGAATGCTTCAAGTTTAGCTCTGGCTACCTTCATAGACGCTTCGTGAGTGAGTTTCTTCTAGAGTGATTAGAGGAGGTGCACTGCTATAAAATGGAACTTCAGGAAAATAATTTGGTTGCCAAATCACCTAGATTGTTCTACACAACAATATCTTAGATATATTCTAATGAATTTCTGAAAAAACATCTACTTCAATACTTTCCAAATATGACTTTTTTATAGTTTAAATGGACAGGAGCCTGCTGTAAAGAGTTTTAAAAAAATGCATAATATTCCATAAAAATATAAAAAATATTTCTTACCTCTGACACCCCGCCTCCTCCAGTCTCTTTTACCAGCCAACTCACTTGGAAGTTAGAGCTACTCCATGTTTATGGATCATTAAATACAAGATTATTTTCCAATTCTTTAGTACCGAGTATGCATCTACACACAAAAATGATTGATTTTTTTCTCTGAAGCTGCCAAATTTTAAATTGTTTCGGTGAAGCATCATTATTTCCCAAGTTTCTCAACACTGATGCAATATTTGCAACACCTTGCATATATTAGGTGAGATCTTAGCCAGAAAGCCACCAGATAGTCAAATATACATCCTAAATCTGCATATTATATTTGAAGTTTAAAATGAGTTATAGAGATTACCATGGAGTCACAAGGTTAGTTACTATTGACTGGTCAGAGGAAAGAATGGAAAAGGTGTTAGGAAATCTTGTGAACCCAATTTGGATCTGAATTGCCAAGACTGGTTATGCAACAAGTGTGATCTGTCATCAGATCTAAGGAGAGTAGGAAAACTAGAGAGAGGTAAAACTGCTGAAAAATAAGAACAGCATAAGCTCATAGCACAGTATTCCTTCTTCTGTATGATTTTCTTCTTACTATCTTTTGATGTAATGTTCTGAACACAACATAACCCCTAACATTTTACAACTTAACACCTTAAAGACTGCGGTGGTTTTGAGAATATAAAACCGATATAATTATTCTCCTACATTTCTTCTATTAAGTGAAGGTAAAATTTTATGTAAGTTCCAAAGTAAGTCAATGGAACAAAAGCCCATGAATGACAAATCACTGCAAAGACATCATCTCTTGTTGAGGAATTCTCCTGGCTATAAACTGGTGGAAACTAGGAGAGTATTCTAGATGCATATCACCACCTTTAAGAGTTTTATTCAAGCACATATTCCTCAGCTACGTCAAGAAACTGAACCTTTGGATTTACTGATGTAAATTATTTTAATTGAATTGTCAATCTGTAGGCTGAGATCAAGCAAAACATTTGGTCATCAATTTAACTTTAGGCACAAAGGTATCCTATTTATTTTGCTGGGACTGTTCAAATATTTGAAAACATGTTAAGTTCATTCTTGTACTGTTACACTAATGTGGCAGCTGTCATAACAAAAGCAGTCTCACATTTTAGAAAGCTAATACTTTTACGAAGACACATTGTTTAGGGGGGAAAATGTAGAAGAAAAAAGTTAAATCCATAGTAGGAATTAATGAAATGGCATTTAACATGCTTTACTTAACGGAAATAATTAATAGAAAATATTTATGTAATTATTTAACAGCTTTCAAGTTGCAGCTAGCATCTTTTAAATATTACATAACCATTTATTGCAAAATATGGCAAATGATATAGCAAAATGCTTTAAAATCTAAGCCAATCTGCGTAATGTTTATATAATTTTCTGTAAAATAGCATATGTTGTATGAATTTCAAAATTTTCCCATAAGATATTAATTTGCTGATGGCATGTGACAAATTAACATACTGATGTCTTCTACAATTACTAAAATCTATACATGTTTGCATGGCCATTTTATAGCAACTTTTTGGCTTATGTTTTTTTTTTTTTTAAATGTTTACCATCTATTGAGTACTGAGTTATTAACTAATACAGTATTATCAGGTATTGTTCATTTCTATCAGACATATAATAAAAGACCTGTTAAACAATCTGCAGTACAGAGTTTGAGTTCTTTAACAATTCAAGAAGATGGATGGTGATATTTGAAGACAGGCGGCAATTGTTTGACCCTTTTCTCACTGAAGTTGACTGAAAACACCCATCAATTCTGGAAGCTACAAATTTGCATGTGTTCAGAGTGCATTTAGACAAATACCAGGAAGAAAAATCTATTTGTGGGCTATTAAACACTATGTCTTTGTCTGCAGTAGTAAACTAAACAGAGAGACAGAGCTCAGGTTTGGGTACCAACATGAGACAGCCCACACTACTGAGTTGTTAACTCAGTCCCCAGCACAGTTTAAGAGTGAAAAAACCAGCACTGCTCCACACAGTGCCTGGGCATTGCATAAGAACTGACACGGAGAAGATGTGTTGCTGATGAGCAGCTTGGAAGCTGAAAGCTGAAGCTTGGAGGAGAAAGCCCAGCTGTATGGACAAGTGCCATTGCCTGGCACGCGGACTTAACGTTTATCAAGCATTGATGTAGCCAAAGACATCACCCCTAACTCAGGCCATCTTTGAGCAGCAAGTTATGGAGAATGGGAGAGGATGTGGGCAGTTGTTACCCTGCTCACTCCCTTCTGCTGGCTGTGGTTGTCCTAGCAGGATCCTGGGGCTGGACGGTTGTTATGTGTGGAGTTTCTAATGAGTCCAACAGTGGTGCAGTTTGACAGTGCTGCTCATTCTGAGAAATTCAGAGCAGGACTGACACAAGGCCTGTACCTGGTGATGTCAGACACTTCACAGCCTCTATAGGAGTGATCCACAGTTCTCAGAGTGCACTGGTGGGAAGACCTCTAGATGCACAAAAAGTGAACAGAGATGGGAAGGTCAAAGGTACGATGTGACCGTGATCTGCTCATGCAGTGTGGCTGGCCCTGGAGGTGCTTGAACTGGAAATGGGTCTCCTCAAAGCCTTTGCTAAGGTTTCATTCAACCCTGGACTCAGGGTCATAGGTGTAAAATATTCTACCTTGAGGGTAGTAGATTATCTGAGGTAGGAGATAACAAAGTGCTTGCATAGAGTTAGCCCTACATGCATTTCCCAGTTCCTATACCAGAATAAATAATACTCTTTATTTAATAAATAAATTGTTCTATTTGTTTATTTAAATAAATCAAACAAATTGAAAATATTTATTTTAAAATAAATAAATAGAAAAGTCCAAGCTTCCCAGACCACTCAGTCCACCCTTATGGAAAAATCGTATTCAAACATGAAAAAGTTGAACGTGATAAGCAAGACACTACTTTATACCTATTCCCATACCAGATGTAGCTTTTTGCTCATACACAGTCTGTGGGTATTCTTTAGCTTCGTGAATTAAAGAAAAAAATGTTATTCAATTAACATGAAAGGGAATAATGCATTAGTAATTTTCAAAAGACATAATGAAAGCAGTATTTTTTCATTACTTCTTTCCAATAAGTAAAATAGATTATTGCATCATTTGGCACATATTCATTGTTTGTAAATTCTTAAATCGGTTTATATTAATCTGCATTGTTCAATTTGCACTGCGCATGCACTGTGGAATGGAAACTTTTCTGAATGCTTCTGAATGCTGCTAATGAATTTTCAGTTCATGTTACTGCTCTGTAACTATTCAGCACAAAAAGTCAGTAGTGGAAAGACAAGCTTGTTGATACAAGGTTGAGATCTCTTTCTTGTAATTTAACGGGTTATTTCTACGTCAAGTTTAGAAGACCATTTCAAGTACCATTTTGTTTATCTGAACCTTTTTTTACCAAATGTATGGCATGTACTTATTCATTGCTAATTATTATTCTTTCAGGTTGCCATGGAAAAATATGCCTTCTACTAATACCATTGCATGTTCTGTTGCATTGTTCTTTAAGGCTATAATCTCTGTGCTAAAGGACATTCCCCCACTATCAGAATGAGATGAGTTATACCCTCAGTTCTGTGTAACTTTTCACATAATTGTTAAGCTATCTGTAATGACGTATTAATTGTATTAGAGCATAGACTTTCTTCTTTTGTGGTATTTTAAAAGAAACCCTGGTCAAATTTATATGAACATTGATTCAATAAATGTCCTGTGGCTCAAAATGTTATTAAATAGCTTGTGTTACAGGATCCTTTCAGCTAGGGAGGAGGAATCTTCCACAGCTGGCTTAACCCTGTGTAACATTAATGTCTTGCACCTGACTCAGCACAGCTCCTAAGCATTTGTGACATTTTCCTTTTGTGATTAACCCTGTTGCATTATATAAAGCATGCAGTCGCATGTAACCATTGAGATGAAATGGATTGAAACATGTTCTCAAGTTGTGATATGAGTTACACAGTAACCAATTTGTGTGTGGGAGTTCACATCAGTGAGTACATAGGACAACTTTGTATTCTGCATCATTTTTGCAAACAGCTGTTTCCAGAACATATATTAAAAAGGTTCCTAATATTGTCAAAGTTATTGAGAGTTTTTTAATTATTATTTTTGTAGGAATGCATTTTTGTCAGTATTCGGTAATATTCACCCATCTTCACTGCAGTCCTTCTACAGTGCTAATGTAAATAATATGAGCATCACAATTTGAATCAGGATCAGAGATGCACAAAGGCAGCATTTAGCTCCGGTGGAAGGAGTTTATGTCATCATAGTACTACTATTTCAAAACCTGCACAATTGAAAATGAACAGTGAGTGCCCTATAATCAGATGTTCATAGTAGATTGTTCTTCATGGAATAAACAAATCAGTATTTGTTTTGGTAGACTTGAAATCATTAGCTATCAAACTGAGAACTGTTTGTGCATTTCTTTAAGCCTGTTGAAGGTATCCAAGCAGAATACCATGAAATTGCATATTCTCCTTAAAGAAATTTGGAGCCGTTTCACACCTCATGTAAATAATAGTAAAGTAAATAATTTAATTAATTTGTTATTGATGTTCGGTTCATTTTGTCTGAAGAGGTAAGGTAGACATAGGCAGAGGAGAGGGAGCCTATGGGTGTGAGAAACTTGGGAACACGTGGATAAAGTGGTGACTGTGTTAATAAAATTCAGGGCCCTTAAATTACAATGGGCTGCTTGCCAATTACTATGGAAGGCTGAAAATCAGTATCTATTAGTGAAAGATGATGATAAGGATTATAAGGTGCTCTGAGATCCAGCGTAGAATGTACTGGTTATCCTTTTTTGAAAAAAAGTCTGAGACAGCTTTTGCTTTTTGCCCTCCAGAGCCAGCTGTGTGCTATATTAATTATCAGAAACAAAAGTTCAGGTTCCTAATTTGTCTTATTTAGGGAAAGATTTAATTTTAGAATCTCCTACAAGTTAGATGATATACCTACAGATGATATTCCTATTACACAGAGTGATTCTTTCACGTCTTGGTCCAATGACTAAATGAAATTGCTTTACTTCATGAAATTTACATTATTATATTTTCATTCAATTTGTTATTTATCCAATAAATAACACCAATTATCTAAGAGACATCTTGCTATATCTTAGAATGCTAAACATGTCCTTAGCCATTCTCTGTTCTTAGCCACACCTTTTGCCCCCTAGAAAATAAGGACTGTGTTGGTCAGATCTCCCCTCCTATTGTCAAAGATTTGCATTTTGCTTGTAAATTTTCTTGCCTCCACTTGACTTAAACAAGCTAATCACAAGATCACCTAAGCCCTATATTTGTTTGAGGACTGGCACAAGCATGGTATACTTAAGTATTCATTTCCATAGTTTAACTCAGGAGATTTTATAAGAAAGGGAGGGGAAAGTCATATTGTCACATAGGATTTGTGTCTATCCTTTTTGTTAAAAACACGCGTTCCTTTCTCTCTCTTTTTAATTTTTTAGTATTTTTTCTTTTTTTTCCCTTTTTAGGGGGTGCTTTGGCTTTACTTCTAAGATTTGTTTAAACTGAAGTTCAACACAATCACAACTTTCTGTAAACATGCACATTCCTTTAAGTTTTCTAAAGTACAGGAGATTATTTAAATGTAGCCTAGCATTAAAATGAAGCTTACAACTCAAGTATGATATTAAAATACGCCCATTTAAGGTGGATAGGACTGGTTAAGAAAAGTTGAGACACCTTGATTTTGGATCTAATGTCAGGTCAGCCACTGTGGTTGCTCTGCACATCAGCTTCTTTGAGATTTCTTGACTGTTGTCATTTCTGTAAGTACTCTGCAGCTGTCAATATACACTTCAGAGAAGGTACCACAATGCAAATTGGCTGCAGGTTTAAAACTGGCTGCAACTGCCATATTTTACCCGGCTATAAAAACAGCTCTTTCCCGTGCCTGCCTGGAATAGTTGCATTTTAAATATATAGGAGTAGAGGCTGTAAGGTCCCCATCAAAATTTCCTCAACAATTTTGAGAGTAAATTTCAGAGGTCTGTTTTCAAAACTATTTCTAGTTTCTGTTCTAAACTAAAAATTTTTGCAAACCCCCAGCATTCAGCCAGCCCCTCCCCCAATAGATTTTTTTTTTCTTTTTTGCAATAAAGCTGTGTTCCCATCTGATTATCACATAGTTACTGACTAAAAAACATAGAGGTGGCCAACATAATTTGTGACCTGTGCCATTTGCAATAGCTTCTGCTCTCTGTAAACAACGAGGGAACAGGGCACAGTCAGTCTTAATGAAAAGCTGTACCAAGGTCCCTGATGCCCACTGAAAATCCCTTTCTTTTCAGTTAAGGGATCCTATGTAGCTTGCTGTTGATCCACAACAAGTCACTGATAGAGATACAAGATGGGTCATCTGAATACCTGCAACAAATGTCAGGGATTCACGGTAGATATGACTGAACCTGCCATCTTTTCCCTCCAACTTACTCTGGGTACGTCTTCTAACTTGCAGATCCTTACTCCATGCTTAGACCTCACTTCAGCAAAAACAGAAACCTTGACTGAGTGCTTTAAGCATTTTACATATGGGTAAATATAAGGATTGTACCAAGACAAGAAAAATCATTATAAACATAAATGGAGTGGCAGAAAACATCTTTCTCCTAATCTATCTCCAAGGCCTTGGTAAATGAGGCATGAAACTCTACAGGAGGTATTCACCTTGCAGGTATTCCTATGGAAAGATGTCTCCTGTGCAAAATGCCAACACAAATATATTCTGTGTTTTTCTGGATTCATACAAGGACTCCTGACTTACTGAAGATATTAAGCTGGAGAGCTATGAGACAGAAAATTTTTTATACTTGCAGTTTTTTATAAATTAATTCCCTTCATGATTTAGCTGATTACAGTTTAAAATTAAAATGTTTGATTTATTGCAGACATTGTACTGAAAAACATAGGGTGACTTGTTAGAGAGTTAAGATTCATTCCAGAATTTTTCTGAGGGAGCTTTTTTCAGCTATCTTTTTAAAGTGCAAGATTGAAGTCTCTTGACATATTCTTATGCCTCAGAGATTCTCATTAGAAGTTATAGCAGCTGAATCTAAGGTAGAAGATTTTGGACTTTGTATATTTCAGCATGAGCATTTTTCACTAGGTCTGTTTTTTGCAAAAGCTGAGTCTAACGTGGAAATTATCAAGCACCCCACTTGTTTTATGCATGAAAAAAGTGGCTCACTGCTTTTTCTCCATTATAATAGACATCATTAAAATTCTTTAGCCAGCACCCCACTACTTGCAATAACCACAATATCTTGCTGTATTTAGAATGTTAAGTGACATTCTAAATGACAAATGTTGAGCTCTTAATATCTCCAGCTCTATTAACGTTTGAAGTATATTATTCCCTCTGCAGCAAGACACTGTAGGAATTGCACTAATAAAGTCTCAGTAAGATAGATCAGTTTTACTTCCAACTACTGTACCATACTTCTGGCAACCCACATAAAACCTCTGAGAAGATATCCTCCTCCCTCCTCCAGTGATGCCTGAGTCCCATCTCTGCAAAAGTGCATCTGTGCTTCTGTGGCAAGGAGAGAAAGGGAGATAATTGTAGGTTACAGCTGCAGCACCTAAGATAAGGGGCACAAATGGCAGCACATCCATGAGTTACGTTTTCAGCAGTTGAAAGTGGAACTTCAGTGTTTGTCCTGCACATGGAGAGCAGTTTCTCCACAGAACCTGGAGTATGCATGGTAAAAAAAGCCACACCCTTTCCTCTCTTCCTGCGGTTTTAATTCCTTTCCTACATGGTGGGATTTCATTAGAAATTCTGGGGTTGACAAGACAACCTTTTAGTGACAGTGACCACCTAAACAATATACTGACAAATTGCTGATAAATACACTAGGATGAGTCAAGACACTTACAGAGACAGAATGAAGGAGACAATGGAAATGCAGCACCCAGACCTCCAACAGAATGAAAAAGAGATTCTACATCTCCTGGGGATAAATGAAATTGTAATATCCTGAATATGAAGACGTATCTGAGTGCAGATTTGTCAGTGGAAGGAAAGAACCTTGAAGTGATGACGAGAACAACAAGATTGATATTGAGGAAGTATATAAAAGGAAGAAGAAATAAAGTATAGAATCCCTTTCTTTATTAAGATAAGGAAAATGTTCATCTTTAAAGTCAAAAGACACACAGCAAAGTGAAAGGGCTTTAAAACATTTGTGTATGGTGTTTGATGAAACCTTGTCTGAGATCCTGGTGTAATGATAAGGATGAGTGAATGGAAGGAAATTAGAAAGAAAATAAATGTATTCAAATGAGTTCAAATCCTTCAGTTTACCAAGATACAGTCCTTATTAAACTGAAAGGAGTAAAAACAGAGGATTTGATCCACTTTGAAGACATGAAACAGCTACATAGTATTCTGCCAGCATAGTCCAGCCTTCCTCAGAAAAACACAGGTGGATAGAGAGGCATTAGCAGGATTTGTAGGATGAGCAGGCACTAATGGGAGTTTTATACCGAAATTCCTTAACCTGTGAGCTGCCTGCTGATGCCAAAACGGCACAGAGTAACTGCTCAGAGACGAATTTTGTCTTTAGGCGGCAAAGGTATTTATTTCATGCAACGCTGGGGAGCTAGCTGATTCACACCGGACAAACTAGCTCCAAAGTTTTCAGTGAAAAGTTAGGTGTTTTATACAGCTTTCGTGAGAGGTTACACAACATCTTCACATACATACTCATTTGATTTTGACACCTAATCATTCCATTCACAATAGGTGGGATGTAGGTGGAGTAGACCTTTCAGTTTTCTTTGTTCAACGATTTCCTGACTTGATGGTCTCTTTATCTCCTTCAGGTACCCACCTTATCTTTTCTAATTATTCAGAGTACATTCCTTTCTCAACACAGAGCATCACCCAGAGCACTGTATCAAACTCATCCTGACTAATCTTTTTATTTTAAGACCTTGCTCTGTTTCACTGTCCTGAATGCCAAAATATTGTGGGCCATATGCACAGCTGGTGTAAGCTATCACATCTCAATAGAGTTACTCTGAACTACACTGAAAATGCAGCTGACCCTCAGTGCTCAAGTGTTAGCCCCAAACCACTTATTTGAAAGCTAAGGCCCTGAGGCCACTAGTAAAGAGCTAAAGCCCAGCTTGCTGCCATTTCTCATCTTCCATTCATTATACTCCTTACATTACTATAAAAAAACCCAAATATCTCCTACCTATTGTGATGTTTGATAAGTTGTCAAAACTTGGAATGGACATAACATCTTCAGATCAGAGCACAATTCCTCAGTCCAAATTATTGCTGCAAACGTAGACACCAGGGAAATAGCATTCTGTGATTTTTAAGTTCCGGTGTGCTGTGTTCTATTTAACTCAGAAACCTGCACTGTGGTACGGGTGACTTGATATGTCAATCTCTGCAACCACCAATCACTTGTATAATGAAAGAAAGAACTAAACAACTGAAATACAACCCTCCCCTCACAATTACAGACTAGGACAGACTCTTCTATGCTCTTCACGAAGGCAAAACTTCTGTTATTATTATTTGAGATATGTCAGCTATGTAAAGTTGCAATGTCATTAGTTGTGCTAGCTCCAGAGAGTTTTCAAAAGTTTCATATTATTTGATGTCTTATAGAAAATGCTATCGTGTTCTACAACATGTATCACTTTCCTCTCACCTTTTCTCTGTGATCCTTTCTGAAGGAACAATGAGTTGGATGGTACACAGCCTCCTTTCGTTTCAAGACCAGAACTCTAATAAAGTGGACATCACATTGTGTATTTATTGTCCGTCATTTCTGACAAGACAAAGGTTTTTTTGTCTCTAATATTCCCACCATAGGCACCTTACTGCTTTGTTGGTTAGGTTTAAATTCCCAGCCAATTTACAGATTTTTAGCCCTTCTCCTTCCTTGATGTTTTCTCCACTGATGCACTTATAAAAAGATACCATATCTGCTCTCAGCCTTCAGGCTAAAGAGGACTAAGTCTTTCAGTTGCCTTGTATGAGAAGGACTTGTCATTCTTCTTTTATCTTATCACAGGCCTTCTTGACTCTCTTTCTTCTCAAGAACATATTTTCGTGATATGAGTGATGAGGAATGCATGCAGTATTCCAGCCGTGTTTTCTACAGTGGAATTAACTTTTTCCTACCTCCTGCCCCTAACTGCCTGGGTCTTCACTAATCCTTCCTCTTTCTCAAACTGAGCTCCTTTTCCTTGCCTGACAGCACAAGAATATGGCTGGCTGATACAAAATGCCTTGGACATACATATAAGCCTTGCATCTCCCAGCCTGGAGTCGCAGTCCCACATTCCCCAGCTGTGGTGGCAGCTACTGGGAAGAAGGTCTGCCTCCATGGCTGGGTGAGGCCAGGGGAGGAGGCAGCAGCAGGCGGTTGATACTGGGACTTGGCAGAATTTACATCAGAGCCCTCAAATCTACTGCTTTGCAGGGTGGTTTTTTCTGTACCCTCTTGTTTCAGGACGTGAAAGAGCTTTTCTGCCAGAAGCCATTCAGCATAAACCTCTCACTGCAGTGGCTGGGGGATGGATACATAATGGCAAAGCTTTGCTGCTTCCCACTCCCTCAGTCAAATGGGAGCACCAGTCTCTACAGCATGTTTGATATGATTAACTCGGTCTCCAACCCAGTGCAGATACACATGCCATGATCAGTGAGACAGCTTCTCAGCCTGCCCAGAAGCCTCTATTCAAGCTGTCCTACTGGGTGCATGAGCACCAGCTCTTCTCCAAGAGCCTCTGCAAGGAACATTGCATCTGAGGAGGCCTCAGCTGGAGAGTGACATACATTCCCACACCAGCACAGCAGCCAGTGGCCTCCCCCGTGTCTTTGGACACCTGCAGGATTACATTTGACCTAAATGGTGAGAAAGTATCTCTTTGGGACCAGGTCTTCCACAGGTGTAAGCTAGCATAACCCTGCTGACTGTGGAGGAGCTATGTTAAGTGACACTGGCAACAGATCTGGTCCTAGTATTGTACTTGCAGTGATTTTGATTTGGGCAGAGCCCCAAAGGCAGAACTGCCACTGGCTTGCAGGATTTCTGCTTCACAGTTATGACATTAAGTCAGAAATCTTAATGTGCCAATTTAACTGAGGGGGCCTGAATACATAATGATTTCTAGGAGATGAGCAACATATTGACTGCCAAGTAGTAGTGTCCCCAGTAGACATCTAAAATTCTAGTGCTCTATTTCCTTCACACCATTTTTTCCCCTATCCTTAAGAAACAAACAAACCTGCAACCAATAGTCTGCATTTTTCATTTCAATTACCCACCTTCAGCTACTCTTTCGACAGTGCAGACTTAATCAGATTTCTGTATTTAAAGTGACAATTTAGCTACAGCGCAGAGCACAGAACACTGACTTTGACATGTAATTCCCCTTTTGCCTGTGGAACCCTCCCTGCATTCGGTACCCTGTTTAGGATGTGTCTCTTTTGAGTCTCCCCTAATTGCTTATCTGCATCACTGAACCTGCAGCATGTGTCACCGTCATTTCTGCTTTAAAATTGCAGTGACCAGCTTTGTTCCCACTAGATAATTCTCATGAGCCACTTCCCCAACACATTTGTCATTACAAATACTCAAGTTCAGCAGAAATGAAATCCTCAGCCAATGCAAAATCAGTGTGCTTTCATGAAATTCAATGATCTATTCTGATTTATGCCACAGAGCATAAATCTGCAGATGAGGGACTTGTATCAGTTACGGCCTCCGAGCCTCTCAGATTACAGGATTGAGACCTGGAGATAACAGTCTGTTCAAACTCAAACCCTTTAAATAGACTATCCTTTCCCCTAAACTCAGGGCTCATTTACATAAGGTCCGTATTGCAGTGAGCTTCAGTGTGGACACTCAGTGCAGGATAGCAGTACATTTTTCGCATTTGTCTCGTATCAGAAGAGGGTGGAAGTGGTTTAAACCGATGGGGGAAACCACACCAAATGAAGAAAAAAAAATTGTATACAGGTGGCGTTCATTTTGGCTATACCTTGCTTCAAATTCACACTTTGCTGAATTCCCACATAACTGTCCTGCCTAAGAAGTCTGAGTCCATTCACAGCCAATGCCAGTGGCTGCAAAAGTACCAAGACTGGACTTGCCCTTTCGAAAGAGTTAAGGAAACAGGTGCAAAACTTCACCTCTCCTATATCCTCAGCTGTTGTGAAAAAGCATGGACTTTTGCTGGGCTTAACTCGAGATTTGACCTCTACATTGATTTCAACTTGATGCTAGGGCAGAAGCAGCATGTTTGTTCAAGAAGCCAACATGATATCCTTTTTCCATGTATGAGCTCTAAACAGTTACTGGGTACTGGGATACTGAATTACTAAGTGAAATATTAGTGTTATGCCTATAGTTGCATGATAGCTTGCATGAGCAGGACTTACATGAAGTTCTAGGTTATTTGGAGAATGAGTTACTGAACTGCTGTAATAGTTCCTTGGAGTGATGGAGAAATGAAGTATTTTCTTCCTGCTGGAGTTTACTCTGACACCTACTGTAGTTCCTGAACTACCTGGTATTTAACTTCCAATCTACAGAAAAAGACATTTTATTTTGCCATTGGTATACTAAATGGAAGATACTGTGAATGTTACGGTAGTTACATACATGTGGGTCTGTATTTTTATGTAAGATTTGGAGCATTTATCTTCTGAACTTCTTTATTGTTTATTACAGCTGTGTGCTGAGATTCTTTTAATCTCTCCTTATATAGCGATCCCTCCATCGTCATGATTATTATGCATTGGTCTTCTCTGAACTCCATCCAGTTTGTCTACGCTTTTCAGGAAATGAGGTGCCCAAAGCTCTCGGTGCAATATTCCAGGTTCAGTCTCACTATACAGATAGGGTCTGTTATCTCCCTGCTCCATGAGAGGCATAAATATCTGCTTATTGCAGCTCAAGGTTGAAATGGTCCTTTAGCTGCCACGTTACTTTGCAAACATATCTGATAAATAATATTAAAAAAAAAAGTTTTAGGAGAAAAAGAAAACCACAGTAAAAAGCATTGTGCTGACAGAACTGGCAAGTAATAATTACAATCCTGACATTAAAAGAAGGTCATCAGCCTTACCTCCTGCCATAAAAAACATCCTGGTATGAGCTGATTTAAATTAGTTTTTCATAGTGTTAGGGATGTCATTTAACTGCTCAGAAAATTATCTAATATTCTTTATAAAATTTAGAAACGCTGATAATTCTTCAATAATCATAAGTAAATAATATAGGTTAATAACTATTAAAAATCATTGATTTCAGCAAAATAGCGTATGCAGCACATATGAACGTTCCTGAGAACACTGACCTAGATAACCTCAGATAGGAGAGCATTTGAGTGTGTGAAGAAAGCTGTCCAGTATTTTATCATATCACAAAATTAAGGGATTAAAAGAACCCCCTGAAGAAAAATAATTCTGAGATTGCTATTGTGACAGGATCTAAACGCTTCAACTGGGATTTGAGACTCCCATTTTAGCTGCTGTCCTGAAGAGTTTGTGTTCTGGAAGCAAAATCCTGTTTGAACCCACCAGTGGGCTCAGTGGGGTTACAGAGAATAGGGACCAAGATTCAGTTTGTACAAGTTTATGTTCATACTGCAGCCAAATGGTTCATAACTACATATAGTTATTCCAGTTACTGATTTTAGATACAAAATGTTGGTGCAAATATGCCGAGGTTTACATTTCTCACCCTGCAAGGGACAGAACAATCTCTTAAAGCTGGCAATGAAGTTGCCCATAGGACCAGCACAAAAGTTGTATCCTTCACCATCCCTAAAGGTAGAGCAGCCCACGTAAAGCTAACGCTTTGTCCTTCTCTCCACTGGGTTCCTAGGGACCAGCAGGGAATTTCAGACATTCCTGTCCACAGGTGCAGGGCTAACTTGTTGTTAGGGGGATGCCGTTTTTGTCAGAACCACACCTACTTTCCTTCCACAAGAAGTGCCTGGCAACGCAAGGCCCTGCCTGCTCACCCACGAAATGGGCAAACTGGCTTCTGGTCTCACTGGAGCCTCAGGCATCCACTTTCCTTTTCCCAGTTCTTACGACAAAATGCTGCCTCTCAGCTCAGCCAGGAACATGAGCACGGGGGGACGTGAAGGGAGCTGCCAGGGTCAGGGCTGGGTTCCGGAGTTGGGCATGTGAAATGTGTGTGGGTATTTTCCATCTGACCTCTGCTGGAATTAAAAACAAGAGCACTTCTGGAAAAGGAGGCTAAGATGTAACAGCAAGTCTGTGCCATTGAGCTGCATCATTTATTGGAGAGAAAGGAGCTGCTTTGTTCTGATGGAGTTTAAAAAGGAATAATTTCTCATGCTTCCCTCTACCTTCAATGCCTATGTGGAAGAAACAGCAATAAAACCCCCACAATGCTGAAGGACCAAAAGGATTTCTGTCATGCTAAGAACAGGTATCCAGGGCAGGAGCACACTGATTTACATGTTGTATTTCACCTTTCCGTCACATGGGCTTTATGAGGAACCATAAAATGGAAGATAGAATAATTAAGAAAGACGTCATATACAAGATGAGAAAGAGTTGTTGCTTCTGCTGCTTGGCATCATCTGCATATTCAACTAGCGCACGCATTAATTCACTGGGGCTCCTACTCATTACATGGGTAGTTCTGCAGTTATTCAGAAAAAAGCATTAAAAACCCCAAGCAAACAAATGAAAAAACCCACCCAAAAAAACAGAAAGAAAAAAGACTGGTGAAGCCCAGTCAGCAAAGGCTGAAAGGACAGAAATTTGTTTCCCCATTGTGGCAACTGGCAGAATTAAAAAGCAATAAAGTGAACAAAATAAAATATTTTTCTGATAAATTAACTGGTGAAAATTATTCCCTACTAGACTACAAGAAGGAAAAACAGACTGAGGCTTTTCCAAATCACAGGCAAATGTCTGGAATGCTCTGGGACTAATGTGGCTCCTCTCTGCTCCCTATTCAGAGCAAAACTGTACATTTACTAGCTTTCTGTATAAGTCTTTTCAGTCCTGCAACACAGACAGGTATGCAAAATGTAGGTAAGCCCTGAAGCGTAGTGGATTTTAGATTCAGATGAGCACAAAGGACAGATTACATGGTCCTGTTGGCACTCACCTACTGCATAGAAGGAGAAAAGTGAATAAAGGATTATGAGAAGAGACTGCAGAATATAAAACTTTCTGCTTATTGTCATGTTTTATTTTAGTAATGTTCTTGTTGTCTTGTCCTATCAACAATGAACTATCTATCTTTCAAGGGAGCCACTTAGTGTCTGGTTTTGGGAAGCAGTGAAATTTATTGCACATTTTGCAGAAGATTGGCAGTAGTAGGAAATCACTTTCTCAGAAAAAAAAATCAATATTTGAAGTACATTATTGCTTCAAGTATAATTCCAAGTTTTATCTAAAAAGTTAACATGAATCAAATGCGTTCATAAGAGATATTAAGACAATAGTCGTATTCCTGTTTCTATAATTTGAAAGCATCCTATTTTCATTAAGAGCTTCATATATTTTATTAGAAAACAGGTAAAGCTATTCCAACAAAACACTGAACTTTTTCATTTGAAAATGAAATTTTATAACTGTGGGGTGTTTTTTTTAAAAAGGTATAAATCGGAAATTTTCAAAATTGGTGATTTAATCTTTCCTACTTTTTTTTTTTTTAATATTTCCTCTTCGTAGACATCCGGTTAAATATTTTCTGAACAGCTTTATCATTTTTAGTGCTTTATCCAATTTCAAAAGTTCTCTTTGGCAAACACCACAATTAAAAGCTATGGGCAACCAAGTTAAATGTAGAATTTGGTTATATAAATGCTTGCATGAAAATGTCAAAGCACCTCACTCATATCAACCCCATTATCAACATTCACTATATTTGCATATGTAATTCAACAGTCTGGCAAGCAACTGTGCATTTTGTGCAGGAGAGGAAACCAGAACAACAGTGGCGTGATTCACTGAAAGATACAAAAGCAACCTTGATAATGAAACAGAAAGTCCTGTCCTTTGACTGCATATCAGTCAAAGTAAAAACCAGAATACCTCGAATTTGGGCTTGGGTTTTCTGGTCTATCTTTTCAAATACTTTTTCAAACCAGGTCCTATGACAGAGGTGTGATACAATGTCACTCTAATTTACAATTGAGGTAAACAATAAAAAAAGTGTTATTTCCAGAATCATTGGGGTTTCTTTTTGACATGTTGAGGGTTTTTTGTTTTGTTTTGTGGGGTTTTTTTTTGTCTTTGAAAGGAGATATTCTCATAGTACAGCTTTGTTTCTGTATGTAATAATGACATGACTTTTTCCTGCTAATGTATTTTATTTTTAACTGTAAGATATATTCAGCCCCACTGTATTGCTCAGTGATTGACCCTCTGCAGTACAGCAGGTCCAGCCCCACCTTCTGTCCATGCACCTCTTCCATGAGTAATTTGTGAAGTTATGCAATATTCGTGTCACTTATTAAATTGCCCCAAGCCTGAAAACAGGGAGAATGATTTAAAGGTAAGGGATAGGATATTTCATTGAAAAAATTGTCCAAAGTCTTGCAGGGAACATGAGTTATCATATATCTCAAAGGATACTTTTGGTCCATTCTCCTGTTCCTGTTTCCAATTGCTTGCACTTCCGACCAGTACCGTCCTTTGGCATAACCCTGGTCAGGGTGCAAAGCCTTAGCCATGCATGGGTGAGTTTCTGCTCCACAATATCAGTTACCTGGGTTTATTTGCGTCCTAAACCTTTGCCCTTTTCAGTCTAGTCATGGGGAGCCTGTGTAAATTGACATCTGCCAAACAAATCAGAAGACCTATGGCTTTCATAAATCAAGGGAAGCTGTGTGTTACGCCAGAAGCTGGTTAGACAGGAACTGTGCCAGAGATGGTAAGAAGCGAGAGTGCAGAGAGTATTTTACACAGGTTATTTTCACAAGAGAGGGCCAGAAGAAGGAGCTGAGGGCAGAACACTTCATGAACTATGAAGTTATCATAAAAAGGCTACATCTTTGGGTAACTCTATCTGAATTTGTCTGTTCTGAATGCTATCAAGAGCGTAGGATTGTCCTGATACGAAATATCTGGTGTTTAAACTGGCTCTGCTTAAGAATGATTGTGTCCCAGCCACATCAAGACAGACAGAGGGGGGTCCTGTAGACAATATAAAGCAATAAAGGAAAGGAAAATGAAGGAAATTTAACGTTAACTAATTTTAATTTTCTTATGAAATCCCTTTCTTTTACAATTCTTTTCTTTTAACAGATCTTGTTGACATTTCCAAATCCATCCATGTCTAGAGACTGCTGAAGTGTGTGATTTACTATATGTAAAGTTATAAAATAAACTCCCACTGGTAGAGGATTTTTTTCCAGCTAGCAAAAGAGATTGAATTTGCAAGTATAAGAAAATTGTATGGGTTATTCCTTCTAGATAGCTCTAACTCTCTTCTCTAGTTGCGAGGTGCATGTACAAACCTGCCTAACAGGGAAATCAGATATTTGGTTTCTCTCCAAGTCCCTTCTGTCACTGGAGTGGCCTGATGTGAGGCAAAAGAGTGTTTTGATGTTCGTGATGTTTTCCTGAATGGTGAACTGTGCTGAAATCAGTTAAATACCCACTGTAGGTCAAAGCAGCACTTCAGCAATATAGTATATTTACCATATTCTAAAAACTAGCAGTTTAAAAAGTTATTTTGAGTCGTATTCTTCCTGATTTTAGAGTCTCAAAATGAGGTTACTTAGTGCTTTACTGTGCGATATCTTCAGTACTTTCCTGTTCTTCCTTCCCACAAAATGTAACATGTTATCAGGGTAGGAGGAGAGATACCAAGACAGAAAACAATGCTTCTAATTAAGCTTTTTGAATGGACTGCATTGATGGGTGTACCAGAATTCGTCATACAGACTACAGACCCTGTTCCAGGAAATTATAACTCATGATAATCTCATTGTTTTAGAGCAGATGGAGAAAGTGGAGGATTTTCTCATATGGCACCATTTCTGCTCATTTCTGCAGAGTATTTTAAAGTTCTTTTGCTTTCTGAGAGTCATAGGTATGTTGTCTGCCTGATATCACTCAAAAGTCAGGGAGGATAATGCCATGATGGGGCTGGCAGATCTGTCATGGGAAGCCATCAAACACTTGTACTTTTGCTGTGCCCCCCATCTTCTTGCTGGAGTTAGCATTGTGTTCTTACTGATTCCTCACTTTCCTGGCTCACTGCAATAAACTTTAAGCCTGAATCAAACTTTCACAAAAGCAAGAGGTCTGATCCCTTGTTACATTTCTATCTATGCAGTCATTCATATGTGAGCACGTATTTAACACCACTGATCAGATATGCTAAAATTTTACACCTTATTTGTACCCCCTTTGCAAGGATGCAAAGAGAAAATGAACACAGAATATACAGGGCAATGGAAAAGGAGTCACAAAGGAAAGCAGAAACAGAAAAAAAACCCAGTCATTGAGGGCAAATTCTGGCCCAATACTCATTTATCTCTATCATCTATAATGGGATAAATGAGTTTATTTAGCTGGGGGCAAAACCCGTTGTAATTGCCAAAAATAATACAGCTTATATGCTCTAGATAGGCTTTATAATAAAAGAGATGCTTGTGTTTCTGAACATATTGCTAATATTTCTATGTCTGACTTCATGACTTGGGGGACAGAATGAGACGGTTATGAGGATCTGGTAAGAAAATAAAGGATATGGTCAACTGACATCAGTTTGTCATTTTCTCCTTCAAACCTAATATATATCACAAAAAAGTAAGAGAAGCAGGTGTTATAATAAGAAAACATTGATTTTTATGGTAGCCTTTAACCTCTCAATATGAAAGAAAGTATTTTCTGTGTACCTAAACAAAATCAGGCCATGACTCAGTATCAGAGAAGGGGTAACATCTGGCCTGGCTCTAGCCTGTACACATGATAGCACAAATTTAATTCCAGTGAATTTCTTTATTTATCTAATTTGAGAATTTCCTTTAACAAACAAGAAAATAGCTGTTCCTAGCAGGAATATTAAAAGCTCAGACATTTATTTGAAATGTGCATGTAAAACATTTTCTTCTGATCATTTACCCAGACAATAAACAATTATTCTGTTTCCTGTAAAGAAAATAAGTTTTCTAGGTTTTTTTTTCTTTGTCATTGATATTCTCCATTTTTATCTTCTAATTAAAAGATTTTATTTCCTTGTATGCCACAAAGGTAAGGATAAGGAAAACATGATAACTAGTACAGACCTAGCCAGTTGTGTTCTGGAGATTATTTCAGTGGCTGAGCAGCAGGATACAGATGGATATGTGCTTGCTTTCTAAAGGTATCTTTGATTTATCTGTGGCTACTGGGTATTTAAACTCTAAATTGAGATAATTATTTTTTCCTTTGAAAAAAAGAAAACCTACCACACCTCAAAGCAGCTGAGGTATAGGAAGATTAAAATATTCAAATACTAGGAAATGTGTGCAACAAATCAAATTTTTCTCTGCAATTTCTAATAGGAAGCAACAATTATTAGGACCCTGGACAGTAGGTAATTTGAGTAATAGTGAGCAAGGGTGAAATGCAACCCTCTTTCCACTGACTTTAGCAGAGATTTCCCCTGACCCTCCAAAGCATTAAGCACATATAATATACCCTGTAAAGTCTGAGACTTCATAGCTCCTGTTTTCCATTCCAGAATAGAAGCAACACAAATTGCTAGTCAAAAGGAGAACCATTTGGTTGAGACAAGAAACTGATACATTTCCTATTAGAAGGATCAGGTGTGCTTATTCTCTTTGCTGGAACTACATCAAAATTTTCTGTAGCAATTATCAAAAAAGTGGGCTGATTCATAAGTAGAATGCCATGCATAAACAAAAGTGGTTGGACAAGGAAACTGCAGGAACAATTACAGTATTCAAAACCAGATACATATAGAAATATATTTTAAAATATTTAAGGTACACTTCTAGACCCAAACATTTAATTTCTGTGTTGATTTTGCCAATGACATATAGAAGAGCAAAAAACCACCCTTCTCTTGCTAATCACCTCCTTGTGATATTTCTAAATGTGGGCTTTGGGTGGATTTTTTTCCCCTGCTATTAGGTTGGCAGAAAAATTGTTTATCTATGCTAACACTATGGATTTTGTCATTGTTCTATCTCTTCAAAATTCATTCACCAGTGCAATAAACATGCCCTACATTTTTGTCTTAGATGTATGCAAATTTGCATCTGGCTGAATTTACAAACTTCAGCTTGTCCGCATATGATTATTATACTGCTGAAAATAAGTACAAGTTCTTTTATTATGCTATGCAGTTTCATATATAGATGTGCTCAGACAGGCTCAGAGTAAAGATGTGAAACGTACCTTCTTGTACAGTAACTGGATGTTGTGATTTAACCCCAGCCAGCAACACAGCCCCACACAGCTGCTCACCCGCACCCCCACAGCGGGATAGAGGAGAGTATCAGAAGAGTCAAAGTGAGAAAACTCATGGGTTAAGATAAAGACAGTTTAATAGGTAAAGCAAAATCCACACATGCAAGCAAAGGTAAACAGGGAATTCATTCACCACTTCCCATGGGCAGGCAGGCGTTCAGCCATCTCCAGGAAAGCCGGGCTCCATCATGGGTAATGATTGCTTGGAAAGACAAATGTTGTCACTCCAAAAGTATGTGTGTGTGGGTCCTGCTCCTTGTCCTCCAGCTTCATATGCTGAGCATGATGCCATATGGTGTGGAATATCCCTTTGGTCAGTTGGGGTCAGATGTTACAGCTATGTCCTCCCCCAACTGCTTGTACCCCCCAGCCTGCTCCCTGGGGCGGGGGGGGTGGGTGGGGTGGGGGGGGTGGGGGGAGGCAGAAAAGGCCTGGGCTCTGTGCAAGCACTCAGTGATAATGAAAACATCCTTGTGTTATCGACACTGTTTTTGTCACAAATTCAAAGTACAGCCTCATACTAGCTAGTGTGAAGAAAATTAACTCTATCTCAGCCAAAGCCAGCACACTGCACAAAGCTTTCACACGAGTAGGCCACTTACTCCTGCTGGATAAAATACCAATTTCTTTTGGCCAGGGACTCTGTCAGGATGACAACTGTCAGAGGAAAATTGTATTCTTAGGGATGATTAGTAAGAATTCCAAGCTAAATATTACAACTGGTTCTTACTACAAATGATAACAATTATAGAAAGAAAATAACTCAGAAGGTGTCATTCATGTCAGAAGGAGAATATTTGTCCTTCTCCAAACTGCTCCTCATATGACTGCAACAGTCCAGGTTGTTTCCAAAGGAATTGCAGTTCAGCCTACAATGGTTGCAGATGCATAATTTCATGCAAATTTGAAGATCTAGGTCTCAAGTTGTTTCTAAACTTTAAGACATCCTAGTGTTCCAAAAAGCAGTGATCAATTTGGCTTCATCTTGCTGAACTAAAGTATCAATAATTTTATTTGACAAGATGAATTATTTTCATCAAGTATTAAGCTTGCTCCTGTTACATGTTAACTAGGGCCTGTAGGTATCTAGTAACCAAGAATCAGCTGTGTCAATTGTATCATTTATGCCAGAGATGTCTTCTGGGCAGAAATACGTTGCCAAATTTTTCTTAAGGTGATTACTCATGGGGATTATGCTGTCTTTCTAAAAGGCATCTTTTCCACAAGGATTGTGAGCACAATGGAGAGATGTTGAACTCTGAGGACTTGATGTTCTCCTTCTGTAAATCACACTGTACTCTTCTGCAACGTGCCAGCTTTAGCTAGCCACAAATCCAAACATTTCTTACATTTAAGAGAAGATAATTATCCTCATGACACAAGTTAGTGTCTGCTAGGCAATAATCTTTTTCCCATTTTGTTTCTTTAGTGAAAAGCACTATTGCTATTGAAACAACTATCTTTTTTTTTTTTCTGAAATTGAAAAGGAAACAAGAATCCAGTAAAACAGAAATCTTCTCAGTTCTCTCCTCTTTTGTAAGAAATAAAAGTGAGAATAAGACACAGCAGAACTACCAGTCTCTCTCTCCCAAACCTGCTTATAATTCAAAATATAACAGGGTTTTGTCTAGTTGGGATTGTTCATGTAGAGAGGAAAATTGTGTTAGTAATTCTGGGATGATTAAAAACATAAAAGATTTCTAGTCTAAGCATTTCAAGCAAAGGAAAAAAACAGGGTATAATTTGCATAACTGAAACAGTTTTGCCTTATAATATTTTCAGCCTGAATGCCATGCAACTTACACACTTGAGCGCAATGGTAGTTGTCCAAGCATCCAAAATTAGACTTGTGCTTACAATCTCCATGCTTGTTGTTAGTTCACATATAAAGGGTTATTTTTAGATCACAATTGCCATTATTTAATGCTTCCTTTCAGAGAGGTGATGACTGACAAGGAACAGTGACTATTGACTCCTCAGTAGAATGCAACCTTTTCAGCTTGCTTTTTTTTTTTTTTTTTTTTGCAAAAGCAGCCAGGGTAAGAAGGGAAACACCATGCAGAAAAAGGCAGAAGCAGCATACAGGACTCAGTTACACTTGGTTCTAACAACCGTCTCTCAACCACTTTGTATTACTCCATGCTGTGCTCTTCAAAGCAAAAATATGCTATGTTACCTGAGAGAGTTATATATGCTATAGGGCATAGTAAAGCAAAGAACTTGAAATGGTGTAGGTGTCATTTGAAACAACAGCCAAGCCCCAGTGTACATTATACATGTAATTACTATCAATCAGCTACTTAAGGCACTGACAATTTAACATAAAGTAGTGGTATGAAGAAAGAATATCTAAATACCACACAGAATGTCTTTATACCTAAGGAATACATTAGATAGGCTAGAGGGTAGTGCATTAGCTTGTCAGACTTCCCAGAGGATTTTTCCTTTGATGGAATGGAAGCCAAAGGGAGTTTGTGTTAGGAGCAAAAGACTCCAGAAGGCTACAGAAATCAATAAGCTCTTGAGAGCTGAGGAGAATAAATATTTGTGTGTATGTGGGAATGTGAACAAGGGGGAATCTCTTGATTTAATAAAAAGTGTTTAAATTGTTTTAAAGGCAAAAGCAATAAAAAAACAAATTGCCTTTCAGTTAAAATAATTCCTTTCTGAATTCTTCTTCAGCCAAATGGCAATAACATTAGAGGAAGTAGGATTTTTCTTTTTCCCTGAAGTAATGTTTTAGAGCAGTTGCCTACAGAGTCTGTCATGGGGCCCTGTCCTGACATCATTGCACTGAGACTGCTCTCATTAACATTATAATAAGTCACAATTGCTCCATCTTTCCTGACATTTTGGTTGGTAGTTTTTTATGAGACATATGTGTGTATGTGCAAAACTTTCAGCCAAGGGGTCTCAAACATCTATAGTTAAAGTCAGTGAGAATTCTGCAAGAAGAAAAAGCAAAACACTTAAACAAATATTTGACAAAAAGACAAGGAGTAACTTACTTTATAATAATAATCGCAGATAAAGACTCCTTCTTGATGATAACTAGGACCAAATGTTCATCTTTTCATGTCAAGTGAAAATGAAAACACCCAACTATGGCAATTTATGAGAAAACAAGAGAGACGTGCTAGCCCATGGATTTATAGCTTCTTGCTTATGCCTCCTGGTAATTTTATGAGCATATTTATAATACTCCTTACTAGAGCTGCAGATGTCCATCATATCCCAGCCATTAACTACTCCATTTATCTTTGTGTGGGACTGCACACAGTATTCCCTCACCATATTGAATGGACATCTCAGACAGATGGCACACCCTTCAGCCCTTTACAAAACAGAATTTGTAAAAGACCTAAAAGTCTGATGTAATGTAGACAGAGCTTGACCTGAAACACTGGGGGTGCCAAGGGGACACCGTTAACAGCAGGAAAAGTTTTAGTATACTTAGTCTTCTGTAATGCCATATTGTGAAAATTGTCCTGGGCATCCAGAATCACACAAAAACATGATGAAGAACAACTTGATGATACCTTAGATGCTTTGTGCTTCTGAATGCCATGTTGCTGTAGTATATTAAATATAGTATGTTGCCATTAAATAGCAGAAGAATGTTGAAATTTATCATCAAAATCAGAAAGGATTTTACATTAGAACTGTCAATTTTTTTCCTTGATTTTTCTCTTTTAAGCAGAAAGGCTATATTTAATTTGAAATAGACTGTCTCTAAGCCGATGTGATAATGTGCTGTACAGTCATTTGTAAAACAGAATTCGTTGTTGTACTCACAACTTTATTTTGTCACTGAATGAGAAAAGAAGGCTGAACTTCAAATCGGCTCATTCAAACCTAGAGTCACCTACTGGCTTTCTGATCAATAGAAGACACAGTATTTTTGTACCTTTTAGTCTGAGTCTGGTACCATAAAAACAAGTACAGATAAATTCCTGTTAAATCTGATTTTGCAAAACTTGATGTAGTTGTTTTCATTTTCAATACTCATGACTGACTTGTCACTTAGCAGATTTGTGATCCTCTGTGCTAAATAATAACGCCTTCTGCCTATGATTTTCAATTTGAACATGTTTGCACTAGTAAGACCACTTACAGCTTTATTCTCTGGCTTGCGTTCGTTGAAATTAAACCACTAAAGAGAGCATGTACATTTCAAGCTCTAGCATTATTATTGCCACAAAACATGTAGATAATTAATATTAAAATAAAAAAAAATATTTAGCAGTTTCCCCCTCAAAGTCTAGCTCACAGACACCTTACTGTTACTTCAGCCAATGGATTTTCAAAATTAAAGGCTGGGTACAGAGATAAAAATTAGTAACAATGATAATAACCTCCATTTATGGAATATACAGGTATTTTAATTTTAATTCTTTATTTGCACAACCTACTTTTAACTAAAAGTTTGAACCAGTAAACGTATGTGCTGAGTGCTTAATAAATGGATTGCTTTAATGCTTTAAAAGTACTTTTTTATCATTGAAAAAATTCCATTCGCATTGTTACAGGAATACAACACAGTGTGATATGGTATACTAGCATTTTCTGTATATACCATGCTTATTATTTGCTATTACATTACCTTTTAGGTACAGTGTGAGTATAGTTTATAAATAAATGTGTATATAAAAATACAAAATATAATTGGAGTTTTTATAATAAAATATCCAATATTGTTTACTAAGTGGTGGATTCAATGATGTTGCTGGCTTGGTACACTGGACGCGTTGGCCTCTGTACTGAGATTTACTTTTAACACTGGTGTTTATTCAGGGTTTGAATTGCTGCAACTGAAAGTGAGACACGGAAGTCTAAGTCATCTAACCTAACCCTTGAGTCTGGCATCCACCCTGTATTTAAGTGTAGAGAGGCAGCAGTGTCTTAGTATAGGGTGTCTTTCTGGAGGTATCTGTGGCATTTGGGATTGAACTGCTCTGTGAAGAGTAAGATTTCTCAGAAGAAGAAAAAAAATCTTGTAAGATTTTACATATCTAACTGCATAAATGAGTATGTACCTAGTTGATAGCACCATAGTCACCATACCAAATTGACACATGAACTACAATTTGCTTAGAAATTTCCACTAGGTATTGCTCTGACCTGCTCTAGACTCTTGAAAGTTCCTTGAAAGAAGAGTAAAAGGTTACAAGACACTAAGGGAGCTGGATTCCACTACTGCAATCTTAAGGTTCATGAACCTAAATGTAAGTTCGTCTCTCTCTAAAGCAGAAATGAAAATGCCCTAAAATGGAAAGGGGATACTTGAGTCCTCAATCACAGATCTCTACCATTGCAGGTAGTCACGTAATAGATGGCTATCTCAGAAAGTCCACAAAATATCATAGAAATCACTGGCCACAAAATGCTTTCCAAGATCCAAGTTCACTAACGAAGCTCCTGCAAAAAAAGATCAAAATCTGCGGCTGTTGTCTAACATAGGAAAGTATCATATGGATTCAGGGGCATGTTCAACCACTATTCAATGCCCTCTGTAACAGCAAGGATTTGTTAAATAAAATTCGCATATGACCCTTGAATACAAATCATGTCTTACACTAGGAAAGAAGAATAATCCCAGTTCTCCCTTCTAAATGTATCTCCATTGTTCCATTTTAACACTTTTTTTTTTTTTTTCCCCTGTTTGGTGTAGTCATGACTGTATGAGCAGGGCATGTAAACATCAGACAGCTGAGAAAATGCAGTGTGCATAGGGGAATAAGTTTCCTCTATTTCCTGCCCCCAGCTGTAGCCTCTCCTGTGTTTCCCAGGAAAGCAAAGCACAACCGACAAAGCTGAAGGGCAAGGTGATGCTCCAGGGTCGGAAGGGCATTGCTGGTCCACAGAGGTGACCATCAGAAACTCTGAAACAAAAAAGTCTTATAAATACAGAAAGACAATAAATTAGTCTTCTTTCAGATCCCCTTGGAGATACTAACATGAGATGACTATAGTTTCATGTCAGAAATTTGATTTACTGAATCTAATGTCTATATTTAAATGCACCTTTAATTACATATTCTTTTCCATAAGCTTATGAGTAAAACTAAAAAAAAAAAAAAAAAAAGAAAGAAAGAAAATGAGAAATCACTGGTTGCCACTACTAGCTTTTCAAAATTTTACTCTATCAACATCTAGGAGTCATATTCAACCTTTCATTCACAGCTAATTCTCAACTGATGTGTAAACATCTGATTTTCTACAACATTAATTTTATTTCAGTAATTGTTTTGTTTCCCTGATAGTTGCTCAAATATGAAGAATCATCATATAGTTTCTTAATCTTAATTTTGTCAAACTGGGCTGAATAAACCAATCTCTTAGTATTTTTTTTCACAATACAGTTATTTCAGTGTTCTGATGATTTTACTAACCTCTTTTAGAATTTTTTACAAATTACTCTGATAAGTCAGATCACCATGCTCTAGATGAAGTTTTACCAATGTCTTGTAGAATGATAGTTCCCACATCTGACCCTAAAAATATTTCACCTACTTCATCATTGCAATTAATGGGACTTGTTCTAAGCTGTTTCATGCTGATGGTTCATAGCTGTTACATGATCGGTCAAAGCAGGTAGTTCTCTTTTGCCTCCTCTATTTCTAGCTAGTTGATTTCTACTTCAGAATAGAAGTGCTTACACTTTCAGATTTTTGCACTTTGTGCCATTAATTTTCAAAATCTTCAGCTGGAAAGGACATCTCACCCTCCCAGCAATGTTCTGGGCCTGCTTGGCACTGTCAGGGACTCCCAGATCAAAAAGTCATAGGCATGTGTTTTAGTTCATATTCTGAAGTTTCTAATGAATGTATGAAATAGTGACAATACCAGAACTGACTTCTGAGGGATATTATTCCTGATAATTGGCCTTTGCCATAACCTATGATAGCCTCTTCAGCCAGTTTCTCATACAATTCCTAATTCTTTTATTAATCCCTGTAATTTCCACCTTAAATAATAATTTCATATAGAACATTATAGCCAAAGAATTACTTAAATCAAGACAGCTGAAACCCAGTAAATTAATCCCATTGAAGAAATTAGTCATTTTAGCAGAAATAACATAAGATTAGTTAGACACATTTTACCTTTGATAGTCAATATTGCAGTTTATCCCACTTTACCACTTCCCAGTTGCCTACATCATTTTCTTTGTTACAAAATGATTTCTAAGACTTTGCAGAGTGTGGAAGTCGACCTAATAGACCCATGTTACTGGGTTTTTTCCCATTTTCAGTACTAGTTTTTCTATTTTAGAGTCATTACGTACTATCCCCCAAATAACACAGATTCATTTCACATTTTATATGCTACAATACTTTGTACATTTCAAAGACAGAATAGAAAGTAGAGAGCTAAGTACTTTCTGAGCTTGTGTTTTGCTAACTTCTAAAAGGCACATTTATAGAAAAGTTGTTGCTTCTAAATTGTGTATTAATATGCAAAGAGCCTTGCCTGAGATCTATCTTGTATTCTGCTATTTGAAACATAACATCTCAAGTTAAATTTAGTTCTGATTAAGTCAGCATCATCACTGTAATTATCCTAGAAAGATATAACACTAAGGTACCACTGGTGGAACTCTTGCACTGAGCTTCAATCATTTCCTTTTAGGTCATATTTTCCTGTGCAGAAGTAAAAATATTTTTGAAGGCATCTGTTCTTTTTGACTAAAAGACCAGAATTAGAAAAGATTTCCATCAAAAAACTTACATTTCCAAAAAGGCAGATTGTAAGGATTTTTCCCACCAAGCAAACTTTGTACTTAAGAAATGTTTGGTTTTGCATAAAATAGTTTTCTATAGAAAAGATAATAGATACAATAGAAATGATGATTTAAGTGTATCAGTGGTTTGGCTTTTTTTGGTTTGTTCTGGGTTTTTTCTTTTTGTTTTGTTTTGTTTTTTGTTTTGTTGGTTTGTTTGGGGTTTTTTTTATAGACTGTGTTACTTGTTGATCAGCCAAGAAAAAATAAGGATTTGAGGAAAAAATATTCTCCAGTAAAGAGTAAAAGCAACTGAAGAAAATTTGTAACAAAAACTTTTTATTTTTGGTGCACAAACTCCCTGAGAAGATCAATAAGTAATGTAGAAAGGTTTTCCTTCATTACAGAATTGATCCTTCCAATACAAAGAAATCATTTATTCAATTATTGTTACTGTTCAGGTAGATATATTAAAATTCATCTTCTACTCCTCATGTCTGTTGTATCAAACAGAATCTTTCAAGGAGACAGAGGCAGTAATTTACTCCTCCTTATTATTAGTTATCATTCGCAGCAAACACTGGAAGTCACCATGTACGCAATATGCTGGCTAATTGTCACTTAGTGGGGATACATAGCTAACTATATCAACTAAAACATTAACTTCACATTAAATGACCATCTATACTGCATTGAAAATTTGTAAGTTTCCATGTCTGAGAACAAACAATGAAGAAATTGTGCATATTGAACTTAAAAGGCGATTGCAGTTTTGTTAAATGTGATGCCAACCAATAGCATGCCATAAGCAAAAAGCTCTGTATGGCTATATTGCCATCTGGGAGTCATGGCACAGCACAAACCCATAATCTACGTGACTAAATTATCTCTTTCCAGGCAGCCTGTTATATCACAGCTGTCTCCTGATCTGGGGTCCTGTCTTACAGTGAACACAAGATGTGACTATTTTAAATATGCTTCATAATCATGGCAAAGCCTTGGATTTACATCTTTCACTCTACAAGATAGAACTGCTTCATTTTTGTAAGAACACCAGGTTTTCAATCCATTCTCCCCAAAATGTTTTATGGTTTGTTGTTGCTTTGTTTTTCGGTCTGAAATCTGTTTCTGGCATATACTTGTAAAAGTCATGCGGGTCAGTTTTCTGTTTTGTATTGCAGAGCTATCCAAAGTTCTTTAATTGCCCTCAGGAATGAAATGAAATACAGACACAAGTATTACATCACATAATGTAATTTCAGGTCTATCTGTGAACATCTGTGTTGTTTATAAATAAGAAAATATCACCATGAACCCCAGATTTACTGTGTGTCTGTCATGAACCCTAGCTGCTTTAGGAATTTGAAATCAACATTATTTCAAGGGATACAGAAATACTTTTAATCAATACTGTTTAATACCCTTCCCAGCAAAGAGAGCCACATTGACAGTCTTTCAGTATGACTCTTTCCCCTCTCACTCTTCTGGACGAGAGACAGCTCCATGGACTGCAGCTACCCCACTCAGGTGTCACAAACACCCTCACCCACAGGATTCCCCAACCCACTTTCAGCTGTGTTCGCCTCTGAAGATGGTAATAAGGTCAATTGCCAAAGACCCATCATACTTTAGGTGATACTAACTGCTTTGTGGCTTTTACGCAGTGGAGTATCACCTCATGGACCTCCATTCATCATAACTTTTCATTCCTAGAAATGTGGAAACTAATAATAGGTGAAGAATACTAACAGGAAGCGTTGTCCTCCCATTTCAGAGCAGGTTTCACACAAGGACACCGCATTGTCTTAACTGTACTCTCATAACAGTAAGTGATCATCCAAAGGGTCAAAACTGTGAGGACATAAAGCAGTTTTGCAACCCTAGTTATAACACACAATTCCACACTAATTTAATGTAGATGTTCACTGTAATTCTACCCTAATTTTGCTAAATTGCTTGCTAACTTAAATAATCTCTTGCCACCAGAAATCTTTTACAACAGATATAATTTCAACAGTGTACTTTATCTTGTTTTTGGAGGACATTCAAGAATTTTTTTTTCAAGCCACAGAGCTATGATACTTTTCAAAACTGTAATCATATCATTTGATATGGCAGAGCATAAAATCAATAAAGTAATATAAAATAAGATAAATGAGTTATCTTCCTTGGGAATCTTTTGGCTTAAAATATGACAAGCTTTGTGCAAAAAAGTGACTAGCTGATGAAAATCTCTCTTGAGCATGAGCAAATTGGATTATCAATTAGCCATATGTCTTCAAAAACCTCCGTTTCTTAAGCCTCCTTCAGTTCCACTCTCATTTGTCAAGTACCAGTGAAAAATGTCTGTGATATACAGCAAAGCCTTGCTTGCAGACTGCCATTTTCTTCTTGAAAACTAAAGCTTGGTAAGGTTCACTAAACCTGTCTAGTAAAATCTCTTGCAGCAAAAATAAAGCATAAAGAATTTCTTAAAATTAATTATTTCAGTGATTTAAGCGAATATTGAAGTCAAGCTGAAAAATTGCCAGGCACATTAAGGTCCCAGGGCAAATCCCCATGCTTAGGCAAGAACAAACTGGGACCACAGAACATAGGTTTGGGGTTGTTTTGTTTGGTTGGGTTTTTTTTCTCTCTTTCTTTCAACTTCTATTAATACCGAAAAGCAACCTATCCTCTGTTCACTTTGCAACGGAGTGGGACTGTTCCTTCTTGTTTTCTTCAGTTCTTCTGTTTGTATATTAGAAAAACTGGTATGTCCCAATAGCAAAATATATAGTAGCTTTGGTATGGACAAAATTTAATTTTGTATGTCTGAGTTAATAGAAAAGCTTTGACTTAATGATTCTCTTCAATCTGGGCCTTACCATACTGTCTGGGAATTTAAACTGATTTGTTTTTAACTCAGTAATATTTTTAAGGTATAAAACCACTGAAAAAAATAAGGTTTGCAGTACATAATGCTAATCTGTTTTCTTTAAATTTTCTACTGACAGCAAATGTTTCATCAAAATAAGACCACATTCATATGCTTCCTGGAAACGAAGAAGGCAGAATAAGAAAATGATTAATATTGCTATTATCCAAATCCTTTGGCTCCACACAAGGAACAATTTTAATTCCCCATATATTTATTGACATGAATTTGCTCATTTTTTTTCCAACTTGCTTTTCATAGTGAATTTAATGGCACACTAAGGCTTGTAAAGCAAAGGCAGACTACTGAAGAAATGGCTGTAAACCTGTTACAACTTCATCAGACTTCAATGGCGTGCTATTTTTAATTTTAACTTCATGGCTTCTTGTGCCTCCTGGATATTTGTATCTCCAGGGCTACAGTTACCTCTTCATCTCATAAGCAATTGGAATAACAGCTGATCTCAGCTCTGCATATGCTGTTTTATTTTAAGCACAGTTTAGTATCCATAAAATATGTCAGGTTAACAGCACTAGAAATAGAAGCATTTTGTTTGTCCCCAAAACAGCAATATCACAGAGGGTGATGACAAAGGCTTCCTTATGAGATGTCCGGCAAGTGCTTCTCTGCACTGCTCTGCCAGAGGTACAAGAATTGAAAAGTTTGCAAATGCCATTCTTTGTCATGATGAAAAATTATGTTCTACTCTCCTTTTCATAAATCAGTCAAATTCCGTCTAAGAGCCAATGAAATCTTTTATTACTCCTCCTACTGGAACGTTGTTCCACAACCTCAGTGCTATAAAGGCTAGGCCATTTCCAGCCTGAATCTATTTCACTCCAGTGCCCAGGTGCTCTTGTACCAGTATAACATAATCACTTAAGCCTTTTTTCCACATTTTGCAGTTTAGCCCAGAAAGCTATTCACATACAGCAGTCATATTCTCTCTCAGCCTTTCTTTTGCTCTTCTGACTAAACCAAACTCTTCAAGCCACCTCTTAAGAGACAGGCTTTCCAGTTCATTTAACAACAAGTTCCCGTTTTAAATTGAAGACCGAGTACTGTTATTTTCATTTTGCTGTTAGAAAAGCACCATTAAATCACATTCAGAAGTGAGACATGTACCCGAAAGGAGTTGAACCTCAAGTTTCTATCTCTGTCCACTTTTTCAAAAGCAAAAGCACCCTTATTCTCTGGCATTATTATTAAGACTGAGTAAGGGGCATTTCTAACCGCGTATCTGTTCAGGATTTGGCACTTCAGCTGCTGTTTAAAAGGTTTCCTTTCATGCTAATAGTATCTTAAAATTCTGTTTGCTCAGAGTTGTCTTGATATCCTCTACATAACAGTCTCCAAGACTATGCACCTTTACCAACCTCCAGCCCTCCTAAACAGTCTTGTTTTGTCTGGTACTCTATCGGTCACAGCTGCTGGCGACCTACCTTAATGCTTTACTAAAGCCTCTGTATGCATAGTAACCAGCACTCTAGCAAGGCTGCAACCATCAAAGACACAAAATATATCTGGGCCTGGTAGGGTTTACTCAGAAAACAACCATGGGACCTTGTAAAGGCTCAAATACTGGGTTGTTTTCTAAAGATTAGAGAAAATCTGAAATACAACTATCTAACTATATCCATAGATACAACTATCTATAGATACACAGATATATCTCAGCATATCAAAATGGCAGATAAATCTGCATTAGACAGTAATTTTCTGACATGATTGGGTCTAGTATAGTCTTGCACAGTTTGGACAGGGACATTAAAAAAAAAAGAAACGTAGAAACAGCAGAAACCATGAAGACAATTTTCTTCTAGCAATTACAGCATGAGCATTGTTTCAAGCTCAGTTAAGACCACATTTGGTCATGAGTGTATCTGAAAGTGATTTCAACCATTATTATTATCAGTCACTGTGCAGTGACAAGGCCAATGTGTCAGCAGCATGAACGGGAGAGCAGGACATTTTTTTCCTCAAGAGACATACATCAGTGTCTCCAAGAGGGGAGAAAAGAGAGAGTGAAATATTTCTCTGACTGTTTTTATTTGATCTATTTCAGACTTTGATATACAGAAGGAATGAGTCAGTGTTTGGCTTCATGGAACTATCACAAGAAAAACCTTTCGCTCTTATCTCTGATAATGTTCAAATTGCTGCCAGACAGCAATGAAATGGAAAATCACCACAAATGAAAAATAATGGTTTGGAAGAGAAGATATGAAGGAAAAACTGTTAAAAATGCAGAACTTAATTATGCTTAGTCTCTCTCCACATCAACTTATTGTCCATTAAAGTCAAACCTGGGGAGAGATCACTGCTGAGGTGAGAAAAAAAATCAGTGGAAGAATGAAACATCTTGAGCACTGGGGATCCTGTTTTGAGACATATTTACAGATAAATTGCCAGCTGATGTGACTGGAATAGAATGACAAGTTTTTATTTTCTCCAGAACTATTGCATGTTTTCTGTAGAAAGTCTGACTTTATGTAAGACAGTTATGCATAAATTAGTGCTATACGACTTTTAAATTAATAGTTATGAAACCAGAGTTTACAAAACACTGAGAATGAGTGTACATTTCTGTGATTAAAAGGCTATTAGTTTCTGATAAATAACTGAAATGCACTCCTATATTCAGATCTGGCTATGCCTCCTGATTAAGCTCAGAGTAAGAAGAGCATCACCTGACAGCCTGTAGGTTAGCTACATAACCTGTGTACAGGTGTATAGGCTGGCAGAATGGCAACAAGGGAGGGTTAGCAAGCATGGGGCCACCCAGTGCCCTGGGCATAGTGAGGGAAAGTGAACATCCAGACCAGCATGAAAATGTAATATAATTTACTTGTTGTGTAAAAGGGGAATTAGAAACCATATGAAATTTTTATTACTGTGGTTAAATGTTTTTGTAGTGCCTTGTCTTGGCAATTTTGTCTTAACACTTTGCTGGGATGACCACAATAGGAGATGTTTTCTATACAATAAATCTGGTTTCTTTCCACCAAACCTATGTCAGTATAGCGTAAAACAGGATTTATGCTGGAGTCTTCTGGTAAAGCACAGATGTTATGGTCCCTGTGTTTGGGTCTCTGATGGAACAAGTGTACTGCTTTTTGCACACACATGCGCAGGGAGCTGACAAGAACAGCACAGGTCACCCTGACAGCTCACACTGTGAATTAAAGAGAATGGCCACTTTTCCTTCTTCATCTCCTTTAGGGGAATTGGAACATTTTACAAAATCTTCTGGCAGCGAGAAAATCTAGAAGCCATTACGTGCCTCTTTTCTGACTCCCAAATGCTAGCAAATAGTTAAGGAGACAGATAGCCTCTCCTTATTGTGAAACATCTCCCAGGGAAAAGGTTGGCTGAAGGCAGTGGTCACAGTCACTGTTTCGTTTTAGTCTGTCAGCTGTCTGATGCTTTCTCTCAAATAACAAAACAACACCTAACCCAGAATACAGCTGTTTTTCAAAAGTAAATATATTTTTTTTAATGTTCTAGCTACATTATCCATTTTAGCATTACCCATGACAGCCTAGTTTCCAGTGGTGATTATGTCAGGATAAATGACAAATAGGAAGTAGGCTGAATTTTTCCATATTAACAAATTAGCATCTAGGAAGTCTCCATCAGACTTCTGTGGTATTTTTTGGCAGTATGAATTACTTTTCAGAAGTGGAAAAGATAAATTACTTGTGGGTTCCAAATTCACCCAGTCTCATCCTTTCCCTAAAATATTTTTTACAGTCTTACAATGAGAAATGTAATCTTTTTACACATGAAAAACAATCTAGCAGAAATCTATACCAGGAACACAACTTCCATGGGAAATGTCAAATTTCACTCAAAAGGTAAGCATTTTTCACTACATTTTTAATGATCTTCAAATAAAAATAATTTTAAGCATGTCTCTACCACTTCTGGGGAAGCTACAATAACCATGTTTTGTTGCCATTAAACCCCATTGATTTAACTCCCAATTAAATTCCATAAGAATTTTCTTAAAAGAAACTTCAAGAATTTGAGGAAATAAATAAACAAACTGCTATTAAATATATTTTTGTTATTCTTTTGGTAGCAGATAATAAAAATTAGTAGCCCCTGTATGATAAAAACTCTGCTGTTATCTAATCAAAGTATTTTTGATGATGTATTCCTTAAGGTATTAATTACATGACTGTTTTGTATAAAGCCTTTACATGTAAATCACAAATATTAGCTTGCTCTTTTCCAATTTTTTACTAGTGAAAGGCAACCTACACTGTGAATACAATCATGATGGTAATCACTGCTACACTTTTCTTTTTTTTTTTTTTTTTTTCCAGTGCACAGTCTCCCTTGTTTCATATTTCTGAGGACTTATTTTTATGGCATTGCTCCTTCTTTTTCTATATCCATGATAGGGAGTTATCTATTTCATATGATATGAATTCTATTTGTATCTGACACTGTTTTTTGTATGAAGAGGCTAAAAAGATCATAAATATGTTCTTAAAAAAAGAAATAGAAAGATTTATTTTCTTTTCCCAGGAGGTCTGTGAGGTCTACATTAAATCTGAAAATAGTTGAAGGAATGTTGTCTGTCACTAGCATTTAATTTTCCACAGAGCACTTTGAAAAACAAAACCAGAGTTCTCTTAGCTATGAGCAGACCATTTTATATTTAGCAAGCTGGAAGCACATTGTCATTTGTTTCTGTCATATTATTCCACTGGGTGACAAGAACAAATGCTGATGAAGCACTAAAGAAAATGCACCTAAGAGATGTACCTTAGCTCTCATCAAGGAGCACTGGATTGTTTCTGTGAGCTGCAATGAAGTGATCCCTCTGTACAACATAAACAGAAAAGGACTGTCAAAGTAATCTGCAAAACTGGGAAAAGGCAGTTTGGCAGTTCCCGTGTTCCCAGGGAGCCATGAGTATTCATTATCAACTTGATTTTGCTTTCTTAATCTCTCCTTCCTTCTGCCTGAGCAAGACATTGAATCACGAAATGGATTCTTAAGGAAAAGCTGTGAGGATAATGGAAATATCAATATAAAATCAATCCCCCAACTTAGACTAATCCTAAATCCCCAGGACCATTGATACTATCACTTATTAGGCCTTTATCTTCATTACAGGAATCAATCCTCAGCTAGTTGAAGAATTTACCTACCATTTAATTTTTTATAAGGGCTTTACCTTTTACATCCAGGTAGCTTTGAAGCCTCTTATGGTTTCTTCACCATTCACTGCATAAAGATAGCAAATACGATTTTTAGAAAGTAAATGACAGTCAAATTTACACATTTTACAACTTCCAATTGTAAAATTGATTTTTGTGGCAGCCTTTTAAGGGCTGAAATAAGGCTATTACTCTGTCAAATATAGACCCAACACGCCTTCTTTTGCAAATTGGAATTCATGAAATCAATTAAAGTATGAATAGCTCTTGCGAACTCAGATTGGTTTGCATTCTGAGCAGGGAAGCCTACAGGAATGCAGGACTACTGCAATAGTTCACTTAGAAAGTAAACTCTAACATTTTTTAAAAAGTGTCATTACCCACAAGATTAACAGAAGATAGACTCCAAGAATGTATACATACCCTGACACCTTGTCTTAGATTTAGAACAGGTGCTACGCACAAGAAAAATGCTTCCCCAAAATTGGTGTCTGAGAATATTATTAGCAATATTGATCTTAACAAATGTATCCCCTGAACAGATTACATCTCAGAGTTTCTGTGATTTTGCAGACAGTGAAGCTGGATGCAACGATACTGGCAAGTGGCTTCATAATTCATGATGAAAATCACGCACCTGAAGTCCAGTCCTGTTTGTACTGGTTTGCACAGGCTGGATTTCCTCAGAGGCAAGGCGAAGAGGCAGGAGAGTATGGGATTCATTAAATGCTGCCTTGTAAAAGGGCACTAGGGCTTGCAGAGCCTGTTTCAATTGCTTAAAATCTATAAAATACCTTGTGTTCCCATGATGGAAGATGGAGAACTGTCCAACTTCCACTTAAAAAAAACCCAGTCTGCTCATTCTGCTCAATGCTACAGGGGATACATTGGCAGAATGTCATAGATTTTGAAGTAATTTTGACTTTCTCATAGATTATATTTATCCTCAGAAGAGGAGGACATAATTTGAAACAGGTAAAACATATTCTAAACTATATTCAAATAGAACTTCTTTTTCTTGCAACCATCAGGACGTTGTCATGTAACCATAAAGGATGTACAAAGAAGTATGTTGTCAAACATCATTGCATCAGGCAACAGAAGACTCATCTCCCTCTGCTTTCCAGTGAGAATTTTCAAATGCCTAATATACAGATCTCATTTTCATTAGATGGATATAAACCATCTTACTGTCACAAGAAAAATAAGAATATATTTTTATATCAGAGGAAAAGGTGACATGGAAATTCAGGGAGGTGAAGGGACTCTGTTTTGGCCCAGCAGCAGGCTGATAAAAAGGGCAGAAGTAGTGCATAATGTATTAATTTGAACATGGCAATGAAATTTTTCCATTTCTGGAATCAATGTTGATATGAGGAAGTCATGCTCACTGATTCACCGGTTTGAAAAGCAGGCATGACTGCTTTAACTCTCCTCCAGAGCTTCAATGATTGCCGTAACTTCTTTTTGTTTGCTAGATATGTTAGCAAGATGCTTTTTAATAAGTGTTCTTATGTTGCGTTTTCTGTAGTTCTCAAGACTACAAAGTATTTTTTTGTAGAATTATGAATGAGTATTGTATCTCTCTGCAGCTGCTGACATTACTGTATCTGACAAAACTCTGAAGGACATGTGTTTGTGAGATCAAGAGGCTGAACTTTTAGCCTGACATGTATGGATCAAGCTTATTTGCCCTCCAGTCTTACTCCACTTTTTCTCTTTTTGCTGTTTCTTACAGAAACCTCTCCTCAAAACTTACATACAAAGGAAGTGCAGGTGTGAATAATCCTTTCCCCTTGCAGTTCCCCCTGTGTTAGAGAGGAAATGAACAAAGTTCTGATCATGGTGTGTAACAATCCTCTGTGCATCTAATGTCTCTGCCAAAAATCTTCCTTAGCAACAGATTGGGGTTAAAGAAGCACATTTTATTTCATGAAGAGTAACATTATGAACAGTACCATCAAAGAACTTGTATGTAATGAGGCAATTTCCTAATGCCTTTCCCTCCAAGGCAGGTATTTTGCATGTCTTGCATCCTGGTGCCTGCTGCCCAGGAATGGGAGATTATCCCGTAAAGGATCACTCACAGCTATGAATTTGCAGTAACCCCATAGAAATTCAAAAGGCCAAACTCAAATGTGATTAGTAGGAGGTTACTTACCTTTGATACATTGTGAGTACATTTAGCTAAAATGTCCAAGCAAGATATCTTTCTTACTCTTTTTCCTCTCTCCCAGAAAGGACCATGGAAGCAAAACTTTATATTAAAAACATTATGTTCTCAAAATTAAGTAATGGAATGTACCTTTCAATCCCAGTATCAGGAATTAAATTTGGAAATAGAATCTGCTAACTTCAGACTTAGAAAGCATAAAACACATATTTCATGCAGTGGGCAAAATAAACACTTTCTTAAAAAAAACCCAAACAAACAAACACCAAGCCACACAATATTTTTGCTACTCAGGCATTTAATTAGAATTTCAAAAATAAATTAATTGTAATTGAAAATGTAGGAAACTATAGTTTGGGATTTTTTTTTCCTAGGGAAATCTAAATTAGCATAGTTAATGAAATTACTTTACTTTTTTGCTTTGTCAGGAAACTAAATCCCTTCCACAGCTTTCTATTTGAAAAAAAACCAAATAATCTACTAAAGCAAATGATCTGTTTTTTCACTGAGGGATTACAAAAGCTATTAAGGCAAATTCCAGTGAACTACATCAACAGTACTTTAAAATGAACTTTTAACACCGTACAAATGTTATTTTGTTGGAAAAAATGACACCAGTTACTTTAAACGCCAGAGAGATTCAAACTGTGGTAAGCCTGAGTCAGTGGTTTTATGAAGTGTGTTATCTTCTGGATGCTGGTTTGGTGAAGATTTTAAAACCATTATCTCTCACTAAGCTCACAAGTAATGCCAAGAATGCCCTTGAGTTCATTTGAAGCTGATCTGTAATGTGATAAGGAAAACCAATATACATTTTCTTCTGTCAAACTAGCATGAATGAACTACACCACCGTTGACGTGTTTGAGAAATGTGGAAAAAAGCAGCTTGTAAAGATCAAGCAGGAGTTTGCTTCCAATGACATAGTGCTGGGCAAATAAATACATGTGAACAGGTTTTGGTGCGATTCTCTGCTCGATGCCAATATTTCAACAAGGAAGATTCTCCCTCATCATCAGTTCTTCAGTGTGTTGTAAGTGAAGGTGTCTATTGTTGCTGCGGAACTGAGGCAAAACATTGTTACAGTGCATGTGGGTGTGAGTGGGTGTAAGAAGTGTGGAGGGATTCTAGGTGTTTTTGTTGATTGCTCAACAGATCAACAAAATCTATCTTCAAAATATTGAGGGCATAGCGAGTCAAAAAATACTTAAGCATTTGGGAGGACACAGAAGGTACAGCTAACTAACACAGAGCTCAGCCAGCATTTCTTTTTCTAAAAGATTTTAAATTCATTTTCAAAAATCCATAAATGTGTATGTTTCAGAAAATGCATTCAAAGACTGGTTTTGAATCAAAGCATTTTGTTTCAGCCGCATCAAAGCATTATATAACACTGAACTTAATAATTTCAAACCTAACATTAAAATGTTTCACTCCCTTAATGCCAAGATGGGACGAATATTTTGTGTCTATCTCTTTTTCCTTCTAAGTCATTTCTTGGAAAAAAGTAGCATGATGCCAGAAAGCACATTTATTTTCACATCAATGGCAAAATGTCATCAAAGATTTTCTGACCAAATCTAAGAGAAATAATTTAAAATATTATTTTTAAAAATGTGAAAAAAACATTAATTTCACTGTGTATTTTTCTGTGTGTATGTGCCTAGTGTAGCAATCAATTTTATTCAGAGTTCTATCCTTTCCTACTTTTAATAGAGTTTTTGCCTTTTCTTAGCTGACCATGCTATTTATTGTCCTTAGGATACTAAATTCACCCTTGCACATTTTTTTTTTTGGCAGGGTAGTCTGAGTGCAGGAAAAAATTCAACATGTGTATGCAACTTATTTTATACATCTTTGATGTATAGAAGAGATGTCAAGATATTATCAAATCCCTTTTCTTTTGATAGTTTTACCAATTTGGTAGTTACAGTAAAGCACTTCTTGTCACCTTCTAAAATGAAAATACACAGTCTTATTGGTTAATACATTTGCATTTAAATTATTTGCTAATATAGACAATACGTTACTGTGAAAAAAATGTGGTTTTAAACTAAGCCTTAGCACGAAATCTGATATTTTTATGGTAGATCTGTCTATCAAATGACAAATGGTTGACATGAAATATGTGTGCTGCTATTTGAATTACAATCATTTAATCTTAATCTTACTTTACTAAAAGCAAATAAAAAAGCCTATTAGGTTAGATGTTGCACATGAAGAATCTATTTAACATCAAACTGCTGGGAATCCCATTTGAATATTTCCAGCAGAGAGCATAATTTTCTAAATTTGTAAGAAACAAAGACTTTTTAATGTATTCAGAACAAACAAAACAAAAATAAAATTCCAACTGGATTTATCATCAGAAACACAGCTCTGTGACCGAGTAGCTGTGGGGTAGATAACAGCACATTTCTAAATGAATTATCAGGAAACATCATTTTATGATTCAAGTAAGATTTTTTAAAAGATAGATTCATTTGCTTTGAATATTTTGAACCTCACATCGCTAATATTTTGACATTGTGGTTGCTTCAGAAATTGAAGTGTCTGAAGGCTTTAGTTTTAAGGCAGAATTCTAGTTTTGTTCTTTATTTCACAACTCAGAATACTTTTATTAAGATAAACAATAACATTGTTACTTTAAATAAATATTGCAAAAAGGTCTAGAAGTGCCAAAGGTGAGAGATATCTAGGGATTAGTCATGTGTTGTTGGTTACAGGGGAGCCACTAACATTTTTACAATGAAAATGTGGTGACCATGTCTATTTTCAGCATCATATGGCTTGTTTATAAAAAGAAAATATGATTTACAGTGAAATAGACACAAGATTATTATTGACTCTTATTTATCTAGTTTTATGTCTTCTAGTACTGTAACATCATGTGACTCCCCAATCATTATGACTTTAATATCACAACAGAAACGAAAGGACTGGAAGCATTAATATTATAAAATTTAATATATCCATAATAGCAGAGACTGCAGCAAAGAACTTTAGGTTTTCATTTGTAAAAGAATGCCTACATAATTTTGAAAACCTGCCTATAAATGCTTAGTCTTAAACTTACACAGACAGTGTGTACCGAAAACATAAAATGGACCCAGACTTTCTACAGCTACTTAACTTGTCAGCTCTCTTTACATTGTCTTTACATATACTCATAAGTAATGTCTTTAAAAAAAAAAAAAAAAGCTGAGAATTTAATAAAACTTGGAGAAACTATGGGAAAATAAATTAATAAACAACACGTGTGCATCCTATCTTGTGAATAGAAACCTGTATACTTTAGTTGATATGAATTTCATTATTTGTACTCAAACTACAGCCCTAGCTATGCACTCAGTAAAGGCACAGAAGTGTGATCAGGAACCTTTTTTAACTGGTTTAGCTGATTTTATGGAAAATATGAGTTTTGACAGTCTCCGTGAACATGCACACTTACATTTGTTCATCTCTACCATCCTATACATCTCTATTGTGCCCTGGTGATGTACACGGAGAGATGAATAATCTGCTTTTTTGATAGACTCTGCCAATTTTGTTTAATGCTAACATACTGCTTTTGAAAAAGTTACCAGAAGAGTGCTATTAAAATCAAACTTTAATTGAGACACCCAGCTTATTCTCATTCAGATCTCATCAGTTTTCATTCACTTGTGACACATTGCCAGCTTATAGTTCTTGCAATAAGAATTTATAATAAAAGGTTGCCCAATGGGAAGATAAAAACCGAGATGGAAAAAGCTTATTGCTTGAAATGAATTCAACGTAAGACTGATGGCTTTTAGCAAGATAAGTAGCTGAAACTGCTCAATGACAGCAATGTCTTATTTATTTACAGTAAAATCCTATTTATCTGAAGGTCTCAGTGCACAGCTTAAATTCACAGTAAACCGGAAGGACTTGTCACATAGATCTGACCATCAAGATTGCTCTGTATATTTCAAAGTGTGACAGTCAGAGAATTCATCTTTTCTGCACAACTGGTAAAGAAGAGGACACAAACTCTCACAAAGCTCAACTTGGTAGGTCCCAGAAGCTGCTCCTGCCCAAGGCTGGATTCAGCACTCAATGCAGTCAATTTTCAAATAGTGAAGATAAATCCTGGCATAGGCATGCCGACTAATAGCACTATGCAACAAACCTGGAGAAGCTAAATAAAAGGATACTTTATTCAAATGACATTGCAAGGTAAACCTTGTACATAGAAAATAAATATCCATGCTTCACTACAACGTATCAAGCTCTAATAAGACAGTGCCCTGTAAATCGTTCAGCTGCTTTATTTCCCCTCCAGGTAGCAACCTGTTGCAAGTCTCTTGGCCTACATTTTCTCCTCTGTTATGACATTTCTGCCTTTGTCACTGTGATTCATGCCAACTTTGCTACCATTCAGGCATCTAAATGCAGTACTACAATTAAGATTGCATCTTTAACACTTCTATTCAAATTTAGTGTTCAAGATTTTCTCTGTTTCTCTGAGGCATCTCCGTGCCTTTCATTACTGACAAATATCTATGACTCAGGCATCAATTGATATACCCCTGAATGTAAAACAAGTGTTAGACTGCCCTGTTAATGTCTAGGGCTGACTTCAAGCTGATAAACCAAAACCAATGCTATTTAGAAATCAAAATCTGGGTAGAAAACCTGTCTTCACAAATATGGTTTTGCCAGCTGCCAGGACTAAGGATGGTGGCAAACATTCTAGAGATGCTTTGCACCTTTGGTGGAGTGATGCTTGCAGAGATGTCTGTAGTAGGCTGATGCTTTCGGTGATCTTGCCTGTCATGATGGAGGGTCTAAAAACATCACCCATGGAAACAAACTTCAGGTAGTCGGGGACAAGACATGACTGCAGCAGTCCTTTGGCTTGAGTCTAGGTAACTGTGTCTACCAGCATTGTTTTTGCCTCATATGAACACAATATTCCTTATTTTTTTAAACCCTACAAGAAATCATGCTGCCTTAAACTCTTTTCTCTGCTGTACTATTTCACTCTTCAGGTCTGTGGTGAGCTTACTACAGCTAAGTTTTCAAGATACAAGAACATTACAACCTGAGATGGTTATTTCTGTGAACAACCAGATTAACTGAACATACTGTCCAATTCAGTATTGAAAGCATGGTATCCTTCATTTCTTGAAAGAATTGAGAATCACTGCAAAACAGTCAGAAACTGTTTTGAATAAACTAATTAACAATGGGCAAGTCAGATCCTGCCCTTGTACAACTTCTGCTAACAATCTGGTACAAATTTCTGCAAAGTTTTTAAGCACAACTTTAGCAGTTTCACAGTTTCTTCCTTCACAATTTCTGTAAAGAAATCTGGCTTACAAAGAAAGAATAACATCTGTATTAAGGAAAGAAAAAATAATCTTTGAAATCCAACTCTAAAACAGAACTCAAAACCTCCATCACGCTTGCTTTCATGTTTTAACAATATAAATAGAGATTTCAGTTTTGATATGTGCTAGAACCAGCCAGCTTACCTTTTCTCCTCATTCTCAGGGTTATGTGGATGGAGGACTCCTCAGTGCCAGTCAAGTAACACTGGGGAATCCAGAGCCTTCAGGATCAAGTCCATTTACAGGTCTGGGATGTAAGGTGTTTCTCTTACACCATTTTGACATTGGACCAGTACACAGCATCAACAGAAAAAGGGTTTTTTTTTGTCTAGTCTGAATCCTCAATACTTGACATTTTAGATGTACAGAAAATGGAAACCATGTCGGGCTACTAAGAGGATAGAACAAACGTGTAGGGATAGAAATCAGACACATCAAAACTTAAGAGAGAAGAGAACAGTAACAGACATCAGAGAATCTGAAAACTCATTCCAGTAGTTAGTCATAAAAAGAGGAGCAGAGGTGATAGTCTGTTACTCCATGGTTTCAAAAGGTGTTGCCATATGACACTGAGATGTCAGATGATGTTTACCACCCTTTTTTCATCTGCTTTTACTGAAAAATCATCCCATGAAAGGAGATTATGTCAATCAAGAAAGTAAAAGGCTATTGCAAAAAGTAAAGCAATAATCTGTTCCCTACATATCATGTTAGGTATAAAAGGTGGCAGTTAAAGCTGCACCAGGAAGGATTCAAGTTAGGAGGCAGAAAAAGCTTTGAAAGACTAGTATGGATAATGACGGACTGAATTAATTTGCCTGGGGAAATTGTGGAGTCTCCATCGTGGGACCTGTTTTAGGACAGCTCAGGCAATCATTTGTCAGCAATAGTTCATGACAGGAATAACATTTGTCATAGTCTGACTCTGCCCTGGGGCAGAAGGAAGTCTAGACCTCTTGAGGCTCCTTCAGTTCTTATTTTTCTATGACTTTTATAGTTTACTCTTAGTTAGAGAGCTAATAAACAGGATTGTAGCTACTGGCCTTTTGTTACATGTATACCTGCAGTCTCCAGAATTCCTGATTGCCTTTGGGAAGAATTATATGGCTATTGTAGCTACGTCAATAATTTTTATATCATCTGTGGGACAAGTTAGCATTTGTAAACAAACATATTGTCAGACAAATTGAAATCAGTCTTTCCTTTGACTTCAAGAGGAGCTCAATTGCATCATGTAAATTCAGGCAACTAAGTTGGCAGCTGATCTCCATGGGCTCCCTTTGTAGTCAGCACATAGACAAGCACTTTCAGGAAGCACCTGAGAGCATGAGACTAATTTATGTCTACTGAAAACTAGCCAAATAACTGAGCAGGTTAAGCAAATTAAATTGGAAAACAGTAGCTGGACAATATTAATACTCTCTTTCCATACCTTCATAATGCTTAAATTACCAAGCAAGTGGCTTTCATAAATAACCAATACTTAAAGAGAAGTTATGAAAATATATTGTGGAAAAAATAGAAAGAAATTAATCACATTCGCAGAGTTTATAGATTTTGCTGCAATCTCTCCTCCCATTTCTGTGTAATAAATAACATTGGGACAAACTAATTGTTTTCCCTAACAACTCAATGAGGAAAATCTCTAAAACAGACTGGCTATGTAAATATCTAGTCAAGAGTAAAAGAAAGCAAACCTACTTTATTTTGGCTCCCACTCAGACTGGTAGTAAAAATAAGATAGTGTTAAATAAATGTATTTTAGTACTTTTTAGAAGTGTTTAATAGGAAGAATAAAGTAAAAACACTCAGCATCATTTCTTTCAAGGCGTTTTGAAATATAGATTTCCAGTTTTAAGTTGCAAGAGTTAGAAAAAAAATAAAGAACAAAGAATAAGGTTTATCTAGCCTTCAGCTTCCTGGTATGCATCAATTAAAATTATCCTAGGATCAAGAGTTCTCCTGTTTCCATCCATAATGTTCAGCATTCTTATCTAACGAGGTCTAGCTGAGTAACTCCTTGATACTGAGGGAATATTGATGAGTTACTAAATAACATTTTCTTCTTATTATCCACTAAAACAATTGCTCAGAAGACTGGCAGGTAGCCTTCCACACATAGAGGAATTGTCCAAAGAGTAAAAATCAGGTTATGACTGAATGGCACAAGAAAGAACCCAGGACTGCCTTGTTTGTTTGTTTGTTTTTCGCAGGATAAGTGTATCATCAATTCATCAAATTTTAAAATGGTTATTTATATTCCACCTCACTATTTCAGCTGGATATCTCGTTTCATTAAAACACATATTCAGCACAGCCTTACTAAGCCACTAGGCAACCAAACCGCACCGAACAGTGAAAAATGACAAGAGTTTAATAGAAAAAGGAAATGTTTGCTATGTACAAATAATGGGAAAGCCCACAAAATTCTCAGGGACTACAGCTGGAACTGTGGTATTTAGAACTACTAAGTATAACCATGAGGTGGTTCTGACCCGTCTAATTAAAAGGATACATGCCTTATTAATACCATAATTACTGTGTAAAATATTCTAAACTTCCATATTTATTCTTTCATAAATACTCCTTTAAATATGCAATTCATATAGATGTAAAAAGATTTTAGCTTGCAGTATGAAATACAGCAATAAGATTGCAATTATTTTTATTTTTGTCAACCAGATTGTGAAGTCTTTGTCACAGTGGCAAAAGTATCTTCGATGGGACTTCCCCTCAGGGTTTCCCTTATGTTGAGGGGCCTCAGAGTCACTTCCACTGGCACCAAAATACACAGTGCTGCATATTGAGGGTTTTATTGCACCCTGCTGCTGCTGAAAGGGAAGGACTGATTCTCCCCAAGATCTCTCATAAAAGGATATCACTTCTGGGCTGCTGACAGGAATGTTTAACACCGCCCATGCTAGTGCCCTGCAGAGTTATGGAGGTTAACAACTTCCAAACCTTAGATAATGCTGCAGGAATTGGTGCTAAATAAATAATTCATGTCTACTTTTTTATGACTAAACAAAAAAGAAAAGCTTGTGCAGCTTGACTCAGTTTCAAACTACTGTTAAAGTATTTGATTTTATCGTAAATGCCATTTTTTTCTCATTTATTTCTTTTGACAGCAGGGCCTCTTCCAGAGGCTTGATAGCAGTATAATGGAAGGTTAATAAACAGATCAGTATATTGTTTTCAATCTTTCCAGATGTTTCCTTCACTATGCCAGACACATTACTTCCTAAGCAGAAAGTCACAAAGAGTGCAAATTTTAGTGTCTCTTACAAAACAAGATGCACAATCCAGAAAACAGTGTGCATCCCTGTTTGGCTGGAAGAAAATAGTTTCCATAATGCTTCTTCTGGCTAGAATGGGATATGCATCAATAGACACTTTCAAAAAAACAAAAATCTATGAAGGACTTCAAAGAAATCAGATACAGAAAATCTTATTATATGTGGGGATTATTGTAGACAGGGCAACTACTACACAGACTACTTCTTCCTGACATCAACAGGTATCCAGCAAATGCATTCAGTTAGTGCTGTTTACTGTTGTGTTCCTGCCACTAGCTGTTTTAATCACAGCAGGCTAGACAGAAGCAGTGTTAATAAGCACTCAGTAAAATCTCATCGCGTCTGAATTTGGAATGTGGTTGCTGTTTTATAGGGTCTAGAAGTGAAACTGTAAATTATGTTTGCTACCGAATGATGGAAAAAAGGATTACAGAGGAACGTTCAAACCTTTAGTAATGAATTGAAGAGCCTGGGGCTCATTTGGCACAAAAATTAATAAAAAGAAAAACACAAAAAGTCTCTCTTTCCTGTGTTTATGCTACGTTATGTAACCCATTTTCTGTTTAGAAAATAGGCCGTGGGAAGTTACTATATTTCAAAGTAGTTCAGGTGGCATTTGCACATGAATACAGAAACATTGGCTACATTAACCTATCAGTACAGGGGTTACTTCAAGAGTCCTGTCATTATCTTCTTGTATGGTTGTCATGATGTATCTTGTTACATTTTAAGATTTTGAAAGAGTTTTTCTCCCTTCAAAGTTTGCTTATCCTGAAATGCCCAGATTTACCTATTTTCTCACATGAAATCCTTAAACAGTCTGTTTGTCACCTTCCTATTTTATTGAGGCCTTTTTGTGCAGACCTGGATTTTTGGTTTAACCTCTTAGACTGAAATCTGCAGCCTTATTATTTTGTTTAATTCAAGAATATAGAAGCCATCATTCTACAGAGCTGGCAGCTTTTCTGCTTCAGAGCTCATGTAATTTAGTTGGGTCCTCTAATAGGGTTATATTTCATATATGCTGAATACACCCTTTATGCTTGTGTTACTCCTCAGAGAACTTACAGATGGAAATAAAGTAGTTTATTGTATAAGGAATGGTGACTGTATTGGCCATTAACCTCAATAACTTGCATTGACTATGGTGGGGCATATAAAACACGCATAGCTGTGAGATCTGAATCAGTACAAGACGTTTCTCAAGCCAAAGTATTGCCTAAGAAAGGAGCCCACAGATACCTGTATTATTCTATGTTGCCATCTTCGCCAGCCAGATAATTTGTGTTCTGCTATGTATGATATTTGAATGTCATGCCTCAGGCAGCTTGTTTTCTTTACAACGGCTTCCTCTTGTCCTACAAAAATAGTACTGAAAAAAAAAAGTTATGCAAAACACCTGCTGTGCTATAATTAACTTATAAATGAATTTTTTGTCCATTAGTATTGTACTTGCAACTTTAAATGCAATTATAATAAATAGTGGGATACATGTTACACTGATTATATGAAAAACAACTATCTAAAAATTAAACTCATTTCACATTCATTTTGCATTTAAGAACATACTCAACTTTTTATTTTTTAAAACTTTTGAAACTATATTAGATTTTCAAAACAACAACAAAAAGAGTGCCTCCATGATCAACTTCCAAGCCTTTGATTGAATGTGAATATTGGTTTCCCTTTTTCTAAAATTTTATGTAAATGCATGCAACTCCAAAATGTTTTGGAAGTGAGTTATCTGCTTAAAGCCCAGCGATACAAATCCCTTGTGCTGTTAGGTACCCTTCCAAATCTGGCAGAATTGGGCTGTTTATAGATAATACTTTTAAAAAATGTGCTATGTGAAAATATCATTGCTTAGATTATAAAGTCAAACATTCAGGAGTTAGGAACTGTCAGTTTAAGACAGCTAAATTCACTCTCTCTATTTTGTACACTTGCGTGACAACACAGGCAACTTTCCTGGTAATGCACAGCTGCTTTCTGCAGGATCCCTGCCTCCACTGGTGAGTCAGTTTTATGATATTGAGTGTGGTGATGTATTTGTTTTTCCCTCTGTTATTGAAAGTATCCCCTCATCTATTGTTTGCCTAGTTACTGTCTCAGTCTTTAATTAATTTCCTCGGGGACTTTCCAGGGATTCAATTTAATGAGTTTTCTTAGAAAATAGCTGCTGAATGGAGTCTTATCCAGAATGTGATGATGAACAAGATTGGCCATGAAACGGAAATGTCATCCACTTTAATGGTGTATGGGGTCAGTAACAGAAGCTTCCTAATTCCTAATGCACTCTAAGTTGCTTTGTGCAAAATGAAACAACTGCAGATAGGAAGGCACTCACCACGGAGGGCAGCTGGTGACTGACTTTGTCTCCCACAATTTTGGTGATATTTCCGATTGCTCTGTGTGCTTGCATGAAATAGTACTCCTGTTTTTCAGTGGAAACTGTTCACATTACTTAGCTTTAAACTTAACAGCTGTACATGGTTGATCAGAAGAGGGTTTAAGCCTGGATAAAATGGATGTCTTTGGATTAGGGTTCCATTAGGACCTCCATCAGCTTCCTGCCCCAGATGACTCCTCCTCCAAAGCCACGCAAATTTGGGCTTCTTTTGAAGTAATCAACTTCACCCATATTTGTCTGGCTTTGCAGTTGAGATCGCAGGTGTTCAGAGGGATTACAGGCTCAACAAAACCAGGCTGAAAGATTGTTTTGACAGATGGAGCCCAAAGTCATGGACTAAATGAGCTTGACGGACATTTTATAGGGATGGCCCATAGACTAAGGGAATGAGATCTCTGTGTGTATGTTAAAAAAGAGGAAAGGTGATGGTGTATTGGAAAGTGTGGGACCTGAGTGTGATGTAAATGGTACAGAATAAGGGGTGGATACTGTCCTGGTTTTGCCTGAGATAGAGTTAATTTTCTTCCTAGTAACTGGTGCAGTGCTGTGTTTGGGATTTATTATGAAAATAATGTTGATAACACACTGATGTTTTAGTGGTTGCTAAGTAGTGCCTACCTTAAGTCAGGGACTTTTCAGTTTCCTGTGCTCTGCCCAGGAGCAGCTGCACAAGAAGCCGGGAGGGAGCAGAGCCAGGACAGCTGACCTGAACTATCCAGACTTTCCATACTGTAGAACATCATGCTCAGTGTATAAACTGGGGGCGGTTTGCTGGGTCCTATGGATTGCCACTCAGGGACTGGTTGGGCATCAGTCAATAAGCAGCGAGCAATTGAATTGTGCATCACTTGTTTCCCTTGGGGTTTATTCCTCTCTCTCTTCTTTCTTTTAATATTATTATTACTATTACTATTTACTTAATTTCAATTATTAAACTGTTCTTATTTCAACCCATGGGTTTTACCTTTTTCCAGTTCTCCTCCCTACCGCACTGGGGTGGGGTGGAGGCAGGGGAGCGGGCAGTGAGAAAGTAGCTGCATGGTGCTTAGCTGCTGGCTGCGGTTAAGCTATGACAATGTATCTCAATGGCAGTTCACGGCTTCATAGGTAAAACAGCAGGGTTTGTAGGCTTTTTGCCAGTTTTGGTGGTCTGTTAGGTTTTTTTTCCATTTTCATTTTCATGTCAGAACTCCATAACATCCAACTGCTTTTGGATTTAGATCTCAAAATATGGACAGACACAACTGGAATTCTTTGCTAAAACTTTTTTTCACAGGAAAAAATAGCTAAATTACAGAAACTTTAATTTTTTGGAGAAATTTGTCAATTTCTTCTGATGAAGCATTGCAGAAGACAGCTTTCTGACAGAAACTTGCTGATTGTTTGCCTGCTGTTGGGGAGCTCAGACTCCCCACCTGTGGCTTCAATGTAAACTCCATCCCACCAGACCTCTGGATCACACAACACACATGCTTTGCCACATAGGCTGCCAATCAGCTTTGAATAAGTGGAAATGAGTTTCAGAGCTAAAAGAACAGAGTTAAAAACCTACTACCTAAATGGAAGAAGCTGTGTAAGCATGCAGATGTGTCATACACTGTATGAATGTTTGAAACCCAGTGTACAGCTCTAAGAACTTAAATGCTCTTTGATCCTCTTTAGAAACCTACATCTGGACTCTTCACTCTTGCAGGCTTCCTATCACTCAGCAGAGCACTTCAGAGCTTCAGGTCCCTATCCCAAGTCATCTGGTTCCCTGCTTTCAAGCACCAGCTGTCCAACAGCCTGCATGGGCTCCCATCAAAAACAACTGGACTACAAGCTGTCACTCTCAGGATCCCAAGGTCTGGTGTATTTTGGAGATTTTCAGTGAAGCACATTGGCTATTGCTAAAACAAAGCCTTTTTGTTTCTTTTTATGCTTTTCTTTCCTACAAGAAAAATTAAAAAGGTGGGTTGTTTGGAATTACAACGTTTTTTCCCATCCTCAGGATAGCCATTTTTTCCATGAAGTGGATATTTGAACCTGGTTTAAATAGTTGTATGTAGTAGTGGATATTTGTCCCTGTTTATTTCTCTTTATATGCAGTATGTTTTCCTTTACCACATATCACTAAGAAGGGAGAAGGTAATACTGTTCAGCTCATTTTATGAATTGGAAATGGGAATAAAGGGAATAGAAGCAAAACTGTACACTAGCTTTAAGAGTAAATTTGAATATATATAAGCAGAGGTCTTATTGACCTGATCTGCAAAGCCTGACCTAAAAAATTCTGAGCTTCAAACATCAGATTTGAGTAGCCAGAAACCAATGAATAAGTAGCAAGAATTTCAGTTAATGTGACCTTCTCATTATTTATTTGAAAGGAAGAAGCACAGTTTTACAAAGTAACAGTGAATCACCATAACCATGGAACCATTTTAGTCCAGTTTTCTAAGAAAACTCCGTGTCCATGTCTGTGCACTTGCATCTGTCCATTCATTGAGCTTATTGATCAAGATAATCTAAGACTTGACAAGAAAGTAGAGATTTCAGAAATAACCAAGGTGGTTATTACCTACAGTTACAGTTAATGGTTAAGTACAAATTTTCAAAAAACAAGTTGCAAGGAAAGGGTAGGGGACCTTGTAAAGGAAGAGGGAAAACTAAATCATTTTCTTATTTGTTTTTCAGTTTCAGAACATTTGCATGGCAGAGGAATCTTGAACCAGAAGACAGGAGGCTATTAGCATTAATAGTGCTGCTTTGGTTTGTGTGACACTGTCTGTTAAACCACCTATCCCACAAATTTTACAGCAGAAGAGCTAGAGGTCCCACAAAAGCCTCTTGTACTGTGTGATCTGATTTGTTACTAGTTCAGTCTGCACTGTGAACTGAATGAGGCCTGGGCTATGGAGGGAAAGAAAGAAGAGTGCTGTGCTTATGTATTAAAAATATAGGTAATGAAAATGGACACATAATGGGTTCTGTTGGTAAATTATCTTGGTTACTGCATCTCTCCAAGTGTGTGTATGTGCATGTGTATGCGTGCCTGTGCTTTTTTTTCCAGAGCAAGCACAGTAACAGAGAGGGACCACACTTACCTTAGGCATAATGGAGCACCTCCCCAAGAGAAGATTATAACACCCACTAAAATCTCAGTCTCGTTTTACTCCGGCCTTAAATGCAAATCACACATATGCCAGCACCAATCCTAGCACTGCAGCACATTGAGGCAGCAAGTACAGCCTGCCTGCCAGTGTTGCTGTGCTCAGTGGAGGTCCTCATCAGCTAAAAAGCTTTATGGCTCCCACTTCCAATTGGAAAAATATTGATTTCATGCTTTGATGCTGCAGCCTCCTCCCCTAGGCATTACCAGTCATGTTGGAATATTGAAATCATCCCTACTGTCACTGATAAAGTCAGTGGGAGCTGTAGGGATGACCTGCTAGCACTGCTGCACTGCAGTCCCACATGTATTTGTTAGAGAAGATCTTGGAGGCTCAGGAATTATGGTCTTAGTTCCCTGCTATGCAAAGGACTGGGTCTCATTAGCTGGACACCGTGACCTTTTAAACTTGTAAGGGAAAGCTTCAGACAATGCCCTGGTCTGCCTCTACAGCCCTCAGATAGGGCACGTTAGTTTGCTCCTGGAGATGCAGTTGTCTTGTCAGTGCAGGCTACAAAGCCAAGAAACATGTTCCCTGTCAAGGAAAACTGAAGAGAATTGACTGGCAGACTAACAACTCCCTTCTGTAGTTATGAAGAGATCATTTTAGGGGCTCATAATTTAATGAAATGTGAACAAATGTTTAAAGTATGAGATAAGAAGGAAACTCCTGAGACAGAAACAAATTGTCTTCTGAAGTTCATGTTCCCAGCTCTGAAGTACTGCAGCCTCTCACCTAAGGGCTGCAACAACCAAAACTGGTTCAACATCAGGTTCCACACTGAGAATACCTAATAGATGTACTTTTGCAAATAAATGGAGTTCAAGAAAGGTATTGAGCATATCTGGTTAAATCCTCTATGGTACCAGCTTGGCAAAGTCATAAATCAATGAGAATAGGGCTTCGGTACAGAAGATTTGGGCAACTTCTATTGCACCAGGTTTACTCTGATGGTAGACAAAGACTATTCCAAAGCCATATGGGCACACTCATATACCCCAGGTAGACATGTAAGGAATATAATTTTGCTTGCATGGATGCACTTAATCAATGGTGTTTATGTCAGCAAGGTTCACTCCTGAAGCTAAGGGTGGATAGATTTTAGCCTTATTCATATCTATGATAGTTAAAAATGCATTACCTCAAAATATTTGAATATGAAATCAAGTACTTGGAGAGAAGAGAACAATTATATCATACAATGCAACACATGGCTGATTCACTGAATGTGTCAGCACAACACAGAGGACCTAGAGAAATTTTTGGCCAGTGTAACTCTAGAACTGGAAAGGAAAAAGTTGTGTCAGGAGCTGGGGTGAGATAATTTGTGCTATTCTGGTTGGACTGATTTCTGGATCTGAGATGGATAGTCTCCTCCTCACTATGCTCTACTGCCCAGGGTAAATGTGTGCTCAGAGAGCTAGTGCACTAAAGTAAAAATTTAAAGAGCTGCAAGAGGGACATATGTAGCTAACAGCCACCATAAAAACCATAACCATCTTTTTTTTACATGTATTAGAAGTTGAGAGGTGGCAAAATGGTGGAGATTGACAAACTGCAATGGAAGAAGTGTAATAAAGTCAAAGAAGAAATTAAATTATGCCTAATTTATGTTGGTTGCTTTGGAAAGTAATTTGCTATTATGAATGCTAACATATAATGGACTGGTATCACTGCTACATATGACAGGTTATCTGTTTGATCCTGTTGTTAACAATTACCAACAGAAACTGTGTTTGTCCAACTGCCTTGTGCACCATATAAATTATCTATCTACCTGTCTGTCTGTCTGTCTGTCTATCTATCCATCTATCTATTTGTAATTCCTAAGAGACCGAGTTGTCATTTACCATTTGAAATGCCATAGTTTGAATTTGTAACAAACCTACAAATCCAAGTCACAGAGTTCACCCTTCTGAAACCACAAGTCCTTCAATTAAAGTATTTCTCATGAAGCATATATAAGAACAATTACAGTAGCTTTGCTTTGCAAAGACTTTCCTCAAGCAAACAGACCTCCATTCTGGAACACAGTCAAGATGAGTTCTGTTCACTTCAGCCTCAGCAACTTTAAACCTTAAATATCCCTCTCATCAATTGTAAGGTATCTGGGGAATTGTTTGAATTCTCCTTTAAACTTATATCCTTACCAATACTTCATTAATGAGATCAGTACAGGATCTGCAGTGTTCAGAGAATCTGGCATGTCTCTTGTTCTATGAGGTCATAGCATAAATAAGAAATTACTTAACAGCTTGATGCATTGCAAACAGAAGTAAGAAAATAAGGGGAAAGCAAAATGTAACAGGAGATGGAGGAATGCAGTAGCAAAAAATCTGCCAGAAAAATGTCAGCATCACACAACTCTGCCTTAGTTTTGGCATGGAGATCAGTTCCTTGTTTCAGTATTTCAGTATGAGAACTCTAGTGTAAATTGCACTAGGTTACACAAAGCTTTGTTGTATTCAAGCAATGGGGTTGTTAGACCTGGTCTGTATCTTTATGAATTTCCTTCTACATGTGGACCTTTCAATTTTTGTGGGAACACTCACAAAGAATAAGTAGCCTCAGGCATAAAGTCTCCATCACCTGGCCTTAAAATAGTGGTCATTTGTCATTTAAATATTTGTAGTAGCTCTGCTTGCAGAAACAACAATAAAACTTCTAGGATGAAACTTACTTTTATGCAACTGATTGCAAAATTGTAAGATTTCATACTATAGCTTATTACAATAATTTCATGGCATCCAATTTACTGGAACTATATTACTTTACAATTTATGCTTTTTGCTAAAATCGCTTTTATAAAATAGTTGGGTCATATAGAGGCAAGGAGACATTTGCTATGTTATGAATATCAAAATCACAATTAATATTAAACAAAAATGTCTCCAATACTATAATACATAACAATTTTAATCCATTTATCAAGGAATGGGTCTGTGCAAATAAGACTTCCTTTATATAATTATATACATAGTAAATTGTCTTAGAACTATTAGCATAGTCTTTAGGAACTCTCAAGTGTATATTTAACATTCCAGATTCATTGTATGTTGGCATTTGCACAACTGTTTTCTCTAAAAGCAAGTAATGTGAATCATCACAACAATGATTCCTTTGAGAATGCTTCTTTCTACCATGAGGTATTCTATTTTTCTGTGAAATCTTGGAAATTAAACTGTTTTTGGTGAGAGGGTTTAAACTCTCCTAAACTTAGAACTTGTTTGCATATGTGCATTTGGAATACACCCGCACTCAGAACACTGCTTTCAATTAATAAAATCAGCTGTTTTCAATAATTACATGCATGATCATAGCATATGTGAGTTCCTGAATCACATCCACTTTTTACAAATGTTACATCTACATGTTAACTTACACCTTTTTCTAAACTAGTGTAGTAGATGAAATTTCCCATATTCATGATTTCTTAAATTAGCTTTCACAGAATTTCTACACTTATTGAGGAGATATGTAACATATGTCATATTGATCTCAACAGATTTTAGTGGCAAGCTTGTGGCACTTAATCCAGAAAAGGCCAATGCAAATACACACCAACTCAAGATGTTCTTCTGGAAGCAAAATACTTCATAATAAATACTTTGAAAAGGGAGGCACAAAAGATGTGAAGGTATATTTGCATCATCTCTCCAAAGGTGGCTGGCTGTGCCACCTTCACATACAGATAAAAAAGAAATTAAATAAGGAAAAGTACCACACTCTTCTCCCTCACTCTTTTAATTCTTTTTCAGAGAGGAAAATTTCATAGGAAGATGAAATATCTTGTTAACTGATTGACACTGTTAGAAAACTAGACAGGTTTTCAGGCTGAGTTCCACTACCAGATCTGAAATAAATAAATAGATAAATAGATACATAAATAAATAAACATTCTAATTATTGTCACTGTTCATTCTGGCTTCTTTTGGTTTCATGTTGTAGTCACCAATCCAACTACATTCCTATTAGCCATAATCTGTAGATCATCATGTAGCAACCACGCAAACACAAAAAAGGAGAATATTAAATTTTTCTGGGTCTGGATGGGTTATATGACCCCCCAAAATAGTACCAACAAACCCATAAGTATGTGGTCAGTGAAATTTTGTATGTTAGGTTATAGAAATTGTATTTAAAATATTATCTTACACCTCTTAAATATAACAGATATTTTTTGAAAAAGCTGTGATAATCTCAATATGATAGAGAAAAAAAAAAAAAAAAAAAGAACGTGGCTTCTAAAGTAGAAAACAATGACCCTATTCCACTGGAATCCTTGATTTATGGAGAACAAGGCTATTTCATTTATTTCCCTGGATTTTCAAAAAGACTTTGATGATAAGTGTATCAAAAGGCTAAGCATAAATATGAAGCTATACTTGCATTTGAAGAGTTTGAGTTTTATGCTATAAACAATACACCAAGAATGGTAATGGGATAGCATCAAAATATACATCTTTCTAAGTGACTTCACAAACACACAGCTCCTAAAGGTAATTATTTTAATTTTGAAGATTTTTGTTCCATCAAATCATAACTTTAATGTACTGTTCCTGAAAACAATAGAGATTTAGAATTTGACTTTGAATATAGCATTGCACAAAAACTTCACGCTTGATGAATGACGAGCTGCTTAGTTACCATAAAGGTTCCTCTCTGGGACACTTACAAGCATGCAGTACCACACTTGGACCATGGTAAGCTATGCATTTATATATGAATAACCTTCAAGACCAGAAGTGACTGATGCAATCATCCTACCTGACCTTCTATACCCCAAGTGGCAAACATTTTCAGAAATAGGATTAGTACCACAACTTGAAACACATTTCATCTCATTTTGAAAACAGAATTGTCATCTCCCATGGGAAGCCTATTTCAATGTTCAGTTGCACTTTCTGATTGGAAATTGCATCTTATTTAATCCAGTCATTGGATCTTGTTATGCTTCTGCCTGTCATACTGAAAAACCTGTCCTTACACATATTTTCAATCTCTAAGTACCAAAGGATCAAGTAAATTCTTGGCCTTCTTTATGATAAGATGGAAAGAGGCATTGATATCAGAAAAGCAGACCAATGTGCTGCAATCTAAGATCAAAAAAGAAATGGCATCATTACATAAAAGGCTCATTTCCATGCTATGTAGGAATATTGGTGAGGAACTGAAATAGGCACCAGTGATATGACACCAGGAAAAAATCCACAGACACCTGATAATTTTTGGGACTTGATAAACAACAGTGACAGTACATGGAGGATTTTCTCAGAAATTACTCTCCAAACAATGGGAAAGAAAAGCATATTGAAGTTGAATCTTTGGTTAAGTAAACAGCATTCCAGGGACATTTTCTTTCATAAAATCATAGAAAAGACTATTTATGGTTCTGGTGCAACACAAAACTTTTAGATAATCCTCTTTCAAATGCACATTTAAAAAATAGTCCAAAGGCAGAAATGCAAAAATTATAAAGTTTCTTTGACCCAAAAGTGCTTACCTGTTTGGAACAGTTGTTCTTCTCAAATCCTTTCATTCTGTTTTTCCCCTTAAAAGAGAGAGGACATAAACTCAACTTAGAGTGGAAAATATTTCCTGGAACATGAAGGGTCAACACATAATCACTGCCATCAAACAGAGTTAGACTGAGCCTTTAAACATGGAGATGCCACGTCAGCTTCATGATCTAATTTTGATTCTTTCTGGATGGAAGTAATTATCATTTTTATTGGATTTTATCCGTTTAGCGTGTCTCATCTAGGGTGTTGCACTAACTGACTTTTCTATAACTGCAACTGTATTTTTATGCATTATCAGTCATATTAATAAATAAGCATTATAATTATAATAGTTCCAGCTGGGGCTACTCTAGTTAAAGGCCATATTTGTTCAAAAGGCATATAGTTTAAATGTTGTCAATGTTTAGAATTAAGAAGATAAAATGAAATTAAACTTCCTTTTATCTCAGCTGCTCTCCCTGAAATTATTCCAGGATAACTAGTCAAAACATAAGCAAACTCACCTTCTAAAGTTAAGTTTCATGTGTTCTGTATGGAAGTCTTGTGAAAGACTATTCTTTTGTGATTAAACGTGACAGTTTGGACAGAAAGAGATAAATTGGAACAAATTCAAATTTTTTCCTATTGAACAGACCAAAATTCAGGAGTGATATTTAGTGCAGATTACATGAGCACAGCTGATTCCTGAGTTTCTTGCTTTTTCCTATATTTATTAAATTTTAATTACGTGTTTACTCCAAAATAACCTTTAGGCTTCCAGAAAATGCTTTTCAAGACATTTCAGCAGTTGCCATTATATCTGGAACCTGAGCACTAGAGTCTGCAATACTAAAAGACTGTTTCAAACTGACATGTTGGCTCAATTACAGGATTACCTTCATATTCTGATAGCAGTTTAGAAGATGAAGTTACTAGTTAAATCACCAAACTGGGAAAGGATATCCAAAACAACTTAATAAAACAACCAAACTGCTTAATTCAAATCCACACAATATTACCATAATTGCAGTAAAAGGGAATTTAAAAAAAAAAAAACAACACCAAAAGCAAGATGAGTCCATCACAGCTTTTAAGGCATTGGCAGCATTGTATGAAAGGTTTATTTTACTTTTTCCAAGACTTTCTTCATTACTTAGGGCAAATGTCCCAGGGTGGATGGACACAACAAAATTTCTGAAAATATTATAACCTGGATATGTGTGATTCGAAAGCTGCCAGAGAGGACATAGCTACAGCACAGTGGCAGAGGCTCTGCCAGACATCAGCTTTCTGAATATGGATCCAGTTGAGGGAATGAGTTCTAGATATTCTGGCAAAAACCTTGTGAAGAATACTGTATTTCTGTTTAAAGCATTTATTTCTGCAAATCCTACAGTTTAAGAATGAAGCATACAAATTCTGAGAAGATGAATGCAAAATAAGGGCTTCCAACTAAAGTCAAAGCCAATCTGGTTACGTTGTGGGAACACGGAATCTGTTAAAGTGCAGGGCAAATGGATTTTCTTACTTATTTATAACTGATGTGTTGAATTGAATTGTCCTGTGCATTTGGCTAATCATAAAGTAATCTGCTTCATATTGGTTTGGCTGACACCAATATGGCTGTAACTTCCACACACTGTTGAATAAAGTTGCTGATTTTCACTCATTCAAGAGCCTCTTGGTATCACTGTATTTTAAATTTACTATGATTACCACCCCACTAAAAAGGCACGACTGTATAAGTATCTAAAATATGAGACAAAAGGATCCAATAGATGATGCTACCTCTAATGTTGCACTGATTTTAGACACAAAGCTGTATCTTGTATTCACACAAATGTTTTATTTCAACCTTATAAGCCCTATTCTCTGACCAGTAAAGAATATTCTCCTTCTCTCAAATCCTCTGCATTGTCACACAAAAGGCAGGAAAATCTTAATTACTCTAGGATTCTTTTCCCTTATAAAAAAAGGATTTCTACATAAAGTCAGAAAAAGATGGTGGAGAGGGTGACAAATCCCCACACAAAGTGAGGAAGAGCACACACCATTCGCTAACAGACACACCATGGACTCTAGAGATTGACTGTTTTCATATTTGTTAGGAAATTCAGAAGGACCTGTTCTGGAGACTCTTTTGCTAATCAGCCTCCCTATAAAAGTTGCAGCAGAATGATACAAACCACTAAAGCAGTCCATAACATACCTTTGAGAATGCTTGAAGAAGCATATGGTGTGCCTTCCAGGCATCCACCAGGAGCATCACTACATTAAAATAATATGGTTACTTTTACCGTGATCCCATTAATTGCAATATCTTCCAGCAATGTTGTGTTGGAAAGAATGTCATCAAATGGCCTAAGCAGCTCATCCTCTCAGTGGGGGGAGTGCATGTAATTCATGCAGGTATAAATGAAGCTGCATCCTATTAACTAGAGGAGATGCAAGTGCTTGGAGACATTGGGTTCTGCATGGAAATTAACTCCAGAATACATGGTCAAATTTACACTATTTATTTTCCTATAAGTTTGCCTTACTTTAAAGAAGAAGTAGCATTAATGAGGGAAGAGTTCTCTCACTTGGGTTCCCCTAAAGGGTCCCCTTTTTTCCTAATTTTGAGAAAGACTAGGACACCAAAATGAAAAGTGGTTCTAGTGACCGGCTCAAAGGCATCCTGGTTGCAATGCAGAACACTTACCTTTGATTCCCACTGGATGTGGCCTGCAGCCTGAGAACTCCATTGTTATTTCTTCTGGGCCATAACAAAGAAAGCTAGACTTAAATTTGTGTATTGTAAAATCACTATTGGATGGAAATATGCAAAAAGCTTTGTACACTGGATGAAACCAGGAAAATGTGTGTCTCTGTCAGCAAGTTTCACTCTTCAAAAGTAAACCTGCAAGGTTAAACATTCTGGGTCACAGTACATAACTGAAAAAATGTACATAAGAGGTAGTTATGCTTGAGCATTAGCAAAAGGTAAGTGTGATGTTAAGTGCAATAAGTTTGAAACACCGGGAACATACAATTGTTCTGAAATCCCATAATAGAGATGTATTATTATTAGGTTCTGCTGTTGCCTCAGTAAGGGAAAGCATATAAAATGCAAATCAGTGGGCACAAAGGTTGGGATGAAATCTTAAGACGTCAGTTTTCTAAACAAACTCACAAATCACTTCCTTTGCTTGGGAAGGCAGATGCACCATTTTGAAAAGCCCCAAGAAAGAGGATGTAGAACACATGTCTTGCTGTTTTAGACTTCACGATCTAACTGGAGAAACTTACTTTGTGCCAATAGGCATTGCGAACAACTCACTCAACTTCTCTGCCAATATGGCAATTTGCATAGCATTACCCATAATGCTTCACATTGTGCCTTTGCTTTGAAAACAGATTTAATTGAGCCTTGCTGAGCTGCATTAATGTGTCTGTTTAAATTGAGCAAATCTAATTAGCTCGCATGAAAGTTATGCCACCTCTGGTGCAGCAAAGCTAATGCAATTAAAGTCAGCCAGATGTATTGAGTATTGTAAACATGCAGTCTGACTGGTGGAGAATAGTTCAGTATTCATCAGAGACTGGGCAGTTTTGTAACACATTAACAACAGCTGCACTCTCTACAGTGTACAAGTATATATTATGCTGTGTATATGACTATTTTAAAATGGCAAGGATTCTGCATTCTACAACAATACCTATTACAAGATCAGAACAATCTCATCTACATCTGTGCAATCCCAAGTACAATGTTTTTTTTTAAAGAGGTCACTACTTGTATACATAGGATTGCTACAACATCAATATTTACTAAACATTACATAAAGAAAGGCTATCTATACTGGAAATAATTTCTAAAGTCTTTGGCTATTTAACTGCTTATATGAACTGGATGAAAAAAAAAAAAAAAAAAAAAAAAAAAAAAAAAAAAGGAACAGGGTAGTAATAAGAGTAACCGAAGAAACTCCAAGTCCAAGATGCTCTTTGAAAATTCTCAGAATCAGAAGATGCTTAAAAAGGTAAAAGTGTATTTTATTGGAATGATTAATTATTTTCACTACAGACTCCTTGGATCAGATACCATGTTCTAGTTAAGTGCTATCTGTAAACAGGATGGTGCTTGAGATGCTCAGATGATTTCTTATTCTTATACCAATTTGTTTTTAATATTGATCTTGCTATCTGGTTTTGTAGAGGTTACACAAAAAAAGTTATTATAATTCCTGAAGGTCACAGGTTCTCCTGCCAATAAGGCAATTTACATGTTACCCACAACACTTCAAATAGTGCTTTTTCTCTGAAAACCTCACTTAGAAGAGATACAGAGTTGGCTGTGGGTCTTCTATGCAGTCATTCAGTGTTTCTGCTTTGCATTCCCTTCCCAGAATGCCAAGATGACTGAACAAAAAATTGTTTTCCCCCTGCTAATCAATAATCTTCTCCTTCCTCATTTATTCCATTAAGCTATAATTGCTACCAATGTTAATCAGGTCTGGTGTTTCATGCTGTGGAAAAGGCACTCAGAGGAAAATAAGGTAGGATGTGTTCTCTTTATTCTTCTTTGATTTTGGACATAGCACTTCCTAACTTTTCAACCTTTCTATCTGTAAAATGGACATTAGCAGTACATAAAGTAATTACTAATATGATTTCCCTGTCATCCCAGTCAAGAAAGTCCCAGAGGCATAAACACTACAGAATGAAAGAAAAGTGTATAACTGAGTTATCCAGAAGTAGTAGGTTAATTGTAGATTAGAAAAATATCTATTCACAAAACATCTTGGGTACATCTTTTTAAAATCATCAGTTTTTGAGAATAGGAACAAAAATCATAAAAATATGTCAATTTAATACGGAATTTGATTTTTTGAAACTAATAACCTTTACACTTAAGGAAGAAAATAATCTCAAATGTGTTCAAGAAAAAGTTTAATGTATTTAGCTGCATACCTCAAATTCTAGACTCTGTTGTCTGAAGATTTCTAAAGGTGACAAGGTAACAAAACCCCATTTAAATGCTTCTTTACTGTATTTTTAGATTTTTCTGTAAAATCATCACTATAGAGAAGGAAAGGATTTGATGAAGGGGTGGCTTAACACATTTTTTCGTTCCATGCTGTTTTTCCCTGTCCGACGTCCTGAGACCCTGAGATGTGACAACAGCTCAGAGGCCACTCTAAATGCTTTGTCTAATGATCTGCTCTTTTGTTACCCCACACTGATATGCCCTCTGTCAACATGCAGCCACTTTAAGGAGGGTCAGGGTGTCAGTACAGTCTTTCTACCATTCCTGTACTGGGAGTGTTGTACGGTTACTTCCCTCCCACCTCTCTTCTCTCAGGCCAGGCCATGGCAGTGGGTGTGCGGTGGTACAAGGGTAGCAAGAAGTGGATTCCTTGAATGAAATTGTGGAAGGGGCAATGAGCACACATGGTTTGGCTGAAGGGAGAATACAGGGATGCGGATTTTTTGGGATTTTGTTCACTGTTTCTTTGTTTCAGCTGCTGGACACAATATGATTCATCTGATGTTCATCTTAATTTTATAAAAATATCATTCTTTTGGACATTAACAGATGTACATTATCACAAATTATTAACTGGTTTGGCTGTGTCTTAAAATTCACCATTTTAAGAAACGTCGAAATGCCTGAATTCATAGAATCATAGAACATTTTGCGTTAGAAGGGACCTCTAAAGGTCATCTAGTTCAACCCTCTCTGCAATGAGCAGGGACATTTTCAACTAGATCACTAGATTAAGTGATGATGACTAGATTTTTTGTCACTGGAGACAAAGGCTAGTTCCAAAAGCAGAAGAGTAACAATCACAGCATGTGGAGTTTGTTCATCCACCACTCTGGCAGCAATCTGATGTACCTTCCACTTACGCAGGACTGCATGTCACAAAATACTAGTGCCGTTTCTCAGCTACAATTTGCACCAGGAACTGAACTTCTGTTGAACTGCTGGGCAAGTTGATTTTGGTGTCCCATCACTGATTCAACTTCCACTGAAAAACATGACTTTCTTTTCCAGAATCTATATCTCCATGTTGCTTGTGCCACTGGGGTGATGGTGAATTTTTTTTAAAGGTATGGATTTGAGAGGGATACCTGTTATCTGGAAAAATTGGTATTGTTTCTGTACTTGAAAGCAGAAATGGAAATGTAAATGCAGGGTAAGAAAGAAGCGAAGTTTTCTGAGTAAAATAAACCAGGCTTTCAGCTATCACAGTGACTTGTGAAGGAGTCTTCTGAAGGAAATTCAAGCTGGAGGAGGAAAGGGAGAAAATGCTAGACACACAGGAACAGACTCACTGAACTGAGTGTTAAATAACAAGAACAATTTTCTTGAAGTAAGCACGATGCACCTCTCAAAAAATGAAAGAAAAGAACAGTAGCAACTTGACATCTACTGCTTCTGGTTCAGCCCTGCCACAGGTTCATTAACACCTTCAGAATCATCTGTCTCAGCTATCAAGGGGCCTTTTCTTTTTTTTCACGAGGAAAAAGGGACATTCTGTACCAGCTAAATGAAGCTCTATTTCACCTTGTAAACAGGTAACATGTAGCAAACAAAAGACATACTGAAAGATTCAAGATCATTAAAAGAATCATGAAAGACCTGAAAGTGGCCAAAACATAAAGGCTTGTCTCCCTTAGTGTGTCCTTCCTTTTCAAAAGAGGCAGTACCCTACCTACTTGGTAATTAGTAATCAACATATCCTGTTAGTTTGTCATAACTCCAGAGAATTTACTACCACAAACCTTTTAAAACTGAAAAGGAGTAAGTTCTGACAAGCCACACAAATCAAAAGAAAAGAAAAAGGTTTTAATCCAGAGCCAGATATTTAAGAATAATTTACAATGCAATTTGTAAATCTTACCGATGGCACAGCTGAAACAGGAAAGGAATGGGACCGCTTAGTTTGTTAGTCTGCATGATCCTATTTACCTGAAAGAGAAACAAAAAGGGTGCCCCAGTATGTCAGCAGTGAGCTCTTTGCTTCAACATGTTGATATCCAACTGATGGCTAGCTGAAAACAACAACTGCACTGAAACATCTGCAGGAAGCCCTAGACCAGAGACCAGCAACTGCAGGTTTTCCCCCCAACCATGTGGGCTCCAGGCTGCCGGGATTTTGCCCATGCAGGTGGAGGAGGGAGCTGCCCATCCTCCTTGCCATCTCTTCTCTAACTTCATTCACTAAAGCAAAACTGGTGAATTTTCTTCCCTTTCTGGCAGCATCTCTGGAGAGGTAAAATGTGCTGTTGTGCTCCACTATAAACCACTGTTTCTTTGGATTGTTCGTTTTAGAAAAACTATGATATCCCATAAAGGAATGGGAAAAAGTATTTTTGGTTTAAAAATACTCACTGAATGTAGTTTGAAAAACTCCCATTAGCTTTGACATAGAAATTGATGATTGCCAATATAGCAGGCTAATAGACACTGCATTATGACTATTATTTTACACCACCACCAGTGAGGGGGGAAAAAAAAAACCACACAAAATTTCTGTTTTATAAAAAGTCATTAGAAGGAGAAAAGTCTGGTGAGACTGTGAAGGACTTAGAATTGTCAAAAGAAATGTCTTTTCTGCGAAAGTGTAGTCTAGCTATGTGCATACATAAGGAAGAAATAATCAAGGTCCTTTGGCAAGGCTGCCTAGACAGTTGCTAACAGCCTGACAGTGTAATACAGCAGAAAATGCTGTAGCAGTGGTAGAGTTCACAAACAGAAGTGCTTTAGCCAGAATTGAGGAGCAGTAATCGAAGTGATCTGACACTTAGTAACTCTAACAAATAAACAAGAACCAAGGACCTGCACACATGGCTTACAAAATAACAGAGGAAAGACATTTCCAGACATTTTTAGAGATGAAAGAATAAAGAATAATGTTGTAAGGGGATTATAGTGGGACATAAAGGTGAAATTCAGGCTCTGAATTAAATTATTGACTATAAGATGATAAACAAAGTCTATCCTTGAGCTTCAGTAGCTATGTCCTTTTTTTTTGCCAGGTTAATTGCATCTTCAACATAATGCTTAGATCTTTTCCTCATCTTTGTTTTTCTGTATTCTAGCATATATACATATGTCCAAATAGATGTGTAAGTTTATTAACATGAGCATACAGAAGTACAAACTGAGTTCCAGATTTAGCTTTAGGAAAACACTTGCTGCAATATTTCATACTGTTTTCACCTAACAAATAGCCTCAAATACGATTCCTGCTGGCTAATTTCAGTCTTTGGATGAAAATATCTGGTACTCCAGTGAAACAGAGATCACAAGGCAAAGAGTCACACTACATGAAACTTTCGTTATTAGGGAAGAAAGCCTTGTGTAATTAACATACAACAATAAATTTTGTCTACTTCCTCCAGCAACAAAAGAATCCCTCTTGTTTATCCTGCACAGAAACTGATTAAAACTGAGATTGGTCCAGACCTTAAGCCTTCACAAAGACCCATCCAATATAAAAAATAATTTACTATTGTCATTATTTGCTAATATATCCGTAGAGGTCATACTCATTTTACATATTATGGCTGTGCAAATTGTTTTTGAGTCGTTTTGCTAAGCAATTCCAATTAGAAGATTGTTAGTTTATAAATTAATCAGGGTGTCAAGTCAGCCAGTTACACTGATTATAAGTATAGAAGATAAATTGATTAAGCATTAGTTATAAAAACAGAGCAGCATACAACATACAAGATCAGACAGCAGAATACAACACAAATGTGATGATCAGGGCCACAGGACTGCAGGTGGAAAGGCAGAGCAATGATACCAATTTGCAGAAGCTGGAGGAATAACGTGAATAAAACAGCACAAACTGGGGGAATAACAGGAATAACACACAATAAACTTGTGTCTCTTTTATTGGCAGCAAGTTCTTAATCTTTGAAAATAAAATGAAAATTGTTAGTTTACTAAAATCAATTTACAAGCTAGCCTTGGGGAAATGCACACATGCCATTAGGAAAAGATTTACTTTTGCAAGATGTATCAGATCCTGGCAACCACATTAGTTATTAAGACAACACATGAAGTTATTTGCACAACACTTCCTCTAGAGAAAGTGAGAGTGCATATTTAATGCAGGTAACAGACAGCAAAAATAAAATGAGCTTTTCCTAGCAGATGCAAAATTTGGTATGAATTTTATATCTCATTCAAGGCAATGATCCAAGTGAAAACAAGGTTGAAGCTCCTGTTACCTCCAGCCCAGAGCAAGGGAGCTAAACCAGCTTAAGTTGTGTAAGGCTGCAATTAATCGCAAATGGGTCTTTCAGTTGGAAAGCTTGCTGGGAATGTTTTGATAGAAGACCCTTATTGTAAAATAAATAAGTAAAAATAAAACAAACTACCCTTTGCCTAATCTGAACCAAAACATTATGGGAAAAAGTCAGCTATTAGAATTAATGTCTTTGCAAAAATTTTTTGGTGTTACTATCACAAAAATCACATACCTAACTCCCTAGATTTTTAAAACGTTAATAAGGTTTAAAAAAAAATTAAGAAAGGCATTTGGAAAGTTAAATACTGCTTTAAATGATCCAAAATACATTTACTTCCATCCCCTAAGGTATAGCAGCAAGATTTTTATTTCTCTTTGGGAATGGAGGAAAAAAGCTCCAAGAATCTATCCCAGGAAAGTTTTTTTACAACAGTTCTGGCTTAGCTGTCACTTCAACTACATCAATGGGCTTACCGCGGTTTTAAATAAGCTACATCTAGATCTTTCATATCCTTTATAAGGTTCATAGAAGATATTCAGCATTGTTTTAACACGTTTGTGCAGGGAAGCTCACTGTGCAGCCTTTTCCCCCACTCTAGTACTAGTATTCATGGTTTTGTTAGAAAGAAACACTCCCAGAGAAAAGATGAGCACCAACAACCATATAGGTGCAATTTCTCAGTTTTTTTCTGCCCTGACATATCCTGATCATCACAAGCCACACAATATCTTGAAAAATAATTGCCTAACAGAGTGAACAAATAATTTTGGTCTTCAGAGTATGAAAAAGACTTTTAAAACAAACAGCTCCATTCTACATGTCTTTCCTCACAAAATAACTGTTGAGAGGTCTAACCACTCCTTAGCCAGCAGTTACTTAAAACAGCATTTTCCTCGTCTGAGCTCCTAAGTATCCCTACCTGCATGTTTAATACACTAAACAAAGTCTCTACTCTCATTTTCATAGTCCCATTCCAATTAGATGGACTGCTTGGGGGCTCCCAGGTGCATCCTATAAAAGAAACAGCATATAACTGCTTAGAATTTAATGGAAGCCTCTTTTTTGACAAGCACAGCAAAAATCTGCTTTTAAGCAAGAGACAAGAAAACATTCCCTTTTTTTCCTCTGTTACTAGTAATTCTGACTTCTCCAGTTGTGAAATGCTGTTCTTGAATCTATATAATTTCTTTAACAGAACATTAAAGATAAATGCAGGTCTCTCCTGCATCTCCCTTTGCTTTATGGGGAACACGTAGATGCTTGAAAGCTCTCTTAACAGGGTAATTATTGCCTGGTGTAATTTACTGGCTAGTATAGTACTCTGAGAGGCATTAGAAAAAGAAAGAACTCACAGCAGCTGAGACTAGGCAATACATGCCTTTAAACAACACTGGTTTATCTGTGGTAGAAAAGAGAAAATAAATATAGAAGTTTCAGGCAAGATTCATCAAACATCTATATAAAATAAGTTTTGTTTTTGCTTTATTCTCCATTTTGTGTGCTATTTCGCTATTGATGCACTGTATTGTGGAAGTATCCTGGCTGTGACCAGATCAATTTTTTCCTCATGTAACTTTCAGGAGAAAGAGTGTAGGAAAACTTTTAATGACAGACCTGAGAGGGACTCCTGTTTCTGAATGTCCCTCACCACCAGTGCCTGTGCAATAGTCACTAGCTGTACATAAACCCAGCTAAAGAGACTGGAGACTTTCAAATAAGGTGAGGTTTGTGCACATCAGAGAGTAGATGCTCTCTTTGAACTGTCTAGTGGGTTGCGAAAGAAAACTCTGAAGGGGGGGATGAGGTAGAAACTTTCATTGTCAGAAAAATCAGCCTCTACATTAGGCTGTTAAAAGAGGTGAGATCTACCTCAGGGTGAAAGTCAAGGCTGCCAAAGACTTATGGTGCTTTTAAAAGCAGCAATGACTATAATTCACAAAATTCTTTTGTAACTCTTGCCTCCTGTTAGCCTATTGTGATGCCAGGCTGGGTCAATTAGGAAGGTTAAAATAGCTGCAGTGGGTCTCCTGAAGGGAGGCATGGGGGAAGTGGGAGCTCGGTAAATTGAAGCATCAGATCCAAGGTTTATGATGACCACTGAGATTTATACCCCCAGAAACAGGAAGAGGTACAGGGACTGAAACCTAAAATGTGTCTGAGAAGCTCAGAAATTAATAATGATCCTGAATCTGCCTAGCTCATGAACATGTAGGCTTTGACGCTGGCTGTAGTCCTTCTGTAAAGTGGTACAAAGGTGCCTGATAGAGCAGAGACATATATTGGTCCTATATGGTAAGGTCACCCTGGCCCAGAACTAGGTGGGCAGAATTGTATGTTTGGCTTGTGAGGTCTAAGTATTCAGGGAATAAACCCAAGCTTGTCAGTAGGGCTTGTTCTCTCACATAAACTCCATACTGCCAAACTGCATCTGGACTCACCTGATTTACACCTTGTCAGCCTGGATCTCTTCGTACTTCCCTGGATTCCCAGTACCGCTGCTAGGGCTGGGATAAGAAAGAAGCCATGTCTATAGGAGTTAGCCATGTCTAACTGTGGAGTTGAGAGGCTGAAAGGCATTGCATTGATAAGGTCCTGGTTTACGATTCATTAGCTCCAGGAAATTGCATGACACAGCTCAGAACTACGTTACGCTGCCAAATGATGGTGCCAGAGTGCTGTGCCCAGATAAGGGATGATGCACTAGTGAGAGATGTGTCATGTTGCAGGAAGAGCATCGTTATTTATGTGAGCTAACACACAGAGGTGGAATCACTTTTGAAATCAGCGTAAAATCTTTCTTCCTGCTGAGCTCAATTTTGGAATCTAGTGCATTCGTTAAACATAAAAGTTGTGCAGCCCTCGTATCTGGGCACCGTGCTATAAGTTTTCATCTGAAATTACCCCCAGCTCAGAGAAGGCCTGCAATTTCACCTTCTACAAATTAATACTCTACAAACACAGTTTGATACATGAATCATGTAAAATCTTTCTGTAATATTATTGAGGCCTAGGGGGACATCCGTTCAAAAGATGGAAAAAAAAAGAAAAACCAAAAAACCTCAACTGATATTTGCAGCCAGGTTTTACTGAATATAGTTTTTAAGGAAGTTGCATTTATCAAACACTGTTGAATACAAACATGTTGTCTGGAGTTTTCCAAAGAATTTCTAGTTGCCTATAGGTTTGTGGTCCAGATCTTCAGTCCTGTCCAAAAAGCAGGGAGAAAGGTGGAGAACTGGTCTTTTTCAGACTTCTCCAAAGAATCCTTGGAGAACAGCCCAAAAAGTAGCTTCACAATGATATTTTCAGGAAGTGCATGGTTAACCAGGGGAACGCTGGTGATCTAAACAGCTGTATTCCTGGTGTTTCCTTGGGTCTAGCAGAGGCTACCCCAGCAGAGATCTGGCATGCTGCTTTACACAACTTTAATACCATCTCGTAACAAAGTGCTACTCAACAAGGATAGATGTCTGGCTTTGTATTTTAACAGATGATCCATCAAAAATGTAGGGCAGCCACACTTATAATGAGAGACTTTAAAAAGTCTTAGATATTCTTCAGATATGATATAACCTTCAGACACAGTGAAGTCCTGCCCACAGGGATCACAGGAGTAGCTATACAGAAAGAAATTGGAAGTGCAGTTATATTATTCGAGGGAAAAAAAACCCTAAAGCACAAAGGAATTCTGCTGCGGGTTTGGTGCTGTTCTACTCGAACCTCAGTTACTTCATTGTCCATGGCATGTTAAGGATGAGCAGAATTTTATTTATAGCCTTCAGCTGAGACACTTGGTATCTGGCTGTTGGGGACAGCTAAAGATGTGGATTGATGAATGCTGATCAGTTTATTGACAATCATTTACCTGTATGAATAATCCAATGACGCACAATGAATAAGCACCACATTTGGGGAAACTGTGATTTTCTTTAAGAGCCTGAAAACAAGGCAATAAAAAGCAGATTTTTTGGAGTGCAATGTCTGTTTTGCAGCTTGTCCAACTCCCAACCAGCCTCTGCGACAATTCAGCTTTAGGAATCAGTTCCAGGTTAGCCATAAGGTTGTCAGGAGAAACCTCCATTATAAATGATCCATTTAATGTTTTTCTCTACTGATAAACTAAACAGGGCTAATGCATCAGGCCTGTGCCCTGCCCCATGATTCTTCAAACTCTTAGTGTGATCCTAGGCATGTTTTTGATTTGTGTTGACCAGGACTTCCCAGGCAAAACCCAGGTGTGGTTTGGAGGTTATTGTAGACCAAGAACCTTTCCCATTATGCAGAAATAGGTACAGTCATCCTGCGTTGGGGGACAAGCAAGTGTAACTGCAGAAACGTAGCTGTGACATAACAGTGGACTTTGGTGTCACAAAACAGTTCTTAGCTCATTTGGTATGAGTTTAAATACTGCATAAATTAATGCATATAGCAGTAATCTGCAGAATTCCCTGAGATGCCATTTTGCTTTTCCTTGCAGAAATAGACCTTGTACTAACACAATTGAAGGTCATTTAAACAAACTTCATTTTTACCAAAGCTATAAGAAGTTTTTTGAAAAATGTACAGTAGCGAGTCATGAACATTTTCCATAATCCCTGTGCTCAAATAGGTGTCCCAGCCCTCCAGCAGTATAAACTGCTGGATTTCCTCCCAAAGCAGAGAGCTGGAGATATATTTTTATTTAATAAAAAGTTGTAGAGGGAATCAAATAGCAGTTAGTAAAAATAATGATTCAGCCACACTACTCTGCCTGAGACAGTTTATTATTTTTCTCCCAGCTGCGTTCTCAAGGAGAAAGATCATAGACTTACACCTTTATAAAAAAAGCTGAGATTCTCCTTTGCCACTTTCATACTTCCAGTGAGTAAGCCATGAGTTTCAAAAAGTGGGTTTGACCATGAAAAATATGAACACTTTTAAAAATAATCAAGTTCTCTTTAGTCTGGCTCACCCATAATCAACTGAGGTCAAATTGCTTCTTTGAATAGCACAGAATATGATTAGGACAGGAATAACTATGTACTTACTACCTGATAGCAAATTCTGACTTCTTCATAGTGTGCTTTATATTTAGATTTTATATATAAATCTTATTGTTTCTGATATGTCAAATAAGTCTATGTATTTAAAGAAGCAGCCTATTTAACTTTTATAATAAACTATTTCACAGCAAGCCACATCAAACTGCTGCAGGATGTCACTTGAGTAATTTTGTTTAATAAGATTATCATACTTGCCACTCAGACCCTTGACTTGTTCAAGGGCTGTCTATACATACAGTACAGAAATACAATTGTCCCTGCCATGTTTTTTGTTAAATAGAGAGAAGACAAGCATGGGCATTGGAGTAGTTCTCAAAAAGTTTCATTTCTTGAAATCTTTTAGATTTGTATGAGAAATCTGCTAGGATAAGAACTTCTTCTTCTTCTCCAAGCTTGAACATCTTTGCATACTGAGAGGCCAAGAATCTTGAGGAAATTCACAAAAATTGTGATGCAATTCTTTTTCAAACTACTTGTTTTTATAAGTGACTAAAAAGACAATACTTTTTGCTGCCAATAGTAAAATTCAAATGAGAATAAAAATGTATTACATTTCATGATTTAAATTTTATTTCTATTAATGTTATTTGTACATAAAGGGTTGTATTAGCTTTGCTAGTATATTCAGGCTAAGGTATAGCTTCATTTTGCAAATATGGACTCTCTCCATCATTACCAGTGAAATCCAGCATCATTTTAGCATGTAATATGGTTTAATAGTCTGGGGGTACAGTTTCAGAGAAAACAGTGCTAAACTATTTTCTGTGTTGTGACTTCTGCTCTGTTTTAGAGCAAGGTTACTATACCTATTAATAACCTAAACTAGCATTACATTAAGACTTTTTTTTTTTTTTTTACTTGATCACTGATCATTTCTCTGAAAAAATCCTCAACAGTCAAATACCTATTACCCAAAGGACCATTTGTCATGAGATTAGGGTCCAATTGTATGCAAAAAATCCATGTAATCAAGAAAAAAGGCTTTAGTTCTAAGTGTCTGATTGAACTGTTGTGTGACGGATAATGCTGTTTGACAGCCTGCTGAATTTATGCCAGGTAATTCACGCTTTCTTCTCATTAGCTGTGGTATCTTTTTCAAGTGTTGTAAATTACAGAATGTTTCAAAGAAACGGGAATGGGAGGAGGAATCAGTCAAATGTTTAGGTACAAAGACTGAACTCGTCACCTGAATCTGGCCACTTTCAATGATCTGGGGCATAGCAGTGATAAATACCAACAGAAATCCTGTGTCATTTTTCTTGAACATGAGAGAAATGAATCATGCAATATGGCCTCACAAATGTATATGAGTATTTGCTCAAAGGAGCTGGAGAAAATGATTAAGGTTTTGACTAATGATGATGTAAAAACAGATTTTTCTTTATTTTTCTCACACAAGTGTTTTGAACACCCTAATGATACATCACCATGAAACTACTATACCTTCTCTTCATTGTTTACAATTAACACTAATCTTTACAGTTACAACTTAATAGCAAAGTATCTGATTGCTATTTTTTTCTGTTTCCAACATATAGTGATAAAAAGTTTCCAGAAAGGCCTTGAAAGAGTGGTTCAGTGTTAGTAGAGGGCAAGGACTGCAGACTACCTACACTAGATAAACTCAAATTATATTCATACTATATTATATAATGGAGCAGAAATGGTCTGGAAATCAAATATCAGTCCTCTGGATATCATCCATGTTTAAATAATTTCTTCCAACTCAAATCACTTCAAGACATCCTAAACAGATCCATATTCACAATGCTGAAAATCCATTTTGGTTTAAAATTATGGCTGGCTTTTGGCTTCCCTAATATTTTTAGTTGACTAGTTTGGAAACATGGCTTCTGGCTACCCAATATTTTCTGTTGTGAATGACCAAGTGTTGAAGTACAGCAGTGAAATTCAGCAGGATTGGTGGACAATCTCATTGTAAAGGAAAAATGAGAAAATTTCAGTCAGTGGCAGTAGCTTTCCTTCTAGTCTCCAAAGTACTAAGCTCGCTGACCTGTTCCAGCCCCTGAGCTGAAGGTACAGTAATTTTGTGCCAAATATGTTATGTGCTACCATCTGGAAATCGAATCTGAACAGAAAAGCAACTTCACCACTTGTCCAGGATTTCTGGATAGCTCAGAGAAGTGACAACTGTGCATGAACAGTCAAGGTGTGCTCTGGACTCGTGGCCAAGGCAGACTGATTCAGCTGCATGCAGACAGCGAGACAGATGCTTGCAGAACAGACCAGAGGACTGTGCAGGCCTCCTTGTCAGAGCCACAGATGCACAGCAGCAGCTGTGTGCCCTGGGCACACTGGACACCCCATTCACGTGTTACAGGGCACAGACACCCACGTTCCCAAATGAGATTTCCCAGCAAAGAAAAAAATGGAAAGATGGGCAAAGGAACCTGATGAGATAGCTTACTTAGGAACCAGGAAGACTTGATCCAGGTGGGCAAGCTTTATGGAGAAACGGCAAGATTTCTGGCATATTCCCCATGCCAGCCCAGTTTAGCCGCATTTTAGCATATGCTCTTTCACAAGCTGGTTAAAAGTGAGCTTTTCCCACAGAAAGTTTCTGTTCTGGAACTTCTACGTGAAAACCACTTTCTGTCCAGGTAGAAGTGATAGCACCTCTCTGATGGGTCCCTGTCTGCTGCTTGCTGAGCCGGTGTTAGATTTTGCCGGTTACGGTTTGCCTCCTATAAATATCTTTTAGATATTTAGTGACGAGAGAACATACAAGAGAACAATCAGACCTGCCAAATTTAAGTGTTTGTTCTGACATACACAGGATGATGTACACTGGTTTCACCTGTCTGTCTCATCCCACTTCCATTCACCCTTGTAGGACTTGTATCTCCCACATTTGCTCTGCAGAGGCTTCTTTCTTCTTCCACAACTCTGCACCAGATGGACGAAGGAGTAGAAGTGGACATTGCATGAAAGTATCTTCTCCATCCTCATCCTGGTGCCCTGGCAATCAGTCCATGCATATATGGGCAAATTCCTAACTTGTTAATCTTGACATGTGGCTCTGTCCCACTGTCGCACAAGGACTGAGAGTCTTTTCAGACTTCTGAGAGTTCATCAGCTTTGGAAAAGTGCTTACTCCAAAATTGTTTATTGTTTTGATATATACTACAATGATTTAGTATGAACAGTAGTCTAATAGAAGACTACATAAATAACAGAAACTCCGTTATGTTTTATCAATCGATCCTGTAATCTGGTCAAAATAGGTATCAGTTAAATAGAATCATCCTTCCACAAGTTCATATTGATTACTACTAGTTCTATTACCAGACTTAATTTAATATGATGCTTTATTTTTTATTGCTTTCAAATGGCAATTTTGTTTCTAATTTATCCAAACTTTCCACAGATGCATTTATCTACCATACATGTACAGAAATCACTCCTGCACATGAGCATTTTGTGCATGGGGGAAAAATGTCGAGGAAAGCCTTTGTTGTTGTTCTTTATCAGGCAACATTTAATAACACAAACACCATGTACTTCAGCGGAGGCAGGACCTATTTCTAGAATTCTCAGTCTAATTCAATCCAGCACTATAGTAAATAAATGTAATCAAATGATGATCTGAACAGATCGGCTTAAGCATGTGCTTAAATGCTGCTCTAAACTGGATATTCAGCTTCCAACTTCTTAAAACCTCCCAGAATTAAACTCCATATTTTCTACTTATAAATACGGATAAAATATCAGATTATTTCCACAAGTAAAGACAAAGCTACTTCTCAAGTCAATAGGCCAAATTCTCATCGCAGGTACATTTCTGAGAGCCCAGAGTCACTTCTAAAACATCTTTGCACAAGCAGAAAGGAGACTCCAGACTAGCCGTGGAGACGCCATGTGTACTTACATAGGAGCAGAACTGATGTTTTTTCTTTGAAATGATGAAAAGCAATGTCAGCAAGTAAGTACATGAGACCAAGGAAATCAAATCAAGTCTTAATATTTCTCAGTTTTCAGCTAAACAGGAATAAGTTAATCTTGGAGGAATCTTTGATTTTTAATACCCATTGAGATTGAAAGAGAAATATTATGTTGAGATACTTGAATATGCTGTGGGATTTTTTAGCTTTTCTAAAGATGTCCATTGATTTTCTGTAGCTGTACAGGCATCTCATGGATAATTCTTGAATAAAAATGTTTCCTTGACTTCTTCAGACATCTTAAGTACAATCTTAAAGTGGTATGTAGAAGCAAGCTGAAGAAACTAGGTGAAGAAAGCATTGGAAAGCTTGAACCTTTAAGGTTCAACTGACCGTACAAATATTGTTAAACCCAACATATTTAGCCTCAGGCATTGTATGGGATGGAATGAATAAATATCTGAATGTCTCTACAGCTACTAATAAAAACATAAATAAATACTTGCAGTGCATTCATAACACAAATGTAACTTTTTCTGTCCAGTGTAGCTTTTCTTATCTCCATCTGCCTTTACTATAATTCTTCCTTTCTCAGCAAAGAAGAAAATCACTTTGGGTCTCGTTGAAATAAATATTTATTTTTGAAATCTGAAATAAAAAGGGTTGTTAACTTTAAAAGATCAATGTTAAAGCTTCTAAAGACCACATATGAGGTCAAGGGAGGTGGTCGTTCCCCTCTGTGTGGCACTGGTGAGGCACATTTGGAGTGCTAGCTACAGTCCTGGGCTACCCCAGTACAAAAGAGACATGGAAATACTGAAGCAGGTCCAGCAAAGAGCCATAAAGGTAAATAAGGGACTGGAACATCTGACACAGGAGGAAAGACTGCAAGAGTGGGCCGTGCTCAGCCTGAAGAAAGCTCAGAGGGATCTTGTCAATATTTTAAAATACCTAATAGAGGACAGTAAAGGAGCTGGAGTCAGACTTTTGTAACCGGTGACCACTGACAGGACAAAAGACAATGGGTGCAAACTGAAATACAGGAAATTCCACTTACTATAAGAAAACAACTTTCTGTAAAAAAAAAAAAAAAAAAAAACCAAACAATTTTTTTTTGTTAGTATAATAGGCGTCAAGCACAGGGATTGCCCAGAGAGTTTGTGGAGTCTCCGTGCTCTGAGATATTCAAAGCCTGATTGGACCTTGCTCTAGCTGATCCTGCTTTGAACACAGGGTTGGACTAGACCATTCCCAGATGCATCTCCCAACCCCAGTCATTCTGTGATGCTGTGAACAAAGGTTTAATTTGTATTTTTGAGCCCAGATCCTCCATCAAGGAGCAGCTGTCTACCCAGGAACAGGACTCCAGCATACACATTCTCATTCTGCTGCAGCCTTCTGCAACTGAATTAACATGCAGGACTGGTGCCCAACCAGACGCAGACAAGCCAGATCAACATCATTTTCAAACATGAGATGAGGGAAAGTTATAAAATGTCTAATAATTCCATTTCTTTTATTACTCTCTGAGATAAAAAAATTACTTTTTAATTTTTATCATTTCTTCTCCTTCCTAAATTTGCCTGTGTTCTAGGAGGAGATATAACTACTTCTTCCCCTTTTTCTGATACATTTTCTTATTCAGACAGAAGTACTGAAAGAAATCTTGTCCCTAATGCACTTTAAGCTTTCGTTGGAGAGATGCTCAGCCCTATTTGGAGTGAAAGTCAAGTGGTTTGACTGTAGCATCACAGCCTCAGAAAAGTTTTGTGAAGTTTCAAGGACCAAGTTCTGGTTTTGGCTGGGATAGAGTTAATTTTCTTCCTAGTAGCTGGTACAGTGCTGTGTTTTGGATTTAGGCTGAGAATCATGATAACACACTGATGTTCTAGTTGCTGCAGAACAGCGTTTACACTACGTCAAGGACTTTTGGCTTCTCATATTGATCTGCCAGTGAGGAGGCTGGGGGTACACAAGAAGCTGGGATGGGGCACAGCCAGAACAACTGGCCTGAACTGACAGAAGGTATATTCCAAACCATATGACATCATGCTGAACAGTAAAGCTGGGTGGGGGTTGGCTGGAAGGTCTTGGCCCACTGCTCAAGGACTGTCAGACCATCAGTCAGCAGGTGGTGAGCGATTGCATTGTGCATCACTTGTTCTTTTATTATTACTATTACTATTACTATTACTATTACTATTACTATTACTATTACTATTACTATTACTTTATTGTTGTTGTTGTTGCTGTTGTTGCTGTTGTTGTTATTTATTCCTTCTTTTTCTGTCCTATTTATCTGTCTTTATCTTAACCCAGAAGTTTTACCTTTTTTCCAATTCCCCCCACCACCACCCCCCACCCTCCCGCTCTGGGGGATTGAACAAATGGCTGTGTGGTGTTTGTACCACAACACATCATTACAAATGGCCAGGGTTAGTAGTGAGACATACATCTCTTAGGTCTTTCGTGACTAAATTGAAACCATGGGACAAGTCAGACATCCAAGAATAGGATCTGTATATACCATCAGGTCTCATGTCTAATAGAGTAAGTACCACTACTTTCATACAAAATCATAGAGGTGTATGGAAATGCCACTCCTGCAACTATTAACCATGTCTTAAAGTAGGCTACTTACAACCTTCTTTTAAAGGTGTCTAGCTGGCACCCTTATCTTCCAAAAATGATAAAGCCTTTTGTCCTTGTGTCTTGAAGGTGAAACTCTACAGTTCATTACTCCTTTGCTCCAGTAGCTCAGATCTTAGCCCACATATCCAAATAATCAAGCTCAATATGAGGCTGCCAATTAAATGTAACTGAAATGAATCAGGGCTTGCATGTGGTGTAAAACAGAATGTTGTGACAGAAGTTACAAATCCTTACATTTTTCTCAGACACCCAAGTTCAGCTGTTGAATTCTTCTCCAGCATTCAATAAGAAAAAAGAGCTATGTAGAAGTAAGGATGACTTCTACTGCTTTATTAGAGTAATATGTGACACTGTTGCATCCACAGTATTATTTCCAGATGTACTCATGAGCATGTTTGTAAATGTTGGTTTAGGAGAAACTTTTCAAATATTTAAGCAGATGGAGCATCTGCTTCTTTCAAGTCTATAAAGAGGGTGGGGTGTTAATAAAGACTTCATTATTGGGACAGCAAATGTGAGAAAGATTACTGATGCTTGTAAAAGCAGTAAACCCTTTGAGAAGTGCAGTCTGCATACGGATGGCGAAACCTTTCCAAAGGTCACTGCCTCTCTCATCATTAGACTGTATTAGCAGCCTAGCAAAACAGGAGCTCTCTATTAAAGAGACAAGAGTAAGGCAAGATAAAATGCTGGAAGAAAAGCCACATGGCAGTAATCATGGTGAATAACTCTAGCTATAGAATTTCATTAAATGAAATTAACTTTACAGTCACAATAAAATTGGAAATACTAAAGGTTATGTTCTTTCTGGAGAGAAAAACCTAGGTTTTTCAAGTTTAGAGGGAATTGCGTAGCCATTTGAAAGTGTCTGCAAATGTACTATTAAGCCCTGAAGTTCAGCTACAATGAACCATGAAAGAGGAGTAGAAATCAACATGTAGGTGTAACGTAAGGTTTAATCGTATTACAATTACATGAGATCTATGAACTTATATGTGGGCATGCATGTGTACATCTCCAGTGCATGTGTGCAAGTCCAGCAGAGGAAGCTTCAAGGGCATCAGCCTTTATTGCTATGGAATGTGACATGTATTAGTTTACTATTCCTCTTATATTATTAACTTCCTATTCACTTTGTCACTGTTGCCTCTCCTGCATTAAATGTAATGTTTGCAGTGAGAATATTGCCAACACTTCTCTTGACTCCTTGCAGCCCCAACAACTGCAACCTTTTATGTGAACTGCTATTTAGCTGCAGTGCTTTCTCTCCTCACAGAGTTGTTCAGCATGTTTTTAGAAATCTTAATAAAAAAATTATCACACTCAAAGGCTTAGACATCTAAATTGGGACAGCAGTGGTTTATGGATTCCACCCCTAGCCTGGTGGCTGTTCAGAAAATTAGCATGAGATTGTTGTTCTCTAAATACGTAAGACGCAGCACAATCATTTTGGTGTTTATTTGAATATTCACCAAAATGTAGTTATTAATATTAGTATAATTTGCACAGTAATAACAATTAGGTTTGAGTGACTTCTCAGAACAAAGTCTTCTGTTACATCTGAAACATGCATACAAGGGGATGGGATGTTTTGGTTATGAGGGCAGAAGGACAGAGAGTGTTTACCAGTCAGAGTTCTTATTTATAAACACTCTGATTTCTACAATGAATAAACTAACCCATTTTATAGCACTATTTGAGTTACCTGTAATCCTAATAGCATTCCCTACAGGGCAGTTCTTCAAAGCAAAGAACTGAGTGTTCCTAGGAGCTTCACATTGAAGTGTATATGTGTATATATATGTATGTGTGTGCTTTTATATATATATGTGTATGTATGGTTTGTTATGCGCATACATGTGAAGCATGTGAAAAGTCAAACAACATTTTGCAAGTTGATGATGGTATGCTGCCTGAAAGTGACTATTCTGTTATTGAATTTAACCTTGTTCAGCTGCTGCTTTAACCCCTAGTGTTCCCTAGCACTGCTTTTTTTTTTCCCTGCTAGTATGTAGCCACCTTATTCCTAGCCTAATGCAATCAAAATGGAAAGAATAAAAAGGAATTTATTTTTATGCATAGTTACAACTTTCCTATACAAAGGCTTATCATCACAATTACCTTTATTGTACTGAGCAAGAAACTGCTAATGTGTGTTGATGGGAAATACTGCTTTCCAGGTTTCAGGCATAGGATGTAGAGCTCCAGGATGTATTTCTTCCCATGCTAGGTTTCCTTTCTTGCTGAGCAGCCTTTTTTGTACTTTTGGATGCTGGGTTCATTGGGTTTTTTTGTTTTGTTGGTAAACTCCAACAGCATATTTTGATTAACAGCAAAGGAGAACATACAAGTATATTTAGTTAGGATGCGTGTCTCACTGAAATTCATTATATACAGCCTAAGAGTGTTTATTTAAAGCAGATTTGCATACAGTTTAGAGTTATTCTTCAGGATCCCAGAATTTAACAGCATACCTTGGGAATCAAAAAAATATCTGTACCTTGTGTGTAGATTAACAATGTTTTCAGAAACATCCTGTAGTTTGAGGTATTCATGGGGTTGTAATCAACTGCACAGTCCAGCTGCAGGCCTGTAGCCAGTGGTGCTCTCCAGGGGTCGGTACTGGGTCCAGTCCTGTTCAACTTATAAGTGACCTGGATGAAGGGACTGAGTGTACGGGAGCCCTGGTGGACAGCAAGCCGCCCATGAGCCAGCACTGTGCCCGTGTGGCCACGAAGGCCAGCGGGATCCTGGAGGGCATTAGGGGGAGCGTGGCCGGCAGGTGGAGGGAGGTGATCCTGCCCCTCTGCTCTGCCCTGGTGAGGCTGCGTCTGGAGTGCTGGGTCCAGTTCTGGGCTCCCCAGTTCAAGAGAGACAGGGAGCTACAGGAGAGGGCCCAGCAGAGGCTGCAAAAATGATGAGGGGACTGGAGCATCTCCCTTATGAGGAAAGGCTGAGAGAGATGGGCCTGATTATCCAGAAGACTGAGAGGGGATCTTTTCAATGTATGCATATATCTTAAGGGCAACTGTCAAGAGGCCGGGGCCAGACTGTTTTCAGTGGAGCCCAGTGACAGGACAAGGGGCAATGGGCACAAACTGCAACACAGAAAGTTCCATCTGAATATGAGGACATACTTCTTTGAGGGTGACAGAGCACTGGAACAGGCTGCCCAGAGAGGTTGTGGAGTCTCCTTCTCTGGAGATACTAAAAACCCACCTGGAAGCAATCCTGTGCAACTTGCTGTAGACGAACCTGCTTTAGCAGGGCATTGGACTAGATGATCTCCAGAGGTCCTTTCCAACCCCTCCCATTCTGTGATTCTGTGTTATTCAACTATTTAACCTGAGTGCATATTATCAGCAAATACCAGTTACTCCTGCAACAAGGAAGGTAATACTTTTGGGCTTGGCAGTCCTTGGGACTTACCTAGGGGGAAAAACTGACGTCTAATAGAAGAGCAGATCAAGAAAAGTTCATGGTAGAAGACAATTAATTCAGACATCATCTAAATTTTTACTCCAGAGAATGGTATTTTCTTAACTCTGATGTTTCAAATACCCTTTGAAATCTTTAAAACTTTATACTTTTACCAACATGATTATATTTTAATAATGTTTTCAATGACATTTTTACTTAAACCAGTCTTCTATATTGAAAAGCTCATGGAGAAGCACATACAAAGTGTTCTAAGACATTGTCCAAACAGCTAAAACTACTTCTAAAATGTAACCATGGGTCTTCAGTTCACGGAAGAACAACAGTACATATTCATGGAACAAATAGGAAATACTTAAGCTGACATATCATATCAGTGACAATAGTCCAGCAGTAATTTTACTTTCATATCTCCTTTGGATGACTCAAAATGAACAGGATTCAAGTGAACATACGCAGTTAAACACTTAGCAGTCCCCTTTCCCCTACTCCTACCTCCCCTGTTCTCCTTGCCTTTTTTGCTTTTTCTGTATCCCCTGCCAAATGATTTTTCCCTCCCTCTAAATGGACATAACGTACATACTTATGATATCATTCCCACCTCCTGTTTATCTCCAAGTCCCAAAACAGTGGAACTCCTAAAAAAACTTTTTTGCATTGTGGCCTTTCTTCTGCTGGGATGCTGTTTTCCATTGAATATCAAAATATCTTCTAATCTTGAAGATTTGAATTAAAAATTCTTTGAGTCAGGAATTATCTCCTGTTCCATGATTATACCTATGGCAAGGTAATTTCATAGTGATGTAGTCTTCGCACACTACCAAAATAAAATAAATCTGTGACATTTTATGATACTATTTTTAAACCTTGTTATGCCATAGAATGGCTGCTTCAGGTTTTTTCCCCTTCATGTCTGGCTTCAGAATCAGTATTCTCTTTATAACCAAAAATCGAGACTAGAATTTGGGTATTTTGTATCCTCTATGAGGATAGTCTTCTTGATTGTTAATCTGGTAACATCATCTTTCTCTTAGCATAGTTACTATCAACTTTTCACTTTGCCATAAACAGCATAAAATGAGTATAACAACACATTCCATTGTGCTGGGTTTAATTATTATTAAGCAAGGGATTGTTGACTGGTCTCCCTTTCTTCCCCTTTTCAGAATGAACAACCATAGAAAAGGTAATCTTTTCCCAGGCAATCAGTTTTATTATTCTCAAATAGATTAAGTAGGAGAAGGGCTCCGTGAAACAAGTTGTGACACTGATCATGGAACAGTAAGGCTTGAAAGGTTCATAAGAGCCATGGCCAAATACAAAAATGTATACAAAGCAAAAACGATAAGTAAAAAAAAATATTTTAAGGAAGATTAAAAGAAACACCGAAACAGCACATCGAATAGAAAGCTCTCGTGTGCACTGAAGCAAACCAAAATCTGAATGTGAGGACAGTGAAATCATAAAGAGAATGACAATGTGCCACTCTCTACCACATTAGCAGTTTGCTGAACTTTTTCATTCATTTTTGTACTAGTATGTTCTCACGTAGATTTCACATAAGAATCTATATGTTTCAGAGGAAACGAGGGGGAGTATGGGGTGGGGAATACACACTATGTCTTTAAACCACAATGGAAAAACAGTAGGACTGTGAAGCCTTTAGGCAGAGCACAAGAAAAAGGAATAGCTTCATGGAGATGATGTTTCTTTTGGTTTAAGAAAGTTGTTCACTCACAAAAGAAAGTGACCTTTTTCTATCTGAAAATGGGTATCTCCTATTACTGTGAATTTGTGGATAAGCAGCATGGTGAGAGGGAATCATCAGACAGGCAGGTGGTCTTGGTGACTTGCAGTGCTATTTTAAAAGTTCATCCACAAATTGTCAGCATCAGTCACAGCAGCAATGATGGTAACTAGGGAACATCGCAACTGTGAGAGTGACCATCTATTTTTTCTCAGACACTAATCTTACATTGCTTCCATGCAAAAAAAAAAAAAAAAAAGTAGAGTAACATGCTAGAAGATACTCAAAACAGGTGGAAAAGAAGGGATAACTCACTGAGGTAAGAATAAACTCACAGCATAAGCAATAAGAAAATAAAATTAAAACTTTAAAGCAAAAGTTATGATTACAAGTCCACTCATCTGGCTTTGATAACTGGTTGCTGAGCAACATGTTCATTCATAACAATCACCGAGCTTAATTAAACATGTTTTGTCTCTTTGCTGGAGGTGATATAAAGATTTCTCAGTCTGTAATCAAGAGACAGCCAAACTTTGAAAAATGCACAATAAACCAGCAGGATTCACCTGAAATCCAATTTATTTCATACTCTCTGACAATAATTTCTAAAAGCAAGTGCTAGAGCTTTGGTCAATCTTACTTCCTTACTTCATGCTTTGCAACTCAATTATGCTGCTATATAGGGAAATTATAATTATAGCACTTGAGAAGCACTTTGTATTTCCAAAACTCTATTCAAAAGCTAATTACTAAGAAGTGATTTAGCTTGACCCCTCTGGCTGTGTAACCTGGCAGGGCTACACTCAAGGGACAATTCTGGGAGGGTAGCAGCCTTCACAGTATGTCCTGAATTGTGCCACAGATTTCCTGAATGAGTCTTGTGAGATAACTTAGGTGCAAATTTTGCTGATCCTGGTCACACTCAGTCTAAACAAATAACTTACAATTACTTCATTAAGATTTCATTAGTTCAGCTGACTAACACTGTGCTCTATGAATAGCCTTAATGAGGGATCCTCATGATGAACAGAGTCAAAGAGCAGTAATAAATAGACAAACGGAAAGAACAAAAATATTATCATTGGACATTAAAATTTTTTTTCTTCAAATGAGTAGTGAACAAAGTAAAAATATATTTTTCAAAAATTTTCAGCCTGAAAGTATTTCCTTAAAACTTTGAGGCATTCACAGAGATAGTTCCATAGTCATTAACTGTGGAAAACTGTCTGCATGGATATTATTTTCCTATAGCACAAAACCACAATACACATAACAATTAGGGTACGGATAGAAAAGATTTAATGTTAGCTGCATGGTCCGGCCTCTTGGTTAACATTTGCAAGCTACATATAGTACAGTAAGAGTTTTATCTGTTATCTGGATCTGTAAGCAAACCAATGAGTTCCTTTGTTCTCACTACTGTAAAGAAAACACAATACCTACATGTATTCTCAAAAATACTATGTTTAAACTATCAGTGAAACTTTTTTCTCCTTCCGTATGTTAAGTGCCTTATAGCTTTTTAATGTGTGTCTGAGGAAAGTCTAAAAAATTGTGGGACCCCTTGTACTCACATTAAAGCCTGAGAAAGGCATCTTTCTAAGAGAAATAGCATATTGTCAGTTATTCCTATGAAAATAGCAAAGCCCTCTTGTAGGTGGGTAATAAAGGTAAATTTTCTAACAGCAGTGGCCAGTTTATTAAGTCTGATAATATTTTTAATAAATTAATATTTTATTTTTTTTTAATTTTGAGAGGTTTAAAGGTACACTTGATCAGACTGATGTTTTGTATTTATGATAATATCCTCTCCAAAGCAAGACCCTTTGTTGCATTTGCAGTCGTCTTTCTGGAAACTGTGTAAAAAATGTGGGAGATATCAGTGTGACTTATAGCTCTCTATGATTATTATTCTGCTGGGCTTTATGAAAGAATAATAGGTTAACTCAGAACTGGATGATTTTGTATTTCTGAACAAAGTCAGAAAATAGCTTTAGGTAACTCTCATCAAAATGTACAGGGATAATATAGCTTTCAGACCTTGCACATTGTACCCTGAATATACCTTCACACCCATAGAAAAGGGTGTGAAGAAAAGATGAGTAAAGATAACTTTTAAAAGTCCTACAAATATTGGCAAAAGACTGTCCCTGGAGAAAAGCAGACTGCTTTGCCACCCTGACTTGCAATACCTAGAATAAATCATACTGATCTGGAAAGTAATTTTAAGATGTGTGAATTCTCACTCATTTTACCTCTTTTCTGCCCAATTACTATGTTCTCAGAGGAAAATAAATTCTTATTTAAGAGTGATTTGTTCTGTATTGCTGCAAGGACCTAGCAAGCAAATTTTCCTACTGAAGGGAGATTCCTGACTGTCAGTAAGGCAGCTAGGGCTTTCTGAAAAAACATGACCAGCAAAGAAGATCACAGTGCTACAAAGATCCAGACTTCGAATGGTGTGAACAAAACTATGGGTTTTCACCCTAAAGTAGAAGAAGGAAGCCTCTGAAAAACTGAATGGTATTTCATGAGACAAGTCTAAACTGGTTACAGAAGTCATGGAAGTGATTGTTAGACCCTTCTTTGTACAAGCACTAAAATGACATGACAGGACAGTGAAGAATCATGTCTTCCCTCAGGAGATATGCGGAAGAAAGACCTTGAATCATGAAACAAAATGTGAAGTACTCAAAGGACCAAGTGAGCCTAGCAGCAGCTTGCACTACACCAATGAAGCTAACGTTACCCTTCAGCTGGCCCTCTGGAGCTGATAGTCCTGCAGTCCTCTTTTTGCTGCTATTGGTACGTTCATGTTATAACAATTCCCACTTTGCTGGTGCTCCATTATTCGAGTAGAATCATAGAACAACCCAGGTTGGAAGTGACCTTGAAAGATCATCTGGTACAACCCTTCACGAGGAAGGGAACTTAGATGAGATTATCTGGCACCCACACTGTTCAATTGCATCTTGAAACCTCCAGTGATGGGGACTCTGAACTCTTTTAGTGATTGATTTTTCTCACTGGAAATGAATTCTTATATCAAGATTAAATCTCTATCCTGTGCAACTTGTATCCATTACTCCTTGTCTTCCTCATGTGGATCCTTGCGAAGAGAGAGCTTCTATCCTTGTAACCAGCCTTTAAGTACTGGAACACTGTGATGGGATCTCCTTGAGCCTTCTCTTCTCCAGAAAGAAAAGATCTAAGTCCTTCAATCTTTCCCCAGAGGGCAGGTTCTCCAGCCCTTTGATCATCTTCTGGACCCTCCTTTGGACCCTTCCAGTCTGTCTGCATCTTTCTTGAACTTCTGGGACCAGAACTAGAAAGAATACTCCAGGTGCAGCCTCACAAGTCCTGAGTAGAGTGGGGTCATCACATCTCTATCTCAGCTAATAATGCCCCTGCAGATGCAGCTGAGGATATTTGCCTTTGTTGCAGCAGCAGCACACTGCTGACCCATGTTGAGCTTGTTGTCCACCAGGACCCCCAGGTCCCTTTCAGCAAGGCTGCTCCCCAACCACACAGATCCTAGCTTGTATTGAGCTATTTGGTTATTTCATCTCAAATGCAGAACTTTGCACTTTTTGTTAATCTTCATACTGTTCTCATTAGCATACTCTCCCAGCCTGTCCAAGTCTCTGTGCAAGATGGTTCTCTCTTCTGTGTCCACCTCACTACCCAGTTTGTTATTGGTAAACTTACTGATGCTGCTTTCAGTCCCATCATCCAGATCATTTATGAAGATGTTGAACCTTGATCACCAGTTTCCCACCCATCTTTGTATTCCTACCCATCCAGTCCGTATCTTGCCAGTTTGTCTAGGAGAAGTTTTGTACTTCAGTATCTCAGTATTTCAGTTAGAAATCTCAGTTTTCTCTCATACTGGATATTAGGCAGTATATACTGCCAAGGTTAATGGTTGAACTCATAACTAAAGGGAACTTGAAGAATTAATTGTTATTTGAAGCTATTGTCAAGATTTGTCCCTCTAGTTTTCCAAGTGAGATGGATATTTATTTTTTTTTTCTCCCTGGAGAATTTTTTCAAATGTAGGAAAGGCCCACATGTATCTTAGTTTGCCATATGCTTTAATGTTCACTAAAATTAGTTTGGAACAAAGACTGGCTAGAAAACACAACTTCTACTGTGTTTGCAGAGTAATATCCCTGCTTGTAATGAACAAAATCTCATCTTTCCAATCAGTTTGCACTCTGTTGCTCGGTATGACACATATGGTAAACTGATGTAACCTTAAATAAATACCAGAGTAATAATAAGGGGAAAAGTTCCATGGGAGAAGAGACATTATAGCATCGTTCTGCCTTACTGTTAATTTGACATGCTGATTCAGTATTACACACTAGTGTAAATAACCCATGTGACTAGCCAGTCAGAGAATGCAGGTTTGGGCATAATGGCAACTGAATATTAGAGAAATGAAGTGCAAACCAAGTTCACATCCAGAGCCAAAATGAATATAAACTCATAACAAAGTCTCTTAAGCAGTAATGTTATTGTTAACTAATGCCTTAGAAAAGTTGTGCTTGTATGGATCTCTTCATTTCCTGGGCAGGTTAAGCACGATCAGTTTGTGATCTTCATTTCCTCCATACTGCACTGCAGTTTAGAGAAAATTAAACACATACTGTGCAGAGGTAAGTACCACTGTGTGATACCATTAGCACAATTTGGATTCTAGTCACATAAGTGCCCTTATACAACTTGTTATTTTCTTATTCTTAGACGTTCAATAAACAATGTTAGACCAATTTAGAAATACGAGGTTATATTTGATGATACACTGCTCAAAATATATCTTCCCGTAAGAAATGAGTTTCTAAAGATCTTTTGATGGCACAGCTCTGTATCAAACCGTGGACTGTGGTTTCTAAATTTGCACTTGAGAAAAAAAATTATTGGAGCCTTGTTTTCAAATCACTGGTAAGCCTAACATGTATTAAAATAGGCATGACTTAGAGTATTACCTTGGAGTGGTTTTCGCTACACAAGAAGTTAGATATATTAGAAGTATAATTAATAACGATCTAGAGAGCTTGGAAGTAGTTCAAAGCAGGTGATTTAAATATCTATTGCCTGACAAATTAGTCATAAACACTTTCAAAAGAAAAACCATTTGGATAAATTCACATCTTAGAAATTCATTGCTCTGGTCTTCTGTAAGTAGTGTTATGCAATATCATCCAGGTTTTACGTTTGATTTCTAAATTTCATTGCATGTCCTACATATATAGATGTCCAAAGAGATTTCTAAATGTAGATAAAAAGTACAATGATGTTCAAATTCATAGGAAAAATTGGATATAAGAGATATTCTCCAGATATTTAGTAAACCCTTAATTCCAACCCCCAAATCCAATCTTGATATGATAGTTATAAAATGCAGCTTAACTTCTTACAAATATTATTTTACGCTTAGACTAAGCAGTTAAAACATAAAGGAAAATTACCACAAGACATCAAATGGACAACATATGGAAGCACAAGTATATTAGGTACAACTAACACTTCAAAATATTATTTTTTTTTTTCCTGTCAACTTAATTTAAACACAAAATCCCTTGGATCCAGATTAGGTTCTGCAACAAGAAATAATTATGTGATGACAGCTTTAAAGAACACCAATACTTCTGGACAACCACAAGTACATGTAAGCTACTGTTGAACTACATATTAAGTTCAATAAACATCTTAATTTAAGCATGTTATTCAAATTTATTGACCTTGTTACAAATTTTAATGCATTATAGAATTGTATGCTGGCAAAGCATAACTGCATGTGGAAGTTGTCCTCTGGGAAACCTGGGAGCTTTTTTTATGTTATGGAAGCTGAAAATCTTTACCACAAGAAATGGTTACTTTTTTTTTTTTTTTTTTTTTTTGAGCAAGCAGAGCTGTTACTTAGCAAAGTTGTTTAGTAGTGAAATAGCTAGTGTAATTCAAACTATTGTTCTGTTTTGTGGGAATAGACTATTGAGTGAAAATGCAGCTGTTCATACTGCTGCAGAATAACTATTTTAAGCTAACTTTAGACCTTAAAAAACAATTCTACTGGTTTCTACTTGTCAATCAATACTGATCATTTAAATAGGGAAAAAAAAAAAAAAAAGTTTCTTTCCTGGAGTCAGTTCAAACCCAGAAACAGAGGTGTTGTATATCCTGCCAGTTGTAGGTATTTATATTTTGACCTTTGATTAAACCTCAGATTAACACAAGGCCATGGCAAATAGTCATTAAAAAAGTGAAGAATGCATTTCTATATAAAGAAGGAAAGAATTAAATAGTGACTAAGACATTTAGAGAAAATAATTTTATAGCTTTCATTTATAAAACTTAAAGACAGCAATTTTCATAACCAATTCTAATTAGTATTTCATCAGTATAAAACAAGAAACTCAGTTTTAGAAAATTATCTAATATTCTGCTTTGCAATTTTGCCACTCTTTTAATGAAATATATATTCAGAAAATCTCTTGAAAAGGAACTGACTTGGCAATTGGTTTTCAAAAGTTCCTTACAGACAGGCTCTAAAGTCAATATTGTGACTCCCAATTCACAAGTAGGAAGAAAAAAAAAAAGGCAAGGCAAGGAAAGGAAAGAAAATAAAAGGAAATTAAAAATAATTTAGGTAAGACAGGTGAATTGTTACAGAGAGTAACCACAGAAAACTATGATCAAATTTGAACACACAAATCATATGATTTGAAAAAATTAGATGCCCTGCACATTGCCATATATGTGATGGTAGCTCAACCTCTTTCTCAATCCAACAGGTGGTGTTAGTGCAATCATCTCTTATTCCACTAAGATATTGTTAAGAGGAACTGAGACTTCATGTGAGCGTTGGATACTATCTTTCCACATATAGTTAACTGCTATTGTCTATTCAAAAGGTCAGTTTTCCAGTTTCTATTCTGCTCTTGAAATTTGGTATTATTCAGAGGAAGAGTAATTGGTGTTAAAATATGTGTGGTAATTTTTATCTTTGCTGCCAGAAATGGAAAGCCAATTGATTTTGAAAGCTGTGTTTGACCCATACCTATGTACTTTGATCACTGAACTGAGTAGCATAACAGTCAAAAATAGAAAGATTTGTCTACACGAGGGGGATTACTTTTAAGAGGGAACAGTTAGCATTATTCCATTATATGAATTGTCAGGTATAAACCACTCCTAAAAAGAGAGTGGAGAAATTTCTCTCTCCCGTTTCAGACAGTTATTATAGAATTGAGTGGATCTCCATCTTAAGGAAAATTCCTTTGCCTTAAATATTGAGTAGAAAGGAACCAGCTGTGTCTAGGCAGCTAATTTTTAGATGGCTAGCATCAGATGGAATAAATCCTACCCAATAATTAATTGCTTTGCACAGTGAGACTTCTTCTGTATTAAGCATTAAATTCTGTGACTAGTATCCCAAATTCATTTATGTTGTTTCCAGGCTTTATGCTCAGTTAAATGGATGACGTTATATTTATTGCAAACCAACTAGAAGCCATTATGTTTTGCATCTGGGGACAAATTTTAAAAATCCCATAATTCCTCTTTTCCAGATCAGGATCCATCTGTTTCTGGATAGCCTGAGTCTTTCTAAAACTCCTAAGCCACCATCTGAGATAAGGTTACCATATGTCTAGATTTTCCATGACACTTTGTCTTTTCCAGCTGGAAGTTATACCGTTCAGGGTTTTGAACACATTTGCCCAGGAATTCTGGGCATATAGCTGCTCAGTAACAGCTAACTATTTCCTACAGAAAAACCCTAGTTTGAAATATGGCAGCCCTAATTAGAGGAAAACCATCTGTCATTACTGTAGAGCTTAGATTTGAGCATAGCTAAATATATTTATCTGGACAGCTGCAACTTTGCAATTGCTATACTAATCAATAGTTTTTGGCTGCAATTTTTGCAGCAGCAGCAGTTACATTTACATATTCTTTCCCAGCTGCAGCTGCACCAACAAGAGAATGAGAAGAGGAACAGTGACAAAGCAGAGCATAAGGAGGTGCTGATTCACAAGGGACTTTCTTTGGGATCTCTTAACTTCATGTTTTAGTGTATGAGGCTCAGGGAAAAAGGGCCGATCAGTGGCTACAGTTCTGAAGACAACAGGAATAGAAAACTGCTCTGCTCTGCACTCCTCTGACTTACGAGCCAGCTCACTGCTGTGAGAATTCATTGCCCATTCACTAAAGCCTCCCAACTATAGCTTGACACTGGCACTGGCTGCCCAGTTTGGCAGAGGCAGATCAGCTGTTGATGTTGTTACAGTGGAAATGAATAAACCTATTAAAAATATTCTGTTGCTGCAAACTATAAAACTCTCAAACTCAAAAATCTAGCGGTGTTTTGGTGTAGGGGAATGGAGTTATCTAATTGCATTGCGAAAACTGGAGGGACCCACATTTCTATCATTTTTCAGTGCAAGGCTTGAATTTACAATGGGAATTGTCTTGCTGGAAGAAAACCCTTGCTAGTGTACACTGGGAGAGTAAACAGCAATGGTAGGAGCACTAATTTGTTTTCCTTTTTTTCAGAAAGACTAATTTGCCACCACTGACAACAACACAGTTATTGATGATGAAACTTCTACTTTCACTCAGAAAGGTTTGCTCACCTGCCTTCTACATGGTTTACGAAGTCTATTAGTAGATTACAGGATACAACAAGTGCCTAAATATTTATAAAATGATAGTAGAATATTCACTTCTCCTCTGATCTTATTTGTACCTGCTATGGCTGAGAACCTGACAAGTTATGGGAACTTCTCTTTCACCGTTTCCTGGTTGTTGCCCAGCTGGCCATCCATTCCATTAAAAGGGGGGAGCTGGGATATGTGGGAGATCCTAGAGACTGTAAGAATCCTTTCTTCCCCTCATTTTGTTATAAGTGAAGGCAGAGCAATTGCAGGTAACAGCCATCAATTCCTTGGACCTTCAGAGAACAGGGACAAATGTTCTGACCTTCTACTCAGTGTCCTCCAGTCTTTCTACATTTATGACCATTCCATCCTTCTCTCCCATTCCAGCTGCAGGAATATGCTGATGCCTGTCTTTAGGGGGAAAATCAACATGGACACAGCTGTAAACAGGACATAAAGGAAGTATTAAAAGAAGACACACACATGTAATTGTCTATCCACAGCCCAACACACTCTCAATGTCCAGTTTCCTTCAGTTCAGAGAACTTTCTGTGTTGAATATGCAAAAAACCCCTTTGTTAACTCTTTTTCAGGTCAATGCCCAGTTTCCTCATGAGCCAGTGTGAACATCTGGCACGCCAAAAACAAATTTTGTGAAGGAATTACACAGGTTTAATACTCGTTTCTGTCTGTTCTGAATCTTGGTACTGCTCACTTCATTTGATGGCCACTATTTCTTGTACTGTCAGAAAGGATGATACAGACAACCCTATCCACACTATTCCACGCATAGTTTTGTAGATTCTTATTACATACTTTATAAAATGTCAGCCTTCTTACATGTGATTTCATGCATGTTGAACTAAAAAAAACCAAGTAATTAAAAATTATTCAAGATTTATCACCATAGGAAAAACTCACGTGTCACAGGGGAGACCCAGGCACAACATAGGTAGCTCATGTTTGTGCTATTTGGCCTCAGGGTCAGGGAACAGTGCCTCATCTTGTTTACCCTATCATATCTTGGATTCATCAACCAGCCTTTGTATGGCTATTAAAAGATCCTGGAGAAAGGAATATATTGACACCATTCTGAGTCTGGTTGTTAGGATTGAGAAGTTCAGCTTTGTTATTTTCAGAACCAGGCAAAAAGTAGCTACAAATGTTCAGGAGTTTTCAGTCAGTCACACTGTACCATCTGTAAATTTGGCTTAGTCATCCTGGGGGCAGATGCAGCGAAGGAAGAAAGAGAAAGAAGTAGAAGACAAGAAGTTGTGTTGATTGAATGTGGGTTTCCATCTGGGACACATCACTTCAGCACTTCTATCAGCTACTGGTGCATCTGCTTGTCCACTTGTATGGGAAAGCCTCACTCTACAAGCGTACCCCTTTTCTTTCCTGCTATTCTTTCCCTAATATCTGAGATATTGGAAGGGATTCTCTCTTCTCTCTTTTCCTGTGCTTTCTTGTTTCTCAAAGAAAATATTTCTCCTGTGGAACTGCCTTCTTCGTTCCCAGAGGCTTTCTGAAGTTCTAAAACGTTCCTGACTTGTCTCTGTGTGAGAAGACCTACACCTGTTAGGTAAGAAAATAAACAGGTAGTTGTTATTACTGGTTCAGTTTTTATGGAGGAAAATGATCAGAACATTTTTTCAAAGCTGGGATGATATTTTCAGGGCGTCTTTCTCTTGTCTTGGGAGACCTGAGTAATGGAGTGTCTTTTTCTTCCCTGTCTGCTATGTGATCTGGGCAATGGAGAACTTAGCACAGAGAGATTAGAAGTGGGGAGACAGGTGATCAGTGTAAAGGACATATTGAATCGCTGCTGTGCTTTACTCCATTTAACATCTGAAAAACACCATGATCCTGGAAGACCTGGGGCAAACATTCCTATCAAGGATGCCTGTGACTTTACACGGTGAGCGTTGAGGTTACATGGTGGGGGTTGAGATGAAGTGGAAGCTGCAGGCAGAGCTTTTTGACATCTGTGCAACACCCTTTTCACTAACGTAAACATAGGAGTCCGAAGTAATTTATAGCCTGATGAAGATAATAAATGTCTTGGGCTAGATTCTCAGCTGCTACAAAAGCTAATGGAGTTAGTCTAATTGCACCTTCTGAGCTATATGCTGCTGAGTAGTATATATTTTTTGTGTGTTTATAAGCCAGACTCCATGTTATTGAAGTATTATGGAGATGTAAAAAGAGGGCAGACAATGCACTTTTGCATTAAAAAACGAAAGATAGATCTTGCATAAAAATAACTAAGAAACCAATGGCAGGTTTCTTGCATAAATTGGTATACCATACTGTCTAGAGGTCTAGACACTGTCATCTTCATATTATATTTCCTGGTCAGAATAAGTCAGATCAAGTCTCCTACCATGCCCCAAAATCCAACAAAATATGAACCTGCACATCTACTTCTGTCTTATATAACACAAAGCTGAAGATAATTTGCTCTGGTGTTTTATTTTTATACATGTCAAAATACTTAATCTTTCTAGACATTATAGATCATATAATAGATTTCTAAGTCTTTACAGTGTGTTTTGTAGATAGTTAGTCAATAAAAATACCAGACAATTATCAATCAGTAGTTTCTCAAAGTCTCCTTTACCTTTAAATCGCTGAAGTGATGCTTTCATAAAATGTGGCTTGTTTGCTATTACTTTTCCATATGTGCTGTAGTTGTCATGCCATTACAATTACCTTCTATCTTTGCCATCTGGAAACAGGGAGGAGAACTTTTCTTCTTTATATTGTATGGAAAATAATTACCAGTGATATTCTGTATCATATCTGAAGGAAGATTTTTACATCCTAACTTGATTGCTGTCTAATTTCATAAATGTATTTAACACATATATGTTACTACTATGATGTTGCTTTAAATGTCAGAAATTAATACTCCCATCTGAAGCATCACATAATACTTCTAAAGCCTTAATAAAGCTCTACCAAGCACTAAAATATTTTTACCACCCAGCTATAATGGACAGGGTCACAACAACTCGAGGAAACAAAAAGTTGTTTGGCAAACTGGTTCCATCATGTCCTTTTTAACATGAGAATAAAAAAAAAAGTAATTGACAATAATGGTCAAATCTCACTAGATTTGAAATCTTATTTAGCTCAGTTTAGCATCTGAAATTTCAGATATTTATCTGAATTTAGTCAATCTATTAAAATATAATGAGTAATGATAATAAATCCCTCCAGTCTGCAGTTCAGTCAGCTTGGGCAGATTCTTAGACATGCACAGAATCTCTCCGAGAACAGTGGGGTTCCTCTGAGGATCAAAGGTTTGACCACATGCATTTTACTGCTGGAATGTGTTTCCTCATGAATTAGGCAGGTATCTCTCTTGAATAGAAAACCTTGAAAACACGTTCTCTTGCAGCGTTTTGCTCCTTGTCCTTCTAATCTCAGAAATGGAAGAAAAGCAGAATGCAGGCATAAGAATGAATAATGAGAGGCATCAGACACAGCCAAACCTTGCATATATCCAAGAAGAACCAAGATGTTTCAACTTAAATTGAAAGTGTGAAGCATTCCTTGACTCATGACCAGAAAAAAATGGATTTCAAAAGCTTATGTGAAAAAATGTCACCGAAAGGGTATTTCATATTTGCCACTATAACATAAGGGGAGGGGGATCTACATGTAAAAGCATGATAAACTACCGACTGGAAAATTGCAAAAATATCCTTTCCATCCCTCAATCATAATTTATTGTCATAAAAGCAAACAAGTTCCATATTTCTGCATGGTAAGAACAGTGACAAAAATAAATACCTATGTTCATGTAGAAATTCAAAATTAATCAAATTTTGATGCCTGCTGGGGAAAGAGAATCTATAATGCAGTGCAAACAATGTCAAAGAAATATGAACAGTCATGGATCAAATTTCTGAGAAAAAAAATTGCCCCTGGGAAATTCAGATATTTTTTCATGATGGTTTTACATCTTTATACAATGTAAAGACCCACTCTTCATTGGGTATGTGATCTGTGGCATCAAAATAAATATCTTTGCATCCCTGGTCATTGTCTGGTATGGAGATCAAAAAAGAACAGCACAGCAAACATCTGCAAGAAGATTCTAATTTGAAAGATTAACTCAAATATAAAATGACTTTATCTTGTCTTGCAACTATTTGGAAACTCATTAAATTTACAACAGTCACTTCATATGGAAATTACTTCTCTTCCCTGAAGAGACTGTTAACTGTAGTCACGTATTTCATGGTCCACGATTATATGAACTCGTCCTGTTGCAGCAAAGAGCCTGAAACCTGTACAACATTAATGCAGTGACAAGGCTTAAGTATGGAGCTCCAAGTGTCTTTCTTGCCTTTTCTTCACATCTGCCTGCAGAGGGGCTGACAATGCATGTATTGCCTTGCTAATTGAGCATTAGATTAAGTGGACTGGTGTATTTGTTGACTGGATTTTAGCAAATCAGTGGAAGAAGCAATTGCCATCATAAGCACAGCAACAAATCCACTTTACATTTTAATTTAATGTGTTTGTATGGGATCTTAATCCTTAAAACAGTTATACCCTACTGTAGCTAGCTATAAATGTGAGGCATAAAGTATCGTTCTAATAGTGTGTCATCAGCATTTGCATTTTCAGCTTGTAAAAAATTGTTTTGGAAAGGTTGAAGCATTTGGAAATATTATGTTCAATATTTTGCAAGCTGATCAAATACTCTATTTTCTAGGAAGAAAACTGCAATGCCACTGCTCTTTATAAAAGTTTTTAGATAAGAAGGCCAACTAATTTTAAATAATTGCTGCAATGAAAGGTAGTCATATATTTAGTAAGTAAAATTATCCACTTGTAAGCAGCTTTAGGAACCAATATAATCTAATGTTTCTGTTTAGGTTTTGCCTATCAAACCTATTAGAATAAACACAAACAAATCCTTGGACTTGAACAGGTTTCTTCAGAGTATTATTACCTTATATCACATCATGCTTTCACTGGTGGAATAAGATTGTTAACTTAGTGGTTAAAAAAATGTACTCGTATTTTGAGAAATGTACTTATTTTTTGAGACAATCTGTTGGTCCGTGGGCCGGGACCTGGAGGGTGCTGGCAGGGCTGCATGTCCCCAGGAAGCCTGGCAGGGCATCTTCACCTGCGGCCAAGGAGCCCAGGGCAGTCTCAGGTGGGGACCCCCACCCTGCATCCAGCCCAGGCCCCTCTGAGTCCAATGGGCTCCCCAGGTGGACCCCAGCCCCAGCTCATAGGGCAACCCCACTCCCGCGGCTCCCTGCCACTATGTAACTGCTGTTGGGTGCAAAAATTATTTAGATCTTCTCACAGTACAAAAGCTAAGCTCTGTCAAAAGACTATCTGGCAAGAATTTACTTTCTTCCACAGGATAAATCTCACCTTTAAACACCAAAATACTGTGCTCATTTCTGTGGAAGTTAACTCATCATATAATGGTGCCCAGCTGCTCTGACAAATGCTCTAAGAAGCACAAATGAAACTGGGAACGGTACTGGTTTGCAATATAGAATCTGTATATACGGAACCAGAAAAATAATGAAAAGTGCAAACTCACTTTATATAATCAACGAAAGGTTAAACAGCAGAGTGTAAGAAGGATTATACGTAGAGGAGATGTGTGAACCCCTGCCAAGAAAACACAGGTTTCTGAAACTAAGTAGGCAAAGCTTTGGCATCCACTGGCTTCCTAAGAACCTTCCTAATACATATGTGCCCTCTCTAGGATTGGACAACCCAGAACCTGGAAAGCCTTACGGTACCCAGAGCTCTGTCTCCTAAGGAACTCCCATTGCTTCTAGTAATGTGGAACTGAAATGGGCACATAACAGTCCAAAAGAAAAATACCAGCCTGGACTCAAAAAATCAAATATTACACATTTCCTTTATTTCAGATAGAACTGCCACTGCAAAACTGCAAACTATGTCTTGCAAGTATAAGGACTCATACTTGATCTTCATGGAGAACCTAGTCAAGTCCTCACAAAAAGTGAAGTCCATAAGGTGTCATAGATAACCCCTTGATGTTAATAATTTTAAGTACCTTTTCCATGAATAGCTGCTGTAGAGAGATGCTATCATTATTTTGCTTTTTCTTTGCAGGTGGCTGCCCTTCCTTGATATGATGGTTGCAGCTATCATTTTGGTTTTGTCCCAGTTTTCTAGTTCTTATATTACTGTATTGAAATTGATTTTAAAAATGTGACCCTAACTGTCCTAGATAGCTTTTAGTTGCTGAGGGGAAAGGGAGAGGTTTATTGTTGTTGCTGCTTTTAAGATCTACTTAAATGTAATTATGAAAGTGGCAGAATTTGCCAACTGTGATTCCCATGCTTCATGCAAGAACAGTGGATTAGCCACACTATATAAGTGATTAGGTCTTTGATAGTGTTTCACTCCTTATAGCTAAAATGAAAGGTGCCAACAGAATCAAGATACATGTTAATGGCAATAAGTCGTTGCATGCAGTCACTGTGCATACATAAACATTGATAAATAATTTTTTACATGATTTAAAGAAACATGGGATCAAGAACCTCCTCGGACAAGACATCAGGTTTCTGAATGAGACATACTGCTAATGTAAATCAGTATAATTAGCCTCAGTTAAACTTTTAGCTAAGATCAAAATGATTATTCCTCTTCCAGGTAGAATGCATGAAATCATAATGTTGCATCACTGATTGACTTCTAAAATTTATGATTTATATCTTCTAACCTTCTGTGGTTGAGTGTCTGATTTAAAATTAGCTTGGCTATAACCAATAAGTGGATAGACATAGACAGACAAATCTGTTTTTTGATGGTAAATGATCTATAGATAAAATCTACCCCTCTCTTTCAAACATGAAACACCCATCCTCAGCAATGCTTTTAATTATCATGCACATTTGTGCCGTTCATTGGTTGGGTGTTGGGTGGTACCACACTAATATGTGTATCAGCTCAAGATGTAAGACAATACATTTTCTTACCAATTTTACCTGTCTTGTAAACTAACCTAAGATTCTATTTCCTCAAAAGGTGTTCCATACAGTGGAAGGATCACATAGCATTGATGGATTGAAATATGTGTATTTCAACAGTACAATGCTTCTGCCTGGCTAAGTCTTGCAGAGATTACTTGATGCTGACATGTTGCACCAGCAATGTAGGTATCTGGTAACTAACAGGAAAAGATAGAAGCATTTGTCATTCAATGTAGTTAATATCTACTTGTACCTAAATAAACAGCTGATTTAAGAGGCTATTATAAATGGAACCAAAATGCCAAAAAAGTATAGAGACTGACAGATGCAAATACAGACAAACAGGAACACAAGAGAACTGGATGGTGGGGAAAAGCACGTGTCTGTATAGACAGGTTGATCTGTTAGGTGCATGAACACACTTCCATACATGTGCACAAATATTGCTTTGAGAGGGAAAATTCAGAATACACTAGGGGCCTACCAATTTATGTATCCTGAAACTTTGTAATTATGTAAGCTGTCTGTACTTACATACGGTGGGGATCGGTGGTCAAAAAAAGATTGAAGATACAAGCTTCCCTTGCCAGTTCTCAACCCCTAAAGATCTTATACAGAGAAATCCCTTTTGTTGGATGAATACTTAAAGCAGATTGAACCACAGCTCAACATGCAATCAAACCAGACACTTGTAGACTTAATTATGAGTGACAATCCAAGCCAGAACTTCAGTGCTGGCTCGCTTCATTCGTTCATCTGTGTACCCTCAGGGATTACAATTCTAATGGCTCTGTTGCTGAGGAAATTACATGATTAAACTAGCTTTTGTAGGCAAATCAATTACTTCTCAAATTTTTAAGTTTATTTTTCATTCCAGAGCCATCTTTGGGACTTCATATTGAAATGAAACATCTACAACATTATTTAATATCACTTTCATTTTTTATTTTCTTAGAAAATGTGTTTCTATTTTTCTATTCTTGCACCTCCATGATGTCCTCAAAATAGGCACCTGGGCGTTTTTACTTTATGCTTTATTTGATGCCTCTGATAGGGCTGACATTGTACTTACATAATAAATCTGTCCATAAGCAGATAACAATTATTTCTGTTTCAAAAATGTCATGTATACCTGTGTACCCTACCACTTATTTTGTGACTGTTCTTTCAGTCATATCATCTTGAATGTGTGTGCAGACATGTACCTGTGTGTGTTTAGGTATAGACAGGTATATAATAAAACTTAATTTCTTGCCTGGTCAGATTTTCTTATGCAGTTCCAATTTATCCTGTCTAATGAGACAACTTCTAGCAACAGTCATGTTGACAGTAAAAGTAATAGCTTTACAAAAGCAGTAACCTGTTGCTGTACATTGCTATATTGAAAAATGGGTGCTCTGATTTGGAGCACATCTTTTTATTGAGCGACTACACTCTGTGATGGAAGATACGTGTGAGAGAACATTCTTAATCACCGAATGCTTTGATAAAGAGGACCAATTAATCTTTGTCTATTAGAAATGAGTATAGGAATTAACTCCTATAAACTAGTGTGAAGCAAAGTTCAAATAAAACCTAACAATGTTAAAGTTTTCTGCAACTCTCCTTTCATGCTCTGGGCAAGTTACTTTCCACTCAGGTCAGCCTATGACTTAACACAATTTCTGAGATGCGGTATGTTATTAACACTGAGAAAAGCTGAAAAGTATAAATTGTTACGACAGTGACTATTACCTAAACCCAAATGAACAGTTGCATTTAGATTAGCTCATCTTTTCTTGTTATTATCTGTAGGGAATTCACCTTAACATAGCTAGCTCTGTGGGAAAGCCAGTTATCAAACAGGAAGCTCAGCTTATAACTGGACTCATAGAATCGTTCAGGTTGGAAAAGACCTTTAAGATCATTAAACCCAACCATTAAGCTAACACTGCCAGGTCCACCACTAAACCATATGCCCAAGGGCCACATCTACATGTCTTTTAAATACCTCCAGGGATGGTGACTCAACAACTTCCCTGGGCAGCCTGTTGCAGTGCTTGACAACCCTAACCACTCATGCACAAAGGACTCGGGAACACCAAGAGCTTGTAGCCTGATCTGTAGCTGGTCCTAAGTTCAGGCTTTTGGCTGACCAGATGGGTTGTTAAGCTCTTGATTCATTGACATTATGTTCCTAGTCTTTATGTACTAGACTGATGCAGAGTGCTTTTCTCTGGCCTTCTTAATGCCACAAAAAAAACTCTTTCACTCGCTGGCTGTGAGCGTACTCAGTGTTTCACAAATGATGGGTGATGATTAAATGCCACATATTTCTGAGCTGCAAGTGAAGTCAGTTAATAGGAAATTTAAAATCTTGCAATGCTGAGCTTGCTGTCATTTGTTTTTATCACTGTCTTCAAAGTAAAAAAAAAAAACAAACAAACAAAACACAAAAAAAGAGCTAGAAATTCTCTTTTGCAATATGTCAGATAAGCTTTTGAGGGATTCTCTATGTATCGATATTATTGAGGGACTGAAATGATAGACCATCAGTCTAAAATATCCTTTAAGTTTAGATGCAATACAATCCACACGTGAAATTCAATTCACTTGTATGATGTTAGTAATCAAGTGGTATGCAAGAGAAGTCTGGAGACCTCCATGTGCTTCATTTTATCCTTCCAACCCACTGCCTAAACTGCAGGATGCAAAGCTCCCCTGGAGTCATAATATCCTACCTGCAGAGTAGAGAGAGTAGCAGTGCATTACTCAGAGCCCTGGGACAAATGGACTTGCATAAGCTTGCCTCCCTCAGCATCCCTCGTGCAGTCCTTCCACCTGTGCCTCTCCTGGGGATACACAGACACACGCACACAGAAATGAGATGTGACCCTGGAGTGTTTATCATTCTCCTTCCTACCAGCAGACATTTTCATCTAAGAGAATTATTCTCAGTTGTGGGGTAATTTAGGCTTTTTTTATAAGCTAAGAAATTATTTAGGATGGATTAATAGAGCAGAAATCTTGAGAGAGTGGAAATTTTACATTGTCTGAAAAATCTTATTTGTACTATAGATTTACAAACAATAGTAGGGACTTTTTTTTTAAGTCTAAACAACATGAACAACAATATTAGCATTGATCAATGTCCACCAATCATTTGACTCAAAACATATTTTTTCTCTAATATTTAGTTGAAAATATTTAAATCATATTTTAAAAGCATAACCAGTCATCAAAAGAACAAACTGACCACCTTTTTTCCTTTTGCTGACAGTAGAGAGCATTAGGTTTGGTGCAATTCTACCATTGCATGTAAGTTTTGCTTAAAAATCACAGCAAAATTCACAGGAGCCTAAAGAGAAAATCCCTGTCATGTGGTAAGCCATAGTCCCACTTGGGGTCTCCATTTAGTTTAAAATGGCTTAACAACTGTCAATCTGAAGAAACAAGTTTGGAATAACAATGACCATCTCATCCTGTTTATTGATTTTAGCTTTTTTATTATGTTTTATCCAGTGTGCTAAAATTCAGACCCTCAGTAGTTTTCAGATATACTCACAGAAAAACTTCAACACAAGGGGATGGATTTTGAATAGATTTTTCCTGGGTAACTAATAACAAAACAAAACAAAAGTTCAACAACAGTTGGTTCTCCTTATAAGAAGCATTGTCAAGTATGAAGCTATAAATATAAAATAAAGATTATAAATAGTCAGTGTTGGCTTTAGAAAGTTTCTCTTTAATACAAAACTGGAGGAAGGTGCTGATCTTGGGGATGACCTGAGTTCCTGATCTGTTTCTCATTAACTTTGAACTCTCAATCTAGGAAAACATCATTGCTTTCACTTAAATATCATGATCAATTAGTTTCTCATTTTTTTCTGTTGACTGTGTGTTTGCATTACTTGTTTTATTCAGTTTTTCTTTTTGCCATCAGAGATCTCCATTTTTTTTCCTGAGTTAAATGTACATCTTCACCCACCCATTGATGTTCTGTCATTTCCGCCAACCCTTATACAATGGGAGAGTTCAATAGAAGTTTCATTATTCCTTTACCACAAAGACAGAATTGTTCTGGGCAGCTTGGTTTAATAGTAGAGGAGAAGGTGTGAAGAGATGTCTGTTGAGCTAGCAGCTTTGAGAACAAACTGACAAAGTTACAGTGACAGAAGGAAAAGTCCCTGGGAATGAGAAGCCAAACAGCAGGAAAAGCAAAACCAAGTGAACAATAATAAAGATTTCAACAGAATCCCAAATCAGGACTGAAGGTGGGGAAAAAAAAAAAAAAAAAAAAAAAAGGAATAATAAAATTCACAGCTGCCAAAAGGGGTTAGCCTTCTTCTTTTATAGCATCCATGTGAAACCGACAGTACAATATCAGCTGAATGCAGCAGTTACATGTTTGCCATTTAGGATTTATGTCATAGTGTGTCCTATCTATCAGCTTGGGCTTGAAAGCAGCTGCTATGACATAAATCACCACTAAATATTTGCATAAAAAGGAGAAAGTAGGAGGCATTTTTTCTTTTCCTTCCCCCCTCTCTTTTTTTCTTTTTCTTTTTTTTTTTTTTTTTTGGGTGGGGGTGGGGGAATCGAGGTGTGAGGAAGAGAAGGTGGATGGGATTTAAAAAAATTAAAAGAAGAAAGATATCAGTCTTTAACATTTTGCATCATTCTCAGCCTTCAGAAGACAAGTGTCTGCAAAGTTTTATGTGCCACCCAGTTTTTTGAAACTAAGCAGCAACAACCATGCAACCTCTGTTCCAAATCTGCAAACAGTCAAGGAAGAGTGTATACAGTTTTTAATGTCTCATATCTTTTTTGTGGATAGTGTCTGTGATGTTAGAGTGGATAATGTTTGCTAAATACTCTAGATTAAGAGCAGGGAAAGGTTTTGATTCTGCTGTTGCCATTGCTATTTAAATAGATGACTATGTAACAGTTGTCATATGTTCACTCAGGCTCTGACTCTGTCTTTTTGTTATTGTTGATTTTGTTGTCTTTGGTTCTGTTCTGCTTTCTGTCCTTTTGCTGTTGCTGTTTATTGCAGAAGAAGTTGGAGCTCAGAAGTGCCTGCGCCCTATATATCTGTCCCATATATCCCACAAACTGATCTGATATAAACTTGATAAAAATGCTAGCACTTCATTTACTGGTATCATTTGTCACTCTTCTAAGTGAGTTAGAAGTACTTTGGTAAAACATATGGCCTTAAAGGTAGTAGAAGCTGATCAGAATTTCCATCTGGTTTTAATGTGCCTTGGGTTTAATTCACCCAGTGCTGCCTGACAGTCAGACAGTGTGAGCCAGTTGTTGGTCTCCCTGGCTAGTCAAAGGACAGAGATAGGCACCTTCTTCCTATTTCTATTTTTCCACTGACTCTAGAGAAGGATTTAATTTTTAGGTGACTAAATTACACAAGATGAAGGTCACACTTTGTAGGTCCATTCATGAAGACCGTTGTTTAGACACTGCTGCTACATGCTACTGAAAGTCTCTAAATACGGAGGGACAAGACACCCTGGTAATGCCATCTTTCATCACTTGTTCTGTACCTAAAGTATTGGTATACAGCTTTTATTCTTTCTTATATTTATTAACAAAATAAGACTTTGGTTTTAAATATTAAGGAAGAAGAAATACATTGGGGTGAAACGATAAAACTATTAATGCATGTTTTTACAAATTGCACTGCTCTATGGGTGCTCCATAAAACCTCAATAATTTGTTGTACTTATTTTGTTCTATCAATAAACATCAAAACAAAACCTATAAACACAAAACACATCCTTACACAATTTAAAACATAGCTGTTGTACTTAATGGTGAGAAAATTTAAGAAGTGCTAGTAAGTATTTAATTACAAATAAAGGGGTTTGTGCCATAACTATATTTTTCTCTAGACTCATCTAGTCATTCAAGCTTTCTCCCTATCCTGCCTTTTAACAGTCAATATAGCTAAAATAGAGGTTAACTCTGACAACTATAATTGTCAGCTTTTGGGCATGAGTTAGAATTGAGGTCTGCCTTGTCCAACAGTGAGTTACCCTTAGTCCTGTAACACGATGGCAGGTTACACATAGCTGTATAATAGAGATTTGACTGGGTACATTTAAGACAGTTTTGACTAATCTATTCTAGTACTACTATATATTTATTTACATTTGGAAAATAGAGTTGTTTTCTTGAAATTATAATACCACATTCTGGCATCTCATGACGTTGTTTCCTCTATGTGTACCTTTTTCTTTTTCCCCCCTTTTACACTCCTACAAAAGCTTATTTTCTTGTTTAAGCATGGGCATGACCTTAATCCAAAATGTTTGAGAATTTGGTTAGAGATGGAGGAATTACAACAAAAACACTATTCCCATTTTCCTCTCTTGTCTCTTTCAATCCCTTTGCTGTTTAGTGGGTAGCTGTGACAAGTCAAACTGCTGAGTGCTCTCCTAGGCATGGGCAGCTAATTCAGTGATTTGAGATCCGTAGTTTTTTCTATGGTCTCAGCATGAATGGCTCCTCAGACTGTACTACTCTGACAGTAGGACTGCATTTATTTGCAGGAAGATGTTCAGCATTTCAGCCACTTTCTATGGCTGTTACTGAATGTCTTCTCCTAAACTGATTTGTAAAGTTTCTCTGCATGAAGGGTGCTATAGTAGACAAGAAAATTGCAATAAATGCTCACAAAAATAAATGGTTCTTCTGGGCAGCAATGGCAGGGGGCAGAAGAACTCCTTATGTTAAGTAGAGCTAAGATTGCATTCAGCATCTGGCTTCATAAAGCATGTATGAAATATGCGGTAAAAACATGGAAAGACCCACAGGATTCCACAAGTTCCACCCCAGGAGCCAGCACTGTTTAACAAAAACAGGTTATTTAGGCATGGTTTCTACCGTGGGGAGAAGAACAAAGGAAAAACCAAGACACAGTCTTCATTTCCTGCATTGGGTCTATTAAACATTAAACATTTCTTTTTCAGATGCAAAAGTAGTAGCAGACAAAGAATTCTGTATAGATCTGCTTTTTATCCACTGAAATGTTAGGTTTTTTCAATAATTGAATTATGTAATGTTCTGTATTTACTTTTTTATTAAAAAAATAAATTATAGGCCATTTCAGAGCCAGTATTAATCTTTCTTATTACTTTGTTCCACTGGAAAAAAAATTAAAATAGCTAGGAATCTTTTCAGCAATATAAATGACCCTTTTTGAGAATTTTATGTCACAGATAAACTGTGAAATTAGCCATTTTTTGCCTTAATCATTCCTCCAGTTTGCTAACAGTGATTAATACAGTACCCTAATTATCCATGTCCCAATAGTTTCGTATCAGTTACAGAAAATTTGTGGTTTAAAGCAAAAATCTGATGATGATATAGTCACAATTTAGCCTTACTAATAGCAAGTGAGATGTTTTTTTCTTTAACATGTATGTATGAAGGGGGGAGAAAAAGAGTGTTATCAGTATCTGAAAGCTAAAAGAATGCATTCTAAAACATGAAGGAAGAGCCAGTGTAGGGGACAATATTTTCAAATCTATGGGTTTGTTTTTCAGAGATGCTTTGCTTTCTCACCAAGGACATCTCGCTGAAAGTTAAGGCAGACACATAATAAACACAAAGTGTCAAAAAGGATATTTACACAAAATTTAAGAGTCTAACACCAGGAAAAATAAGCCCTGTTGTCTCCAGCGTATGAGACATGCTAAAGCTCCTTGTCTCCAAGTGTTTTACTGCTGTCCATGCCCAGCTGAATCCCTTCCTTTGCTAAGCCACATACCTCAGCCTTCATCTGGGTCTATCTGGAAAGCCTTAGGGTGTTGGAGATTTGCATACAGGGATGACAGCTATAATACAGAATTTATGTACAACATTTTGGAGTAGCAGCGGAAAGCCAGGCCAGGCCATTGCACAGTATCTGATAGCCCATCCACCACAGAGAAGCAATGCCCAATTAATTTGCAGAATATTATTACTGTAATCACAAGCTTCAAAACTCCTGAAAGCTGCCTATCAGACCAGTAACGGGATAGACAAAATGGTAGCATGTGTCATATGTCCTATTGAAGTTTGATCACTGATAAATCAGGAATATGAGAGTCATGGATTTAGAAGGATGACTGTTGAGAAAACATGACTATCATGAGTCAAATGTTTGGTAAGAGGCAAATTGAACTATAGGGTATTTATTTCAGATGAAATAATCATGAGATGATTATCAAAGCGAATCAGAAATAATCATCACCACATGACCTTTTTTTATGTACACAAGGCTATTTAAAACTTTGAAACCCAGCTTCAAATAGGCAAAAAAGCAAAAGAAAGGGCTAATAAAAATTACACTATTCGTATGTGTTCTATAGATAGTTCTTGTGTCTGTAGAACAGTTAAGATGATATTACAATAAAAATGACTCAGGATCACAAACCAAAGAGTTCTAGTGAGCAGCTAGAAGTAAGGAAGGACAACATCTTTGCCAAGAGAAGTTACCTGGCTTTATCTTACTGTGAAATTCCACTGGTTTGTGTCACTTATTTGTCCCTGTCTGGGGTGGAGTAGAACAGAGCAGATGTTGAAGAAGTGTAGGGAAAGGGTCAGGGAGTGGAGAATTTGAATGACAGTTTCTGCATGGATAGGAACGCAGTATCTTCAGGAGAAAATTATCTCATACAGAAACATGTTTTCCATAGGAAAAAAAACAAACATGGAAGCAGAAATTTAGAGTTCCTTAAGGATATCAGATGTTAATTCCCATGGAATGGGAATCCAGAGTTTTAGGAAATTATTGCTGTATCATGTGGCCAAAAAGTTGGAGGGCACCCAAGTACAAATATTTGGTTGTTGCCCTGTGGGTCAAATGTGTATGTGTGACAGAGAAAGAGAGAGAGAGCATTCTGAATGGGCTGCAGCCTAGCTGGACATGTGCAGATGATATGCAGGGGAAAGTCATTGCCCAAACAGAAGGAAATTATTCATTCCTAGGGCAATTTCTGGTGCAGTAGAGCCACTATCAGCAACTATGAGGAGGTGCACTAAAGGAGTCTACCCAGATGCGTATTTTATTTGTTGGGAGACACTGACAGCTGATACTCCTTTTGGATGTGGTATCTGCAATAAATTCCAGAAAGAGACAGAAGCAAGAAAGAAGTAAAAGGTAATCCTTCAGAAGAGTGTCCAAACATGACAGTAGAAGAACTGTAAAGTACACAGTGACCACACAGAAATAGTCCCAACTGAGTTACATACACACACACACACACACAGAGCCATTATGGTATGCCTCCTATTTCCTCAGGACCTCAATATTTTATAACCTTCATCTCACTCTTTGGTCCAATAATCAGGCCTGGCCATGAAAACAAGTGATGTATCCAGTTATGGTTGGTGTACCCTTGACATGACTGCAGAATTCAGACAATTGGACACAGAACCTTATCACAAACAATCATTTTCACATTCTCTATTGCTTTTATTATCTGAAAGGAGAATTGTATTCATGAATGCAAGTGATGCTTCCTCCAGCAGATAGCATTGCGTTTTCATTGTACTTACCTTCACTTCTGATCACTGATCAGAGAAACTAGAAGAAATTTAAGTCCTTTATGTGTATCTTGAAGCTGTTATTTGTAATATCCCAGTGAAGCATTTGATTTCAATATAATGAACTCAAAAGACTGATCTAGGTGTGCAGAGCCCCTAAGTCAGGCAGCAATACGAGCTGCTGTGAACTCAGTGCGTGGCAATATGCACACAAAGTTCTTTATAAAGATCATCTTTGCGGGCAACAAAAAATAAGTCTGGGTAAAGAACCCTAGTGAAAAAATGCTGAACACTTTCAAGACAACCAATCTTGTCACTGAAATCAGAGAAAGACATAATATAAAAGAAGGGGCAAATATATAAAGAACCTACCACTTGGAACTTGATTGTTATAGCTATACTAGAAGTGCCACTCTGTAAAGAAGCAGAAGGGCTATGCAGTGACGGCTTTGATGCCCAGGGTAGAAAGACCTGAAGTGACTGATTACAGCAAGCCCATGGGGAGCTATTTGAAAAGTGAGCACAAGCAGAATACACCCTGCTGCAGTTTTTCTGTGATTGTGTCTCTAATGCATTAAATTTCAATAGCTCCTCTTACACAGCTCATAGAATGAGACACGAAGATTTTCTCTCTTCTTACTAAAATTCTTCGGAAATCCTATTTCATTTTTCCACCTACTGCTTTAAAAATGTAACATAGAGCATACAAAAGTTTATTGTGCTACACTATTTTACCATTTTATTCATTTTCATAATGTAACCTCAAGATTTGTAAAAAAATGGGCTGTAGTGGATTTGTGAAGTTGTATTATAATGTTTAGGTTAACTCTGATTTACAACTGAAACTGGATTTCCATTTTAATGGAGAAAAAAACCCCAGCAGAAATAATCAGTAAAATAGTAAGTGCTGTCCAGCGAAATTATATTTGTTGTCTTTTGATCTGTCTTTACAATTATGCTTCAAAACCAGATCTGAAAATAATTACTCAAAATCTTTCATTATATCAAATGCCTTCATTATGTTGATAATGATTTTTTCCAGAAAAGACAGCTTTTAGCACTTCAGAATCATCTAAAAAGTGTCACAAGTCCTCATCAATGGGAAAATGTTAAACTTTTAAGTATACATACCCATTTGGTACACCATTAACCAATTGCTTAAATCTTTCCTTTATGATAGGTATATAATGGTTCTCCACAGTGAACAAAAATAAAATCAATAAAAATATTGATTTTTTAAATGTTCTTTGACCTATTTCTCTCATTTCCAAGTATTATTAAATTCCATATATATATTTTTACTGATAGCATCATTGGCACAGTAATTATTTTATATGAGGCTTTCACAAGAACTCACCAGTTACACTTCTTGTCTCTGTACTGGGTTTCTCTAAATGTAATCACTATGGACTAGATAGTGATTACAAGGATGCTGCCCTGAGTACTGAACAACCTTTATGACCATTGAGGAAATATCTCAAGGACGAAACTGAACCACAAGTTTCTTGATATTTCTTCCTTGAACTCCAACAGGGAATCAAAAACTGTGAGGGTAGTCAGCATTTATCCTTCTTGCTCTCCTTTGGGAAGGGAGTAAATATACTATGTAGGAACTGTCTTTTCACCTGCACTACCCAAAACTCTTCTAAAGTTCAGAACCTGTATAAAGGATTTCCTGCTTCTATATTCTTCATAATCTTTGGATTTTTTGAAGGTCTCCAGAGGAAAATGTGTTTACCTAAATTTACATCTGCACCAGACATAATCATCCCTCTTGATAACTGAAAAATCTCTCTTTTATTGGGAATGACTGAAGAGGCCCCTAAACATTTGCTATAAATTGTGTGCTTAAATTAGGTAGACTGAATTCCACCCACTTACTTCTCAGGGTTTATATTTATTAAAAGAATGAATGTTGTTTTAGCCAGTTATTAAAATACTGATTATATAGTATCATATTCTAATCTATTACAACACTACTCTGACATGTTGTCTCTTTTTTTTCTTGCCCAAGTTTAGTCACTAGGTCTGTGATACTATCATCCATAAATGAATATATCCCACAATTCTAAAGTCTGTAAGCCAATCTATTCCCACTAAAACAAATGCATATTTCAGGAAGACACAGCATTCTAGAACTGTAATCCGTTTAAGTGAGAACAGTGTTCCACATCCGACCTTTCTAACTTCACTGAATACAGCTTAGCAGCTATACTCTGCTATTTCCAATCATTCTTGTTAGCTCCTTCCTACCCTGTCTGTGTCTGTGAAGCATCACCCTTTACAATATTTGGACTGGACAGAACTCTAAAAGTTGTGTTCTCTGTAAGGTGAGAAACAATAGAAATGTCAGACCTGTCATTCCACTCACTCTGTAAAACATATAACCCGAGCCCAAAAATCTCACTCTCCTCTTTGTTCAGCAGCCTGGCTTCCATAACTGTGACATATCACCTAATGCTCCAAACAGAAAAGCATAACTGACTCAAATTCTCAAGCATACTGGAACTTGCTCAGATAAAACCAAGTCCCAAAGCTTACTGTGAGCCACAGCTTCTGCTCTGATGCAAGCGATATTTCTACCCACTTTTCTGCCATAGAAACATGTAGAGGTAACCAAATACTTATTTAAACAAACGAACCCCCAAATGCTTTCCTACACCATAGAGTGCAGATACACTTATTTCAATTGTGAGTGGTAAAAGTAATTCATTCTTTGTGACCTGCTATTCAGAATAATTAATTGTTCTGTAAAGCACAGAGATCAATATCACTAAAAACATTTAAACATCCAGCATGGGTCTGAATAATCCTCTGAAGATCTGAACTTAAGGTTGTTCCTCAGGCAGTTCATCTTAGCCAAGTTCTGTCTCACACGACACTGGGACATCTATAGTCAGAGTAACACCCAGGGGCTCACCTAACTGTATGCATTGTCTGCATAGTTGCCTACATCTGGCTATGAACTTTTGCCTCTCTCATTGACAACTCACTGACAAAAGACCTCCAGAGAAAAATTAATCTCATGTCTCCTTTGGGACTAATTGTGCTGTAAAAATTCATGTTTCTCTTCACAGATTATAAAGCCGTATGGCCAAATATAGTCATCAGCTTTAGACATCTGCATTCCAACTTTGGTACCTAAAGAACTTTGGAAAATGTGTTATGAACTTGAGAAAAGCCAGAGATGTTTTGGCAGGACTGTGTGAGGAAGTCAGTGCTAATGCTGACTGTGCCCTCCCTGCTCTGTAAATAGATATCTAAGCCTACCAAAAATCTTTTCAGAGCACTAAATTCACACTCTAAACAGTAACTTTCTTTCCTTCACTTTACCATTGCTCATATTGGTGTTTGCCACTACTACCCTTAGCTTCCTGCCAGTGATTAAACTTGCAATTATTTCAGCTATCCTGTATTATTCCTCTGATGTTTTTTATCAGTATGTAGTTCATAATTCATAGGTTCCTGGTATGCTTTTTCTGACCTGAACTTGCTGTTGTTCTTACTGGTTCCATCAGGGCATGCCTTCACACATTAATTGTTATCACAAGATTTTCAACCATAAATATAAACATAAGCCAAATGAATTATAGTTCACATGGCAGTTTCTTTTTATCTACCCTTTTTGTAAATTGTTTTCCCAGTCCATGTCCAGAAGAAGTATCATTTACTCTCTGCGGAGAGTTAATTTTGATTTTGAGAAGCAATTTTACATTGATGTCCTGTTGTCAATAAGTCTGCTTTCTACTGCTTTAACCATCTTTTCCAGTGAATCTGTTGGAGATCCTTCAAGGTTAAAAAATCACTAATTTTCTTCAAAATTAACAGGGGGGCAGTACCCACGATACTAGTTTGTAAATATGGTGGGTACCAACTTGAAAAGGTAAGATGGAGCCTGGAGAGATTATGGCCTCAAATCTCTCGCACTGGTTTAAATTTCACTGTGGGAGATTCATATAATATCTCTTAATTTCACTTAGCAACACACGGTTATTGAGTGAATTTCTAGAGTGGTTTTCTTTATTGTAAATACTAACTTCTGATGGTGTAGCTCACTGTAGCTCTGACAGCAGATTTTCCCTACAATACTGGGTCTCCTTTCATTCTCTTGACTCGTACAGTCACATTTTTTTCTCCTTACCACCTCAAGATTCTCTACAAGTAGACTGTTTCAGCTGCCTGGTATAAATGGTAGAGAGAAGCGACTGTATGACAGTTAGACACAGATTTCAAATATGTGGTTGCATTTCAGTTTGCATCCATGGTACACTGACTCCAGTCTATCGATCTTCCTTTTGTAAATTGTACCAGGCCATGTACCAGCCATGATTCCTTTACAACACTTGCTTTCTTTGAATTTCTTCCTGCATTCAGGAGTATCTCTGGCAGAAATTCCTCCACAATACTGATTTTTTTACTCTTCTAATCCTTATTTAGTCTTGCCATCTTCTAAGCTAAACATTTCAGCACTTTCCGTTTATTTCACTCAGTTGCTCTTTGTATCCCACACAAATAATTTGTCTTCATTTTCAAGGCTGTCTTGCATTTTTCTCACTCTGTCTGTCACTAATACAAACTTTATAGTCTGTTTGCTGCATTTTCAAACACCTTCATATTTTCTCCTAGTCTGGCCAGGTGTTGTGGTTTAACCCCAGCCAGCCATTAAGTATCATGCAGCTTCTTGCTCGCTCCCCACCCCCACAGAGGGATGGGGAGGAGAAGCAGGAAGGAATGTAAAACCCAAGGACTGAGATAAGAATAATTTAATAATTAAATAAAATAGGGAAAAAACCCCAATCATAATAACAGCAATAATAATAATAATTAAAATCATAATGAAAAGGAGGCAGAAGGGGAGAGGAACAAACTCCAACGGGAAGGAAGAAAAGAAAACATGTGATGAACAATACAACTGCTCACCACCCACTGGCTGATGCCCAGCCAGTCCCTGAGCAGTGACCACAGGTCCTGGACAGCTACCCCCAGTTCACATACTCAGTATGACATTCCATGGAATACTCTTTGGCCACTTCAGATCAGCTGTCCTGGCTGTGTACCCTCCCAATTTCTTGTGCCCCTCCAGCCCTCTCACTGGCAGGGCCTGAGAAACCAAAACTCCTGTACTTAGGATAAATATTGCTTAGCAACAACTAACAAATTCTGTGTGTTATCAACATTATTCTCATATTAAATCCCAAACATAAGATTTTACCTGCTACTGAGAAAGAAACAAACTCTATCCTAGCTGAAACCAGGACACTAGGTTTTGGAGGAACCCAATTTAAATTACCTCAGTATTCAATATTCCTTAAAATACAACTTCAGAAGTTTCTTTTGCTGAGAGCTGCTAGAAATAGTGACTTATCAACAGGCAGTAGAGCACTGACATAATTTCTATCTGGTGTTTCTGTCATGATCTATATTCCTTACTTGATTTATTCGAATCTTGGACAGTCTTGTCTGTCTATGTGCATTGTACTTTTGTTCTCTGAGGTACATAATGCAATTTTTTATTCAAAAAGTGTGGCTTTGGTTTGTGTCTATACAGTGCCTAGTATTAGTCCATTAATGGACTTCACAGCCATCAGGATGATGGTAAATTTTTTACAGTAACTATTTTTGGTCATTCATGTAGTAGGTGAGACATTACTAGGAATAGTTCATTTTATATTAAACCAGAGAACAGTTTATTATATTGTTTAAAATGCTGTATGCTACAGATCTCACTAGGACACAAAAATTAATAAAAAAAAAAAAGATAAAAAAAGTTTTTTCAGAATAAAAAATCCACCATCTGGGTAACAATGCTATGATTTTACTGATTATATCTATTATAATCCTCTAAGATACATTTGTTAGTACAAACCCATGAATTCTTATAGTTTTTTGTGCGGGGATTTTTCTGATTATACAGTAGACTTAAATAACATCTATTAATTATTTCTACTCTTGAGAAAATGAAAACAAATCCTTGATATCTTTTCTGTCATTTGTTGATGTTCAAAGTTTCAATAAGCAACGTTCATACAATAAATGTGTGCTAACACTTTATTTATTTGTAACTATGTAATGTAAGAAGACTCCTATTTTCTAATTCTAGCCTACTTTTAATAAGGTATATATCTGAGTCTGTGGAAATACCAAGTTAGCAAAATCTGCCTCTTTACATCTATGTAATGCTTTCTTTCAATTAATGCGTCTTATATTGTCATATAAGAAGGCATAATTTGATTAGGTGGTAATGTTGTGTCCAACTGCATCAGTTTGAACTAATCAAAGACTTCAATAATACATGAATTTCCTGCCCTTTGCCTTCATTCCAAAAGGAAGACCATTCAGTCTTTGTAAGGAGTGCACCAAGTTTGAAAAATCTTCCTAAATGAATGTTCCCAGATGGCTGGCTGTTCTGTTTAAACGTAGTCAAAACAGGCAAATCAGTCATTTAATGAAAAGAAAAGACTATTTCCTTCTGGATCTCAATTTGTGTGCATAATTTGGACTCTTGTGCATTTTCATTTCCAGTGGAGAATGTTGTGGAAGAGATTTCAATTTATTTGGAAAACCCAACTGTATTTGGAAGGTATCAGAAGGAGATGAAAAAGAGGGTCTGAGAAAGTTAAATCACACAAAAGGTCAAAGGCGAGAGCTAACAACTGATAAATGCCTCTGAAACTGTGAAGGAGCATCAGACTGTGACAAGCATAGGACTGCAAAAAGAAAGAAACTCAGAAACTGATTTACCTTTTTGCCATTGTCACCCATTAAACTGATAACAGCTCAGATTTCCTGGTAAGATCAATCCTTATATGATATCAGCAAGAGACACCATGAAAGCAAATCAAAATCTAAATGCAAGACAAAAATGGGATTCCAAAAAAAACATTTGTTGAAAAACAGATTTGATGAGAGGTTAAACCTTTCAGGAAATACATCCTGATTTCTCACTTTTAGTTTCTCTTGAGCACAGGAGTTCGTTTGGAAGATTAAAGGACAGGATTGTAATCAGAATTTGAAGATAAATTAATATCTGTAAACTTGCCAGACTGGAATTGAGATTGGCGGGGGGGGGGGGGGGGGGGGGGGGGCGGCGGGGGGTGAGGTTGGAGGGGTGACAAGAAAACAGCTCTAACAAAGGGTTATTTGCTGGAAAAGAAAGAGAATGAGAGTGACACAATGAACTGGTGATGAAGTTCTTCCTTGTTCCTGCCTCAATAGAAGGCTTGGAGTTCTTCTCTCCACCTGTCACCCCAAACACAAACACACACATTTATGAAAAGGCAAAATCAAAAGGCTTGTTCATAACAGGTTATGAAATCAATGTTGCTTTTCAGCAATTTGGGCAAAGAACAGTGCAGATGTAACTAGAGGGTTTTCCTTCCCAGACCTATCTATCTACATAAAGATGGCCTGTAGCATAGAAAAGCTTTGAAATCAGTTACATGAACTAAATATTAGCATCTGGTGCTTTTTGAGACCAGTTTAGTGGTCCTAGGTTATCTGGTATGGCCAACACTACTACTGTCAAAGGCTGCAGATTCTGTAAGTTCTGTATTGAATCTTCCAGCCACAGACAGACATCCTGCATACCTAGAGGTGTCTCAGATGCCGTTGGCTGCATATGTATACACAGATGAATCACTCCTTCCATCTCACAGAGATTTAGGTGTTTAGCATAAATTCTCTTTGTATGCAGTGGACAGACCTCCAAGAAGGGAAATGCATCTTATTTACCTAAGATTAATGGCTCTCTAGAGATGCTTCTTTCTCTTATTGACTACAAAGGAAGCCTAGACCACTATTTTAAATGGACACTTTAGTGACATGCAGTTATGGCTGAGATTAATGTGACTGATCCAGAATTAGGTGACTGTGGAATACGTATTATGGCCTTGGAATCCACAAAGCTCCTAAATGTTTGAATGCTGTTTCTGAAACAACTGATGTTTGTCTGTGTTTTCACCCCTGGGCAAAATATTGAATTGCCTTCTTTCTTGAAAATTAAGCAGTTTTCAATAATGAACTAAAAAACCACAAAAGCTAAAGATGGTATCGTAACCAGTCCTTTTATAAATTCTCAAGTCGGTCTTATAAAACCATCCAAAAAACTGACAAACACCCTCTTCTTTATCATGCTTATTATTTAGTATATGTGAAGCAGTATTGTATCCAGTACATCTTAGGTTAATTTGAGACATATAATAAATATAAGTTCAGCAGTGTTTTCACTGTAAGCCTTATTTTAGGAAGGTCTTCTAAAACATAAAAGAATTGCTATATGCTTAGTTTAGCATCCTGCCATGTCAGATACATATAAGATAAATCTTTCCATTTAACTGTCAGTCTCGGAAACTGCCACTCTTACTATGTTAATGAAATCCCTGTAACAATACAGAACTATAGCTGGAAAAATGTAAAGATGGAACCACTTAATAAAAGGAGTTTTATTAGTACTTCATTCAAAGTAGAGCACAAAAATTTAGCCCATAAATTTGCCTTGTGACAAGAATCCTTTTAACTGGAGGTAAAATTCCTGAAATTCCAGGAATCATAGCTTTAAGAAAAGAAAACCCTACAGAATGAAATGCTGGAAGTTAGTTAGAAGGTGTAGGTGAACAGAAGTCAAGACAACAAACAATTTATGAGGTTGCACCAATGTATAAACTCCAGTAGAAGGAAAAGAAAAAGTAACAGATCAGCCAGGAGTTGTTTGAACTATTGCATAGTATCTACATAAACCTCTGAAACAGGTGACATTATCTTTACTGTCAGTGAAAAGAAATAGACCCTAAAAGGATGTGTCACCTTACTTATTTTACATGTCTACTTCAGGGTGAGGTGAATTGTTTCTTAGAAGAACCTATTTCTCCCCTTTGACTACAAAAAAGGGTAAGGATGCCCACTGTAAGTGTAGACCTTTAAAGACACCTATCCAACAGGAAAGGAACTAAATAGAACTATGCATAAAATCACAGTGTTGACTTCATTTCTCATATGTCCTTATTTGAAGGAACAAAAGGCACACAACAATAAAAAGTTCTTATCCAAGATCGCTACATAATATCTTTTAGTTTATATTATTGAGAATTCAGAGGAAGCAAACAAGTGGTTTCACTTGGGTTATTAGTCAGTGGATTTTTGAAAGATTAATTTGCTTTTTGAAAATCTTGCCGTAATTTATACTAAATATTAATGACCTTACATCAAGATTAAAGGTATGATAAAGTAGTATTAAAGCTGATAAGCCACCAGTAATTTGACTTGAATTGCAATTGGTATTTTCAGGAAACAAGGATATAAAAAGCAATAACACGTCTTATACATGAAACATTGAAATTTTCATGTTCATTTGTATTATTGTTTTTCAGTTTTTAAAAATTTGTGAAGTGGATAATAGCAAGGATTTAAGTGTTCATGTTATAGTCATTTGGAATACTGCATGCATTTGGAATAATGTGTTGATGCTATTAAATATATCCAAGTTAATGACACACAAGGTAGAAAAATAGAAAAATAAATTATTAAACTTTTTACATCAGAAGATATATTTCCATCCAGACCGAATTTATTTATTGTTCAATATTTTAAAAAGATATTAAAATTAAATGAATCCTTCTCATACTCCTCATGGGTGTAAGGCTGGGTTTTTTTGTTGTATTTTTAAATTAGCTTTTTAATCCAACATCCACAGCCAGGTTTGTTGATCTAGTATGCCTGCAAGTGACTGCAGAGCAACCCAGCATGCAGCAGGTCTGGGGTCTTTGTCCTGTCCTATCAAATGACATGCTCAGCTACCTGTGGCTGACATCCCTGTGTTGGTGGGTAAGAGAACAAACACTGTGTACTCTCATAGTCTTTGGTTTGCATGTTCTATTCACACAGAACCGTTCACTTTGCTTGTAGTAAGGCTTTTGATACGGTCCCTCATAGAATCCTTCTGGACAAGTTGTCCAGCTGTGGAATGAGCAGGTTCATGGTGCACTGGGTGAAGAACTGGCTGAATGACAAGGCTCAAAGGGATGAGCAAATGGGGCTGCAACTGGCTGGCAACGAGTTGCCAGTGGTGTTCCTCAGGGCTCAAGCTTAGGGTCTAACCTGTTCAGTGGTTTTTATCAATGATCTAGATGCAGCAGCTGAGTGCACCATTAGCAAGTTTGCTGATGATACCAAACTGGGAAGTGCCGTTGACTCTCTTGAGGGACAAGAGGCCTTGTGGAGGGATTTGGATAGACTAGAGCACTGGGCAATCATCAATAACATGAAATTTAACAAGTCCAAATTCTGCACCTAGGGTGGAGCAACACCAGGCACGAGTATAAACTGGGAGAAGAGTGGCTGGATTGCAGCCCTGTGGAAAGGGATCTGGGGGTGCTGGCTGACAGCAGGCTCAGCATGAGCCAGCAGTGTGCCCTGGCAGCCAGGAGGGCAAACTGCATCCGGGGGTGCATCAAACACAGCATGACCAGCTGGTAACAAGAGGTGATTATCCTGCTCACCTTAAACACGCCGTGTAGTTCTGGGCCCCACAATTTAAGAAAACTGTGAAGGTCCTTGAATGCATCCAGAGGAGGCCAACAAAGCTGGTGAGAGGGATGGAAGAAATATCCTGTAAGGAGCAGCTAAGGACTTTGGGTATTTCTAGTTTGGAGAAAAGGAGGGTGAGGGGCAACCTCGTTGCTCTCTGTGGCTTCCTGAGGAGGGGAAGCAGAGATGGAGCTGCCAATCTCTTCTCCCTGGTATCCAGGAATAGGACACATGGGAATACATCAAAGCTGTGTCAGAGGAGGTTTAGACTTGACATTAGGAAGCATTTCTTTGAGAGGGTGGTCAAACACTGAAACAGTCTTCCTAGAGAGGTGCTTAATGCCCTAAGCCGGCCGGCATTCAAGAGACATTTGGATAATGCCCTTAATAACATGCTTTAATTTTTGGTCAGCCCTGAAGACGTCAGGCATTTGGACTAGACGATTGTTGTAGGTCCCTTCCAATTGAACTATTCTATGCTAATCTGTTCTGTTCTATTCCATATCAGGTAGGAAAACTTGTCTCTTGTGAAAAAATCAGAGGAATGGAACTTTTTATATTTATTACAAATAAAACTCCGAATACCTAAAATGAAAATTCTGTCTTCCGTACCACATTTCTCACATTCACTGCTAGTGTAGCTTGTTGAGAATTGAGAAATAGATACTTGGGAATGCTGCAATAAGAAAAGAAAAGCAAATACCCAGAAGAAAGCATAATGGAAGACAAGACTCATTCCTTCAGAGAGTTCTTAAAAATGGGAGGATGGGGGCAGGAAAAGAAAGAGTCTAAGAAAACTAAGTGCTTTTTGCTGGAATTGTTTGCTAAGAAGAAGAAAAAAAAGGCTGGAGGAAGGAGATGGTAACAAACAAAGAGGCAGAGTGCACATGGTGACATTACTGAAAGGAACTGTTTAAGAGATGTAAAAAAACAGTCAGAAGCAAAATTTCTATAGTAAGCCAAGAAAGTTAGCTGTTTGGCAATAGCTCTTGGTGGAGCATCTTATTTACAACACCTTTGAAAAAGCCCTCCTTTTGTTCCCCAGTGGCTAAGTGGTGCAAAGTTTCAATAACATTTTTATTGTCAATGATTAAATAGAATTATTTGTCATTATTTTTAAGATATCACAGCTCTATGAGAACACTTAGTTACACTGCAGTAAGGAATTAACATATTCTTTTCCCTGCAAAAATACATATTAGAATGTCAATCTTTTTTTTCTTCTTTTCTGAAAGTTGCTATTCCATCTGGGGCTTTGGGACATCTGGGCTATTTACTATAATTCCAACATCTTTTCTTAATAAATGTGCTAGATTCTTTTATACAATGGAAACTTTTCAGAAGACTGTTATACTAATATAACATCTTAATTAACTCTTAATAATTTTAAGAAGTCTCTTCCTGTCCTATTGGAACTAATAGGCAAGTCTATAAGAATGCCTATGAGATTTAATATTTCTAACATTAAAATATGCTAGAGTAATATCCAGAAAAATGCAGAGAAGTAGGCTGCGTGATAGGTCAGCCATCATCTGGAAAAAATGAGACTGAACAAATCTAAGTCTAAAGGGAATTAAAGAAAAAACAGCACAGGTATTAAATAAGATGCAGGCTACAGATAATTATTTTTGTTAGGCCAAGCTTTAATCAGGCTTATAATTGTTTTTGTATACTAACCATATGGGTCAGCAGGAGACATAAAAATAGATTAGAGGTAATTCATTCTGCTGAACTGAGAATGTAATGTGTTATGGTTTTGTATTAACATTAAACAAGGGGTAGGAAATGAAATGTCATTAAGATTAATGTTGAATTATGAGATGTGAAAGTTTTGATGTACTTCTGTGCAAGGATCCTGGGCATTTAAATACTACCCACACATCTAGCACCCATTTCAAAAGAAATTTATGTCCAAGTTCTCAACAAATTTCTAAGAAACTTGTTTTCACTCCATTTGCCTAAAGGATCTAATGCCAGGTCAGGGCAAAAGGGAAATGAATCTGTTCTGTCTCTGAACAATTCTCTTAACGTGATTAGTTTCCTTTTCTTCCAGAAGTGCTTGGGAAGAAAAAAAGACTAGCTTAATTTGAGGATGAAAAGCAGGGGGTGCAAACAACTACCTTCATTGAAGTTTGCTGGATGGTTCCATACAGCTGAAATTTCAAATTGTGAGAAGCAATGAGACATTATCTGCCAGACAGAAAAGCTGTTTATATATTGCAAATTGTAAAAATTACACCTGTCTTACACAGAAATGGAGAATATGTTCTGAAGTAAATGTTACATAAAAGGACACCCCTAACATCAAGAAAACAGCAGTTTCGATGTAAAGGAAGTAACCTTCCCTATATCAGAGGCCTCATCCTAATATTTTTCAAATATGTAAATCTCATAAAATATCCCAGTAACTACTACAGACCTGAGTAAATGTAGCAGAACTGACTTCTGATATAAGAATTTTTTTCTAAAACCCACTGAAGCCTGTTTGTTGACATCAACAGATTCTGAGTGAGGTCTTTAGTGAGTACTGCTCACTTAACAGTTGTATAAAAATAGGAAGGGAATAAATGTTAAGAATACAAATATGAAGCATATACAGTAGATACTTGCTTTATACGCTAACTTGGCCTGATGTTTCACAATAGCTGTCAATGAAGAACAAGAGTAAGGGTGATTAAGCAGTAATGGCTTTGATATAATACTTCAGAGAAAAATCCGTTGTTATGATTGGCTGTTATCATCTATTTCCCTGATAAAAGATTACTAACATAAGCAGAAAACCTCATCAAATGTTCTAAATTTTAACAGGCCACTGCAAACCTGTATAATAAAGACACACTTCAGTAGAAAGTGACCAAAGAAATCAAAAGCAAATATGGCTTCGATTTTATCAGCTCCTCCTATAATTCTTGCTATTTTTGAAGTATGCCTGCACTTCACTTTAATATAGCAGCTACTTATATCCAGGAATCATTTCTCTATGAGTTGTCCAATAGGAAAATAAAGCTATAATTATAGTGCATAAATATATCCAATGAACACTTTATAATGACAAGATGTATTCACTGTATAGACCAGCCTAAATGCCCTGCACCAGATTTTTCTAACAGTACAGTATCTTACATATGCTTACACACATAAATATACTCCACTAATTGAAATAAGTTTGTGCTATACTGATAAAATCTGAGAAAAGATGAACAAATATTTAGGTTTTGGGCCTTTAAACTGTATTGTCTACTAAATAGGCATCACATAACTTTGTTCTATTTGGAAGACAAATCTTGTAAGCTTGGAAGTTTTGCACATTTTGCAGCTCTCAATGTTTTTGAATAAGCTTAAAGTATAACAAATGTTTTAAATTATTTTTTCCAGGACTGCAATTTGAATAGGAAGATATTTTTTTAATACACCTACCAAATTTTTTATAAAAGCCTTTTCTGAGTTGATATTATCATTACTGATAACATAATCATTATAGGTATTTTCTAATAAGCAGAATATTTGGTAACATTGAAAAGAGGTGCATTCAAAACTGTGGAGGAAGAAATTACAAAAGCAATGCAGAAAACCAACACCATAAAGGTATCTAGTAGGCAAAGTAAGGCTAGAAAAATATGAAGAAAAATAATTCAGAACATTACTCTAAGATGTGGTAAAAAGACCTAAAAGGTGTGGCAAATGATACAGTTATGTACGGAGACAGATAATGTATGACATGCATGTAGGAGTGAGGTAGTTGAGAAAAACTGCTGGATGGTACTAGAATGATAGAAAAATGTATCAATGTAGTTTTATGTGTTGTAGAAAGCAAATGCAAGCAACAAACGTGAAAGAACCATAAGGGTATGTGCAATATCAAGAGATATATTATTCTTTTAAAGAGACTCATGTTTATAATTTCCTTGGAAGTATGTGTTTCAGTGTCTGTCTCAGTGCAGAATGAGAGCCTCAATACAGTGCAGACTCTCAAGAATCTCACTAACCAGGAGGAAAGCTTGTCTTTCTTTCTGCATAAATGCCTGTCTGAATGTCTGTAAAAGAGATTTCCTACCATGTGAAAATTACGGTCTCTAAAGAGGGAAGAGTTTCTTTCTAATTTTCAAGACTTGCTACCAAATGCTCAACTTGGTGAACTTTTATTATTGTATTGCTCTCTTTTATTCTTTGGGGTTTTTTTTTCCATAAGAAAGCCCTCAGATCACAATAAATAATTTTTGAGCAATTGTTCTAGCTAGACTTTTTGCCCTGTATGTTTCCACTGACTGAAAGTAATAATCACAACACAATTAAAATCAGGAGTGATTCTGAATAATCTGTTCTGGTCATGCCTGAGCAGGAGAAAGCAAGTCTGCACTCTATGTGAGAATTTTATTCAACTGTACAGACGCAGTCATATGCAGAGAGGTTGTAAATAATGTGTGAGGTCCACTCAAGTCTGAAAGACCTAACTCTTTTCTTCTTTGGCACTAGTAAAAATTAGAGGAGACAACATTCTGCTATAATTTATGAAAGCCATCCAGATCAGTGAAACCCTCTTTGTCAAAGTGATTAGTAGAACAACGGTAGCTTGAATAGCTTCACTAGTCTCTGATATCTCTTCACCTTTTTGGTAGCTTTGGTGCTCAAATCACACTTAGAACATTAACCTCTTTTATGAATAAAGGGGGACAACATGTGTGCACCAGATAACCTCAGAAGAAAGAAGTTATTCAGTACAAGTTCCGGATTTCAACAAATACTTCAACACTGCCCTTTGGAAACTTATCTGGCTAGGATTAGGTTAATATCTAAAAAATGAGTTATGCATAAGTGAAATAGTTCTACATTTTCTCCCTTGTTTTTGTTGTGGGAAAGAAGGTGGGTGGAGAACAGTTGGAGCTCACAGAACATATGTCGTTTCTTGCTCTGTAGTACAGCGGGAAACATTAATTACAAAAATGAAAAAAAATGTTAACAGCAGCATCTAAAGTTTTGCTGTTCAGCTTTTTCGTATTACATTACCATACTACAATGGGGGAAAAGATTCAACATGTTCTATTTAGGCTGCTAGAAACCATCTCCCACTTGGACATGAAAAGGGAACGTGGTCATCTTGAGCTGAGCCTTCACCAAAACTCCGACTTGGGCAATGAGACACTAAGAGCTAAAGCAGCCAGGCAGATTAAGACATGACACTTTCAGAACTGCTTTCTAGAGTATGTTAACCACAAATTATGAGCCATAGTTTGCAGCCTGTCCATGAGACCAGCTCTGGGTCTGGACAGAGGGAGCTGTGGGGCTGCTGTGTTCCAGCTCCAGCTCCTTGCCTCCCCTTTCTATGATGAATTTGCCTGAGCTGTTTCAGCGTGCTAACTGTTGTAAAACTATCTACCTCCCTTTTTTTTTTTCTGCCATCTTAGTTTTCTTCAGCACAGGGTTATAGCCTAGTCAAATGGAAGCACTGGGAATGATGGCTGGTGATGGGCAGGAGTGAGGGCAGTCCCTGTCAGGCAGAGCTGACTGCCCCCAGAGGACTCCTTGGTTAAGCTTCTGTCCAGTATCAGGCAATTAGCTGTATGTAGCAGGGCTTGAGGATGTAGCTTCACAAACATTTTTCTTTCAGCAGTACTGCTGATAAGACACTCTCCCCTGCCTGGCCTTCCCTGATTTTTCCTCTTAAGTTGTCACATCAGGTGTGCTGGTACAAGCAGTCTGCACACACACCAGACCATGGTTAAAAGTAGCCCCCAAATTCCCAGGGGTTTCAGTCTGGTATTATAGGAGTTATACGAATGCCAGACTTTGACAGTCCTCCCACTGTCCCACCCTGCTACTTTTCATTTCCAAGAGATAGTTTAGGTCATCTATTTTACAGTCTAGCTCCACAGAACTGCTGCTCTGCACAGCTCAAAGCAAGCTGTGAGCTTCAGCAATCGGGCAAGACCCAACTAAAAGGAGCAAGGGACAACTGGAGCAGCTTACACCCACCTTGTGTCAAAAGCAACGTAATGTTGAATATTGCTGTTCATGCAGGCTCATTTTGTACATCAATTTAATACAAATAAGAGAACTTAAGTGGCCAAAGTAAGGATCCACCTTCCCATCTACCAGTTTCATTGCAGAGTATTTAACTCTGGTGAGGGGATGTAAAGTTAAACACTAAGAATATAGTATCTTAAACTTATATACAAGGTTTTCCCATGCTTGCCTCTCAGAGATTGTAGGCACTTTAAGCTTTAGATAGAAGGTGGGACAAGGGGTTCACCATCTAAATTTTGGGCACAAGTTTCTTAAGCATTCCTCAAGGATCATTTAAGTAGTTCGGTCTCTCTGCATCTGCATTTAATTGGAAATACTTTCTTTCTTGACAACACCTATGGGGAGAAAGAAAAGAATAATAATTAGTTCTGGTCAAACATTTGATGTAAGAACAATACTCTTTCAAAACATGTTGATTCATGGAAGTCCAAGTGTTTGTGGAAACATAATCATTTAAGTAAAAACTTTTAACAAACCTGGAATTTTTTTAGATAGCATTTCTTTCTGACAAGGTCAAGGAAGTTTCCTCTGACTTTGCATTTTGACCTTAATGTTATTATGTATAATTAATATGAAAATAAATAAGAAGTGAAGCATTGAAGTCAAAAGGAAGTACTACCTTGCATCAAAGAATTGCTTTATTCTTATCAAAGTGAAGCATGACCATAAAACTTTTTGAAATTTCTGAAATCACATAGAGAGGAATTTTGTTCATCAGAAAGCACTTGTATTTCTACTTTTATTTGCATCCAGTTGAAACAAAATGTCAGGATGTCATAGTTTCTCCCTGACTGCATATTCTGCTGTTATTTCAAAATGGCTAGATGCAATGCAGGCAGTGGACTCCACAAGGAAATAATGCAATGATATAGTTGGTGTGGTTTCTGTTGACACATTACAGATATGTAGACAAGCTGCTTCTTCAAAACTGGTGGCAAAACAGTTTGCCTTCTGGGAATACAATAAAGATTGCTCTTCAGCCTCTTTTTCACATAGTTCCAAAATCTGAAGTGTCATCCATTACAGTCCGATGCAACCAGTTACACAAAGGTATAAAAGAAGGAGAAAAGAAACATCAGGTGAAATGACTTCTGCAGGAGAAGAGGTCAATTGTATAAGGACTAATTAGTTGAAAAAGAGCCAGCTGATGGGAGGATACTACAGCAGTTTATAAAATCATGGCTAGCAGAGAGCCTTCTGAACAGAAAATGCTGTTTCTCACAATGCAAAAAACAGTTGATAGAGAATATTTTTTCACATACAGCAAATTTAATTGGGGAGTTCATTGGCATTCAATGTTTTATGTAACACAAATATAAATTGTTTCATAAATGATTAGAAAACATCTCTCCTGAAGGAAATGTCTGTCAAGAGCTATTAAACACATGCAGACAAGTGCAACCCCTGCTCAAATAGGTAAGTTGATGGCTGGAAACTGAGAATAAATATTTTGGGAGACATTGTTGGGTACTTAGCTTGTTCTTGCTATCTTTTCATAAGCACCTGTTACTAACTGCCTGAAGATTATAGGGGCTTTTGGTTGCTCTCAATATGGTTCTTCTAATATTTGGTGGGAGTAAAGGTCTTTAACACAGAAAATAAATTTTCAGGGTATCTGTGATTACTGGATAGCCTGCATATATTTCAGAACCTCTCTGGCAAATGAATGGCTGATGTTACTTTACAAAACATAATGCTATCAGCTAGTCTGTGTGCCAATGATGAAACAGGAATGTCAACTTTTTATGTGAAATAAAGGTTCCTTTCTTTGTGCTTGCTTGTTCTTAGCTAAGTGACTACTTTCCTGTATGCATCAAAGCAATCATAGATATTTCTTGTGAAAGTATGCTGCTAAATGCATGAAGTTATTGGATATTAAGATCGAAAACTCTCCCATTTAGAAGTGATATGTATCCCTGTCTACCAAAATTAAAAGAACAAAATCTTTCAGCAGAAATTTTTGTCGATAATTATAGAGGAATTAGACATGCCGAGTTCAGTGAGCAGTTCACTTAAACTGCAAAAATGTCCCTTTTCATCAGGTTACAGCTGGTACAGTGTGAAGTGAGGAAAAAAACCCTCTTGAATGCTCCATGCTGTGCCAATTATCATAGTTCTTCTAATGCTGTTGCAAGTGATATAATTAGCAGTGCTAGCAAGGGCATTGCCTATGAGGTCAGTTTAACCATGTTGTGGCTGTTATAATTACCACTATACTTCTCTGAAAACTGAACTCCCCTACTGTCTTCTGCCCTCCTATTCATAATGTCTTCTTTCTTTCCAAATCTGCAAATATGAGCTCTCTAGTGAGTATGCATACCATTTACATTTTTGTAAATCTGAAATCAAACTACCTTCTGCCTACTTTCTCTTCCCTCTTTGTACAGGGGACTGAATTTTAAAGCTACTACCAGAGCATTTTAGTTAGTAGGAACAATGTTTACAGAGAATGAGGAAAATGGCTCTATTGTTGGAGCTAAAATTTCTTAAAGAGAGTGGAAAGTATCTCCTGGGTTGAGGAACACTATAACCAATCCTATTCAAAAAAATGATAACATGCCTCTGAAAACCAATGGAGCTGGTTGTTCACATTACTCCATTGGGAAGGCTATTCTATAATCTCACTTTTTTTTAAGGTACAGGAAAGCCTTATAATATTCAGCCTATTTTTATTCAAGTAATAACCAATATTTTTTTTAAATAATAAACAACTGGACCTCTACAGAGGGCAGAATGGCAGTGCCAACAATTTCACTTTTATGGTAAGGGGTTATTACACAATCTTATATACACAGCTTTTCTGTTTTCTTTCTGTTTTTCTATTTTTCTCTTGTTTTGGTCAAAGTTCTTATATTTTTATATATATATATATAATATTTTTCTTTTACCATTTGTTGGAAAGCCAGGAATAAGCTATTACATTATGACATTTCTGCAGCATTTTCCATTGGGACATTAATGGTAGGTTATTTATCATTTTGCTGGGAAGGAATAGATTTCCTGTCTCTTCTCTTGGGGAAACCTTGCTTTCACTTGTTTCATTGACTAAATGTGCTCATTATTTAGTCTCAAGTGTATGCCTGGGGTATAGCCCCTGTAATGATTAAGTTTTCCTGGCAAATCAACACTATGGCAAATGTTTATGGTACTTAAATATGTCTCACAGTTCATTTAATTTTCTGTCCTCTCTTGATTAACTTGAAGCTTGCTTTTTCTTTTGTTTGTTTGTTTCTATATCCACTGGTGACATCTCAGCTGTAGCTTTCACGATTAATTGTCATTGTTGTGGTTTTATTATCATAAGCACCTAGGACAGAGAAGACCTTTAATGAATAATTTCCTAAGGGTAACTTTCATATGTTACTTCTCTGTCTATCATGAGATTTGCAGGTTTTACAATGAAGCTAGTTATTTAAAATCTTGCACAGTGGAAAAAAAAAGAAATCACACTTTTCCCATATTCCTGTCACATACACGTTCACACACAGTATGCATAGAGTATTATTCTAGCATTCAGATGCACTGTTGCCAAGTACACAGCTATTTAACTCCTGTGCAAAACTCCTATTAAAAGCTGGCCCTCATCCCTTCACGTAAGCTAAACTACATTTTAGTCATATAAATTATCACTGTGATTTAATGATGTAATTATTTGAAAAATTTAATGAATAATGCAATTATTATCCATCTTGTGGTGCAGTAGTATGCCTTCTAAGCTCCCAGTTATCCTCCTGGTTAGGCAGGAACTGTGGCCAATAGTGGATTAGCTATAAAATTCTCTGCTGGAAACGACTTCATAAAGGCAAATCTTGATTTTACTTCCCAGCCTTTTTTCTAGTGTTTTCTGCCTCAGATTGACATTCAGTTTTCATGTTTCTAAATTAGAGCCAAAATGACCAGTCTCTTCTGCCTGTCAGCACGGCTCAGCAAAACAACATGTAGGCTCCCAGGTGTACAGTGCAAGCCTTCCATGACATAAGTATATGGCGGTGATAGTATTGATAAATAACAGGTCTTGGAAATGAGTTTGCGTATGAAACCCACAATTATCCACACCATTTAATTTTTAGCTCCCTCTCTCATTGTGTTTTGGACCACTACCTATTTCACCACAGGATGAATCTGCTACGGACGGGACAACCCTGCAAGGCTTGTGGATACCAGCCCATGCATTCCACCTGGCCTTGAGGCCAGAAAACAGCCCCTGGACCTCTCCTTCTCAGCATTATAGATAAAATCCAGGAGACTGTAGGTGCACATAATAATACGTTCAAGGGTTCTTAAAGGGTAACAAACAAAGAAGCAGTGTCAGAAAGCAACACAGTAAAACAAATGTAGAGAAAATAGTTTTCATTGTCATTTTTCAATTGAAACTCAAGTTACAGATTCTTTATTGTTGCATAAAATGTTGAGAGGTTTTGAAAGACTGAGACTGCAAGAATTGTAATAAGCTACTAAATATTGTTGCAGGAACACAGAACATACATATTTTATTCTCCCTTTTCTACATAAAAAGAATTTTAAAAATTTGAAGGGGTAAATATAAAACTAATAAATATACAACTAAACAATGGAATTAATTGTTGCAACATGGCACTCTGATCAATATTTATTGCCAATTGTGATAGAAAAATGGGTAATCTGTAGGAAAGAAAATTTCTTGCAATATTTTATTATGAATTTTTCAGTGGTTAATTCATGAAGATTTTGGATTTGGGCCAACATATTCTTGAGTTTTATGTTTTGAAAACACCCAGATTGTTTAGGAAAAGATGACACTGGGTAATATTAAATCGGAGAATAAAAATTTTATTGCCAGACCTAAATCCTTCCCTAAGAGTACAGAAAGAAAAAGTATCAAACACTGTCAGGCATAACCTGCCTTTTTACTAGCAAAGGCTAAGATACTTCTTTTTTCTAGAAGGATAAACTTCATTGTTTCTTTGTCTTGTTGTAACAATTTCAGCTGTCTTCTAAAAAAAAAAAAAACCTAGTAGATTCTGACCAGTATTGGATTCAGATAGAGAGACACACTCAGCCCCAGTCTTATGGTAAAGGGCAGGAAATGAAATTGCATGATCACGATAGGGCAGCCAGGCTTGAGAACCAAGATATGTCCCTTTGAGCCCTATAAATTGTAACTGTCATTTCAGGAAGGAATAATGATCAGTCTCATCCTAGATGGCAATTTCTGTATTTTCACTTAGTTAGATTAACACATTTTGAAGGATTAGATATAAGCACGGATACCATCTGGATCTCCATCCACTGAAACTGACATGAGCTGACACTACTATCACATGAATACATCCCACCTCTGTGCTGACCCTTCTCTGTACTAGCCCTAATAATTACAGCTATGTAGCAAAGTGAATCAGGGCTTAATCCCGGCAAAATTAACCCAGAGTGGAAAAAAGTTTACTTTTTCGCTTGGGTCAAATCCACTGTCATTTTGCATTCCATAAGAGTCCAGACAAAAGCACCATTTTCATTGGGAGAAATAGGCTTCTCAAATCCTACTACATAACTGACTCCCCAGACTTCAGTGGTTTTGAGGTATTGTAAAACAATGAAAAGTAATCACAGAAGCTTCCGAGCACAGGGTACGCTCTAGTCAAGTCTAGGGTAAGCCTAGACAAAATAATGCAACTCTACAGCCAAGAAATCTAATTGATCTAATTGCAGTTGCACAGCATAGGTAACCTGATTAATCCAGAGCCATTTTTAAAATTATTCTAGGATATAAAACTTTTACCAAATAAGTTGCAAATATTTTTAGTGTAAAATTGTTGTTACTAGCACCACATTTTATTTCTTATAGAACTCAATACTTGATTTAGTATGAATCCAGGTATTCACCAAAAAGCTAAACATACAATAGTCATTAATCAGAGAAAAAAAATCAGTTACTAATGGATAAAATGACTTCAAAACTTACAGGTAGAATATGCTAATGCATCCTCACCAATGGCTGAAATGCAATATAGGTTTTTTTCCAGTATTTCTAAAAATTATGTGCCATTCTAAAAGAAGAAATGTATTTAACAAGCAGTAAGATTATTTTTTTCACATGCTGCCAGTATATACATTAAAGGAACTCTTTAGTGATTTATGAAGAGCAGTATGAAGTGGGGAATAAATGGATGTTCAAGCAATCACGTAATTGTAGCAATAATTAGGAAGAAGGTTTGCAATATAAAATAGTTTCAGTACAAAAGAACATTTTCCAGAGTTTTTCTGTCTACTTTAAAAAATTATTTTCTGTAAATTTGGATGGTGATGAAAATATTTGAAATCTCTTTTGCCCATTGAAGACACTAATTTCTAAGATGTCTTCATTCTGAAATGATTCAAAATAGACTGTAATTTCTATATTCTTTCCACCAGCCTTGTTACTTACCGGTATTGCTAAAGAGAATTTGCCACCTTCTGCATAAAACTCTACAGGAATTGGCAATTTAATGAAAAGGAGTTACTGACTAAAGCATATGCCATAGTTTTCCCCTTTAAGTTATAAACAGAGTATTTAGCAAAGGATGAAGTCCAGTAGTGGATTTAGGACCCTACATAGCAGTATTTGAATGCCCTTGCTCTTAAAACATGTAGGCAGAATGTGATCTAAAACTCAGAAAGTTAGGCTTCCCTACAGTATATTTTACGTTAAACAGTCACTTTACAAAAAGCAAAACTAAACCTGAAGGAAGAATCTTGAATCCAGGGTTTCCTCCTTTCAAGGGACTGAGCTACAACAACAAGCTACAGAGTATGTCTTTGTTAGGACTTCCCCTTTCCTAGCCCTGCAAGTCTTGAATTAACTACCAGGGGTGAAAGACAGGAAGGAGATGAAGACTGACCTCTTCTGTCCTTCAGTCATCAATATCTGTTCTTTAAACTGGAAATCAAGTATTCTTCAGGGAGACATGGGACTTACATCTTTCAGTCTAGGGAGGGTACTGAACCCTGGTATCCAAGTTTCTAAGCAAATGCTTTTTCTGATATGTAACTAGGTAAAGGTAGCTAGCATTTAGCTACTAGCATATTAAAAATAATCTGCATATACAACAGCCTGCAGAGAAAAAAAAAAAAATATCAGCCCCTGATGCATATAAGTGTAAAGCCTTCAGCTGTCAGAAGTTCTGCTTGCTTATGTTAGTTTATCCTCAACATGCAGTTAAAGGGATGATGACTATAGACCATAGACCATGCTTTTGTACAGATTATTTTGCCATTAAGCTTTAAAAAATGTTGAGATTACTGAAACTTCATAAGCCTATTATTTTTCACGTAGTTTTAAACAAAACCAGGAGTACATTGGTCTGAAAAAAACCCAACAAAAATTCAACCTTTTTACAACAGATTTCTTTGGTGTCAGATTTGACTTGATTGAAAGTCAAATACTTTCCTTAAGAATAAGAGGTTATTTTTAAAAAGGTGAAAATCATAGACTGTGTTCATACCGATATATTGTGATTGTCTATTCTTTACAACATTGAAGAAAGAGAGAAATATTTTGGTTACACCTGATGAATACATATTTGCTAGTTTACTCAACAGACCTTGCAGAGTCCAAAAGGGAAATTAAATTCAATGTCATGGGCTGAACAGTAGGTAACAAAGAATGTGGGAAATGGCTTTTGTGTTCCTCTCGAGGAAATGTTTAAATATCAGCAGCAACTTCTTCCGTGTTATTAAATTGTTTCAGGTAGAATGTGGGAAAATGCTGTAGAAGCTATTACCTTAATTCTGAATTTCCTAGTCCCAGAGTGTTAAGGATAGATGGAGGTGGAGAAAGAGTGGATGGGAGTCTGTCTTTGTCTTGATTTCTCTGCACCCCTGCCTCAAGTAAATTCCAGGTTATAAGGCAGGAGAGAAAGCTCACTAACCGACAGCCTGAAGGAAACAAACTTTCAGCAAGAGGCCGAATAGCAGACAGAGGAAACATATGCTGGAGAGGTTGCTTTTTAAGTTGTTTTCTCTGTGAATGCAGCTTTTTTAGGACATTATCTGGTAAACAGATTTGCAACCTACTAGTTAGCACACTTTGTCTTTTATGTGGTTTGTCATTTACTTTAATCCAGTTTCAGCAAAGCATACTCTCTTTTTTTCTCCTCTCATCAAATAGGGTTTCTATCCATTAACATCTAGGTATGAGGTAATCAGAGACAAATGCCTTTATTAACTTACTTTGCCACTGTACTACTTTGGGTGGGTTAGATCATGAATAGAAGCATCTGCTCTGGAGAAAGGTCTGTGTTTTGTGTAGTGTAAAATATTACGGACTATTAAGGTTGGAACATAAGTTATTCACGCCATCAATAACTAGGGAATATACCTTATTTTCTAATACTATTAACATGGTTCAGACTACAAATACAACATGAATAAAACAAACTGAAACACAACCAAGAAATTGGGAAGTAATGCTTACTTAGAAACAGCTTAAAAACCCCAAAAAGCTGAAGGTGGTTCTTAGTGATATCCATAAAGTTTGGTTTATATCTTTTGTGTTTTGCACCATCTGAATTTGAAGCATGCTGACTTTGCTTTGTCTGCATTTTCATGTGCTAGGCAAAAAAATAAAATAAAATTGCAGTTCATGATAGCAAAACATGGAATCAAAACAATTGCTTTTGAAGATGGACTAGAATTAGTTTTTGCTGCTTCTATTATCATCTTTTCAGTTGGATGAACTATGAAGGCACAGGAGAAGAGAATCTGCCAGCCAGGCTGACCTTCACAGAAAAAGGTGTTATGTCCAATACAAAATGAGTTTTACCTTCTCTGCATAAAGAGCTAAAGAATAATACCCCATGTCGCAAGCCTCTTTTCAAAGGCATTTACAGACATCCATATAATAAACTTATGTGAAATAGCTCTTTAATATTAAAAGCAACTATATGAAAGGCAATGACAGCTTTTTCTTGATTGAATGTGAATGATGCGATACACAAAGTAATGTTTAGATGCCAAAACATACATTACAAAAAATTATCTAGTTACAAAAAACGAGTAAAGAATCAGTACAATTGATTTCTTGACACCAAAATGTTGGTGTCAACAACAGAATCTAAAGAAGGATATATGTTATCTGGTGTTATTTACTACTCCATCTGGAAGCAGTGCAGCAGGTGAAACACTCTCAAGAAACTCAAAATTACTTATTAGTAAGATGAACAATTGGTTTTCCAAATCATCAGTGCAACAAATACCCTAACAAACAGTGTACAAAACTATCACTGAAGGTCACAATAATCTAAAATGTATCTAGTCATGCCAGATTAAATAAGGGTCCACTGATTCTGCTCTATGTGGAATCATTGCCCAGTAGCCAGGACTGAAAATTTATTTGAATTTACCGCATGAAAATTAGAAACTCCCAGCTGCAGGAATGCTCTACTGAATGTATAGGTACGAAGATTTTTCTTACATACTATTCCTTCTCAGATTAGCATTAGCTGACATGCCAAATGACAGCAAACCCTCAGAGAGAAGCAAAGCTCATCCATCTTAATTGCTGATGCACTACCTTTATTTTTTCCAGTCTGTGTTGCAAAATATATTTATTGCTTTATGCCAAGTGATAGTGAATTTAGAGGACAGCTTGGCCCCATTCCTTAATTGTGTTTGCCAGCCTGATAAAAAGGCAACAAGAGTATTTTTGAGGAAATCAGTCTTTGTGTTTTACAGGGTTTTGAATGCAGACCCAGTAATTATTGGAAGGGAGTGGTTTGTATCTTTTGTCCTTTTCCAGGAAAAATGATCTCTAGACTTTCCAGATGGTGGCTTGCCTTCAGGGTTTACGATCATATTTCCATCTGCACTCCCACCCTCACAGTCCTTTAAAACCTCTCATAGCAAACTTGTTTTCAACACCATTTGCAATGCACATGTGGGTTTTAGAATAACTTTATATTTTGCAAGAAATATTTATGAGAGGGGAAGAGTATTATCTTAGTGTTGAGAATATGTCTCAGATTTCCAGCACAGGCTCCAGTCTTAGCAATGCTACAGTAGAGCTACTGTTTAAAATAATTCTCCTATCAGCATAGGTACCAGAACGCTTTGTAAACATAGACAGCCATGTGCTGGGAAGAATGTACTTCTGGAAACTGATCAGCAATTATTTCCAGATTACATCTTCCAACTTTCCCTTACCAATTGAGCTGCAGAGTTTGCATGCTTGATACATGATGATAATAAAACAATGTCATATGAAGTAGATTATATAGTTGTAACATGCACTGCAAATACTGCTGCAAATCATAGAATCATGGAATCATTTAAGTCGGAAAAGACCCTTAAGATCATAAAATCCAGCCATTAACCATCATAGACTGACAGATTCCAAGTGCAGTCCATGGTTACTTTCCAGGATCAATGACTGTGGATCACTGCCTGGAGTAACCCGATAGCCATCATTCAGGGGGATGTGCAGAGAAGCCCCACTGACTGAGAGCAGCAGTCCTGCAATGTGCATGCAAAGTGCTCTTTCCAGTGAGTTGCCATCATTCTGGACAATAGGATCAGTTGACCTGAACCATTCCTGACACTTATGTGTTGCTCTCACACATTTTGGCAAGCTGTCTAGACACTAGTTGGGTGATGAACATTTTGGGATGTCATGGGTGAGTAAAAGTTTTTAATAACATTGCATCACATAACAAAAATTGGCAAATGTTTAGTGTTAGCCTGGATTTATAGAAGTGTTTTATCTCAGAACGTCTCATAAATCTTCCTAATATTTCATCACTCAGTCTCCTTTAATTCTTGATATTTGGTAATTCATCTCTGCTTGGGGCTTATGCTGGAAAAACAGATGCTAAAGCTCAGAGAAGACACTTCTGCTTTTCTCCCCTAGAACTGGAGATGCAGGAAGGGAAAAGTTCACCTAAAGGGAAAGAAAACACTTCCTGTTTTTTTTCCTACTTTTCCAAAGATCAGAATTCCAGAAGACAAAGTCTGTTAAAGAAAACCTTTACTCATACAAGCCAGATGGTTATGCATTGCAATCTATTCTAGCAATAGGTCTGTCAACGCTGAATTAATGGAAGAACTGGTCACATTTTTTTGCGTTTTGTTTTTCAACAGGTCATATGCAAGTGAATTATATTGATGTCATGTGTGTATTCCTATTTCACTGAATAGCTAGTGAAGGGTTAATACTTTTATTATCAAATACATGGATAATGGTAATAAGCATTTCTCCTCAATTATCTTAACTTCTAAACATTTTCTGAAAGTTTATGTAACTAATTCTCTACTGTCTCACTATACAAGAAAGCATGGTCTCCTTGCATGAGACCTAATGGGTGACTAAGTCACTTGAGCTTCCTTTTACAATTAAAAGAAACCTCACCACTGAAGTCAAGAGAGAAGTTCATTTGGGCCTTTAGTAGACATCAAAAAAGTAACAGATGCATCATTGTCTAAAATTCCTCATAAATGGAGCGTTAAGTTAGCTTGCTTAGCTGTTGAGGCCTGTACTGTAAGCATCTAAATTTGACTCTTATTTTTGTCTTATGCTGTATTTTCATTTATGGAATAGATCCTGAATTTGCCTAAAAGGAGTTATTGATACACTGAGCATTTTGTAGCTGCACCCTAAGAAAGTACCAACAAAGATTAAAGTACCATAGGTTAAACTGAGAGAGCTTAAAGTTAATGAGAGAGGAAGGAAGAGCAAGTACCAGAAGACAAAGTCTAGTGCTGTTGGAGAACATAGCACTGAATGCTGTTACTCCTGAAAGGTTTTGCATATAGGTAGGTAATGCGGAAAGAGATCAAGAGCAGAAAAATAGGATTAAAAGTACATGGGTTCATCTGATCTAGCAAACTGGGAAGTCTAGTATACGAGGACAGTCTATAGCAGGGGTCCTCAAACTTTTTAACCAGGGGGCCGGCGGGTGGATGAAGTGGCAGGCAGTCATCTGCGGCTGCTTGGTTTCCCCCTGGAACCCCTGGGGGGGGGGGAAGCTGTAAATACCGAGGGCCAGATTGAGGACCCTGGGGGGCCTTATCTGGCCCTCGAGCCGTAGTTTGAGGACCCCTGGTCTACAGACACACCAGGGCAGAAAAACAGGACAATCTGGGCAAAAGTATTATAAGTAACTTAGGTTGGTGATTAAAAGATTTCCAACTATTGTAACAGAAAATATTAAAAATAAGATTCCAACAAGAGATGGGGAAGGCAGAAAAATAACAGTTTTTAATCATGACTGAGTATGAGTATAAACCATGAGTAAGCATAATAAATGATGCTAGTAATACCAAGCCACCAGACTCAGTGGTTAGGACTTCCTCACAGCTCTGTGCTCCTAAGACACCACAACATCCTGAGTCTGGCTCCTCTCCCCTCTTTCTTCCTGCCTCCATCTTCCCAGTTTCCCTCCTAACTGGTGACCAACTGAGAAAGACTTAAGGTTTCTAACCAAGCAAAGCTACCAGTTGTAGTACACACAGTATTTCCACAAGCAGAATTACAAAGCTGTACAAGATAGAAGCAGTTTATTTAAAACAGAACTTGGATTTGTATTTGTTTTCACAATAGTAACAAGAGAAGAAGAAAAAAGAACATTTGGGTCTTTCTTTTTCTTTACTATGAAACCTTACTTAAGTGGTATTATTTAATTTTTTTTAATTTCAGGTCAGGGGGAACTGATGAATACCAGATCATTAAAAAAAAAAAAAAAGTATGACACCTCATTGTTTGGAATTACAGCAATAACCTACATTTGCTGCTCTCCCTTTAAATTTAGAGGTCTTTAATAAAAAAAATAAAAAAAATCCCAAACTTGTAATTTATTTCCTAAGATAAACCATTTCATTAATCACTGAAGCTGACTGTTAGCAATAATTGGATATGCTGATTAATGAAATGGTTTATCTAAGAAAATAGATATAAGAGCCTTTATAGTAAATGTACTTTGAAACTAGGGAAAACACAGATGAAACCAGGTGTATCAGGTCTGGCTGAGCCCTATAGCAGCCCCCACAGCGCTGTGCTTGTGTTGGTAGCTGGAAAGGCGGTAATAACACACCGGTGTTTTGACTGCTGCTGAGCAGTGCTGGCAGAGCATCAGGGCTGTCTCTCCAACCTTCCCCCCCCCACACACACACCAGTAGGCTGGGGTGGGCAAGACCTTGGGAAGGGACATAGCCAGGACAGCTGACCCAAACTGACCAAAGGGATATTCCATACCACATGACATCTGCTCAGATACAAAAGCTCAGAGAAAGGAGGAGGAAGGAGGCAAGGGGCATTTGTTATTTACAATGTTTGACTTCTGGAGCAACCGCTATGTGGACTAAAGCCCTGCTTCCCAGGAAGTGGTCAAACATCATCTACTGAGGGGAAGCAGAGAATAACATCTTCTGTTTTCCTTTGCTTCTGCATGCACAGCTTTTGCTATTTCTTCATTAAACTGCCTTTATCTCAACCCACAATTTTTTATTTCCCCATCTTATTTACTCCCCGCCCCATTCTGCTGAGTAGGGGAGTGATAGAGCAGCTTGGTGGGCATCTAGCATCCAGCCAGGGTCAACCCACCGTGATAAGGGGAGAAAGCAAAACTAAGTTAAACGTGTCAGTGGGTTTTCTACCTGATTTCAGTAGTCACCCTTAGCTATTCTTTTGGTTTGGTTGGGCTTTTTCACTACTATTCTGGAACAAAATTAGAATACAATTGAAAATATTGGTATCAAATTATTACGTTCTGGTTTTGGCTGTTGAATGAGAGATAGGAAATTGTCATATGAGACTGACTTTTTTTTTTTTTACTTTTATTGCTGTTTGCAAAAACAGGAGCATGTTTAGGTTTTTCAGAATATATAGGCCTTTCAAAAGATTTTTTCATCCTTCAGCATTTCTATTGTTTCAGGTCAGGGAATTTTTTTTCCAAGGAGTGGGGGTGAGGATGGGGAGGAAACAGAATTCTCCCCTTTGTTTTAGAGAGAGCTTCCCTGGATATTCTGCAAAAACAGAACTATTGAGACAGCAGAAATGTGCAGATGCAGACAAAGCTTGAAACGGGAAAACCATGGAAAGATAATTACATTTTTCATTTAACAAAATTGCCTGTATTGAATCCCAGTTGTGTGAGGCCTCATAGCAATGTGTTGCCATCAGAGAGTTGTTCAGTTTCGAAATGTAAACAACAGTTAAGAAAATTAAAAGTTAGGTGGCACAGGGTATTTTCTATAAATGACTTTGAAGCCAATGGAAGTGAAAGAAAATCATGTGCTAAGTGTGTAAAAATAATTTCTGGAATTGTTCAGGGTATTGGATGGTTCCTTTTCTTTAGTCTGTACAATCTCTTTGTTATACATGCAGCTTTGAATGTAATAGCTATATGCAATCCTTATCTAGGGTAGCAATTAAAACACCTCTCCTCATCACATAATTATATCTCTGGAGACAATTATGAATTCCATACTTACATTTTTAACCTTGAATATAATCTCTTGCTTCATGTGTCTAGGTTTGCATAAAGTCAAGTTGAAATTATTCTATCCCTGGAAGTAAGTAGCAGGAGGGATACTGCCTGAATAAAATGTCCATAACATCTAAGATAAATTGAGTAAAGGAAAAAGAGTAGTATGAAATGCAAAATTACTCTTCTGTTTCTTGATAATTTTGTGATTTAAGCCACAAAAAATCTAGAAACATAAGCAGCTATGATATTGTGCTTCTTTTGTACAAAGTTGATGTATGTGAGAGAAATCATTAAAAGGATTGAACGTATCAGAGGACTTACATTTTATTGATTCCAATAAACTGTATATAATCCAGTGCAGTTTGAAATACGAGCTTGGATTTCTGAAGTGCAGGGGTCAGAGCATTTAAGAATTGTATCCTGGCACAGAAACAATTTCCACAATGACTTTTACTGAAGAAAATGTTCTCTAGTTTGTGTAATTAACTATTGACCATAGAGATCATTTGGTGCATGGGCTGAGCAGATTTTACTTTGACTTTTTGCAAAAGCTTGAAAATAGAGGGCAGATAATCATCTGAAAGACTGTTGGTGTTAGTTTTACAAAGTGTGACAACAGGAGAAAAAAAAAAAAAAAAAGACCTTAGAGATAAAACTGAAAAACAGAAATTAGTCAGAACAGGACTTGTTAGAAGTGGTGATGGAACCATAATAACTTTCTCTGAGACCAGACCATGCTCCTCATCTTGGCAGCTTCCCTTTCCACACCAACTCCTTGGCTCATCAGGCTACATAGTACTTTCTCACCTTGCTCCTTCTGGCTTATCCCAAACCATTGCAATAAGCAATGCTACCTGGTTAAACATTCCCATACCGTACTACTTGCTCTGAAGAGCCAGAACAGAGAGCAAAAAGAAGATGTAGGAAAAGAGCAGAAGTTATGGCTGGCCAGAAGCAAGGTGAATGTGTGGCTCTGATGTTGTTTGCTTCAACAGCAAAGATTAGTGTATATTTTAAGAACAAATTACACCTTGCCTGTTAAACTAGGTTTAAAAGAGTACATATTGGCAAGTGGGAAGTATTTATAATTTTTTCTAGGCTTTTAAATTTTTTTCAAGAAGTTCTTTAAAACTCCTGTTTGGAGAAATTTGGTAACCTCCAGCTGACACATAACATAGTGATTAACATATATTATAACATAATATGATAACATTATATTAAAAATTAGTTATAGGGAAGAAAGTTAAGAGTAGAAATAAATGGCTAGTTCCCTGGAAATATTGTTTTATTCATCAGAGGTGCCTTAGGATTAGTACAATAAATGTAAAAGAACTAAGCTTAAATTTGTCTAGACACATACACACAAGAGAGACTGATGTGCATGAACTATTCATGTAGAATCACAAAGGAATTTGAAATTCTCTTGAGTTCATGTTACAATTGTATTCATGAAATAAGCATTGTTTCTCAAATACTTTTGTGTTATGACTGGATCACTGAAGGTTTGTTTGAATTTCCATTAGATTCCTACACTCTTTTAGGTTGCTATTTCCACTGCATTTCAGGGTCAAGTGTGAGGTGGTTTATCTCCACAAAACAACAAGTTATATATCAGATGTCATATAACATATGGTGCTTATCTCTAAACTGTAAAGAATGTTAGCATAGTCAAAATCACTTTATCTTTAAAAACACAATTTAATACTACTGGACTTGATTTCTTGGTGGAAACAAGCAATCACAGTGGAGATTTACAATTTTTCTGGGTTGAGATATGATTTTGGCAGTGATAATTTGCAGTGTTACAAAAAAATAACATGACAGCAACCAACCTCCAAGAAGTAATTCAGGGCAATATCAACAAACAATAGAGGAAAAAAGTACCTAATCCCTTCTCTTCATCAGCAAAAACAAGTACTAATAAATGTGTTAAAAGCCTCTGATGTGATAGCAGCTGTCTCTTCAGATCAATCGATAAGACAGGTGTCCTGGTTTCATCTGGGATAGAGTTAATTTTCTTCTTAGCCAGGGAAGCTGACCTGAACTAGCCCAAGGGATATTCCATACCATATGACATCACGCTGAGTATATATAAGCTGGGGAAAGAAGAAAGAAAGGAGTGATGTTCAGCATTATGGCATTTGTCATCCCAAGTCGCCGTTACCCATGATGGAGCCCTGCTTGCCTGGGGATGGCTGAACACCTGCCTGCCAATGAAAAGTAGTGAATGAATTCCTTGTTTTGCTTTGCTTGCATGTGTGGCTCTTGCTTTACCTATTAAACTGTCTTTATTTCAACCCATGAGTTTTCTCACTTTTGCTCTTCTGATCCTCTCCCCCTCCCCTCTGTTGGGGGAGTGAGCAAGCGGCTGCGCTGTGCTTGGTTGCTGGCTAGGGTTAAACCACAACACAGGACAGAAATCTATCCATGAAAACAAAGATGGATTTGGGGAAGAAGACTTAGCTTTCAGAAAAAAGACTGATAGAAGCTCTCTAGAACATAAAGGCAGGGACAATCCAAATGCAACAAGTTGTTGGGAGCAAGCTGTCCTTGTCAGTTGAGAAGGGGATCTGAGATGAGACTGTCTGTGATCTTAAACTATAAAAACCGCCTTGCTTGAAGAACAGTCATGACACATCTGTTAAGTTCTCATGGAGCAAGCATACACACAAAAGGAGCTAGTATGCAAGGAGAGAAGTTGACTGTTTTTTCCAGCATCCTAACAAAAAATTAAGGAAGGTATGTGGTAATATTTGACTTTGCCTTTCTGTTTAGGATTCAGATGGACTAAGAAAACTTTTATAGAAAAAAAACTGGGGTTGCACTCCTGAATTATGATTCATAGCTCATGAGTAGCTATGTAAATGATTACTTTGGTTTGGTCTTACAAGCATTAACATCAATGGGGTTGCTGTGTCTATCACTTGAATGAAAAAAATGAATACTGGAGGATTCATGTAGACTTTATGGAAGTTTGGCATAATTCAGAAACATGATGATGGAAGAAATTCTTCATAGATAAAAGACAATCCATGCAGATTTGTTTATTCTTTTATCTGGATTTTCTAAAGTGGCTGTAATATAGAATCACAGAACCATAGAATCTTTTAGGTTGGAAAGGACCTTTAAGATCATCAAGTCCAACTGTAAATCTAACACTGCCAAGTCCACCACTAAACCAAGTCCCTAGTGTCACATCTACACGTCTTTTAAAGACCTACAGGGATGGTGACTCCACCACCTCCCTGGGCAGCCTGTTCCAATGGTTAACCACCCTTTCAGTGAGGAATTCTTTCCTAATATTGAACTTAAAACTCCCCTGGCACAACTTGAGGCCATTTCCTCTTGTTCTATCATTTGTTATCTGAGAGAAAAGACTGACCCCCACCTGCCTACAACGTCTTTTCAGGCAACTGTAGAGAGTGATAATGTCTCCCCTGAGCCTCCTTTTCTCTACGCTAAACAAACCCACTTTCCCCAGTGGCTCCTCATCAGACTTGTGCTCCAGACACCTCACCAGCTTCGTTACCTATCTCTGGACACGCTCCAGCACCTCAATGTCTGTCTTGGGCTGAGGGTCCCAACCTGAACGCAGTATTCAAGGTGCGGCCTCACCACTGCCAAGTACAGGGGGACAATCACTGCCCTGTCCTGCTGGCCACACTGGTTTAGATACAAGCCAGGATGCTGTTGGCCTTCTTTGTCACCTGGGCACACTGCTGGCTCATATTGCACTGGCTGCCAAGAGCCCTCAGGTCCTTTTCCTCCAGGCAGATTTCCAGCCACTCTTTCCCCAGCCCGTGGTGTTTTGTGGGGTTGTTGTGACCCATGTGCAGGACTCAGCCTTGCTGAACCTCACATAGTTGGCCTCGGCCCACCAATCCAGCTGTCCAGCTCCTTCTGAAGAGCCTTGCTACTCTCAAGTAGATCAACATTCTCCCCCAACTTGGTGTTATCTACAAACTTACTGAGGGTGCACTCAATCCTGTCATCCAGGTCATTGATAAAGATATTAAACAGGACTGTCCTCAATACTGAGCCCTGGGGAACCCCACTTGTGACCAGCCACCAGCTGGATGTAATACCATTCACTACCACTCTTTGGGTTTGGCCATCCAGCCAGTTTTTTACCCATTTGTATTGAGTTTGCATGCCCAGGTTTTGGTAGCAAAGGGGGGCTATAGGGGTAGCTTCTAGGAGAAGCTGCTAGAAGTTTCCCAGATGTCCAATAGGCCCCTTGCCAGCTGGCTTCAAGGTGGACCCACCGCTGGCCAAGCCCAAGCCCATCAGTGGTGGTAGTAGTGCCTCTGAGATATGTATTTAAGAACAGGGGGGAAAAACGCTCTGCAACCACAACTTCAGCCATACAGAGGAGTAAGAATATGTGAGAACAACTCTGAAGACACCCAGGTCAGTGAGGAAGGGGGTGGGGAGGAGGTGCTCCAGGTGCTGGAACAGAGATTCCCCTGCAGCCCACAGTTAAGACCATGGTGGAGCCGGCTGTGCCCCTGAGCCCATGGAGCTTCACGGTGCAGCAGATACCCACCTGCAGCCCATGAAGGACCCCAAGCTGGAGCAGGGGGATACCCAAAGAAGGATGTGACCCATGGGAAGCCCACACTGGAGCAGGCCTCTGGCAGGACCTATGGACCCATGGAGAGAGAGGAGCCCAGGTTGGAGCAGGTTTTCTGGCAGGACTTGTGACCCCATGGGAGGCACCCATGCTGGAGAAGTTTATTAAGAGCTGTAGCCTGTAGGAAAGACTCACATTGAAGAAGTTATTGGAGGAACCTCCTGGGGTAGGGACCCCATGCTTGAGGAGATGAAGTGTGAGGAGTCCTCCTGCTGTGGAGGAAGAAGCAGCAGAGACATGTGATGGACTGACTGCAACCCCCTTTCCCTTGTCCCCCTGTGCCGCTGGTGGGTGAGGAGGTAGATAACTCAGTAATGAAGTCAAGCCTGGGAAGAAGGGAGGGGTGGGGGGAGGGATTTTAAGATTTGGGTTTATTTTCTCATTATCCTACTCTGATTTGATTAGTAAGAAATTAAATTAATTTCCAAGTTGAGTCTGTTTTGCCCGTGACAGTAATTGATGAGTGATGTCTCCCTGTCCTTATCTCAACCCACAAGCCTTTCATTATATTTTTTTCTCCCCTGTCCAGCTGAAAAGGGAGAGTATAGAGTGGATTTGATGGGCACCTGGCATCCAGCTAGGGTCAACCCACCACACCAGTAAAGAGTACAGCCATCCAAGGCATGAGCAGCCAGTTTCTCCTGGAGAATGCTGTGGGAAACTGTCACGCTAAGAAGGGGTGTTTCCTTGAACCCTTTATGTTGAGCAGCTTGCCAGTTTCCCAAGAAAGATGAGACCCTTGTGCCCGACCAGCCTGTCTGCCACCTGCATTTTGACAGCCCACTGTGTCGGAGGGTGATTTGACTGACCTATTCAGGGACCCCCACGGACAGCATCACTGAGTCAAATCCCTTATAACAACTACTCGAACCTCCGGAGGCTTACACAGAATGAACTTCAGCTGAAGATTTTTATTATACAAAATGCAAGTTTGTGACAGAACAACATGCAAAGATTGCTGGTGATAATACACTGAGTGCAAAACAAGCTTAAAACAACACACCAAATAACAGCTAGCATGAGTTAGCCATAGAATAAAGTTCTTACTCAGTAGGCATCCCTATGTGGGAGAAGACAGCTCAAGCCCATTGACTGATCCCAGAAGTTACGATGGAGTCTTCCCTAACTTCTCCCCTCCTTTACTTACTTTTTATGCTTCATAATACATGGCACATTCATTATCATAACAGGATTGGTTACAAGTTTCTCACTTCTAATGCAAATCAGTACACATCCACAGATAGCACTACTGAAGTTCTCTACTAGCCACACATGCTCCCCAAGCAGAGTTTTGCCCTCTTTCAGGAGTGGGGGGCTATTTCAGTCTGAGGTTGTGATCTCCCACTGCAACAATTATCTTTGTCCTATTTTCAACTAATTTTCTGTTGATGTCCGTGGGTTGAAATACCTTATCAGCCTGTCTCCTCTTATAGCCAGAACTTTCCTCACTTGAAGGCTTCTTTCTGCATGACTTAGATAACGGTGTTTTCACTGTGTTCTTTGTTTATCATTCTTCCCAAGGCTGACTCCCTTGATTAGAAGTCCCTTCATTCGTAACAACTTTAGAGTGGGTCAGCTGCACCTAAAATGTGTGCACAGATTTGTTTTACATGTAGGTAAACATTTGGTAATTTGGGAGTTTAAGCAATAACCACACACACACACACACACACACACTTCCCCCGCCTTTGAACTTATTTCAGTCCAAGACCAGTCCATTTTCTTTACATTTAGGTGGAGCTTGAATGACTCTAATCATACATACCATTGTTCTGACTGGTATCATATGCCCAGTGAGGTGTGATATTACCTTGGAGGCAAGTAACTTTGGGATGGCGGTGTGCATTGGTATTACAATGACATTCTTTCATCTGAGAAGAGTCATTTCACCACAGTTGTTGCCTCAGCAGTGGACACCTTCACATGCATTCTTCATTTGACAGCTGCTATGAGCTTATCAGCTGTGTGGTACCATGGAGTTCTCATTCCCGCAGGGAGCACAAGAGTCTGGCTGTGGGGTCTCCACTCGGCTCCACCCTCCGTTACTCCTATCAGCCTGTGCTGAGATAGCAGCACGTGTTGCTTAGGGAGCCATGGTAAGTTAGATTCCATGCATGCCAGCTATCCTGAAAGTGACAGCTGTATTTTACCTTAAAAACCTTTCTGTATTACTACGCTTCTATTATGCCTCAGTTTCTTCTAATTTCCCCTCAAAGTAATTTTCCACAGAAACAATGTCAAAAGCTTTACTAAAGTCTAGGTAGACAACATCCACAGCTTTTCCCTCATCCACTGTGGGTCACCTTGTCATAGAAGGAGATCAGATTAATCAAGCAGGACCTGCCTTTTGTAAAACCATGCTGGCTAGGCCTGATCATCTGGTTGTCCTGTGCATGCCACATGATGGCAGCCGAGATGACCTGCTCCACAACCTTGTCTATCACCAAGGTCAGACTGACAGGCCTGTAGCCCTCCGGATTCTCCTTTTGGCCCTTCTTGTAGGTGCACATCACATTTGCTAACCTCTAGTCAACTGGGACCTCGTCTTGCAAAGATGTAGTAAATGACATCTTAGCAAACACAAGTTAGCTGGTGTAGACCAGTAACAAAGTGAAGATGTTTTTAGGGCATATTAAAAAAAAAAAAAAAAAAAAAAAGTGAAACTGGAAACTTGATTATACAATCATTCATAAATTACTGTATTTATATACTTGAGGTCATGCCTTGAAGCCCCATTATTTATTGCTTGCTTTTTTGGGGGGTTTTGGATTTTTTCCATTGACATGTCTAATATTTTTTTTGACAAGAGAATGCACATAGGGCATGGCAGGTGGGACAGGGATTGGATACTTGCAGGAAGACCTATGCTGGGAAGTGGCTGGAAGGGAGGGTCTGCTGAAGGAGTGATGCCCTTGGTAGGGGGTGCTCCAGCTGGGCAGCATTGCCTCCTGCTGCCCTGCTTTTTGCACCGACACCTCTGCTGAGAGTCATCCACTTCCCAGCCTGGCTGTTACCTGGGCATCTAGGGCAGGAGAGGGGTTTTCTTACCAGTGTTGGTGCCTATTTTTAACCTCGGTTGTTTATGGCTGGTGTCAGCAGCAATTTGAATGGTGTATAGTAGACTCTAAAGAGATTATTTTTACCCATTTACTAATGAAAGCTGAAATTAGTACGTTTTTGCAAGGGAATAAATAAACTGAACTCTGTTGGTACTTCTGACAACACTGGAAACATCTTGTCAAAAGGCACCTGACGATGCTGTGACATCTCCGAGTACCAGCAGCAGAGAGTGGACAAAAAGGAGTGATGTCGTGTAAGACTTCAATGTATTAAATGTCTGAAGTGGCACCATGGAGTTTTCTAAATTCAATGTATTAAATGTCTGAAGTGGCACCATAGAGTTTTCTAAATTTTCCCACAAACAACATTTTACTTAACTGTGCAGTCATGCAGTAGCTAGTCTTTTTCCTGAATGGTACTGGGGACCATTTTCTTTCTGTTTTCCTTTGTGGATATGGAAAAAGAGTGCTTATTAAGGAGTAAATACTAGTTATTAAGGAAGGTCATTCTATTTCCCTTATTTAAAGAACAGATCAAAAGAATGTCAATTGTCAGTTTCAAGAGATTACTGTTTCAACCTGTTCATTTTAGCATCTGATAGCATCTGGCAGTGAGTTAACTTCTATAGCTAACAGCAGTTAGCAGTCTTTATTTTGCACTCCCACGTTAACTAGAAGATGTTGTCAGAAAACTTTCTGATAAATACCTAGATAGGCTGATTATGGCAACATATGTGCTTCGGTGAAATAGCTAACATTAGTAACTGCTGGTGACCAATATCAGATTGCAGAGGATGTTGGCTGGATGTGAATGAGTAACTTTGGCAGTCCTCAGGGAATGAAGTGCAGTACCTGAGTATGTGCAGGGAGAGAAGAATAAGATGTCGCTAGACAACAAATCATCTCCCAGAGTAGCATAAATCCCAGAGCAATACAGTATTTTCCCTCTCCTTCACCGGCCTTGATTTAATCTTCTTATAAAATTACAGAATTTGCAGATCTATTTTAATAAAAACTCTATTAAACCTTAAATGAATGTTAGCAAAGGATTTTTCTGGTGTCTCAAATATTTCTAAAATTAGATATAGGTATTCAACTCAGTACCATACATTATTAATCTGTAATATGAGTCTGTGTAATTTATTTCATAGCTTGTAAGTTTTTACTGTAATATGTAATGAAGGATATATCCAAAGTCTGCAAAAAACTCTTACTCCCCTAAAGATATGATGCACTCATCTTTGCACCTTTTCCTCTTTAAATTAACCAAAACAACCAAGATTATTTTGACACCATCAGTTCTGAGAATAAAACCACTTCCTTTTATTACAGAAAAGGAGAAAAGAGAAAAAAAAAATAATCAAAATGATAAAAGGAACAGTCACATATTATTTCTTTAAAAACATAAGAATAATAGCTCCTAGCTGTCATATTTGCCAAGGTTCTGACAACCCATGAAATAGGAGGAAATCACAATTTGGCCCAAACCCTGAACCAAACTTCTGGACTATGGGGTCAGTGTAGCCTGAGAGGCACTCTGGCACCTTGTTAAGGACCTTGTCTGAGCATGCCAGACTCACTTTCCCATATTATAAATTTTCCTTCTTATGGCAGATATCTGATAACCTTCAGTTCTCATTATAGCTATTTTTTTTTTCTTTTTATGTTGTCCCCACTTCAAATCTGTGATCAGATTTTGCCTCAAGTGGAGTATGAACATCACACACAGCTGTGAACTTACTTAAGGTTTGAGGAGTTGGACTGGACTAACAATTAGGTTTTATTTTAAACATAAATAAAGTTAACCATGCACTGTTTAGTTAAGTAAGAAGAGTTAGGATCTCAATATATAAAAGCAATTTAGAAGAAAATAAAATAGTCACATGATATGTCTTTTAGGAAATATCTTACTGGTTATTGGGGTAAAAAAAACCAACACAGAAACAGACTTTTATTTACAAGGTTTTGCACAAAAAGTTGTGGAATGTTTATTTCAATTTTCTGTATGTAATTGCATTTTAAAGAACAGTATGAGTTTGTACATTCAAGTGTATGCATGTTTATATGCTTATCTATATGTTTATATGTCTACATATATAAAAATTATTTGAGTTATAGTGCTTGCCATTATGTAATAACTTTTAATTAAGTTTTTTTCTTGCTCATATATATATATATATATATTGCTCAATATGTAACGAAGTTCATGAAGAATTTTTGTGAGTTCACTAAATGAAAGCTGCAAATAAGTTCACAACAGACAGGACACAGTAAGTATGAACCATGGCAGAGAAAAAAGGATTTGCTCTGAGTTCAATAGAAAAGCATAATAAACTTTCAAGAAATATAAAGCCACTTTTTGCTAAACACTTTCTTGCTTTTGTCAGACTGAAAACAAAACAAGAATTCAGCTGGAATTAATAAAATAATTCAGCTGGGGGTAAAAAAAAAAAAAAAAAAAAAGAAGGAAAAAAATATACGATGGCTCCCTGTTCTTCCTAAGACGACTACTTAGCCCTGCTCTGGAAAGTAATTATTAACATACTATGGATTATCTTCAGATTATAATAACCTCTACTTCTGAGGCTATTCCTATTCTTTTAAATACTGTATTCATTTTAGTTAAGTTTCCCAAATAATTGTCCTGGGAGAGCAGTGAGGTTGAGCTTCCCTTTTTGCCTTGTATTTCTAGTGATGGGAAAATGGAGTGGGATCACAAGGTTCGATATCTTGTTGATCTAAATGGATGTAATTTCTTTATTCTTTTCATTCACTGACACAAACACACAGACACACAAAAATAAAAATCAGTTGTCCACTTAGCTCCACTTTCAACAGTAGTATAAGTTTGTGTAAATGTTTAATAAAAATTTTCATTTCATTTTAACTTGTATGCATTTGATGTGTTCAATTAATGGGCAGATGCTGTTAGGAATTTTAGATGAAGACGAACAACCTGCAGCTTCCCAGTCCAAATAGGTAATATTGCTTCTTTGACAACTGGTTTATTATTCTGGTGCTTTTCTGACTCCTGACTACATTAGATTCACCCTTAAAAAGGAACTGAAAACTCGTTATTTCACAGTTTCTAACTCTGAATCTAGCATACAAATTTAACATGACAACTCCTCATGGGCCAATTAATTTTTCCAAGCTATTTACTTGGATGAATATTTACTAAGTTGGCAGAGGAAATGTTTAACATGGATGGTTTTGTCCACAGCATCTCAGCTTTTCCAGATGGTTTTACTTGAGGTACTCTTAAATTCAGATCTCCTCTTCTTACACTTGCACACAAGCTAGCTCAAAATCCAACTAGTGACTGTTAGCCAAAGCCTGTTCAGCTGTTTAAAAATCTGGGCATTGTATTTAGGTACCTAGAGGTATCTTTAAGAACCAGGTCCAGAAATTTAACCAGGGTTAAAGCTGAGCTTTGGCAAACTTGTGCTCCTTTGAGACTAATTAATGTGCCAATGCAAAAAGAAAACGTGATCCAAAAAACTCTCACTTGACTGCTGCCAGACACAGCTGGGAACAGGTAAATGCTTAGGGATGATCCCAAACTTACCCCTTTGAAGAGAACATCCCACTGGCAAGGCTGTCCCTTTGAAGTGACTTTACCATTCATTGTGTGCTTCAGGAGTGGATGAGGAAGCTGCAGAGAGTGAGGCTGCACCGAAGGGGAGCAAACAATCACTGAACCCCTGCTTTTGCTCTCAGATGACTACAGTGCTGTGCTGTAGATGCTTTGCCCTGCCCTGAATGTAAAACTCAACCCTTACTTATTCCAGAAAGTAGGACACTTGGTTGAGACCTGGCAGACCTGTGGTTTTTGGCTTCATTGCCCAAGAGTATTTCTAAATGACCACCTAAACATAAGTCAGTGTAAAATGCATAAATGGTTCTCGAGGAGCCAAATCCCAGAACTGCACCCCTCCAGTAACACACCTTAACCAGCAGATGTGCATTCATCTTCCTCTTGATATTTTTTCTTTCTTAGGCTATAAAACAGCTGGGACACTTCTGCACCACAGCACAACAGCTGCACTGGAAGCTTCCCTGCCCTGCACCGCTTTGCTTAGGGCACTCGTGGATGGCATGGGAAAACACACAGGCGTTGCTGATGGCATGGGAAAAAACACACAAGCTTTGTTTTGTTCACAGACTGAAACTGGCCCTGGCTCTCCACTTGCTCAAATGTTTTTCCTGGCCATGGTTAAAAAAGGGAGTGATTCTTAGCTCAGCCAGGGAGTAACCAGTATCTACAAGTATCCAAAATCCATTGCAGTGCCTGCCTGCAGCCCTGAGAGCCGGGACAACTTCAGCTCGCTGCTTTTGCTCAGTGTTTCCAGCTGGCTACCTCTGCTGGGCTGTGCACATGCTGGTTTAAGGTGCTGCTCAGCGTGTTGGTTAGCTTGAATTTCACTCCCAGCCATGTCTTTACGTACACACAGTATCTGCCAGGCATAGTGTGTGCATGCCTCCATCAAGATTTGCATTTTACACTTTAGCAAGAGTTGGGAGAGACAACCAAATATCCAAGGAATTTTAATTCTAATTTTGGTTCTGACTACAGCTGTTAGTGCAGGAATTTATGTTTTATCCTCTCCTTTCCCATACTTCAGTTGCTTTAATTAATGTTAATGGAACCTTAATTAACTTTAAAACAGATACTTTTTTCCTCCAAACAAATTCTAATGGCTGCATCGTTTCAGTCCCTTTTGTAGCACCTGAATCCTCTGGATGAGGTACAAAGACAAAGACAATAGACCTACCCTGGTGTCAAAGTAGTAAAGCCTTTGATGGTGCAATAGCTGTACTATTTGCCTTTGCTTTTTGATTTCACTTACACTGGAGGCTGTGCAGGATTCACTTTGCCTACTTAGAAAAACCTGAGGATGGCTTACCTGTGTTTTACAGAGTCTTTCTGACAGTAGAAATGGAAAAGATGCCTGGGTAGAAAATGAAGCAGAGATGCTAAGAGGTTTGTTGCAAGTTTCATTTACGTTAAGCTCACTGTCTAAAAACGGGCATGGTATTTTTACTTTTCTGCAAGCTAATTAGGGACAGTTCTTGAAGAAATATACTTTACCCATCAAGCTCCTATCGTACTCTGATGAAAAGTGGTTACAATTGAAAAGAAATAGTCAATACCTAAGTGATGTAATAAGAAATTAAATTATTATTTGAATAAGTTAATATTCATAAAAGCTGGTGAATTATTCAGTGACAGCTTTTTGCAACTCTGGAGTTTCTTGCAGATCATAAAAAACCTAAATAATTAGATAGCAAATAATGGCAGTGCTGATACAGAACAAATATGCTAAAAGTGACTATTATAGAATCAGCAAAATTAACAGAATAAGATATTTAATCATGTTTTATTGTCTATATATTATTCAATTGGATTAACCATAATTTCTATATTTTTATATAATATTTTATAAGTTGATTTTACGGTGGACCTATATTCCATGCTTGTGTTTCCATTATAGATGTGACATAAAGCTAATTTAAGCTTTCACTGTGTAAATGATCAATGGCACTTACACCCACCCCAAGCACAAAGATGGTGGCATTTCTGTAGGCCTCATTTCAGGAAAGGTTTCTGTGGGCCTAAACACAGAACGTATTTGAAGGATAATAAAGACTTCAGTACTAAAGAATTGCTCATGAGTGGAAAACCTTCCCTTTTAGGATGCGCAGGCTCACACTGCCTTGGTACTTCTTATGATATTCCTCTAACTTTTCTATAGCTGTAGGTATTAATGCTGTGGGGAACCTCAGCTTAATTACCCTAGATACAGTGTCCACAACTTTACAGAAACGTTGAAAGAAGTAATCATTACTAGAGTATGTCTGCCCAGACAGGTGAGTCAGCTTGATACTGGCCAACTGAAACTTTGTCAAAGCCATAGCTATACTAGTACATCCTCTTGGCTTAAAGACTGTTTTGTCTGTGTTCCAAAATTCCATACCGACTGGCTTGCCCTGAATTTTGGTGACCTTGATAGGGCTGACCATCTGAAAGGTTTCCAGTTCCAAATCTGAGGTCATATAAATAAGATTTCCCTGAGTAAGGCTCCCTGTAAAAATGTTATAAAATGATAGATGCTGCAACCTTTGCATAAGAATGTGCAAAACTGTGGATGAAATCAATGTTCATACTTCAAAGGCATTTATAAGGGTTGTACTTCTGGTATCTGAGTTTCACTTTACATCTTCTGAGTGATTTCACCTCCAAAAATCCTTTCTGGGGTAGATTAGTACATATGGTACATATTTTCAGGCACTGGCATACCGGCTGTCCTGGTTTTGTCTGGGATGGAGTTAACTTTCTTCTTAGTAGCTAATACAGTGCTGTGGTTTGGCTCTGATGTGAGAACAATGTTGATAGGGCACTGATGTTAGTTGTTTCTGGGTAATACTTACTAAGTCAAGGATTTTCAGTTTCTTGGGCCCTGCCAGCCAGAGGGCCGGAGGAGCACGGGAAACTGGGAGGGGACACAGCCAGGACAGCTGACATGAACCAGCCAAAGAGGTATTCCATACCATGGGGCGTCATGCTGGGTATATAAACTTGGAGGGTTAGCTGAGGAGGGGTTGTTGCTCGGGGAGTGGCTGGGCATCAGTCAGCTGGTGGCAAGCAGTTGTACTGTGCATCACTTGTTTTCTCCCTTTTCCTTTGGATTTTATCCTTTTCCCCACCTTTTCATTATAACCGTTGATATTATTATTATTACTGTTATTGTTGTTGTTCTTACTTTTTTTTTTAATTCTGTTTAAATTATTAAATTGTTCTTATCTCAAAAGTTATGTAAGTCTTACATTACTTTCCGATTCTCCTCCCCACCCCTCCGGGTCGGGGGGGCGGGGAGTGAGCGAGCAGCTACGTGGTGCTTGGTTACCAGCTGAGGTTAAACCACAACACTGGCTAAGGGGTGAGAACCTCTGGCATGATGAAAGAAGCAGAACTATTTTTGAAGGCTGGTATCTATTATCTGGGCTAAATAAGAAGAATGAAGAGCTGGCTGAAAATATGTGTGTCTCGGTAGTAGGGGAGCATGGCGTACCAGGCCTGGGGCTGAGCAGGCAGGCACAAAGCTGGAGGTGCCTGGCTGAAGCAGGGCAGCAAGTGCTGCTTGTCACAGAAGGAGGTGATGAAAAGAGGGTGATCCAGGTTATACAGCCAGGACAAGGCCCAGCTATCCACCCAACCTGTGTCTATTGTAAATATATGTATTCACATTTGAAGCAGTAGAAACAGACAACAAAATAACTGGCTTAAAGTGCAAATGACTTATAAAACTGTAATGGCTGACTGAAAGAGTATAGAGCTAACAGTAGTAAGAGGGAGACATAAAAGTACTTTGTAGTTATAAAAGGAATAATGTTACATCTATCAGATATTCCAAGTTTCTACATTCCCTGTACAGTAAGTCAAGTTTGTTGACATTATGTCTGTGAATTCCTTTGGTAGCCTGATAACGTCAGAAAGCATCTTTATTTTGGCCAGAGCAACACCCCCTATATCAAAACTAGAATTTAGAAAGTATCAGTAACTACTGAGAAAGTAGAAATGTCTCTTTACTACTACTTCTTCCTTTTCTTTCAAAGACTAAATAAAAAGAAATGGGAATCTAGAAATTAAATTGCAAAAATGTTGTTTGCCTGGATGTAGAATTGCAGAGTGCAGCAGAGTTCAGACATCTGAAAGCTGTGCTGATCTGTGCTGTAAAACACCAATAGCACGTATTTACTCCTTTTGTCTTTAAACAATTTTTAACAGGAGTACCTACACCTTTGTCAGTAAATCAGTGAAGAAGCCTACACCACCAGATGCAAACTGAATTACGTAAATCTCACAACTCCTTTCCTTTCTTTTACAACCACACAGCCACATCTAGTACCATGTTTTCAAATATCATGACCACAATCATCTCATCCCAAATTGCTGAGAGTCTCCTTGGTGGTCCCTCTGCTAGCAGAGTCTAAAGGACACAGCACTGAAGCACAGGACATCAAAATTCAAATAATGTATAGCTCTTTCCTTTGGTTACCCAGCTGGGGGTCTGACAGAAAGCATCGGCCCTCTTGCTAAGCTGGCAGAGTCGGTCTTTTTGGCTTTAATCTAAAAGCACATCTTTGCAAAGCTGCTCCATGGCACCCTTCAGTCAGCCTCATCAATTAACACAGTGAGTAGGATGGTGACTCTATTTTAATCCTTACAAAGAAATGTGGAGTTTTAATGTTTTTAATACCAGATCTATTTGGGTTTTTTTTAATAAATTAATTCTATTATGGAACAGCAAGACCTATAGTAGAATGACTCTAATTGTGCAAAAATTGACTGTTATGATTTTTTTAAACAATAAGTTGATTTACTTTCACTATTTTCCTTCCGTATTGCACTAAAGCTCCACAAAATCTCCATTTCGTTTGCAGAAAAGTGTATGTGAAACAATTTTCAGAGTAGCATCTCCGAGAAATCATTGAAATCAAGCTTTAGCTTTGCACTTGGGAGCCTCTGTGTTACGTTGTGCTTGTACAAAAGTATAACCTTGGCTGTTGAATGAGCACATCTGGAGCTAAAGGTATGACTGTAGCAACCTGTGTTGCAGCTGACTGCCCAAATTACAGCCTTGTGCACTACACATCTGGAGCAAGAGGGGAAATACAGCCTTACGGAAAAGTGAGCTGGTTTATTAGGGAACAAGAACAACTTCATGTGGCCACTTTTGGTCAAGCAGCACTGCACAAATTTCCAAAACCATCAGTCTACAGAATATTATGTTTGACATGTCATTTGTTGAATAAATGTGAGGGAAAAGAGAAGCTAGCCTATCGACTAGATTATTTGTTGTGATTCATTTACTCACATCTATTACTCAGTGACTGAAAAGCAGCTGTCTTGGTGTTGATGTATGTTATTAAGGGTTTGGCACAGGTACCCTTAAGACCTGACCAGCTGAGCTCTTTCCTAAATTAAAGTAAAACAGAGAAATAAACAAGATTACAGTAAATATCAATAAAGAAGTGGTTCATAAATAACCTAATATGTCAAATAAAATATAGGAAATGAAGAAGATGGCAGAAAATTAATAGATGTGCTAAAAGCAACCTCATAGCCTATTACCCAGTGCTGCAAAATTTACTGTCATACAGATGTTATAAATTTGTGACAAAATACAGGAAAGGAAACAAATGGGAGGCAAACTAGCAAAGTCAGTGCTGAAATGCATGCAATATTGGAAAACGTTTCTACTAACCAGACTGCTGTGATAGGTGCAAAAAAATGCAGCGAGTTCCACAGAAGCATATAAGCCTGATTTAAAGTCTAGCAGGAAAAAATATGTTGACAGATACAGCTATATAGATAGACATAATAGCTTTCAAATTTTTAACCTTAAGAATTTAACTGCAAGGTGTATGATTAAATTTTATTTGATCTAAGGCAAAAAATAATAAACCTCTCCCAGTGGTTTAAGTGATTTGTTAGGAAAGACATTCAGAAATTCTGTCCCTTTGAAAATGCACAAAGGCCTCCATGAAGCTTAAGTAATGAATATGTATTTAATTCATGTAGGCATTGATTTATGGTAAAGGAAACTTTACATTCTTTTTCTAGGAATTCCATTTTGTGCAGTTAATTAAAAACAAAAAAAGAGTTCCTTTAGATCTTGGGGAAATTAGGATGCTTTTTCTATATGAATTCAGGGGTTTTCTGTCTGTCATATACAGGAAACACTTTTGTGTGCTCCTTATTCCTGGCAATGCACAACTGCCAGCATGTGGCAAACTTCACAGATAAAATGTAGGCTGTTGTGTCCCCTGTCATACTAACGTTACGAGAACACACTTTCCTAATGTTGTATTTTGATCTGTCAAGCATCTTCTTCACTAAGTGCGAAGGACAGCAGCCCATGTGTGTTGACTGTGCTTGGAGATAGGTTCCACCACTCTAAATACATGGAAGGTGACAGGTCTGCTCATCTTCAGGTATTAAATTTGTCAGAAAGTGGTCTGAGAGCCTCAGAAGCTCAGGGTGGGATTCGACCCACCTAACCAGGTTTCTCCAAAGCAGATGTCTGAATCCAGGTGACTCATGCTCCTTTTATAACCAGAGAAAAGAAAAAAGCAGTGATTCATCTGATATATTTTAGACATCAACTTCATGCTGAAATCAGTCACAACACGCAAGTGCTTATACATCTTCATTAATTATAAAGAAAATTTAGGTGACTAGCTTGGATCTAGACATGTACAATGAAGCCTACCTTAAGTTTCTTGATTCCAGTTTGAAGAGTTCTCCTTTGTAGGGCACTCAGCAAACGTGGTGCCTGGCAGAGCTGAGGAAATGTGTCACAACAATGAAAAACAAGCCCAAAGTTTTTTAGGCCAGAATGTCTTCTGTTGGCCTAATCACTGGGTACTCCATATGGTCCTTCAGGGCACCATATTGTGGGACTACATCCCTGTGCATTCATCAGATTTGTAAGTGTTATGTTCTGGTCCAGCAGTTTCTGACACAGATGGTTTAGGTGGATTCCAGTTCCAGCTTAGATCATTACTCTAGCCCTAAAATGCCTATCGAGGAGCTGGAATGTCCAAGTAAAAAATCAGGCCAGATTATCACGGTGGCACCTGCATTTAAAATCTGGGAATCTGTGGAAAGGAAAGGCATAAGCTCTACTGTCTAGTAAAACTTGTTCTGCTTTGTGACACTGGCCTTTCCCACAACCTCCCCTGTACATCCTTCTGTGTGGCTGTTCATGTGAGGTTTGAAGGATGGTTGTTACACATATGGATATACACATATAGGAGAGGGTATTAATGTAGCGTGCACTGGCACCTGCAGGAGTGAAAATCCAGAGGCTTTCTTGGCTTTCTCATAGATTTCTCAGGTGTGCCAGAGAAGAGGTACACTTTCAGCTTGCTAGCCTGTACTGAGATATGAGCTGCCATGTCTTCTCTGCTCCTGATAAAAAATATGGGGACTCCCTCTGTCTGCATTTGTCTGTCTGAAAAATGGTTAAAATCTGTCAGCCTCAGAGCAGTTTTCTCAGTGTTGTTTTTATGTTTATAAAATGCTTGAAGATCTTTGGAAAGAAGAAAAGTATATAAAAAAGACAGAGGTATTGTTATTGTAGAAATATTGATGTTTTTCCTCAGTTTTTTCCTCCTTGCTAAATTATAAGGAACTACACATGGAGTTATTACATGTGTAATATTAAAAAAAAAAAACCCAAACCCACAACCAAATCAAACCACCAAACACAATAAGTTTGTTGCTGTATACCAAATGCTTTGAAATCAAAGGAAGAATGTATAACAGCTATAAAATGAACTATCTGTTAAAGCAGTTAAGCTGTACAGTCTGCTCAGTCTAAATTCCACATCTGTGTGAACATACTTCAACCATTTTAATCGCAATCAATTGCTCTCTCAGTGCGTATATGTCCTCATAAATTTGCCAGTCTCCCTCTCACATGAGGAATGTGTGACACTTACACTTTAAGGTACTCTGTGTAAAAGCTGTACAAGAAGGGGATCAAAATAAGAAACCCTCACTGATTTAAATGTCACATTCTTGGCACAGGTTACACACCCATAAAAATTTACAGTCAGGATTAAGAGACGAGACTTCAGATAGTACCCAAGAAAATGACCTGTTAGTACTTAAGTATGTGAGGTAGCTTATAAATGGGATAATACCAGCTTCAGGAGGACTGGATTTTCTGACCTGATAAATGAGGCTTTTTGTTCTGCATGATTCTTTTATTTTTCTGTCCTCCTTTTTATCTCCATTTGACATTGTTCAGCAGATTGAACTGAAAAAGAAAAAACACTGTTTTGAAAAATATTTTGGAATATCACATAAATAAGAGGAATGCAGATGTAAAAGAGGTATTTCAGTTATATGGTGAGTTATACCAGTAAAATTTAGTCCAGTCCAATGAGTCTTTATTGGACAGTGAGAATCTGCAGATTTGGGGGCAATTAAAACCCTAGAACTAGAGTTTACAGACCACCATCTCAGCAAAACGGCACAGCAAGAACCCAATGCTATCTAGAGATTAAAGAGATGAGTAAAATATTTTTTTATTTTGCTAAGTCTGTATGGTTAAGAAAGTGCCTTCAGTACAGAAAAGCAGAAGGCTGACTGCCTTGCCTTTGAATTTTTCTAAAAAAGTCTTGGATAGGCAGTTGATACATTCCTGCATTTGTACAAATTAAATATACAGAAATATTTTTAACATCAGAAAACCTGTTGAGTTAAATGCCCAAAGGTGAGCTTATCTCTATTTGGAACAGAGAAACACTTTATAGATATTTTCCTCATTATATTCTGTGCTCTGGTACCGTAAGGAAAAGTTACATCTCTTCTTCAGTAAGCTGATGATCAACAGACACACTAATTATCATCACGTATTAAAAATTATAAGTGTAGGGAACCAGGATGATAAAACTTGCTTGGATCAGGTTCTAGCTGCTCACTTGGCTCACTTATATTGGTATATCTTTCACAGATGTTTAGAATTAGAACAGAACAAAAAAAGAAATTGAGACATTTTTTCCTGATAAGAAAATTGGAAAAGTGACAACATTCTTACAAACATGTTACAGTTTTAATTTTTTTTCAATGTTGATGTTTTCTTATTTTCATGGCATTTCTTTATGAAATTAATTTAAAAAATATTAACAGCAGCTATCCTAATTATAATCCCATTAAAACATCACTCCACATTCTGGTTCTTAACTGGAGCAGCTTCTATTTTTAGTATTCTGAGGGGAAAAGGAGATCTGAGGGAGGTTCACAGCTGACTCTGACAGTAGTTCACCACCACTGCAGGTAGCATGGATGCAGACTGAGTGTACAGACAGTTCTAGGGAACCGTGGAAGCTAACAGAGACTTCTGGAACTCCCTTGTGGGCTCGCTTCCCCCTCCAGCCAGGGTTGTAGCGTACGCAGCAGCTCACGTGCCAGTACAGCATGCTGCAGTTGCATGATATGGTTCCAGCATATAAACCATATTTCATCTGCTCAAGTGCCACATGCAACTCCATAGTCATGAATTCACTATTTCTGCCTCAGACACAGAAGTCAACTGTAACTAAACACACACCATTTCCAGAGATAAAACTCAGCTCAGTGCAAGTATCAAAAAAAGCATTTGAATATCTTTGATCCAAGGCTAGATAACATTTTGACATTGTAATGCTGTGAAGCAGACGTTCAAAGGCCTTCATCCATAATAGAAGAAAATCAACCTCTAGTCTTCTATCTAGTGGTCTTTTATACTAGTGCAGTGTCTGAAGATCTACCTTTGCATAGATGTAGCCTGGCAGTGTTTTCATTAGGCTGGGTATCCTTCATAACTGTGGCAAGCCAAACCACCATTCTAGGTCATATCTCCTTTTGTGTGAAGTATAATCAATTTGTTTCTTTCTCTGAATAAACACTATCATGATAGTATTTGCTCTGGACAATTGGGCAGAAATTGTACCTTTTCCAACAACAGCTTTCTTGTAGCTCATTCAAGAGACTGGCAATAGACACTTGATACTGCATTTTCATCTCCAAAAATACAGACTATGTCCAATACCTTGAATCTGGACTTTGATAACAGTAATAAGCATAATGCTTCATTGTCCCTCTGTAAATATTTTTCTTTTATTTTGAGAGGCAAGGTGTTACGTGTAACAGAATTACTGGTTATTCGCCAAATGTTCACTGAGGACCACACAATGTAGGGAAGAAGGTAAAAGGAAGTATTGAGAATATTAGACCCAGTTTTTCACCTTTATGCTGCATTATCAAAACTTTATTTTATCAGTATTTGAATTATTTCAGTGAGTTGGCAGTTCAGGTCATCATTTTTATAATGCAGTAGCAGAGTAAAGGAGTTTTAAAGTGCATGTAAACCAAGAAAGATGTAATGAACTTGGAATAAGCAGACATGATGTGTGATTCCTTTCACTTTATAGTTAGTGAGGTTATACAGGGAAATTTAAGGAACAAATAATTTTATCCTAAGCTAAACACCTAAAATAGCCAATATGAACTGTGTTCTAAATATACCCACTGCTCTCCATTGCCTGCAGTTGAAAATCTGATGACTAATTCAGGTTTAGTGTCTACTGTGTGGGTGTTCAAAGCTACAGAAGGGTAATTCATTTCTCTTGAGTGTTTGTAAAGCAGCATGTCACTAACAGGCATGGATATACCAGGCTCAGTTTTCAATTAGAACAGGTTACTCACTCTCACTTTAGAAATAGAGTTGCAGCTCTACAAGGGGAAGGGTTTCTGCTAAACTTTAACATATGTAAAAGGCTAATGTGGTTATTTAAGCTGCATTTTACTCACCTTTACTGGTTATCCAACTTTTCATCCATGTGACTCCATGACACAGTACCAAGAGTCTGTTCTTTAAATTGCCTTTTGGTTTGACTGACAAGTATTCTTTTGTAACAAAATCTGCTTGCTAATCTGAATGGGTAGTAATTTAAAGATATATTTAATAGCTTAAAACCCTTCATGACTTAGCCCTTTTCTAGCTTATTTTACTGTCAGCTGAGACAATGCAGGCAATGGAACAATTGCTAGTACTCACTCTCTTGGAGGATAAAGGGCTTGCAGAGTTAGGCCTAGCTTTCAGGGACTAATTAAACCTAACTTTTGTCTTGAGCCAAATCTAAAAATGTTGTTCTCTCAACCTATTTCACTAATCTTCAAGAAGCAGAATTCTTGTTCCTGACACGAGGCTGCATAGAGATGCCAAGTGAAAGTAATTCCTTCTACTCATAAAATGAACAATGATGAAATGTTGAGCTTTCTTTTTTCACTGGTGTAAGTCAGTAGACTGTACTGGGGGGAATGACGGTGCTGTACCATGGATGAAAGCAAGGATGTTTTGGGGCACAGAGTACCCAGGAGAAAAAGACAGCCATTCAGTAGACCTCACTGACACATATGGCTGAACCAATACCAAAGGGAAGAGGAGTTTTTTCAATGACAAATTATATTTTCTCTTTCTCCTGATACTGGATGTTCAGTACCAAGCTGCAGCTCAATGCACATTGCTGCTGGTAGTCTCCCCTGCTCAAGAAATGGTCAGAATCAAGGCAGGATGGGGCTGCAGGAATCTAGTTGCATCTTGCTGGTTCTGGAATAAATTAAACAGCTGGGGGATAGCTCTTATTTGTCAGAAGTTAGACAAATTCCCTTGCATCTAGAAAATTTGCTGATAGCCAAGGTTAGCCTAGAGAAGCAGAAACTCTACTACCACAGTCTTAAAAATGGGTCAAAAGTGAAAGGAATTCTACAAGGAAATGCTCTGATATATGTAATTCTGAATGTAGAAGCTTTCCTCATTTGTACTTAGGTTTGTTTCCTCGCTAAATGCAGCACAGGATTACTAATTTGCAATACACTTCTCCTGCTGTGTAGAGGTACTTCCCTTTTGGCTAGTTACAACTCCATCAAAAATAGGTTACTATGTCAGGTGGAAAGCCCAAATAGATCACCAGGGAGAAAGCATTACACCAAAAGATATACTTTGAAGCCATGCTATGCCTATCATAATGGACACACAGGCTCTATGAAATATATGGGAACAAAATCAGATAATCTCAGAGCAGAATTAGGTCCAGGTGGTTTGAACTTCATGCATTTGTTTTAATGGACACACACTGAGACATAACACACAGAATGTTTGGTGCATCACTGATACTCATGGGAGCTAAATGCTTCACTTACCCCCCCATCAACAGCATCCACATTGAATGGTACTGTGAAAGTCAAAAGCTGGGTCAGCAAACAGCACATCTGAAGAAGAAAAAGCCAGGTAAGTAAAATCTGAGACCCGGTCAACTTCTGTCTGACAGGAACTATTTTAAAAGATTTCAGTAGCACTGCAAGTGATTATTTATACCGTAAAAATTCTTGCTTTGTCAGCCTCTCACAAAATAATTTATCCTCCTTTGAAAAACTGCATTCTTCCTAGCAAGGTGTAGTATGTGCAACACCCTGAGCTCAGTTCCTTTGGTAATGCATGACATTCTGTAGATCAAGGAACAATTTTAGAGCCCAGCACTATACTCTGTATTTAAAATGAAGATTCTCAAATGAGCAGTGTACGCAATAGGAGAGTAGATACAATATTTTTAGTCAATCCAAGTCAATTGTATTCACTTCTTTCCTTTTTCCTTTCAGGTACAGTACATGGTATGTGTAGAATATGTTGCAATCTATCAACCTACTAAGAAAAGTTAAATCCAGCTATCAGGAGAGAATGTTTTTAATGTCTTCATTAATTAACTTGTCACCAAAGCTAGAGTATGTTCTTGAAATTTACTGATGCCATAAAGTCAAGAGGCATTGTCAAGAGAAGGGAGAATTCATCTGTTAAACAAGACATGACTGGTGTGAGGGACTTCACTGGCGGTATTGGTATGCAATCCAGCAGTGCAAGGCCATGCGCTTATGGACCAAAGAAAGATTCCTCCTCCATACTCCAGAGTTCTTCAGCTGAAAATGACCAAAACTACTGAAAACTTTGAGATTCCATTGGGTCCAAAAAAATTATGGGCTATGTTATAATGCAGGTTAAAAATAAAATAAAACCACAAACAAACAAATACACACACACACACCCCACACACATATAGCAGGAAATAAATAGGATATGTAAAGGCCTGATCAACCTATTTTCAGTAAATCGCTTGTACTGGAATAGATAAAGCTGTGATTACTGATTAGACTATGCTGAGTTCTACCTGGAGTTCTTGGTGTGACTTTCTTTTTCCTTCTTTGTTTTTTTCTATTTAGACAGGACCTTTCTCTTCAGACACATATTAAAAAGTTATCCTACCCAGAAGATTCAACAATCCAAAATAAGAATCAAAAAACTTCGGTTTAGTTCAGTAATAAGGGTAGAAAAAATTTACCTTCTTGTCTGAGGCATGCCTATCACTACTTAATATTTTGGACAGACAAAAGTTATCTATTATGGGACAATTAAATAAATTTAAATAAATGTTTCTTTTTCTTATAAACTAAATGTGTAAAAAATTACTGATGTTATAGAAATAATAAACAATGGATTAGGGAAAACACTGCATGAGTCTGCCTAAAAAGGCAATATTGGTCATGTGGTCAATCCAGCTATTTTTTATCAGCGTGACTAATATTTGCCATACCAGTATGACAATATGATATGCAGACTTAGTACCAAACGTGCTTGAGGGCTGCTAAGTACAAAAATACCAGTCCTGATGCAGGAAGTTCTGAAACTTTGGATGCCAGGAGAGTATACAGTGTAATTACTACTGTGTGTTCGCCCTGTCTTGCTGCTGTCCCCTAGGCATTTGTTGTTGGCCATTCTCAGACAACAGACTGGGAGGTTAGACAGACCTTTGATCTGACCCAGAAGAAATCCGCTCTTTCACAGGGAAGTTTGAACATTCCAGGCTCAGTCAAACCCACAAGAGAAAGCTACACCGAACTTTCCTCCTATCTGCTGCTTTGCAGTACCTGAGAAGATAAGAATACCACAACTGACCGTGTATGCTTGTGGTGGTGTTTAACTAGTTATATCAAAAGAGTTATGAGGAAAGGACTGCATTTGCAAAAGAGGTGATTTAGGCATCACTGGGAGGGTAGTATAATTTCAGCTGCCTGCCATGAAGTTCCAGGACTGAAATTGTGAGAAGCAGATAAATACTGTTTTCCTGTTTAAAATATACTTTCTTGAAGTAATTTGCTTAATTTTCTTTAAGTATTTTCACTAGGAAATAAAATTAAGTCAACAGACTTTTTTTTCCTCCAAGTAGACGAATTTATATATTTACTTATAAAATTAGAAAGTCAAGAGACTTTTGTAATGATTCAGTCACAAAATTCCATCATATTCAGTAGTGTACAATTAAGCAGTCACTGAACTTTATTAATTGAAAAGTGTCTATTCAATATGTGTTGATGTTCACACATATTTGTTGTGGAGCTCTATTTATGCAAACAGCCCACCAATATAATTGAGATATTCCAGGAAAGAAAATAGTTCGATATAGTACCCTTGTGAGAGTTTACGTGATGTAAAGAGAGCAATCCCATTCATTATGTGCCATTGGCCACGACTGATAGCAGATTTCTTTCAGCCCACTTTTCTGATAGCTGATAGCCTTACAAGATTTCTTTTTCTTCTTTGGTTTGATGGGGTTCATAATTTACAGCAAAGTTCCGTTAACTGATTTTCTTCTGCTTTTTCTTCTTGTCTGTGTCAAACGGTATTTGGCTTTGTGTAAACTATATATTTATTCTTTTATTTTATAGTCATACAGCTTGATACACATGTATCGCTATATACCATATTATTTTTTTTTGTAATCTTATTTACAGAAGTATTATGCTTAACACCTTAGCTATGAATTAGCTATGAAAAAAAAAAAAGTACACTGCCTTCTAACCACTCTTCTATAAATATAATTAATAACAAGCAACAATTGTCATTTGATATTTACATAAAACCAGTAATTACCTTAGGAGCAAGAACAGATAGTATTGAATTTTTTAATGTTGTGACAAAAAAAAAACGTATTAGACCAAAATACAGCACTGGGGAAAAAGTATATACACTATACACAATGCAAGCCAATTATGATATGTCCTGAACTACTTTGTACACAGCTACAAAGGGAGACTAAGGCTTGAGTGCCCAGAATGGACTTCTTGTGTTTGTTTTCCAGTTTCTTAATTCAAAATTATTCCTCATCCATTCAGCTATAAGGAACCCCAGATATTCCTAAACTTCACTAATGCCTTAATTTTTGGACATATTTTTGACCCTTAATTTTTGAACCTATCTTAGCTGCCAAGAGCTTTGTCTATGTTGTGCATACACAGCTGAACCTCAGTCATGGTAAAAATGATCAGCTCAGTATCTTCCTTACACCTACACCTGATCCAGTAAGCAAAGGTGTGATTCAGTTAGCTAAACACAGGTGATGTGTGACTAGTGCAATGGGTCTCATCTAGCTTCTAGCTGCTGCTTTAAAAGGGTTTGGGTCTCCCAAAAGTCCTGTGATGTACCTGTCATCACCCTGTTGGGTGTATAATGACATTAAACATTTATATTTAGACAATAGATTAACAGGCAATGGATAAACTTAGCTCCAGATCTGGAGATCTACATGTGAGCTGCATGTCCAAGCTCCCATGTTTCCATTATAAAGAATGAGCAGTTCTATTCAATTATGTTAAAGATCAAAGGTACACATCTCCCAGGAGTACACTGACTGGTTTTCAAAACCAAGTTGTTTTAACACAGATGACGTACCAGATGCTATAAAGTAGCTAATGTACAATTGATTCTTTTCATGTGTCAGCAAGTGGATTGATGAATAAACCCTCGAACTACAATTCAGGACTGGATTCTCAATCAAACCTGTGCCTTTTCTTTTTGCTTTTTGGCACTGAAGACTTTTTTTGAACCTTTGTCTTCCCTCTTTGTCATGCCACCGTACACCAATCCACTAGACACCCATACTTGTCAGTTGCAAACAGTGAGCTTTAATTGGATCCCATTCTCTTCTGAAACCTCTTATTCACAGTTTTAAGGCAGAAGGAGGTAAGTTGTCCACACATTTTTTGTCACATTGAGAGAGCTGACTTCCGCCATCATAGTTTGAGAAGCACTCTCCTCTGTCACCCAAATAATTTTATGGATTGATTATCTGTAGTTCATCCAGCCTTAGCATGTTTTTGCTTCTTTTCACATGGCAGTACTACTTTTTTAGGGTTTTAACTATTATTTTTAAATGTATCTGTATGTCTGAATGACAGGAGAAGAGAGGTGGTGGAAATCTAATTTTCACCATGCACTATTTTTCAGGATAGCCAGGATTAAAAAACCAAAAAAGCAAAAACCACAAAACCTCATTTTCACATTAAAAATTGTACTGTCTTGAAAATGGCGTAGCATAGTAATGATTACAAGCAAAATGATAAATGGTACTAATTTTACCCATCTTCACTCTATAGATTTTAATTCTGAAGCTTCCTCTCTTCTGCAGTGAAAAAAGGAGACTACTACATGATTATTTATTAGTACCTGGTCAAAATTGATTTCACATAATCATAACAGACTAAGAATGAAAATACATCTTTTACAATGAGCAATACACACACACACGTACACACACACACAAAACATTAACAGCAAAAGATAATTAATATTTCTAATTCCTACCATAGTTCAAGTACCCTGAAATTTTTCTTTAACTGTAAGTGATCTGACTGTCAAGCCATGATACAACACAATATATTATCATCAAATTACTTTCTATTATGTTAAATCATGACAAAGCACAGAATGCATTATAACAAGACAAAGCTTGTCAGTTGATGGGTTGCTTCTTGACATGATCCAGCTGTGCATTAAACAAATGCAAACCTGTTAGGAGCAAGACTTCCAAATCTAACAGTATCTGCCAATTACAGCAGTAGTTGGTTTTAGCTGGCTGTATTTTCTGAATATCAAATATTAGCAGGGAAAAACATAGAGAGGACTCCTGTGCTTTCTGTACAGGAATCACTGTCTATCACAGCAATTCATTTTCCAGCAGTTCCATGTTAAAATGGTCTGCTTGTTCACAAACTATTTATTTGCATATGTTGCAGTATGGCTTTTGCCTAAGTCATTATTTAGAATTTTTTTTTTTTTAAGAAATCAATATTTTCCTTAAGTCATTCCATTTTCTTGGTTTTCTTGTTCCTCATGTGCACTAAAAACACACAGGCCACCACATGTTGCTGTGATTTGAGAAAATGAAGCAACAGAGCTCTTGGTTTCCACACAGATGTTTGGGACAAACAACTGTCTTGGTTGTAACTTTCATCATTGTAATTTGTGAAATACCTTGTCCGACAGTGTGAGAGTGGTCAATGAGACCCTTTTTTTAGAGCTTGCAGCAACTCAGTTTTTGCTTTCCAAACATGTGTCAATGGCAGGAGCTTGCAAAGTGACTGAGAAACATAAAAAATGCAATGGTAGATGGGATTTAACACCTAGCTCAGAACAGGGTATCTAATGAATCTTCCGTTCTTATATCCAAGACCCTATGTTGCAGCAATTCGGACACATAAACCTTCTGCTAATCTTGGGGAAGTATCATGGTTCTGTATGTTACTCACTATGAATTTTCAGAGTTTGCTTAGGCTGCTATGTCTCCTTAGCTGCACAAAAAGGCAGAACAGAAGTGACCGTGCTCTGGATATAGCCCTCCATTAACCTACATTTGTATTCTCTATGTCGTCATTGCTTCATTTTCAAGCTTTCATGAGCGTTGCAAAAAATTCAGGCTAAATAACTGAAGCAGACTAAAATGTCCAATGTACAATTTCACTTGGAAATGTAAGATGAGTGGAAGGTTTGAAGGAAGATTTTATTTTTTCAATTTAATAAGCAGAAAAATTAGCGATGTTACTTCAGAAGAGCTAGTTTATTTCCAGAAGATGTCCTGCAGAGGGGGAAGGATTTACATGAAAGTACTGACAAGTGTGTACATCTGAATGTACAAGCAGTTGCAAACAGAAAGTTCCAGTTAATACAGAGCACAACAAACACTCTTCCTTACAGCTGTATTTGCAAGTCAACCAGAGCTCTGAAAACAGTTCAGTTTTAAAAACGTTTCTGAGGGAAACTTGCCTCTTTAAGAAAAAAAACCACACTCTGGCATGAAAGTTGGTATATATAAAGTTTGCAACCTGGGAGCAATTTTTTAAACAAAGTAATACACCTTCATTTTTTTAAATTAAATTGTACAGGCTGTTAACCTATAATCCTAAGTATAGTTATGACATTTTCTCTACATGTATCAAAGGAGTGTTTAATTACACATGGAAAATGTCGAGCTACTTATAATAATGCACATTTCTGAATTTCAAAAGCCTGGGAAAGAGATTTTAGTCAATCAAGTATTGGGGGAAATTAGTTGTTTGACTGATATCCAAGTTAAATATTAAGCCCCAGATCCAAAGATAGAGATTATTTTTTTTTCTAAGTCCCATCCTAAATTCACACTCTGATGAGCTCTGTCTTCTTTTCTACACAGAATATAGTAGACTTGATCAGAAGTACTATAAAAAGTACCAGCTGGCTAAAGCAAATGATGAATGAGGTCCTCCAAATTCTTTATAGCAGTCTTGGATTTGCCTTCCAAAAGTAATTAATCTGGTGGAATGACCAGACATAATATTAAGTTTTAGTCTATAACACCTCTAGGACTTGGACTACTTTTGCTTTTTTTCTCCTATGTAGCACTCTGAGGCTCTCTCTGGGTGCTCTAACCTGTTTCACTAATATGCTACAAAATCCCAGTTCCATTAAAGCATTAATTTTACTAGAAACAAAACTAGACCAGCTTTTTTTCCCACACAGAACCACAGGCATATAATGTACCTTTGCTCTTCTTCAAAGGTCAGGAGCTGTGAGACGAGATGCTTTTGAAAAAAATAAAAATCAACTTAAGTGCATGCTTTTGAGAATCAATTTATGCTTCATCTCATGTCATTTAGTACAAATTATCTGGTAGAAGAAGAGTAACTCAGAATACCTCAGAGAAAAGGCCAAGCATGTATTATGTAGCAGGAACCCTGATTGTGGCACAATTAGAAGACAATCTGAAAAAAATATTAATTTCTAATACTGTGACCAGGCTGCAGAATAGATTCAACTATTACAGGTCGCCAATGATAGACACAGTGGAAAGCTCTAAAAGAGTTTTAAAATTACTCTTCTGAATTAGGAAGCCATCAACTTGAAATTTTAGAAGTGTGCAAATTGTTACTGAATGATTCATTAAAGTACAAAGAACAAAAAGCAGCAGACTCTTAGCTAGCCCCCAGCGATGTCTATCAGAAAGAAATAAATGTTTTGTCCATCCCCGATTCCTGGCACAGTCCTCACTGGACTCGTTAGAAAGGATGTTTATGAATGACCTTTGGCTCCTTGCTGTATTTGCTGGATTCCTTGCTTATTCATGGCTAAAGCTAAATTCTAAGTCTGGACTTGTAGCTATGAGCTGCAACATATAAGCTCATCAATTTTGGAGGAAAGAGCTAATGAAGGAGAAAGCGCATCAGCCTCTGACACTGCCGAACTGCTGAGACTATTTAGATTGCCACCCCACACACCAATGCTCTAAGGAAAACATTGCATTTCCGCACAAACGTCTTGGAAGCACAATTGCCCTTACCCTGAAGGAATCTGGAGAGTAATAGAACCTCATAACCATAGTGTCAGCTTCCCAAAAACGTGGCTTAGTCCCGTCTGCACCATTTCTATCACATCAAGCCATTCTGCAGGGAGCAAATGTTGTGCCAAGTCCCATTCAGTTACAGCAGTGATGTCCCAAAGAGTCTGCAGGTTCAGCTTGACTGCTAGAAGAACTTCAAAGTTCTTCTGTCTGCAGCACCATAAGGCTGGATAATCTGCTGGCACGCATTATCTTGCAACCTTGTACTTACATAGTCAAACAGAATATCCTTAGGGCTGAATTCCGTATTTAGAAATTATTTTTTCCTGCTCTTACTCAATAGATCTTTATTTCAAGTTTGGCTATACTGAAATCCAAACAGCTGTTTACGCTAGAAAGCCTCAGACCTGCCAAGGCACCAGTATGTACTCAGCCCTGTACTATGTGGGTAGTCCTATTCAATTCAGAGAAACTATTCACAGTAAGTACACATTAAGTATGGATATTTATATCAGTGCAGAATCAAAGCAGACCTATCAGGGTATGTAGTGGTAGCAGAGCCTGGCCATAATACACATTGTTTCAAGCCTGTGTTTAGACAGACCGAAGCCTTTATTTCTTTTCACAAATCTGTGTTACCAGTTTGGGCTGCCTTTTGTTCCTCCATTTTTAATTCTGCCTGATTTCAGATCCCGCTAAACTTCCATTTGGAGGCTGGGAGTCACAGTACTTCTGGGACTTTTTCTTTTCCCCTAAAGAATTTTCTGAAGTCTACTCCGGAGAGTTTTTTCTAGTTAAAAGTTATAAAGCGGTTTTGGTACCTTCAGCAGTTCAGCAGCATTTTGGGTCTATGCTGCACTAAGACAGGTGACTGTCAATACCAGCTGTCACCACAACACGTGTAAGGGAAACAGATGAGAAATGGCTTCCTCCCAACAACCACAGCCACCAAGCTACCAGTGGACCTGTTTTCAGCTGATTTATTACCCTGTGAAAACTTCTTAGTTAGTTCTGTCTAATTGTGTTTGTTTCTGAAATGGGTTTAGGGATTATGAGCTTCTTTTAATCATTTTGCATGAAGAATTAGAAAATATCTTTGAATTGTCTGGTGTCATGTTTATACAAAGGAGATGCAAGATGGCAAGAACAAATAAATTCTCTTTTCTATATGTCAGAAATTACACGTGTAATATTCTGACTTTTTAATTGCATAAAATTAAGAAAACAAACCCATATCTCAGGTTATGTTTGTTTAAACTTGATTTCTCTATTGAAAGCAAGCTCAGAAAAAATGTTGCACCTACACTAACTGGACTGTAGTAATAATCACATATCTGGTACAATTAAAAGTAAAGAATTCAGGAGAACTGGCTGACAACAAGGTCAAATGATTTGAGACCTTTCAAGCATATGACCTTTTTGTAATTTCAAGGTTGTCTTATACATTTATCTTTATATGTGGAGAGCTGTGACTTCCTCAAGCTGATTCCTTCCATTCTTATCAAAATCTCCAAGGTTTTTTTCCTGTCATTGTTGTAGATGTTTTATCCTTGAAAATAATAAGCATATTTTTGTGGTTTGCAGTATGTTAAACTTCAAGCTTTCCACTGAATGGAGTCCATTCTGCAACTTGTGTGCAATCTCATGAACTCAAAACCAACCAAAAGGTGAAGTTTATTTTAGTTTCCGTATTTCTCCTCAGAGATCCTGTTGACATGATTGGTCAGGTTCTTTTTTTTTCTTTTTTCTTTTGGAAAATGATGGCTGGTTAACCTTGAAATGTTTCATTCCATAGGATTTAGGTAGGTCTAAAGCAGATGGCATAGGGTAATGCTTGGATTTCTGGTGGGTCTACACAGATGCTGGGAATTGGGATTCCCAGAGAAGTCCAGCCCCAGGACAAAAGGGCAGGCTGAACTTCCCACAGCTGGAAACCTGCAAGCCCCAGGCAAATTCTCAGAGAAACATGTGGCAGCTGCACCAGAGGTGAATCTGTTTCACCAAGCTACTGCAGAGACTTGGCTGGATGTTTCCGGTAAATCCAGGAATTGCATTTAGAACACTTTTTTTTGGGTGGGTTTGTTTTTTTTTTTTTTGTTGGTTTTTTTTTTTCTGGAAAGCATGGGGTTTAGGTTAACTTTAGCACTGGAAAAGTTTCCTGAGCTGTGGCACCACCTGGAAAGAAGACAATGTTTACTGAAGCTGGAGGAGCTGGAGATGAAATCACATTGACAGACAGTTTTTCTCTCTTTTAGAGTAATAAGAAATAGTGACATTTGCTCTAATAAAAAGGCAGGAATGTTATCACGGATGTCCTGGGTCTGCTGCTAAAAATCACAGAATCTGTGGCTTGAGATAAGGATGAACACAACTCCTGGAAATTAAAAAATCAAGAAGACAATTCCCACAAATATTAAACAAAAAATCAACTGCAACAATCCTCCCCTCTCCCTGCCTTTATCCCAGCTCTGATAGATTATCACTATCAATGCTAGGATATGCTAACCATGTAATATAAATGTCATTTTCATCCATCTTTTCCTTTTGGCTTTATCTCGTTCTGAAGCAGGCTTGCCATGAACTTTAAATGCACATTGTTGATGATGGAAAGTGTCCTTTTTCCTTTCTTTATGACACAGTCCTTCTTTTGGACATGAGAATAATGGACATGAGAATAATAATCTGAATGATGTTATGTACTGAAAAGCTGCATTTCTTGCTACTAAGTAGCTTTCCTGCTACTAAGATATTTCTGGATCCCTCAAATATTTTTTCTCTACAGTGATGTGCTGATAGCATCACCACAAACATAATGCTATAGGTTAGTAATGAAAATAGACTGGAAAAAAATAGGGACAAAAAAAGCTTGAAAAAATACCAACAGGATGAATGCACTTACATTCTTAAGGAAGAAACCAATAATGCAGTAGAGACCCACACAGCCTTCAACTGATCTTTTTGGAACTAAATCAATTAAAAAGATGTGAAAGGAATATTATAACCATTTAGAGGAACATTTGAGAAAAGAAAATTAGATTTACTTGGCATAGAGTTCCCTTGTCAATGTACTATAGAGAGAACAAAGGACCTCAAAGGGATTGAAAGACTGCAGAAATGTTCCACCTCTGGCTTTTAAAAATGAGATTTTCAAACAGGAGTAGGAACACATTTTAAATAAATGATCTCTGGATTTTATGCTTCTCATTAATTATGAAACAAAGAAACTAGTAATAAAGGGCACATTTCGATTTTCAGAGAAAAGAACTTAGTTCAGAAATTGTTGTCAATTCACTTGAACAAAAAATTTGGAAAAATTTTTGGAAGAATCAGAAGCATAAAATGTTGTCAAAGACCATAAAAAGGAACATTGGACAACATCAGAACATGGGTGCTCAGAGTCAGAAATTACGGTATCTATTTAGAAGACTGGTCAAAATCATCCTCATACAATGAGATCAGTATACATACAAGTATATGTCATTGGGCACCTTTAAGAACTGATCAGACAATATAGTTGATGTGACAGCGTGACAATACAGTTAATCCTTCCTTTTAATAGCTAAATGGATCATTTTCTAAATTCTAGATGATTTGCAGCTGCTGTTCACTTTGGTCCATAAAAACAAAATCTAGAAGAGTTGCTGGAAAGTGAAACAGAACAAGGTCTTAAAATAAAAAGATTAGTCAGGATGAGTTTGATACAGTGCTCTGGGTGATGCTCTGTGTTGAGAAAGGAATGTACTCTGAATAATTAGAAAAGATAAGGTGGGTACCTGAAGGAGATAAAGAGACCACCAAGTCAGGGAATCGTTGAACAAAGAAAACTGAAAGGTCTACTCCACCTAGATCCCACCTATTGTGAATGGAATGATTAGGTGTCAAAATCAAATGAATATGTATGTGAAGATGTTGTGTAACCTCTCACGAAAGCTGTATAAAACACCTAACTTTTCACTGAAAACTTTGGAGCTAGTTTGTCCGGTGTGAATCAGCTAGCTCCCCAGCGTTGCATGAAATAAATACCTTTGCTGCTTAAAGACAAAACTCATCTCTGAGCAGTTACTCTGTGCCGTTTTGGCATCAAAAAAAGAATGTATAAACTAAAATTATAATTTGAATGAGAATGTAATCACTAGAATTACATTGTAGCTTGATTGCAAGAACCAGTTGAATCAACACCTTCAGATCATGTATAGGTATCCTTCATACATAATTTTGAACTGATAATAAATAATTAATTTGACTTCACTGAAAATATCTAGGTCAATTCAATAATCTGTCTAATACTCATTAAAGGATTTTTGTGATGCAGCGATCTTTTGTCACGTCAGAAGATTACCTTTCATTTTAGGTAACTTCAGAGAAGTTACCCTTTTCTCCTTGGGACTGTCAGTGAGGGAGGATGACTTCTGTCCTGTGAACAGACTGACTAAACAACAAACAAACCAAATAAAAAACAGCCAAGAAGAAATCTGCAGAAAGCTTACTGTATAGTACAGGGGACCAACAAGATACATAAGAGTTCACCTCATCTGAGTTGCTTAGAAAGCTAATTATGAGGTCTTACAAGCATCCTTGGCATTCTGAGGTGTTGCTCCATAGATAATGATACAATAGTTTCCTTTATGAAATTCTGCCCTTGCTCTCCTCATTTTCTCCAGACTTCCACTAAGAAAAGAAAGTGACTTGACTTGAGACTGACACTTTTTTAAAGAAAGTGTGCATGAGATTGGTTTGAAATAGCCATGCTGCCTGGTCACAATGGGAAATCATTAAAAAGAATATTTCATTAAATTCCATTTCATACTGTTACTCTTGTTGAAAGTAAAGTTCCTTAATACCAGGGTATGAATACATTTGTTATTTGACAAGCAGTACTCCTGAATCTCAAAATCGCCTTAAAGACTTCCAGTGCTATTTCTGGCCTGCCAAGTACTGCACAGATTTTAAAACTAGGTATTAAATGTGTTTCCTCTAAGTATTATGAGTGGACATGTTTTGCTTTCAATAATTGAATAGCACAGAGAAGTTTGGATAGAAAAGTAAGCTTAATATCACAGTTTTCATAGAAATACTACTACAATGATTGACAGAATCATGGTGTAACCTATTTTAACAACTTTCAAAACTGGAGGTCTCCTTTCCTGAAAAAGGGGATAATTCTCTCCCATAACATCTTCTTTGAAACTTGATGAAGCACAGACTAGAGATGTGGACACTGAGGTGGACAAATCACCGGCTGAACTGCTGGGCTCAAGAAGTTATGATCACTGGTATGAAGTCCACCTGGAAGTCAGCTGTCAATGGTGTACACATTTTGGAACTTTATATACTGTGCATTCATCCAAAATATAAGGAAAAATTACTGATTATAGCACCCAAGGAAAACTTTCTAAGTATTATGAGAAAAACTGTACCAAATACACCCTGGGAAAAAAAAAGAACAAAGTGACAGACTCAAGTGAAAGACTGGTCCTGATACACTGCAGAGTTGCAGGATGAACTACTGACGTTCTTTAGAAGGATTTCAGAAATGGTTTCACAATTTCAACTTCCATACTTATGGTGCATCATCTGAGACATCCGCCTATATGGTCATTTGGAATTTCCTGTTTCTCACAAACTGTCACAAAAGGTCATCTCAGTACAGAATGCAAAACGAGCGAGGGGAACTACACCACCGAGTATTATGGAATAAGGGTACTTCCTGTTTGGCACTGCTTGACAGTTGCACCATCCCTGTAACTTCACAGCTAACTTTTATCAAAGACACAAACTGTGGCATTCCTTTCAGTAAATCACTGATTGCTGAAACTGTACTTCTCTCCCCATGCAATTCAGGAGCATGGTTTTCCAGCTTTTCAAGCTGTAAACTCCAATACCTTTAAAAAATAATTACAGTAATTCTATGCCATACCAATCTTGTTAGTCTTAATCTTTCACTCTAGAAAGACTTTGCTGATTGCTGAACTTAAAATGACTGTTATGAATTATTTGACTGCTCCTAACTCCTTCTGTTCTCTGGAGCTACTTGAGAAAGCCACAAGCTTTAACTAGGAAACCCTGAATATTAAACAAAGCAGCTCATAACTGCTCAGTTTTAAGAGCTGTGCCGATAGCATTTATATCTGTGGGCCATAACATCTATAAGACCTGCCATGGGACCTCTAGTGATTAAAATAAAAAGCCTTGAAGACTGCATCACATGACTTCTGGAGAGAGGTCAAATTATGAATTGGCCAGGACTTCCGATGCGGTAAATCAGCATAGCACCACTGAATTCAACAGGTCTTTGTCAGTTTTCAGCACTCAATGATGTGACTGAAGTCATACTGCTCCTGTTTTATAGAAATGGACTGCAAGAATTAAAAAATAGAAGCTGGGAAAACTAAATTTGTAATTCAATGAATTTTCACATTAGTAGAAATATATAGCTTCTAAAAAGGTACCTATTAAAAAATCAGAGCTAATATTCCCGGACCATCCATGTCTTTTTCTCATATAATGCACAAACATGCTCAATTTCCAGATCAGACACTTTCAGACGTAGCAGGAGTCTATGCTCTCCACTTTTTCCTGTAACAAACTCTCAGTAGGAAAGCTTACATGATAGAAGCTCAAAAAATGCCATTCAGAACAGAATATAAGTGACAGATTCAAAATTACACTGGCACTACTTCTTGCTCAAAGCTAAATGAGTACATTTCACTCATATTGTGCAAATACCATGGCAGGGGGCTGGGAACTAGACGATCTTTAAAGTCCTTTCCAACTCAAACCATTCTACAATTCTGTGAAATACAGGTTGCAAACCCACTTTTTCTCCTAGATCAATTAGTAAGAAATTACCTTCTTCCACCTTCCTTCGTCCTGGTGCTGTGTTTTGCTCACCATCCTGATGCAGCTGGGACCTACAATGAAAACTTAAATAGCCTCCTAAACCCAACTATTTTGATTGGCATTTATTTAGCATCTTGCTAAAACAAACTAGTATGAAAGCAGGTCCTTATCCCAGAGAGGTTACTTAGGTTAAGAAAGGGATTGTACAGCTAGCAGAGTACTCTGTGAGTAAATGCAGCATGCCAGTTTAAAACACACAAAAATCCTTATGGAAATTATGTGCTTTGACAAATACATGCTATTCAGAATATTCCAGTTAGATGAGACAGCTGAAACTGTTTCTTTTGGCACTTTAATAGGCATGGAAGCAATGTGGTGGTGATAAGGGACAAACTCAGACCTGTGAACAGTCAGTAGATGTTTGAATAACTAATCACTGGGAAGCTGGGACCTGAGGTGAATTTTTGGATGCTTTTTGTCTATCAAGAATAAGATGTAACTGTTGTTCTTTTTGTTCTTTCTGTTTAGAGGCTGTCCTTTCAATGCAAGACTCCTGCAATGCATTCTCCTGCAACTCCAGGGACATTGGGACAAAATAAAACGTAACCAATATGTTATTAATGATTTTGTAGGCTGTCTCCATTGACAAGTCTTGTGCTGGATTACCCTATGTTAACAATTGTAGCTTACTGGAATAAAACAATGAATGTGAGCAGTAGCATCTGGGTTAATTTTTCCTGATAATTAATCTATTTTCTTTTCTTCCTGATAATTAGCCTATTAAAATTTACTTGGGTGAAGCTGGACTCTGCAGCTGACAAAGAATCACTGAAGGAAAACTTCACGGGATGTCTCATTTGGAATGTTTGATTTGGGACATTTTTTTCTTGGAATACTAAATAAAATTGAAGAATATTTTTTTTTATTTCCCCTTGATCGTTATTGAAGGACTTATCTCCCTTTCATACTACTGCCTTTCCCCCATTCTTGTTATATTCAATGTCAAAGAGAAGTATATTGAACTATATTACAGAAGGAACTGGCACATATGGTAATATGATTGACTGGCTGAACTGAGTCTGTATTGCAGTTACACACAGAAGAATCCTATTGTCAAATCTGCTCTTACTCTTCCTCCATGCCCACCCTCTTTTTGTGGTAATGGTGTCTGTATGTAAAGAACTAAAATAGACTCTCTCATCAATTCTTATAGGTCATTATTCTCCTCTCAGCTATGCAAACGTCTTTGGAACCTCCTGCTAACTTACAATAGCAAGTTATCTTTGTGAATCAAATCAGTGCCTCTGTTCTCCCCTGATATTTAGCTCCTCTGACTTTTCTTCTAAAAATCACTTTAATATGCCAAGTTCTGTCTGCTTACAATGGTGCTGAAATATAACACTTCCCAGGCAAAATTGATTTCTAATTTCAGAACGTATACCTTGCATTCTTTGCACACTCAGAGCAGTGGTATAATGTGGATTCTGAATGTGTAGAGAATAGAAAATCCTGTCCCTACATGGTAGTTCCAATATCTCTTTCTCTTTTTGGCATGAAAAATTCCTGGACAAATCCTGGAAGCCTGAGTCTATTCCCTCATGACTTACAGTGGGAGTAAATGATGTAGAACGTGGCACTATCTTCCCCTTGCAATAAGATTTCATACCTTTACACACCACACATCTGCACACACACCTACTCTCCAACTAGCCCAAGCTCAGTTAGCTTGAGTATCTAGTTTACAATGCACAAACTGTAGGCCAAAACTTTGTTAAAAATTGAAGCTTTTGCATCTGGTTTAAATAGCCAATTTATATATCTGGTTTAAGTATTTATCATAAATTTTTGTATGTAAGTGTACACTCTTTGATGCTAACAGAACTTTAAAAAATCTACACTTAAGAATAAATATTTTCTATTTAAACTGTATTTTATGTATATCATAAAGCATATAGTAACCTTTAAGTACATAATGTGCCTATCTGTATGAAAAAATATATTTTCGGCATGGAATAGTTTTTTACATCTGTGTTGTAAACCTCTGGAATATAGGGACTATAACAGAAGTGCTGACAACTTAAAATGTAGCTGGATTAGTAAAGTTCATAAAACAGTTGAATATTCCAGAACTTTCATCTTTTGGAGACAAGACAGCTTGTCCTACACCATACACCAGACATAAAAGGGCACTGTATAGATTGATGATGATATGAAACAAGTATTTTTGCTTATGTTTTATCTTACATATGTTCTAAAAGCTAATACAAATATTCAGGAAGGTTTTGGTGATTAATTATTGAAAATATTTTTACCTAGTTCTTTGTTATTCTTTCCATTTTGTTCCATTTATTTATTCAGCTATATGAGGAAAAATAATAATAATTTTTAAAATAATAAAAATTAAAAGTAAGTGTTGATTTATCATACTTCCAAGAAATTTAATGAGATGTTTTCTATAAATATTTCAGGATAGCTCTGTATACATCTTAGTTTTATTATTTCATAGTAAGCAGCATTATTTACTTTCACTTGAGCAGAGTTCCTGTTACAGTTGCATAAACAAAATTATCCATTCGTTTCCAGGAACAAAGAAAGCATCAAAGTTCACACCGCCTCTTTTAATGAAAAATGTGAAGTTTTCCATCACAATTAGCATTTTTTTACTTGCTTTTCCACTAGGATTGGACATCACCCATTTGGTGTAATCCTAAGAAATTGTAAGGCTCCTAGCAAGCAGAACTACATTACAGGATGGTTTGGATATATGTATTCTGGTGCTGCTTCTGTGACACACCACAAGCAGAGTGAGGAGCATTTGGTCTTGCCAAGAACCTTAAAGCAAAACCCAGATGAAACAGACTTTCCCAGCTGTGCCATGGAGCAGGAAAGTAATTTCTTATGTGCTCCCCCTCTGCCCTCTTTTGTCTAACCTGTGTATTTAGACTTAAAGCACAGTGTAGAGAATGGCACTGCCTGCCCCTAGAAGCAAAGTGGGACCCCCAGCTGTGTTTGATAGAATATAAATAAGAGCACAGTCAAACACGGCTAATGACCAGCCCACAGCACAACTGAACACTGCTCACAAAGGTGTGAGTATTGCACAGCTATGGCATGTCAAAGCTGAGGTCTGATTGATTAATATTTTTAGAGCACATGCAGAGCTTTTGAACAGCTTTAACCTTCATGATTTTCTTGTTTATTCTGTTTGAACTGTAATGTCACTAAAGTCAAAATAAAAAGCCAAGAATTCAAAGGGGGATGATGTGCAACATGGGTATTTCAATGAACAATCATGCTTTTTACAGGAAAAACAGACAACTAACAGCTGTAAATCCTCATTGTAAAGTATGTGTGGATCTAGAAATAATCCAATTCATGGCAAACTGAATTTCTTACTGGAACAACTGAAAGGATGATTCTGTTTCCTACCAATAGGCACACATTGTGCTATGTTCGATTGTTTAGGACATTCCACCCAAACTCACCTGCCATTCTAAAAGTACACAGGTTTCTTGAAGGATGTGTGTTTCCCTTGCCAAGGCCTTAGGACATCTCAGATAGCTTTGCTGGTCCCACACAGCACAAGAGTGTGACACTGAGGTAAATGATTCCTATACGGAAGCCCTACCTCTTTTTAACTATAATAGAGCTTTGTACTCTAAGTTAATGTATAGACACCTAAAATTAGGGCAAATCGAGTCCTACTCTGTCTCTCAGCTCCTAAAATCACTTATCAAAAGAATCAAACTGCAGAATTTGGTACAGCTTTTTGTAGGAAAATCAGGCAGCTAACTCGTATATTACTGAATTGTATTATTTAGATTAATCTGTTCAGAAGTGTCTGTGTGAACCTATGGATGGAATCCAGTCAAACTGCACAATTTAATCAAATGTAGGTCTGCATAAAGCTTTGGATAACAGCTTTACAGATGCTTTTGACTCCATCACTGCTATTGGCTACACTCAGATTTCCCCAAGCAAGCCCTAGTGCATCTTAAGTTTCCCCAGGCTATGTCACCTGGCCTTCAGCTGCAAGACCACAAGGGCACTGGTGTACTATGGTTCCTATGTCCTACCTTTCAGCACCATACAGACATCTCATATATCTCATGGCTTCACAAATGGCATTAGACACCTACATGTCACCACCTGAGTAAAGACCCAAGCCTTCAACAACTATAGGGAAAGCCTGGGCACCTAGTCTATATCTAGACATCTAAATTTAGATACCTCAGTGGAGAATTTCATCCCACCCCTGGTTTTATTCATTGCTCATAAAACCATCTCCATGTCATTTCTGGCTGAAACCAAAAAGCCAAAATGCCAGAGGAATACTAAGGCTCCTCAGTTATAGAACTACGGTTCTGTAAGAGATGTTGTATCATGGCTCTCATAAAGACTAAAACCAGGGAGATAGCTGGAGAAACAGTATCAATAGAAGATTCTTAGGATAATAGTTTTTCTAAAAGAAATTGACACCTCCAGATTTTGCTGAAATTACCTTCCCCATAAAGCTGTGACAAAAATCCATCTTCCACAAGTTCTGTCTTAGTCCATTCTGAATTAAATGCCCAGCTAGAGAAATCAGAACAAATAATTGGCCTACAACATCATTACACTTGATTTCTGTTTGCCTGCAGGGCCAGATTACCTGTAATTGTTCTCCTTTGTTGTGGATACTGTTTACTTCACAATTAAATTGCAGTCACAGCTGGCATAAGTATTTTAGCTGTGGGTAGGAATGTAAGGATTTCTGCTTCTAAGAGATTTGCTCTACTGCCAGGTAGACTGCAGCTACTTTTCAAGCCACTGTGCTATTTTTGAAGTTATCCGTGCAAAAGCTGATCTAGGAAGCTAAGAAAGGGCATACAGTGGATTTTCTGCAAGCTCTCCTGAATTTGATGTCAATTACCCGTTTGTCTTGGAAGCCCCTTCCAATCTTCTGCTTTGAAGAATTAAACTGTAATTAAAAATGCTTTATTATATCTGGGTAGATTTGGCTTCGCAGGCCCAATGTGGTATCTCGTAGAAGATACATAAAAATGATATCTACACCAGCAGCCCAGCTGTCTGTTAGGACCACAGAAGACAGCCATTGCTGCACTTACAGACTGTGCAGGAAGGGCACCCTTTCTGATCCTGCCTAACTACCAACCCACCCCTTCTTTTCCACTGTTGCATTTAAGGGCACGGGTAATTCACAAGAAGGAAAGTGAAGATAATGACATGTAATTGAAGTTGGACAGAAGAAACAATCATTTCAGTTCCTTTGAACTTTCATGCTTGCACATTTCTGAATTCTTTTATTTCCAGGGAGGGGCATTGTGCTCTCTGCCTTAACAGGAATGGTACTCAGAAAAGCCTTTCAGTAAACTGCAAGTTCTTCAACAGGTAATTTTAAGTTCTTAAATAGGAAAAATTCTTATTAGAATTTATAGGAATTTTGCACCTTGGGTTGATCAATTACCTTAAAATGATATTGCACATTAAAAAAAAGATGTAGTTCCCATCCATACTTTGAGTGATAGGTGTTTCACATGTAGTATACAGAATCATTCCATATTGTGCTTATTTTCTCATAAAAGCATTAATGACAAGTTTTCATCTATCAGACTGAATAACAATTTGTACCTTGTTACACCATGATATGAAAATATTTATTTCCATCCTTTTTAAAAGAATGCCAACTTTCCTTCTCAATTTTTAATAAGCTAAAGAAAAGAAAAATAAATACTACAAGATTAAATGAATTATTTTACACACCATTACATCTTGAAAGGATGAAAGTCTAGTTTCATCATTGATGTGTTCCTTTCCAGAATTTACTGAGTTCTATTAATTAAAGACATCATTTTCTGTAATCAGTGGTAAGGGTGAATTCTCACACATTTGCATAAGGAAATTTGGAGCCGCTTTGTCTAACAATGAAAGAAATATATACAGAAGAAAATCTCAACACGTGCAAAGGAATGAGTTTATCTGTACTTTGCTATATTGAAGGATTTTGCACAGTGTCTTCACATTAAAATAGGTCACAATCAAAATGCTTATGAGATGATATAAGGAATTTTAGGGCATTTAAACTAAGCAGTAAAAGAAATTTCAAAGCATCAAAGCAAGGAGCTTTTATAATGTGCTGCTGCTTTATTTCCTTTGTTGTCTTTGTGTGAATATTTTAATCCAACAGTTTTGATACATGATCAAATTTTCAGATAGTCCAGACATCATGTGTGTTCACTTTATATCTGTATTTTATGAAAATTATTATTACAGCCAGATCTACTATCTGAACTGCTATTTCACTGTAGCTGCATCAGAATGCAGCTCATTCCCTTGCAAATGAGTTTTCACTAGATTTGCTGGTAGCTGTGCACTTCTCTTGGCTTTTTAAAACTGTTAGGGAGGGATGATCTGGACACAGCTATAATAGAAATATAGAACAGGAGACATTTTGAAAGAGAAATGAGTCTTTGCTATCATGGAGAACATTGTATACAAGAACCATGGATAAAATAGGCTATGAAAGCTGAGGTATATATTCACTTTAGCAAGAATTGTAACATCATCAATATTTAGTATTTCTGATGGATGATTTTACAGGTCCAGAACATGCCAGTATTTTGTTGTGCTGCATACACCTGTACTCCTTGAGGCAAATATTATCTTAATGACTGTCCAGCATATAGGATTGTTTAAAAACAAATCAAGACAGAAGGAAAATAGAACCAATATTCAGCTACCAGCAATCTGCTTAGTAGTGTAGCCTTGTACTGCTAAGAGAATAGCTCTCCATTTCCAGTGTTAGGTAATGGTCCTGTGTCGACTTTTCTATAACTGAAAAGTTTCTGTTTAACCATTTATTTTGTGGACATCATGTCAAGGGTTAATATTCCAAGATTAAAAAATCCAGACAGCACTAAAATGTCAGGACACCTGACAATTCTGGGGCTGTTCCATCAGCACTGGAAGATGACAAAAAAAGGAATTAGTGCACTTCAACATTAGACACCTAAATTACTCAGGAGAATGAACCTTCTCCTAATGGTTTTTGCAGAACAGCACTAGCATCCTGATCCTGTTTTTCTAGTGATATTATAGGGAATGTAGAAAGACCAGCCATTGGACTTAGCAAATTAAGAGAGATGCCTAAAGTCCTGCTGAACTGGAATAATACTGTCCCCATCTGACATTTTTCTGGGCTCTGCACCTTCAGCAAGGCTCCCCCAAGAATCATACCTCTAGTCAAATGAGCTTCAACCAAGTGTAGGATTTTTAACTTATTTTATGTGGTAGTTTCTCATCCCCATAAAAGCTGTTGGCACTTCTTCAAACTTTAAATTTTACCAGCCACAATTTTGAATTCTGGTAACCCCATAAGTAAAATAACAACATGTCTAGGAGGTTTCTTTTCAGTTCGTAATATTGAAAAGGAACAGCCATATCAGGGAACGTACGGTAATAAAACCCTTTAATCTCTATTAGGAGGAGCACCACAAAGTCTAATTTGAATCACAAATTGTGAAGGTTCCTGCCACAGTATATGTATTTTGTAGGTGGGAAGTAGAACCTAGCTGAAAATTATTTTCTTGCTTCTTAGGCTGCTTTTTTTTCCTGCTCTGCCTTTGAATGAAATGAAGATTTTTTAATTCTCATTAAAAAACAAAAGGCAGACACTCAGGCTGCAGTCAATCTTTCTGCTGTATGGCAGAGATTTCCTAAATGTTGAGCTATAAATGCTATCTCATTGCACCTGTCCAATTTATATATAGTTATTTGTGCAAAGCCAAGTATTTACTTTACAAAACATTTAAAGGAGCCCAGCACAAAAAAACAGGGATATTTATCATGGATGTGAGAAACTCGTCATATAGTTGACAACAAAGTGAAGAAATCTGATGGAAGTCTCCTATTCACTTGAGTCTTCTTGATCAGAAATCCCACCCTGATTTGAGATACCATCTCAGTGAGAGCTTTGTCAAATCAGCTGCTTTCCCAAAAACAGTTTCATGACTTGGTGGCTAGTTCTGGTAATTACACATAGTAAATATGCTTATAGTCATTTGGATCCTGTAAAGGTTTATAGCTAAATAAATCTCTTGCCTTTCATTCTTTTAAATGAAATATCAGCAAGATGTTTAACTCTTTTTGTAAATGACATTGACCATTTATTTGCATAGCACAGAAAAGAACATAACGTGAACTTTACACCGGATTCTTAAGTGCTGTGTACTGGATAGAAATGCTACTAGAAACCTCTATAAAATAACTTTAAATGAATGAAAAACAGAATAACTTCAGGAAAACAGTCATGTGATGATTACTTTTTTTAAAAAAAAAAAAGGTAAATACAGCAATTATCACATTTTTAGTCAGAATTCATCTAGCTTCGGGCTTCAAATAATGCCTTTTATTACTTTACAGAAGGCAACTGCCAGAATATTGTTGTTCAGATAAATATCTGTGGACAGTGATCAAGTCAGCTATTCATCTTCTCTGGAACAAATGACATAGCAGGCTGATTACTGAAGCGTTCATTCTATGATACATTTCTCAGACCTTCTTGGAAGGTCATCTTTATCTCATCACACGTTTTAAAAATCAGGGACATATTACTGTAAAAAAGCCTGATTCTCTCTGCTGGATATTCACCTACTTTTACAGCTAAACATGTTTCATAGGCTTTTTTTTTTTTTTTCATCTGTGGCTTTCAAAGTGTTCTAGAAAAGAAATAAAGAGCTCATCCTCTCTCTTTGACATGGCATCACATTAGAAGTCAATCGCAAATTAGTTACCTCACACTGTCTTTAGGTCTCACTATTTTTTAACTTCTCATTGCTTCTGAATGGGAAAGTTATTTCAATCTTGAAGTTCAGGAATAAACCAAGAGTAAAAATATATGCAGAATTTTATCATTCCAAGTTTTCCTTTTAATATTTATCAGAAAAACAACAGAGAGGTTAGAAATTCACTTTTGTTGTATTTCTTTATGCTGATTCTCTCCTACATGTGGGATTCTCTCCTATATAGATCTGACCCTTCAAATTTTCACTTGGCCTGAAGGAAACCAATGACTTTCTTTTCATGCTATATTTCAGAAATTCAGGCTGTGTTATAAGAAATCCCACAAAAGACAGAATCCAAAACAAATATAGAGCATTACCATATCTCTTTCATTCAATGTAAAGTCCATTCCGCTTGCAGGTCTACCCTGCATGTAAGGAGGAGTGTCCCCTCTCCATAAACATTGTGATGGGCACCCCAGCTGCCTCCTTTCCCAAGGCCCAGGGGTCACTGGGCAGCCATGCATGTCCTTCTAAAATTGTGTAGTAGGTACAAGCTTGGCTACTGCTCCACTTCCAAAAGGAGACACTCCTTCCATCCTTCCACTCTAGCCAGCGGTACAATACTAAGGAAGCATTGTCTCAGCGAGTGGCAGCTAGGTGAGTATGGGCAAACTTCTGCCACTCCATCAATCATAATACTGAGCTAAGAACAGCTATATGGGGACAAAGTTTCAAGAATAAATGTCTCATTTAAGAGAAAATCATAACAATTTCTACTAAAATTACCAAATAAAAAAACAACCACCCAAAACACAGAACACAGAGAATGTTTGTCTTTTTTATTTAATGAATCTATTTACAGAAAAAAACATATATTTTTTAAAGATAATTGTACATTACACAAAGGCCTTTTGCAGTACAATAATCTATATAAATAGTTTTGTTTTGAGTGCTGCGCAGGGTTTCCACTGCTTTCTATTTAGTAACCAGCCCTTTTTGGCATTTTTGTTTCATAGTTAAAATCTGAAGGCTTGTAGAAATACTGGAGAAAGTTTACAAAATGGAGCATTTTATCTGAAGGGACAAAAAAGTTATAAAATACCTGCTTATTCTGCATCTGCCCTTCTTATTCATGTCCTGGCAGTGCTTAAAGACAGTTTTTACAGAAAAGGAATTGGCACTATATAGCAGTTTATAAAGTAACAGCATGGTTATACAGTGACTATATAAGCAAATTTGACAGTAATTGTGCATTCATGTTCTGTCTTGAACATGAAAGCTCAACACATTCAGTATGGTCTCCAAAATGAATGTCTATGATTTTTGTTCATGAAAGTAATTCAACTTCTCTTCAGCTGAGAAACAAACATCACCTTGTGCACAAAAATAGTGAGTTCAGAAATGCTGAAAGTTCTGTAACTTCCTCTGACAAATGATTACATGTGCAGAAAATCATGAATGCAAATTCAGGAGAGATCTTTCAGCCTTTGAAAGAGAAAAATGATGGTCAGAGAATGGGTATACCTTCTCATTTGTATATGAATGCCAAGAAAATGTTTCCTTTCTCTGGAGAGCTTTTCTGAGGTCAAGAGTTCCCATCCCTTCTTTAAAACCTATCTTCCCTGTACTTGCAGGTTAAAATCTGAACTCAGCTTCTTAAAATGTCCTGACATTTTCCCATGGGTAAGTAATAGAAATTTTATATCTAGGCATCTAAGGGTGCCTCAGAAGACGGTGAGGATAAGACTGATCGAAATCAATAATATTCTAATAACAACGTTGAGAAAAAATGGGACAAATGCATGTCTCTTACAGGCTCATTCACCTTGCAGAAATCAGAAAAACTTTGAAATTTATGACTTTGTTGATGAACACTTTCAAATACATTCTAGTGTCTCTTGGTGGAAGCTTTGGTACACATTCTTTGGGACAAGTTTGCCCTTATCTGAATGGAAGTGTAACTGGGCACTGAAACGTGCTTAATACTTTGGTTACATTCCTACTGAAGGAAGATTTTTGTCCCTAATACTCACTGATGTACAGTACACATAGTATTTGCTGCGATGCAAGTTTCCCTTACAAAAAATGAACTGTAGTGGTTACCCACAAAGATCACATCTGAAATGACTGCTGGGTGGGAGTGTGTGACTCGGGGATGTCTGCATCTGAGCCACTTTGTAATCAGAGGGGGTCAGCTAATCAGTATTGCTGGTGGAGCCTAGACCACAGTTTAGCTTTTTCCACATCCACTGTGATCATTCAGGACTCTGACCTGAAAGGAGGGACTGAGGGAATGCAACTTGTTTAGTCTGATGGAGAAGACATTAAGGATGTAACGCTTCCAGAGGAACTGCAAAGACAGCAGAAACAAACACAGCTCAACAGCGGCAGACAATATAGCAAGGAGCAATAAGTGGCCACAGTTTGAAGAAGCAGCAGTTCATGTAGTGTTTAGCTGGAGATATAGGAAGAAGATGGTAGAACAGGGAACTAAACAGAAGACAAGGCAAACCTATTTTCTGGAGATGAACAAGGCCGCTAAATGATGCAACATATACATTAACTCTTCCTAAGAGAAGAGTTTAATTGCCCCTTTGTAGCAAAAAATCTCACCCTGAGTCTCAGCCTTGAAAGAGAATTTCCATTTTTCGCTTTCCAAGTACAATGGACAGAAAACAATGTGACATCCTGGCACTAATTTGTGACTTATTCTCTCAAGTATTTACAAGCATGTTAGAGCGATCAGCCCTGTGTACATACTGCAGCCATAAGTTTAGGTGCCTTCTGTTAGCTTAGTCTTAAGATGGGGTACATGATATTATCAGCATCACAAAGGGATCTGGGTAAAGTTCAGAATTATCTTCCTAACTGCTTTTTAGTAGAGTGAATGCTTTAATCAGAGATATTTCCCTACTGCATCCAAATTATCCACATAATAAAAAATTATTTGCAGAGATTGCATTGTATCTGTGAGTGAAGCAGATACGTAATGCCTTATGAGAAAATGTCTAACACCACAAAGACAGAAGACACATTCATGGTGAGCAGTTAATGAAAATTCATTCTATTATACTTGTTACTGTCCGTAGACAAACTTAGGCTTGTATTTTAAAATGGAACATTCGCAAGAAAAACCCATTATATACACATTGATAACATTTATTCCATATATTGTAGCTGAAAAGCTTGCTGCAATGATTCATTGTCAAAAAAATCAAGCTGTGTTTCTAAATTTCATTGAACACAACTCAGATTGTGACGCCTAACAAGGATACAGATGGCCCCTGAGTCTGGAGAAAGCACAAACTGCTTGAAGTAATTTTTTTCTTTTTCTGTGCTGATTCTAGCACAGCTGAACTGCCATTCAGGGTCTGGTTCCTAATTTAGATTTTCACACTGATAAAGATAGTACCAATTGTTGTCTACCACTATCATTTATAGTTCATTTGGACCTATTAGGTCCTGCTGTACACTGGGGATGAATTCAAGTCGCACATCAGCCACTAAAGATTGACTGTGGTTTCACAGGGAGCAGAGAAAGCCTAATTACATCTGCTCCTCCTTCGGGAGTGCAATGAGACCAAAAGGTCTCTCCAGCTGCAACTGCCTTTTGTAACAATGGGATAATAACACAACAGAGTGGAACACACCCTACGGCAAGAAGGAAAGTGCTTCTGTATTTACTGCCTCTGGAGAAAGTCATCCCTATTCAAACATTTTCCACATTGCTATGTAAATATTAGCTGCCACCAACAGCATTGTGACATACACTCAAAATATCAGGAACAGATGCTACTGTGCATGTGGACATGATATTTTAAATGTTTCTAATGTGTGCTTTTTATTGCCTTGTTTTCAAGTAAGATATGATACAAATCAGAAAATTCAGTAAGAAAAGAATGCATAAGAATTTGATATCAAAATTGAAATCAGAGTTGTTACCCTCCCCACAGAGAGTTTGAAAAACCGCAGACCAGGAGGAACGGCCAACTTAACAGTAAACTTTTATTGTGTGTTCTCCCAAACACACACATTTGCTTTCTCCCAAGACAGCTTAATAGCTTTTGCCTAAATGTCTCTGCATTCAGAAGTATAAGCCTAAGCATAGAAAATATTAACCAGAAAGAGACTTTGCATTTTTTAGAACACAATGAACATAGGAAAGGAGATGCTAGGAGGAAGGTACTGCTCCAGCTTGTAAAACTAATTCAGTTTGTATTGGCTGCTGTGTAGCAGTAGTAATCCTATCATCAACGATGTTAATTCTAATGCTTATAGTAGCAGTACTGGATCCCAGTACTGGATACCTACTTACTAGGTACTTTGGTGAAAAGTTTAGACCTCAAGCAACACCTGTTAGAATGTGAGGCATACCCTCCATGTACCAGCTAATTAAGGCGCTCCATCTTTATGAGAGCACCAGATCATACTTTACCTAATAGCAATTTAAAAAATACATCTTCACATGCAAGGTTTCTCAAGGCCTTCATCCTAAACCCATGAAGAGGAAACAGTAGAAAGAAACAGGAACATCAGAATCACCCTCTGGATCACAACTCAGATCCCACTCAGATCCCAGGCTTTAAAGGGGCCCTGCAAGAAAATATTGCAAAGTGAAGTTCAAAGACCTCTAAGTAGTAAAATTTAATGTTAATTTGCTGCCACACAAGTCTCCTCCAGATCAAAAATAAAGGTGGGCTTCAAGCTTCAAGCATGAGGTTTAATAATACTTCCATATAATTCTAGTTATCAATAAAAAGGATAATGGATATTCTTCATATTGAGAAACCTGTCAAACTCTGTTGAAATTCTATTAATTCCTGGCCTCAGTTGCTTCCCCTGGCCACAATTTGCACTGTGTAAATACATGCTGTATATGCAAAAGACTGAGTGATTTCAAGAAGGATAGTGCTTTCCTTGAACTTTCTCATGTCCAAGATCCAGCATACACTCTCATCACCTAAATCTGTACTTTCCTTCCTTATTAATCCCTCCAACTGCTCCCTTCATCTGCTCAGCTTATTGAATTTGTAATTAATTAATCACTAACATTCTTCACTCCCCTACTTATGGAGACATTTCAATGAATTGATAGTTCAATATTGCACAGAGATTATTTTTAGCTGTCAACTACTACTTCATAAACTACTTAGAATCTCAGTCACCTATTTCGACAGCACAGCACTGAAAGCTGTTTCTTGTCTCATTTTCTTTCACAGCATAACTGTAACTTTCAAAGGAGGCAAGATATTGGATGTGGTATTCATTATCACCTGATAATTACAGGCTAATTACATTCTTTGAATGACTTGTTTTCTTATAATGACAGATAAGAAAATATTGATTGCAGTTTTCCTCAGCATGCAGAGACAAAGGTATGGAAAAAGTTGTGGTTTTCATCACCTCATCATGGCACACAACAAAAAGAAAAGCTCAGTATTGATACCAGTTCTCTCTATATATCTGACTAATCTTTTTCTAATCCTTTTTCAATTTTGTTTTCTAGCTAAGTAGCTTTGAGATGTTAAGCTGGGACATGAAAATTGTGGTAATTTCTCCAAGAAAAAAATAATGCATTTTATGCTGATACTGCATTTTATACAATACCACAAAATAACAAAAAGAAGATTTTCTCTGAGGAGTAAACATCTGAAAGGCATACAAAACTGTAGTAAGATTTTTGTTCAAAGGTGTAGACTCCCAGAGCAATAGCCCTCTTCTGCTTCTCAATGGGGAAAAGCTGAGAGCTGTGGCTCTTACTGCATCTTCCCTTCACATTGATTAATCCTGAAATGTCTGCAACTTTTCCCACTTCAGCACGCATGGGGCATGATGTTTGAAGACCCTTTATCAGGCAGTGCCAATGGGCAGCCTACCATTGTTTTAGCCCAAATCTCTTTTTAACATGAACTCTGGAGGAACTGGAAACATATGAAGTTATACTCCCACTTAAGGTATTGATTCCCATTATGCAGACAGTGCGTCACAGAGCTGTCACTAGATGTTCTGCATTAGCTTTTTGGTTCAGATCCAGACCACTCAGTAGAGTGGATCAGTCAGCACCACTTCCCACCCTTGTCCTCACATCACAGACAAGTGCGGAGCACACAGAATAAACCCCTTTTAACCACAACTAAGCCAGAAAGATGCTCTTCTGTGGCACATGGAATATACCCCAGCTGCTGATGGGCACTCAGGTCACAGGCTTACACTAAAGCTAGCCTGAGGGTAATGACTGAAATCAGTTCCATGTGAATATCAGGTCCTCTGTCAATAATTGTTTTACCATGGAAATTTTGTAGCACCAAGGTGCCCGACTTGCTGATGTAGACATCCTCTGATTGCCTCCTCAGACAGAAGACTCTAGCTGTGTAGCTAGTACTTAAAAAAAATAATAAAAAAATTAATAGAGTTTTAAGTATTTACTATCAATTGCTCCCCAAATGAGAAATGACATAAGAAAAGCAACAATGTTATTTGTTCGGTATTGTTTATAGGGTTAAGATCTATCCTGAAGTGACAATTTAACTATTGTATTGCAGTATTCCCAGCAGAGATATTAATCTAAGGCAGGGGTCCTCAAACTATGGCCCACGGGCTGGATACGGCCCCCCAGGGTCCTCAATGCGGCCCCCGGTATTTACAGACCCCCCCGCATCCCCGCCCCACCCCCCCGCCAGGGGTTGGGGGGGGAAACCAAGCAGTCGCAGATGGCTGCCTGCCACTTTATCCGCACGCCGGCCCCCTGGTTAAAAAGTTTGAGGACCTTTGATAAGGTTTCCACCATAAAAGACAGAGAAACAACAGGTTGTCTTTTGACCAGATTCAAATGGAAAAGCATACACTCAATTATTAATTTCAATAGGGATCCCAGAAGCAGCTTTAAGTGAAAAAGAATGTGATTGCAAATTTTCTTGACAATGAATGAATATATGTTTCCTTGTTAGGGCAAAAAAATATTCCAGTTGATCCTCCTATATTTCTCTTTATAATTCTCTTTTTTCACGTCTGTACTTCTGCCCTGTCTACATTGCAAGCAGGTCATTTCAAAGAAAGATTTAGTGAGTGCAGGACATGTAAAGATAAGGAAACTGATGAGGCTGCAGTCTAAAAAGTCCCTTAATATTCTCTAGAAACCTAATATACAACCTGAATAAAAGCGGTGAAAACATGACCTTGCATTAGGAAGTCTTTCAGGTCACTGGAACCCACTCAGAGAAACAGGAAGAAGTAAGGAGTGGTTTTCATTACTTATAGAACACAGTTGGGCTAATAAGAACATTATGTGATTAATAGGATAGTTTGCTATAGACATAAATCAGTATACACTGTTAGATGGCTGACCAATGTTTGGAGGATTTCATACACAAGGGTTGCCTTCTTGTCCCACTTATAGTCATGCTTTGAACCACAGAGGGTGTGAATGGAGTCTTTTCAGGACACTGTAAGGATCATTGGAGATTGATTTCTGTAACTTCTTTGAACAAAAATATAGTCTGAGAATTACGACAAAAAGAGTTTTCTAGGGTAAATACATCACCTATCTCTCCTCCTTTTGTATATGGTGTCTTTGATTGCTGTAAATGCAGAACCTGACCATCTAAGACAGAGAAAGAGAATAATATATTCAACAGCATCCTTAAATGAGTAAAGAATGTAACTGTTTCTTCCTTTTTAATTTCCTTTTTATTCTAAACTATCCTCTTGGAATGATTCATTTATAACACAACAAACCAGACCAGGCTGCTGGCTTAATATAGGGTAGATTTAGAGTGGAATGTTTTCTGACCTTAGCTATAAAATCTGTTCATTCAAAGAGCTATAAGTAAAGATAGTGAGGGTGACCTGGTTCATTAGCTTTTCTTTTTCTTTTCCTTTTGTAACAGAATTAAATTTCAAAAGAAAATATCTGGTTTATTTTTAGCTGATATTTGCTTGTCAGAGGAAATGTCACTTTTTATATTTTATCCCCCGCCCTTCACTTGTTATTATCCGGGCTCTAACTCTTGTGCATCGAATTATGATAATGAAAATACATTCAACTAGAAAACCCTTAACAAATCATGGACATAGCTAGCATTAGTATCAACACTGATTAAATGCTACAATCTGTTTCCAAGAACTGATACTTCTGTGTATCTTGTCATTTGGGCCTGCTATAACTTTGTAATATTTTGACTGTATGAAATAAAGGATAAATGAAGATCCTCAAAGAAGACTGTTAATTGTACATAGCTAACTGGAGCAGTGTGGAGACACTTCTTGAAGGTTTTAACAGTCCTCTCTAAAGGCATGTTCTCTCCATTATTTATGCCAAACTACATCTGTTGCATGAATAACCTGATGAAAGTTGCTTCTGGTACAAGCTGCTGTTTTTCATAAATTAATTTCCTAAAAAAACTTTTTGGTTTCCCATACATACAAAGTGGTTTGAAGTAAGGCAACCCCCCCCCCCCCCCAAAAAAAAAAAAAAAACAACTAACTTAATCTTGAAAAAAAGGATTTAGAAAGTTGCTTTTTTCTAAGCACAGACCTAAAATGTAGCATACACTGTGCAAAATAAAATCAAGCCAGCTATCCAAAAAAGCAGGAGGAGAAAAAACCCCTGTCCTCACTGCTACCCCTTTAGTTCTTTAGGTTTTTTGTCATTGCACATACAATGTGGTGTAATGACAGTGCTGTATTCTCACAAAATAAAAAGAACTGTCTGAAATTGAGTATCAAAAGAGGAGGTGCTGGAACAAATTGGAAAATTAAATGCTGACTAGTCACTAGGACTGGAAAATCTTAAATTAAGAGTTCTGAAGAAATTTAAGAATGAAGTAGATGAGCTGCTGGCAAGAATATATAATGTCTCAGAGTCAACAGCTCTGTACAATGTTTGGAATTCAGCAAATGTTTTGCCCAGCTTTAACAGAATTACAACACTTACATTTGGCATTTGCTATCCCCATAACCTAGCTTCAGTTCCAGAGTGAAAACTGTATGAAAAGCCAATAAAGATACATTTAAGAAATGCCTCAAGGAGTAAAAATTAAACATATATAGTGGATTTCATGAGGAAGAAGAAAGGCTCATGTTTCACTGTTCTTTTAGAATTTGTGAGTGTGGCAACAGCATAGAGGATGAAGGAGAAACAATTAATATATGTTAGTAGGATGTTCTAAAACCTTGTGACAAATTTTCTCAAAAGATACTATTAAGGAAATCAACCTGTAAAGTACTGTCAAAGATCAAAACTGGCTAAGACAAAACTAAACATTTACAAACAAATGATGGGCTTTCAAGGTGAAAATTTATACTGGTGTGTTTCTGAGACAGCTGAACTGGCTTGTATTTTGTAAAGAACTGTAAAATGGCTTCATAATAAAATGATTAAATTTTCAATTGCAATATTTAGATTAGCTTTAAATAGGATTAATATATTTTTCAACTGTTCACAGAACTTACTTGAATTAGCAGAATATCTCCTCATCCTCCTTTTCCTCCCTATTCCCACCCTTGGCTCATCTCCTCACATACATTAGCCAGACACGCAAGGTAGAATATGCCAAACTGCTGCTATGTAACAATACATTTCTATTATTTTGCTTTGTTACTTGGTACAATGCAATCTGGTGTGAGACTAAATCAAACACAATGCCATAAAAGAAACCTAGGGCTCAGTGCAAAACTCCTAGAAGACAAGGGAAGGGAGAAACTTGTGCAAGTCAGACCCTACCAGATGGCTAGGTAAGTGCTCAGATGCTGTAGAGAAATCTCATGCATACTATGACTCATTTCTAAGAGTATTAATTCATATTTACTCTTATCAGACACAAAAAATCTAACTGTAACTAGGTAGCTGTATGACTGTATGTCCCCTTCTCTGACACCCTTCTCTTCTTTCTAGGCTCACTATTTATTCTCTTATTAAACATAGTCTTGATTCAGAGTTTGTCCTCCAGATTCATCTTCATGAGGGAGCTCCATTAATTCTCATGTGGCTATGCTTGGACACAGGTCTACCGTCAATGAGAAAGTTTGGGGTTTAAGTTCTCTGTAACACTCTGTCTCATCACAGATTTGTAAAGTAACAAGAACAATAGAAGTTATTATAGATAAATAGGATTTGAATCAAGGAAAATATATGCTTCAATTGTAATTAAAAAAAAAAAAATGTTTCCAGCAGTCACTTGTTATATTGATTCACATTTCAGTATATGTTTTTCCCCCTTGACTATTTTGTTGTGAAGTTGAAAGTACAGTACATTGCACCTTTGGCAAATGAGCTAAAATTCAAAGGCTAGCACTATATTTACATTTCTTCTCCTGGAGGTGAACAGTACTGCAACTGTTACACAAAGAATTTAGCCTCAAATAGTCAGAGCACTGTTGAGAATGTATATGATATGAACTGTTTTACAATAACTGCTATAATGTACTTTCCAGAGCTAGGAAGCAGTTTGTTTTGCTTAGTGATATCTGAACTGCAAGCTCAGAATATATCAAAACCCACGTACAATGGAAATAAGCTTATGCTTTGGAGTGATGCAGTGAACTATTTGTATTAAGATTTTTTATTCCCTTATGTTAGTAGAAATAGCTTTCTGGCATCTCCTTACGGCAAAGAACTGGGCCAAAGGCATTAACTGTCCTTTGTTATGCACAGTACAAGACCGGATGAAACTTGACTTATGGTAAGAGTATCACTTTGTCTCTCATGTTTTTCTCCTTCTAATATACATTTTCCTATTTTAACTTCACTCTTTTCTTGCATTTCATAAATAAGTGTTGCAAGTGCTCACATATCTTAATGCATTTTTAGAGTTACCTGTGACATAGGTCAGAGGTTGTACCCAAACACTAGACCAAAATCTACCTTCCATTTAGACACCTAATACCAATTTATAACTACAAAACTGTTAATTGACTTTTCCATGGCCACAGAAAGGCTGCCAGACCATTGCAATTTGTACCAGATGCTTACATATACATTGCAGCAGGGTTGCCCACAGGGTGAGTGTTCAGTACCCTAATCACCATGTTCAATATTTCCACCCACTTGCTGTCTCATTTAATACTTAAGTAGCTGAATCAAGGAGAAATAGATTCAGCTGCACTCTGTCCTCTCTCTGAAATGCCCAGTAAAGGAATCCTTGGTGTAGTCTCTGGCAAGGTCAGACATCCACACTGAAACTCCTACTCAGAACAAGAGTTCAAATCTTCTCCCACTTCTTTTCCTCTAATTCCTTGCTTTCCTTTTTTCTGTGAGTTTCCTGCCTACCTCCAGTATAGTTCACATTTGTAAATTTTAAGCAAAGCTCTGGGACCTATAAAGCTCAAGACTGGCAGCGTCTCCTCTAGCCCTCAGTACTTATTTCCCAGGTCAATGCTTTTGTCACAATTTTGGTGCCAGTCTGAGATGCCCAGCTCCTGGTATGTAACAGGAGGGACACAGAGATGCCTGACTCCAGACCACTGATTCTATTAAAAACCCCTCATAGGACGCAGTCGTGTTTTCATGAGGAGCTTAGCCAATTCTGCCAGACCATACCTGCTATTATTGCCTTCTCAGCGGGCCAAATCTAGCAGTCTGCTAGACCTCACAGGGGATGCTTTCCGTCTTGCCCCAACATGCCTGTAAGCAAAAGCACACACTCCAGGTTTGCCCCAGGATGCAGTCAGGAGGCTTCTAGGCTGAGAGCTTGGCCCTAGAAGCCAAGAGATATTCACAGGTCCCATAGTACGGATACAGTCTGCAACACTAAGCCTTATCACACATATACATCTGACTCCCACCACCCTCTTATTTCATGTTCTCACTTCTGTACTATCATATTTCCCCCCCACACACACCCCCTGTAATTTAGTAGCAACTTAAAAGACATCCTTTACTTTGTCTGGGTTCTGTTTAAGTCTCACTGATAGGAAACTGTAGTGGACTGTCATGAAATATAAACTGGCAAAAATGCTTTGAAGCCAGGAGGAATCTATCAGTTTGCACCTGCAGAGGAAGCAACTTTTGATCTCTTGTCCTTCCATTACCCATGAGTATACAGGGAAAGGTAATTATGCATTTCATGCCTAATGGCTCAGTGCTATTTATAACAAGGATTTCCAGGAAGCAAAACTCTTATTTCCATAACTATGGGAAGTTCTGCTCAGTGTTGAACTGGCATAGCCCACTTCATTTTCACTCTCTGGCCTAATTTTATGTATTTTACTAATCCTTCTTCATTTTAAAATTACCTCAGGCTATTAAAGAAAATTGTATTATTTTAGCTGCATGGTCTTCTGCCTTTCTTTTTATATTTTATTTTTCACACTTCTCTTAAAGGATGCTTCAGATGCTAGAAAAAGTCCACAGACTGACTTGGGGTCTCAGGTCAAATGTGGGTTACACAGATTCTTTCTGCATGAGCTATTATATATGGCAAATTAAAAGTCACAAATACAGTAGGATTTCAGATTACACCGACTGCATCAGTGGGTGATGGAGACTATGAACTATTCTCTGCAGAAACATGGGATTAACCCTTTCCCTGGACAGGCAAGGATGTTTGTATGAAGCCCTTAATAGCTACAAAATCCCATTTTTTAGGTTTGCAGTTTAATGTCACTGCACACACCAGGAACAGGTTGAGGGCAAATGACAGGGATAACGGGCAAGTAAGATGAGATCTGGGGCTTATCTGTAAAGCAGGGATGAAGGTGGGGTTGCCTGAAACATTTGAGGCAGCCATATATGTACTAAAGAGAGTATAGAAGAAAAATACAGACAGGCAAAAGAAATGTTGCATTGAAAAACAAGTGGACCTGGGGTGAGGTGAATGTCCCAACTCTCATATTTTGCTGCCACCTTGTAAATCCTCACTGAGGCAATAGTTGAAAACAGTTGGTGTTTTCCATTCCCTGACAATGAATTCTTCACCCTCTGCTCCTAAGGGATGACACCCTACTGGCATAGGAGATGTAATTTTCACCAACAGAGGTAAATTGGTCCCTGCAGCTTGCCCTTTATATGCTATATATGTTTTACTTAGGTTTTATTAACTAGAATAGCAGTTATTACAGCTCGATAATGTTCACTGCCAAAAACAGAACTTCTCACAGCAGTGGAGCTGTTGAAACATGGATCTACAGTCATTTCATATCTTAAGCTTTACTCTACTGTTAATATTTTGACGAGAGGGACTATTTCTGTAAATTTTAGGAAAAGGTTGATAGACTCAGCAATCTAATTACAATGGTGTATAAGCAACAACAAAATATGTTTTCCCTGTAACTTATAAGCTGCAGGTGGCATTATACCTTTCAAAAGACAAACAGGAATTTATATTTTTCACAAAGTTCATTTCTATTCCAATCTGTACCACCCTAACTCCACAGTTTTAACTGGCTTTCCATCTGCAGAATATAGACTTTTCTTTCTATCCTGCCAAGCCTGGACTATGAACAACCTCCTTCATTAATGTCAGTTGCCATTCAGGGCTACAGGTGACATTGATTAATTGTCCAATTAGTTTAATTATAAGGAGGAAAAGATGTGCAAAGCAACAAATGTATCAGGGATATTTAATGTACAGTAGATATGTAGCCAAATAAGAATATAAGAAGTTTTGCAGATCAGTAAAAGCAGTGGAGTTGGTTTTTTGGGGGTTTTTTTGGTTTGGTTTTTTTTTCTATTTTGTTCATTACTTGGGAAGTACAAAAGAAGTTACCACAGACCTCAGTAGCCACTTTAGAATACTTTCAGGAAAATGTTGTTAAGCACTGTCCATTTGTGAAAAAAGTCACCACAACAATACAAAGTATATATTTTTAATTATTTTTTAGTTAAAAGCTGTCATGGGGATGCCTAATTTTGGTGCCTTGTCTATTTTTTTTTCCTTTAAATTTTGGTGATCTTTACGTTCCTTAAAAGATGTGGTGTTCCTTTATTAACACTGCAAGAAATAGAGAATCTGTGATTTTCTCTAGTTTGTTGATAATTATTAACAGGAGGTAGTCACAGCTCAGAGACTTGTCATGTGCTGGATTTTTTTAAAAACTTTGATGGAAAAAGCAAAGCTATTATACATGGTAAGAAAATGCCACCTAAGACAAATCTAAAATTCTTCCAATTAACTCGTGTAATTAGATATTGGAAAACCTCCAGTGAACTTCTCATACTCAATCTAAATTGAAAAATAAGCACAGAAGCTAGTGGTGCTCAAAAAAGGTGTAAAGAAACAGAAGCGACAGCGTCCACTGACAATGAGACCATACAGATGTGTTCCTGGCACTATCTGCTAAGCAGAGAAGAGAGCTCTACACATCCCCATATGGCACGGCAATAACTGCAGTACCATATGTTTACACCGCTAAACAATCAACACACCATGTTTTTACAGCAACACACTGTGCACATCGTCGGTGTTCAGCCTTCTGTAACTTACGTGGAACATACTGCTCAGTAGTGAATACAGAATAACTATGTGGTCAGTGCCACGTACAAGTTTGTAAGGTACAAACTTCTGGTAGCTTCAGTGAGCAGGGATATGAAAAAGATATGACAGGATCCCTCAGCCTCGCTTCAGCTCAGGACCGTGTCAGCAGGCAATTTCACAGTGCTTACACCCACACCACAAAAAGTGCAAAAAATGTGCTGCCACCTGAAATTCAGCTGAGGAGTAGCAGAGGACCTGCAGACCTGGCTTACCTCCTGAGCTAAAACCAAACCCCTAAACGAGTAACCCATCTCACCCCATAGGCAATTTCCACTGTAACAACTTCCACAGGGGCATCCTACTTGTACTCCCTTTGAATCACCCTTTGGTGATTCCTTGATGGCTCTGAAGCTCACAGCAGAGCTGACTCGTGGGCTCACTCATTGACTTCACCTGCATTGGCTCAAAATCTGTGAGTCATATTTCCAGTGTCATTTGGGCTGTACAGAGCCCAGTCCTATGTAATGCAAAAAGCCTCTTCCCATTAAACTCCTGGAACTCAGAATGCTCAGCACTTCTAAGAATATGTTATATTGTCAGCTGCCTAGCTGTTAGCTATATCTATATATAAATATACAGAGATATGTATATATGTATATATGAAATAATAAAATAAACTGTATTTAGAATCAATGTAGCTTCTGTGACAAATTCCTTGATGGGAAGACTCTGAAATTGTTTGAAAGTACGAAGTTTGCCTTTGAGTCAATAAACTGGCCAGTGAACTAGTCGGAATGATGGGCTGGGGGAGGGGGGGAGGGGAGCGGGAAATTGTCTGCCTTTCAAATGGATTGCCCATTTACATCAGAGCTATGAATACCATAAGTAGGATGGTTTACAGTGTATAGAGAGGCAAAATATAAAATCAAACCCAGAAAAAATGAGAAAATTCACTGCATTTTACACTGCCTTCTATTGGTTTTACAGAGTCTTTTTATTCTGATTTAAAAAGCAAAAGTATTTTCTAACATGTAATTGAATTGTTAGTATATTTATTTGTTTTCTACATTTTTACCTAGAATGCTTATATGTAATTGTTTTACTGCAAAAGACTGTTGAAAACAGCATCTGTTTCTCCTTGCAAGCACAGAAATAATTGTGTTCAGTTCAAATTAACCATGACATGATAATATTTGATCAAAACTATAGCCATTACCCTTGAAAAAAAGTTATACAGAGATGATAAGTTTTTCTTGCTAAAATCTGCAAGCTTTTTAGCTTAATTTTCCTATAATCTAAATATTTGATAGGAACAGTTCTCTTAAAAATTGAGGGTGAAATTTTGAATGCAGTCTAAGGCATCTGTTGAGCATCTAGGTTTTCAATAAAAGAATAAGTATCCAAGAATGGGATCCACGAAATTTCATGTGTTTAGCTGGTCATTTGAGAGAACACGTACTTGAGTACCTGAAGAATTCTGCCTTTAAGTCAGCTTATCCTGGGCTGAAAGAAGAGCCCTTTTCTGATTTACATGCTTCAACCTTCTTCAGTAAGTAAATTAACCTACTCTTCCTCATAATAATCTGGGCAGAGCTTGCTCTTTGCCTTTAAAATGTGAGTGCTGAAAGTGGACATGCTACTAGCCCTACCCTTTCTGTATCCTAACCTGTTTAATATATTATTCTTCTGCCTCAGTCAGAAAAATATGAAGCATATCTTTCTGAGGAGTACCTTAATCCCCAAACTGTAGACCAGATTGGGGGCAGGTCTGTTTATCGCTGTACTTGCAAGTGCATCAGCATGTGGCAAGGAACTAAAAAAATCTCTGGAGAAAGGAGGGTGGACATGAGTGAGAGCAGAGGTTAGGACCATCACATGCAGATGGAAGAGATGATTCTCTGATCTTAGATTTCAGGTGCCTTTAGCAGGTCATGAGCCAGTATCTTGGTTGACAGTGTGATGTAAAGAATAGTAAAGAAACATAGAAAGGTGATAGATCAACTAGCTGAATTTTAATTTAAGACACTCTGCACAAAACAAAAGCAACCATAAAAATTTCAAGCCAAAGCTCCTTGGACATACAAAGCCTCTCAGGGTCCAGTAGTATTAATGATCAGCATCTATTCCATGATCACCCACATCAATGAAAAACACTTTAAAAACTAAAATGTGAAGTCTGAGAAACCAAGTAGGTTATATTTGTGTGTATATATATGTATACATGTACATATGCACATATTAAAAAAAGCACAAAGAGAGACACATGCACATATAAAACAATGTCTTTTGGAAGGAAACAAAACTGGTCATAAAATATTGACAAAAGAAGTATAGGCAGTGGTTTTCTGTGTGGCAATCTCCCTGTTTTAAAAGAACTTAATTTTAGGGAAAATGCAGCAGGATTTATCTGTTTTAAGCAGTACATTTTAGAGTTCTACTCTGCAGAGTCAAACAAAATATGAGAACTCACTTCACAAATGAAGTGACCTTGAGTACCCTTTTGGAACTTTATATACTGACCATTCATCCTAAATACAAGGAAAAATTACTGACTATAGTGTTCTATCACCCAAGGGAAACTTTCTAAGTATTATGAGAAGAACTTAATTTAGCATCCCTACTAAATACACCCTGGGGAAAAAAAACCACCACCCCCCCCAAAAAAAAAAAAAAAACCCAACAAAAACCCAAAATGCATCATTTAAAGCAGAAATAGTTCTGTACCACATGTAAATCCTTTCTGCCCATTCCCTTATGTTCTCCAGAGACAAGGGAGAATTGCCTTAGGGAGAAAAACGCAGCATAAAATAGCTAGAGCTAATGAGGAAAGAAGTTGACAGAAGCCATAAAGAAAAGCAAAATTATTTAAGTGTTATATCCAGATCACCTAGTGACTATTTTTTAATGTGACTATATTTAAATGCCAGCTATTTAAAAGCAGTACTAAGGTAATGTAACTGCAGTTTCAAATTGTCCATCCAGCATGTTCATACTACACAGTTTCCCAGAACTGAACAATCATAGCTTCGAAGATGCAATGACAGCAAAACGATGTCAGTACAACTTTACTTCTCACTGCTGGGGATTAAGATGAAGGAAAAGTCCAGGAAGGCAGGAGGTTGTAGATTATAATGATGGGGGGAAAACCCCAGCAACAGTCCTATTACCATTATTTCTTTTTCCTTTTTGAATCTCTGCCCATCCAGAAGTTAAAATTGCCCTCCCTTCCAAACTGGATTTGAGAAGAAAGAGCAAAAATTACAACATCCGTCCATATGACTTATCATACATCTTAGAACTCTCTATTCTTCACATTTCCTGAAACCTTTCTCTGTGTGGCTCAGTATTTTCAATGGCGATACACCCACCAAATGAACAAATATAGAATCCTCTTACTGAAGTTCCCAGGTAGCAAGGCCTAGGGGGATAGGCCTAGGGGGGTATAATGGTAAGTAGTGACCAGGAAAAATCACTTTGATATGGATTGATTAGAAAGAAGTCCAGTTAGCAGTAAGTACCCATGGCTGTGCTGACATTTCGAGGAACCACAGTGGGCTGGAGGCATGAGTCTATGGGAATTTGATTAAGTTCATCAGTGGGAAATGCAGTGCCCTGCACCTGGGAAAGAATAACCCCAAGCAGCAGCACAAGCTGGGGGCTGACCAGATGGAAAGCAGCTTTGCAGAAAAGGATCTGGGCATCCTGGTGGACAAGAAGTTGATCACGAGCCAGCAACGTGCCCTCATGGCAAAGAAGGTAACAGCCTCCTTTGTTGCTCCCTTGAGAAAAGAGTCCCCAGCAAGCTGAGGGAGGTGATCCTTGCCCTTTGCTCAGCACCGGTGAGGCCTCACCTGCTGAGTGCTGTGCCCAGTTCTGGGCTCCTCACTGCCAGAGAGACATGGGGAGAGCCCAGCAAAGGGCCACTAAGACGTTTAAGGGACTGGAGCATTTGTCCTAAGAGGGAAGGCTGAGAGGCCAGGGATTGCTCAACCTGAAGAGGAGAAAGCTCAGGGAGACCTTGCTGATGTGCATAAATATCTGATGACATGGGAGGGGAGTAAAAAGGGCAGAGCCAGACTCTGCACAGTGGTACCCAGTGACAATAGGCAATCATCATAAACTGAAATGGGAAAATCCATTTAAACATAATAAAGCACTTTATTTTACTGTAAGGGTTGTCAACACTACAGTAGGTTGTGTAATCCTCATTCTTAGAGGTACCCAAAACCCAACTGGACATGGTCCTGAGCAACCTGCTGTAGGTGACCCTCCTTTAAACAGGGTGTTTGGACTGGATGATCTTCACAGTCACCTTCCAACCTCAGTTATTTGTGATTTTGTGATTCTGTGAAATGAATAGAAACCTGATCATCATGGTCTTTAGATGAAGCAGGCAGAGGAACGCCAAACTCCTCTGGATAAAAGTTAAAGCTAGATTATGTCAGGCCAAAACTGAAGCATATTCCTATTTCAATTTTAATGAGATGATAGTCTGTGTTGTACATGCAGCCAGAGGAAGCAATCACAGTCATCTTTTCTGTCCAGGCTTTCTGATGGACTTCTACTCAGCATGAGAAGCAAAAATAGCAGTTCAATCAGTAAAAGACAGCCCTCTGCCTCTCTTCCGCCCCCATCATGAATCCACAGAGGAAATTCAATGAGTGTAATTAAAAGATGCAAATTAAAAATAGCATTTATGGTTCATTAAAAATCACTTATGTGAACATCTAAGCCTGAATGTGGCCAAATATCCTCTCACTTCCAAGCTGTTTAAAACTCATTTTGTTCTCAACTTCCTTATCTGTAATGTTTTAATGACATGGGGTAAGATCAGAAGAAGAAACATGAGCATCAGCTTTCTACTGCTTCATCTTCACACCTTGGTGGGTCTTGCTTTCATAACAGGAGTCTGAGAGAACATCTACACCATTTGACAGAGTTGTCTGCTCCACACACACCACGCAGCCAAAATATGCCAATGTAGTGCATTTTTTTCCAGCTCACTCATTTAGCAGCTGGGGTCTTTCTACACTATACTGCTGCAGTAAGTAAACTGAAACTTTCTCTGGGTTTAGAGTTCTTCAGAGAACTGTATGAATTGGAGGTAGTTAGTTACCTTTATACTTGTCGGCTGACATTTTTCTTTTACTTATTCCTTGTGGTAATGTAGCTGATTAAATACAGGGTCAGAGCCTCAAATGCTATAAATCAGTACTGCTGAAGTGATCTAGCTCAGTATTTCTGGCCAGAATACTAAGAGTCCTGAAGTCATACTTTTCTTTGACATATTACACCAATGTAGCCACTGAATTTGGTGAAGTTACCTCTTATTTATAGCATTGTAAGACCAGAATTTTCTTTGTTATTTATAAAAAAAGAAGTTTCATATTGATGGATACACTCTGTGATGGAAAGCTAGTTTTCCTGCTGGGGAAAAAATAAGACAAATAAAGAATATTTGTGCATAACGTATGCAGCTGATTGCAATACACTGGTTATTAAAAAAGCTTTTCAATTGGTGAATTAACTTTACTGTTAACAAAAAAAAAATAAAAATTAAGAGGGGAGTAAAAATATTGCAAGGATGTATTTTTATAAATGTAATCTCTATCCTGTAAAAAAATTGGGAACAATAATGTATTTCACAGTCTTTTTATTATTTTGGTCTTTTTTCCCAGTCTGTTAATGACCTCCTTGAATTATTACCTTCAGCTTTGCCACCAGCCTTTGAGTACACTGAGTCATTAATGGGTTGGAACTACCATGTTTGTAGAATAGTCACACATTTTAAATAACCCAAACAGACACTAAAAAAAAAGTAAATGTCACACTTGAAGCTGATATTCCTTTAATGAGAAACCAACAAGTATTTTAAGCTAGGTGTTTTGCATTTCTGGCTTGGCAGTGGTCAAGTTTCAATCTAAAGATGAGCCAAGAATTACTCCCCACAGACCCCTATACCCAGCCTATGCCAGGCAGCGAGACCCAGGGGCATCTCACTGCCTTGCAGGAGAGGGGGCTCATGGCATCACCCCTACAAGGAGACAGTGAGTCAGCCTGAGACAGGGGCACTGAAGTGGTCTGCAGGAAAGGGCAACACAGCAGACAGAGACAGAGAACCTCTGGAGCCAGGCAGCTAAATGTTAGACATGAAGATGCATAAAATATCATCATACCTTCATAGGGGTGCATTTAAGAGGTTAACTGTATTTTGGCATACAGCTTCTATTATGTGTGTATCTGCTATCTGCCACTAACAAATGGAAATGAGGTGCATTGTGACCTCTAAAAATACTGTGTGGAGTGGATACTCAATTCTAATACTGTACACCTAAATCTGCCTCCATAACTCCTTTCCCATCATTATCACTTAGCATACAAGCCAGTTTGCCTCTTCTTTTATGAAAATTATCCCTTCCTTGTAACAACAGGTTAAAAATTTCATTGATGACACAGTCCAAACTTTAACACCAGTGTTATATAGGAATAAAATTTAAGATATTTGAAAAGCAGCCTCCTGGTGTGCTATTTTTACTTAATTGATATTCTGCCCAATTTATTCCAGATTAGATTATCTGCTTCATCTTTAACTGAATATCAGCAAATTATGCTAAAGTTGTGTCCAGGAAAAAGAACAGAACAAAACAAAACAAATGAAAAAGGATTTGATGAGAATAGGAATTGGACTACAACTCTAAAGTATCCATATAAGTTGAACTCAGTTTGCTGTGAAAAGTAATCAGTTGGTTGTACATTAAAAACAAATAAACAAAAAGCAAGAAAATTAAAAACTGTAGGGAGGATTTTGAAACAAACTTCACTGTAAGTGCTGATATTTACTCTGATTTCTCTGAGCTAAGCATTCAACTAGGAAATGGTAGCAGACTCAGAATCGATATTTCTATGAATCCAAAATTGTGTGACATATTAGGTCTGAGTAAGATAGATGAGATATTTGTTGAGAGATAGCATTTAAAATTAAGGACCAGAAGTCATTATTTTTCTTAATTGAAAAAATGCTATGAAGCTTATTACAACCAAATGGTACACTAGGATTAACTGATCCAAATAATCAAGAGGTAATCACATAAAAGATAAGTGGTATATAAAAATATAATTTTAATTGTGGTCTGCTCTCCTTGAATGAGTTGATAATAAATGAAGTTTTGATACGTTCATTTTGTATACCATATTTCAGATTTTTTCTCACTGGAAGATGGTGCCTGCTGCCTATTATCTAAATCCTCTCATTATTTCCCAAAACATACAACTGATGGACAAATCTTTTTATAGTGTTTAGTCAGAATATGGAGATAGTATTTAAAAGGATACCTTACCAAAAAACATTTAGTGTCACTGCCATCATCTCCTCTGTACATTTTCCTCTATGAATTAAAGGGTTATACATTGTTTTTCGGAGTTCTGCACATACCCCAGTGTGCTCCACAGGTCGAGCTTCACAATGACACCATCACCCTGACAAAAGTCAGAACACTGGCAGAAGAGGAATTGGATCCATGGTTATTCACCTTCAAAATGTTTAATACTGCTCAGGTAACACAGAGCATATCACTCTATCTGAGAATATAACATTAGACTTAGAAAATTTGAGGTGTCCTCTGCAGGTTTTCCCTGTGCTTTGTTCTGAGATGCGCTGACACTGTTCTACCATAAAAGCAGCATGTGCACCTGGTAGAACCACGGGGAGGGGACATGTCACCTTGCATCATGGGTTACCTTTACGCTGCTGGGAACTGTGCACGTACTCTGACACTGATATAAATGTTACTAAAATATTAACAGATTAATACATGTATTGGAATATTAATATATTGATATATTCTAAAATATTAACTAACATATTAATATTATATATTATGTATTATGTATTATATATTATAATATATTGGCTTCAATATAAAGTGTGTGATGCTGTAAGTGAGCATTATCAAATAAGAAAATTAAGATACTGGCTTAGATGTATTGCAAGAGGGGGAAAAAGCAGGAAGAAATAACCATCAGAGAAAATAAACACCTTACTCAGCTCTTCTGGAAGAACTTTTGAGTTGCCAGGCTCGAATGACTACACAAACATCAAGAATATGTAAGATTTTTAGTCATACTCGGTCAATATCTTGCAATTATGAGGTTTAGTTTAACTAGCCAGGCCGCCTAGATGTTGGTTATGATTTATTTTGCTTACATTTAGTTACTTTGATTTTTCTCCATTTTCCATTACTTGTGTCAAATAAACTCTGTTTTATTTAATCAAATTTTATTTGGTGCCTGTTTAATAAAGGATGTCCATGGGCAAGGGATTACTGAGAGAGCAGAACTCCTCCAGGACTACAGGAGAGGTTGGCTGCAGACAGCAGGTGCCAAGGGAAGGCAGCCAGCCGTGCTGCCAGGGATCTGCCAGGGATGGGCTGGAGGGAGAAAGGAAAACCCCAGAGATGAAGGAAGAAACCAGACCCAGAGTCATGGAGTTCTTCATCCATAAACTGATGGGCTGAAAAATTCAGACCCCAGTTGAGTTCAGTTCATCACCAGGACTGAATTTGGCCCCAGCTGTAAGCAGATCCTGGCACAACACACAAACAGAAGGAAACATACCTTTGACATCACATAAAAAAAAAAGAAATGAAATTTACTCAGTGGCTTTGAGTATTTTATCACACATTAAATGTTGCAATGACTCACATACTGCTGCTACTTCTCAGGGCTGCTGCAAGCTATTACTAAGATAAATCAATGTAGCTGTTAGATAGGTAAAAAGGAAGCATAAGCCTTGATCATAAGCATTAAGCCCTGTGAATAAGGGTTCTGAAAGTGTTCTGCATAAACACTGATTCTGCAGCATAATTCTTTTTCTTTCATTTTGCTCCTCTGTTCTGAAGGGGCTGTGCGATCACCACAACTTTTGCAGTTGAATCTTGCAGAAATAGGAGCCCTTGTTCCAGATTTAGGCTTCGGTGTGCTTCAGTGAGTAAATGAGGCCCTGACCATATTAATTACTTTCACTGGGAATCTCAACATGCCACCAATGTCTCTGTAATTATTCAGTATGCTGAGTGTTATCATAGCAGCCATGTGGATCCATTATCATTTTGCTCCTCTAAATGCTGCTGATCTAACATTAGCATAGCTGCAACTCATGTTCCCAAGGAAAAAGAGAAATAACAGAATTTAATTCCTTTTTTCTTTTTAAATTTTTCATGCTCCCTATACATAGGCTGCTCTTTCATAACCGTTTACTAGCTTGTGCATGAGTCTCCATGCCTAAGTTAATTCTTACCGTTTATACATGATATAAAAAGTTAAAACCATGTATAGAAGAAAAAAAGTCAAATTACCTTGCAAATATTATTTTTCTGCAGAAAGATCTCTTCTATTTGGACATATTTGCAAAGTAATATTAATGTTTTGTGGTTTTTAAAGATTGTACAGACAGGCAAAGAAATAAGCCCAAACAAAGGAGAAAAACTGGGAAAACCAGGGTTGGACAGAAGTATTTAAGCTATAGATAGATAGCTTATTAGTTCTTCATTATGTTTATACTCCTTGTTCACAATACCTGATTAGTCCCTGGCTCACATTATATAGGTTCAGTTACTGACAGCCACAACAACTGGCATTTCTCAGCCAGGAGACTAATGAATAGCAAAAATGAATAGTCCTTTGCATGTATGCTCATCCTTGTTAGCATTGTTAGTAGGAGTACCAAAATGCGTCAGGTATCCCCAGAAATATTCAAGCAAATGCAAAACCCTACCCATCTAAATGTTCAGAAAAGGGACTAACAATAGAACATGAAAACTGAAGTGATTGATGTGCTCACAAACACTGCTCTGCAGTTTTCATGAAATTCTGTTCAGATCTATTCGCTTTACCTAGCATCACTGTGTAGCTACCCTTTTAATGAGGTTTTATGCTTCAGTCTTTTGTGTCAAAAAATGTTTCAATTAATCTTTTTAGTTACTCTAACAACTAATTTGAAATTAGTCTCACCCAGCCATAGTGCTATGGAAACACCAAAGACAGAAATCTAAAAGTACTGTCTGTGCAGGTTTGACAGAAATCCCCTTTTGTCACTCGCTGTTCAGATACAGCTACAAAAGTAATCACAACTAACAATTGCTGAGGGTCAGCCTTTCCATTTGATTAAAGATTTTGCGGTGTGTGAGCGCCAGAATTTCTGCTGGTGTAAACAGCCATAAATTATTGATTTGGCTTCGGTGATTACTGTCAAACTTGGCCAAATTATCCATCTCCAGCAGGTAAAATATAGGCATGCACAAAAATAATAATAAAAAAAAACCTGTTACTTTTAACTGCAAATAGAATTGAACTTGAAATTCTACTTTTAAACTGGGAGACCCAGTGAGGCTATAAATAGTGCATAAAAATACAGAAAGAGAGAGAGTATATATGCACTATACTGCATCTTCTATCTGTATGTACATTTATCCTCTTATTTTGTTGAAATTATCTTTTTTTCTCAAGGTACTGAGGCAAAAAATCTTCCCCAAAACATCATTCCTAAAAATAGCAATTACTGAGAAAAGGAAAATTATAGAGAACTAAGATAGCTCATTGCTGCTTTAAAAGGAATTATTAACAGAAGGAAATTACTGAAAAAAGAAATATGCTTGACCAAGAACTATTTCCTATCTAACATTCTTTACACCTAAAAAGAGGGAATCATTCTGCAGCTAGAGCTCCTTTTAATTTAGCAACACAACCCTTAAATATCCTCACTGCAGAAAGCATGTATTTTGCTTCCTTTTCGGGGTTTGTTTTTTTTTTTTTTTTTTTTTGGGGGGGGGGGGTTGTTAATGCTGAAAAAGAAACCTCAATAGGACATTCATTCCTTTTATCTCTTCTACCATTTTATCTTCTAGTCTATCTTATTTTATACATACTTTTTTGAGGAACCTTAACTTGGGCAATACACAATATAGATCTATTTCTGATAGTACTATGAGGACAAAAGTCCCAATTTTAATTAAAGATGAATCAAGCCTCCTGCCTAGAATACATGATCATTAAAACCATTGCTGGTTTTATTTTCTCTTTGGGAAGCATACTGATTTTTAAGGACATTGGTCATTTCATGTTTACCCAGAAACTTCACAGCCTGTTATACAACCAGGTAAACTATGTTTGGTTAAACTGGAGCTGAAAATTCTGGAATTGAATCTGGCAAGTGATGTGAAGGGCTTCTATATGTCTATCAACATCAAAAGGAAGATGAGGGGAAACATGGGCTTGCCGCTAAATGGAGCTGGGGACCTGTGGCAAGGGACATATGCCTGATGGGGGCAGGGAGTACAGAAGATGCACCAGGCTCTTTTCAGTGGTGCCCAGTGACAGGACAAGGGTCAACGGGCACAAACTGAAACCAGGAAATTTCATTCAAAGAGTAGCAGAATTTTTTTCATTCAGAGGGTGGTTAAGAACTTGAACAGGTTTCCCAGAGGGGTTGTGAAGTCTCCAACCTTAGAGATGTTAAACTACAGGCTGGACATAGTCCTGAGCATCCTGGTGTAGCTGATCCTGCTTTGCCCAAGCTGGGCGTCAGGCTGGATGAGCAACAGCCTCGGCTGTTTTGTGATTTTGTGAGGTTGTTGGCCCTTTACTTAGACATTAGGAGAGGGCATTACAATGATCTATTATGTAGGTCAAGCAAACTACATGGGTTTGTTAAATCCCACCCTTACAGACTGTCTTTTATCTCGGGCAGGGCTGTACAGGCAGCACAGGTGAAAGCAAAGAGCTACAGGCAGTAATAACCCCCCACTGTCTGCAAAATAAACCATTCCTAGCTGTTTATAGGTGAAAGAGAACATAATCTGATTGACAGAAGTTGGTTGAAGCCACTAAATGCTCAATGCTGTTCCTCTAGTGAGAAATACTGCAAAGGAGTTGAGATCCTGGCTGGTAGAATGATCTGAAAGAGGCAAGAAAGTTGACTTTACCTTTGTGCAACATCTCAAAACCAGGTTATAACCTATACTGTAAGAAATAATCCTGCTTTTAGAGGATATGGCCTAGCTATAGATCTATATGATCTAGCAGGAAATTTCCATCTCCAGCCTGTGCTATCTATCTTGAATACATAAAGAATAGTCAAGGGTAGTCATGTAAAAAATGTAGAAAACAATGCATTTTCCTAAATCTGTCTTTAAGCTGTATTAAAATAAAATAAATAAATATCTTAAAATATCTTTCTGAGCAAAGCTTATATGACACATTTGCCTCAGGCTGTATGTGAGAGTGGCTAAATTGCCTTCTTTCTCATTTAAGTGGTACAAAACTAAGAGCAGGAACGATTATTCAGTACAAAAGTAGAAGGAGAAGTGATTTTAATATGCTTCAGCACACCTCATGCCCGATTTCTATAGACGTGCAAGTGGTCTTGAACTGATGAGAAAGAACATGACTGCTACATTAATCATTTGGAGACATACACTAATTTAAAAATGCCTCTTTCTCTCCTTCAGCTTTCTGACGAGTTTGAGTTTTGCAAATAGAATGGAAAATGGAACTAAGTGTAACAAGCAAGCTACAGGAAATGTTTTTATTAAATTAATTTTAAAAGAAATATTTCCACACCCACAGCTTTTCTTTTACATTCCCTCTGTCTATTTTTCTTACGTTATTAAAGGTATATTTTAAGAGGTATTTATCATCCTGGTAGTTAAGCTTCTTTCCTTTCAACGCCCTCTTGTCTGTCACTAAAATTTACAGTCTTGATAATTTCTGCAGTTGGATTAGAGATCATTCAGTTTCTTTCTTTCCCCAATGTCAACTCAGAAATCAGGAAATAAGATTAAAAGCTGGTCTTCCTTTTTACCATTCTATTCTCTTTTTCATCCAGGTAAATGTAAAATTAAAAAGCTATCAGTTCATTACAGCACTTCTCCAGGTTGAGATAGCGGGGCAGTTATACATTTCGTGCAGTTATACATTGCTTTAACTGGTATGAATAAAAGGGAAGTGTTGAAGAGTTTTAGACTAGAATTGCCTAAGCGTATTCTTAACACACTTGTGCTGATCCTACAGGAGAGCAGACTTCTGATCTACTGGCCTGGTTCTCCTCCTGCTGGAGATGAATCCACCTTATGGTGCCAGATCACCTTCCTGCTCACACTGCATTTGTACTATGGAGCTTTGCTCCTTCTAATAACTTTTTTCTTGATTCACAAGGGTTTCTGTGAGATCATAATTTTAAATTACATCTTAATCCTAACTAGTAAAACAAAAATATCAATGTAATTTGTGTGACAACTTCATACCCCGATTCCCAGCTAAAGAGACTTGAGGTTTACCTATGGAAGTCTTACAGAACTGAGGAAAAACAAGTTACTTTTCCCAGGCACTGCTCCAGGACTGTCTCAGCAGGGGACAGCCACCAACTGCCTGTGCTGTGCTCCCTCCTGCACCCGCACAGGCTCTTCCCCTTGGCTACAACAACTGCGACTGAGACACCCTGTCTCTCCCTTGGTTTCAGGCTGCCCACACTGCTCAACATTAGCCAGCACCTGCAAACTAAGAAACAGACTGAAAATGTAAGAGGGTGGGTTTGGTACTTCCTTCTGTGCAAAACTGTAGTGATGTGCAAGCAATGAAAAGGCAAGCATGAAAGCAAGCTATGGAAGAGGTGGGAAGAAGGGGAGCCATGGGTTAGGAAAGACAAGTTTGGGAGCTTTTGAGGGAGACAAAGACATGGAGAAAAAGAGCTACAGAAGGGTAAGAAAGAATTTTAAAGGTTTCAATCCTCTTAACCTGAAGACAGACTTCTGTCAAAATGTTTCACATCTTGCCAAACAAATGTGAAGCTTCACCAAAGATCTTAAAGAGTCACCCAAATACAGGCAGTTTGATCTCCTGGCATTGTTATCTGTCAGGAATCCTCAGTGACAGCTGTGGTGTTTGAATAGTAAAGGTCCAGGTAAAATATTCATAGGACTACAGCAGCTTTCAGGGTTAAACGAGGTTCTTGATCGAGAGCCTTGACCCTAAATAAATTTTACTGACCTCAGAAAAATAGCTGTTGATTTATACTTCTAGCTCTGGTATCAATATCTGGAATTAACCTGGAACATGTTTGTAGTCTTTTCCTCCTTTTTTCTAGTATTCTTTCAAGGCTGTGATGTTTGGATAAAAATAGAAATGCTCTTTTGTGAACACATCCAAACTCGTCTCTGGAAGATTTGCCACAGCAAGAAATGTGCTTTCAATAGTCTTCCTCCAGTTCGTGAATGGTGCTACTTAGATTTTTTTCTGAACTGAAGTATTTGCTAAGAAAACCAACCACATGTATTCAGTTTTATCCTCCACCCCCTTGCCAAGTAATTTTGTCAAGTATTTTGTTTTGCTAGATCCTCCCTCAAGAAAAAAAAAAAAAAAAGGGGGGGGGGTAATTAAATATAATTTCATGATTCAACCTGAAGGGAAACCAAACAAAAGGAAAAGAAAAGGATTTATAATTCACCCCCAGAAACAACAAAGAAACAAAACAAAACAAAAAAAACCTAAGAAAATTCATCATTCTCCCAGCTTTACCTTTTAAGCCTCATCTCAGAAATGCTACCACATTGTGTCTGCACCCTGAAAAAAATATGCTGTGCTCTAGTTCTGAACATTAACATATGGTTTCAGCAACTGCTTTGGTTCCCAAGCACGGTGTACTGAGAATTCCCCACTGGACTGGTGGCATGATTTCCCGCCTAGGAATGTCATCCAGTGATTTCAAAGCCTTGCTATGTACAATATCATTAACAGGAGGAATGCCATGAATCAACACCATTACAATGAACCTTATGATCTAAGCTCCAGAGGGGCTTGTTTCACAGCAGCTGAATCCTAATATACATCAAGCAACTGCATCCCTAATATACATCAAGCAACGTAAAGATAAAAATAATTAAAAAAATGCTAGGATGTTTTAAGTTTAGTAGAGCTACATTAAAAATACATTGAGTAGAGCTTTTCATTCTAAAAAGCCAGTGATAGATGGCATCAGGTTTTCTCATTTCCGTTCATTTTTATGGAAAATGCTAGTAATTTTCCTATTGCATGGTGTTTTCATTATTAAGTCAAAGAGCCATGATTGGCTTATTACTGCAGGAAAAGCCAGCATTTGTCTCTGTGATTGCAGTAACACTGAGGGATGTCAAAGATGTATGAACATAATGCTACCACTTACTAATGTCCAGCTCAAACATTCATTGTATGCCTGCAATTTCTCTGTCTTGTAGTTCTTGAAATTACAAGTGTGAAAACCACCAAGTAAATGAAATAAGAAGGAACAATAGCTGTGAAAATCAGTTTGTTGATTTAGCTGTCCTTTTGCTGCAGTAAATGGAAAAATTCGTAGTGTAAGTGCTGTAGGAGTCTCAGCTACAGGAAGAAGAATATTACCAAAATCATTTTTTGGTAAAAGAAGGGCTTTCTCAGGTGATTTTTGTAGCACCTAAGGCCCTGGAAGAGGAGTGTTAACAATCACTTTTGCCAATACTGTGTGTGATATTGGTTATGAAGCACGTCATGAAGCACTGGCAGCGCTCAAGCTTTTGTAAAGTTTGGTACATTTCACTTTAAGCATTTCACATTTCTTCAGTCATTTCTGTGATGAGCATACTACAACATAATCCCTTCGATTCATTTTTATGTCATTGTTTTTTCTTTGATTTTGTGTTTATGTAGCACCTCAGATGCAGCAATGATGAAATCCGGAAATGCTTCCAGGCAGAACCATGACACAACAGGACTAGTTTCCAGCTAGGAATGGGTACAGATGGCATCACCTTAAAAGGAAATATTGGTTTTATTTTCTCTCCTCCCCTTTAAATGCACACTCAGTTGCATACTGGGATGATGGGGTGAGGATTCCCATGACAAATACAGCTTCACAGGTGATCGCAGCAATATATTTCTAACTGCAGTCCCAGGATGAGAGGTATGCATGTTTGAAATCATGCACCACAAAGAGACATCATTTGTCTTGCTTCTTTACCAACAAATGCTGCCACATTTCTATAACTTGACTCTGTAGTTTCTTTTCAAAATACTTTCCTGCAGTGCTTGAATTCCCTCTGCAGACAGGTTGATACTTTATGTGGCTTGCTTGTTTGTCGGTTTTTCACTCTCATGCCCATTTTAAAATGGCCCCTATTAGTTTTGCGTTTGTTGTGAAGTTATGCTTCCTTTTTAACTCACTTTATGGTTCTCTCATTTTGCAGGAATATTTTCTCCAATTCCTGTAGTTGCTGTTTCCTTTGTTTCCTCGTACTTAATATTCTATGTGTGGATATTATCAGTGGTGCAATCTGTGCCAGTCAAGCACTACGGTGAGGACATAGATAGATGTCAGTCATTTAAATTGAATATCTATCTATATAAAATGATAACTGACAAAGAACACAAATCAAGCAGATGATACCCAAAGAAGTGAAGACAAACTTGAGTCAGGGCTAGCAGTGTTTTGAAATTATTTCAATAATGAAAGATAAGCTGTGAAATAAGAAAAAAAAAGTGTACATCTGCGTGTATTTCAATTTGTGCTCATTTTATACATACATATATATATGTGTGTATATATATATGACATTCAAAAGACAGAGGACAATATGCCTGGATTACAGTGAAATGTGTATAATTTTGCATAGAATTAATGTAATAAAAATACCCCCTAAGTGTGGATGGTTTAGACTTTGCTGCTGAAATGCTGGTAAGCTTAAAACCAGCAATATTAACACCGGTAATGGATTTCATGCTGCGCTCTTGTACATCAGGGAGACCTACCTATAGCTATTACTGGTTGGCAGATAAAGATTCCTATTTTCTAAATAGGAATCTCTGCCTTCAGTGAAGTAGGATTCCCAGCTCCACTTGAAAAGAAAGTGCCAAATCCTGCCAGATATGGGGAGAGGTGATTTCAATGGGAGTTGCTCAGATTTGGGAGAGGAAGGATTAAAATTTGACCCCATTTTACTTAAAAGATTTGATTTTAAAGTAACTGTTGGAGACAAATCGATAATTCAGCAGTTGCTTTATCAACACCATGTAGCCTGCTGTTAGCCTATGCTTTCTCCTTTATCAGTCTTCCTCTGAGTCTGTAATTTGCCTTGCATTACCTATCTGTCCTTAGGATTTGGTTTGCTTCTTAGGCCAGTACAATCTGACTTTTCAAATGTCAAAACTTTCAAAGGTTAATGATAATTTTCTGAATCCCTTTCTAAATACCGTATAAAGTTCCTTGAAGTCAGCTGTGCCAAATATTATTCCTTCCTTTTATAGGAGAATCATTTGGAAGGAGGAGGAAAATTCTTGACAGGAATCTTTTGGAGGAAGGAAAATTTTATCTGAGAACAAAAGTAAAACTGTCAGCATGAGGGGAGGTGATTTAATCACGCATGCAGTTGCATGATAAGAAAGTAAAATCCATGAAGCACCAGGCAGCACTAGACAGGATTTGGGATGTCTCTTATAACTTTAAATATTCAGATTATATTTAGTACAAAGGCAGAAATCTTTCAAGGAGGTGCAAAAATTGTTTGCAGGTAGTAATGCCTATAACAGTACAATCCAGAAAGGAAAAGCCTACACCACTTACTTCTTGACATGTCTTTTGTAGTCAGTCCCCAGACTGCAGAAAACTAGGAGCTCTGATTTCCCAAAGCAACATATTGCCTTAAATCTGCATTGGTTTGGGAGGATCCAAAAATTAAGTTATTTCACTAGCGCGAGGTCCTTCTGTTTTCTTGGCTTCTTCCCAGACTCCCTTTTTTCTGGTGAAAGCACTATAAGCAGAATTTAAAGGGACCCAGGTATTGCAAGTTCTCAGCTCATCTACAAGAGTCCTGGGATGGCAGAAAAGCAGAGAGCCAGGAACAGATCTGTGGGGAGATCAGTCAGGCAAAGGATTAGGTAAACCACTTTCAGGAAATCAATTTTTTGGGACCTATCGCCATTTCATGTTATTTAAAGCAGAACTGGCTTGTCCAAAAACCTTAATTGTAAAGACAAATGAAAACAACAGTAAGTGAATCAATACGAATCCTACTCTGTAGTCCATGCAAAAGTGTCTTTTATTAGTTTGGGGAGTACAGAAGGAAACAGTCTTCAGCTTGTAGAGTAATTATTGTGACAATTCTTGTTTACTATGTTCATTTCTCAACTTTTTATTCAAACCCATTTTATAGACCTATAAAGTTTGATAAAACTGTATTTGGTGCTTTATCTAAATATTGATCAGCATGTTTATAGGGAAATTACTATGCCTTCTGCTTGAACAGCAAGAAGTAATAAATTAAGCATTAAAAAAACTTTACATGCTGAGAGTCCCATTTTACTTTATAATCTATAATCCATTACTTTTCTACGATTAATTTTCCTAAATGTGACCAGTATCTTTATCATTCCTCTAGAGTTCTACTAAAGCCTGATTCAAGTTATATATATTTTTAGTGGATAAGGAAAATAACAATAGCTATTACTATACATTAGCCTGATTGAAAACAGAGGTGAGGAGAACTCTGCCTAGTTAAGTGAAATTCAAACCTCTGAGAAAATGGACTTGCCATTTTTAGTCTAGTAACCAGTGTCAGGACTGACTTCATTTTGTCAAAGTCTTATTCCTGGTAGTCTCCATCCCACACCTTTGTTCTTAAATTCTTGTTCATGACTGTGGTTCATTAAGAAAGCGTCATTCATCCCCCAAAAAAACATTTGAGTACTGTTGACCTAGAAATGTGTTCTTTCTTCCTTCACCATAAAGAACGGGTGAGAAAAAATGTTCAGTCACTGAAATACAGTATTACATCAGTGTTTTCACTGAGCATACATGGCTTAATTATACATTGTTTTATTTTGCTACGATTTGCCTGCATCTGAATAAGCTTGTTTCATGAATGTAAGGGATGTGTTTGACTCTTCAATAAAACCAAATAAATTTCACAAATATTTTCTTCACTTGAAGCAGTGTTTTTCAACCTTGGCTTTATTAGAAGCTCCAAAGAAGAAATGTGGGAATTACTGATCTGCAATATCACTGCCGCGCATAGAAGTCCCTGTGTAAGCTGGAGTAATAATTTTTCTTCTTACCATTGTAGATCCTCTGATTTTGAACTTTTAGTGTAAATGTACACCAATGTTAAGGTCACTGTTTTATTAAATAGTTCAGTTATATCATCTATGCTTTTACATAACCCAGGGCTCACTGCAGTAAGAACATCTTAAGATGTCCTCTGCACGTAAATTCAGCTTTTAAAATAAAAATATCTCTGATATTGACTATTTAAAGCAATAAACCGGCACTGTCTATAATCACAAGCAACAGACAAAAGGAAGGCCTCTAAAAGATTTTTTTAGTCCAAGTTTGTTTAAACATAAAGATAAAATCTGCTTAGGGAGGCTGTTGCAAACTATTTTACTAGCCTGATTATAAACCATTTAAATTTAGAATTTCTCTGCTCTTCTAGGTATTTTTTTTCACATCTAAATATCCTATCAATTGGCTCATTTGCACTTTACAAAGCTTCCTCTGCTTTACTAATAGATGCTATATATAATTTAGAGCAACACTGTGTATATAGACTTGTTGTGTGTTGTCCTCTTGGAAACTAATAAGCTATTTTTCTTACCTTACCCTCTCCTCATTGCAGATATGTTGGTTATATTATGCAGCCAAAACTTCACCTGAAATCAAAAAGAAAGCAAAATCAGTAATTTTAAATAGGTAAGCAAAACTGCAGATATCATTTGTCTCCACTCCTAGATTGGACAGGCCATTTAGGTGAAGCTAGCATCTTTGAAGTCCTCACAGCATTGTTATCCACTTTGTGCAGACTCATAAAACTAGAAGGAACCAGAGAAGATCTGGACTGACCTCCTACATATCAGTAGCTGTTTTATTCCAGTGGAGCCCGGCAGGCATGACCTGTGCTGGATAATGGAGACAATTCTCAGCAGCATTCCTCCCCTGGTACCAAGGACATCAGCTTTTCATCTCTTCACCACTTTGTTCCACTGGTTAACCTCCCTGACTGTTAAAGATGAGTAGCTTATTCCTAATACAGATTTGTTTTTTAACTGCTAGCCATCATTTCTTGTTTCTGTCTTTCTCTGCTAAAGAGCCCTTTCTATATTCTTCCCCTGAAGGTACCATATTTACACTAGTTACATTGTCTCTCAGTCATTTTCTTGGTTAACTAAGCAGACTGAGTTCTCTAAGGCATCCTCTCTAATTTGTGAATCATTCTTCTGGTACTCTCCTATATATCTCCTATTTTTCAGCAAACTCAGAGAAGTATTTTTCTGTGGAGGTTTAATTCAGGGAACCAAGCAGTGGACATCAAACCAAAAGGTGCCTTTGGGTCCCACAGGCCTAGAGACCTAACACAAGCCAAGTGACGGATGCAGAGGCAGTGGGGAAGTGCAAGGAGCCAGCAGGATGCCCAAGTAGTTATCTCAGCACACCCAGAGACTAACTGTTGACAAGTTTTTTACAGGAACCATGGCAAAGGAGAGCTTTAATGAGGGATTTCAAAGAGGATAATGATGTAGCTTCACAGATGTTTACAGGGAGCTTCACCCAAGCATAAGTAATTAGCACTGATAATACTATCTTTGATGGGCATGGAGGTTTCAAAGGGTGTCTGAATGAGCTCGCTTGGGTACCATAGGCAGCAGACAGACAATAGTGTGACAGTAACCTGCTGCAAACATAACCAGCTTCTCCTCACAGTTAATTAGCCAAGCTGCAGTATCACGCTACGCTGTTGCCAGTACTTGACAGTGTTTTTCAGAGGTAGCAGAGCCGTCTTTGCAGGGCAGTGCACTGGTGCTGTTCAGATGCTCCCTGAAATGCCTGTAGTGGTTATGGAGAGTGAAATACGGCAGGATTGTTTTATTTACTTTCCACTGCATCTCAAAGTTTCTTGGTAATACATTGCCTTTTCTGGGTCATATTTAAGAATGGGAAATAGCATATTGATTTTGTCATGCCAGTGAAGAAATGTGAACCTGTCAACATCTATGGTCACTCCATCCAGCAGGCTGATCCTCCATCCTCTGCCAACAGCAATGTGCTGAAAAATAGTTTTATTGGAAGGACAGAAAAAAAATATTTTGGACGATTAATCAACATTCAGTCTGGCTGTAACAGTTCAACAGTGTGTAATAAAATTGCTCTTTCTTTTTACGCAGAAGTGTTTCCTTCTAGTCTGAAACTAAACCATTTTGGCAGCAAGCTCTGGACAGATACATAGCCACAATCAGTTCAAGCCAGTATCAAAGTCTTAAGCAAATACGATTTTAATCTGTCTCATGAGAACTTCTTTTCTAATGACATGTTCTCCATTTTGGATTTGTCTGTATTCAGTCTATGTCTTTATATCCAATTGTCACGGCTCACCACTCTGTCTGCTGCTTGTGAACTGTACCAAAATTCAACCACCAAAGAGCACAGAGGTTCAGAAAATTTCACATAGCGGCCTGGATCCCTTGTTTCAGCTTGGAGCCTCCTCTGATTTCTACGTAAAATATGATATTTCAAAATTGACTGTTGTCCTTTCTTGTCCAGATAGCTTTTTTGAGATGTTGAGCTATTGCTGTAGACAAGAAGGTATCTTAGCTTTTATCCCTAGAGGATTACTCTTTGTGTTTACATTATTTTCAAACCTGAGCTCAGAGCCTCCTGTGAACTTCTCAGTCTTATGACTTTAAGGACAAAGGACTGAGACTTGAGCCAACAGTAGGAAGAGGCAGAGGAAAGACCCCTATGATGGCTGGTGTACTGCTTTTGGGCCTAGAGGGGCAAAAGAAGAAGCAGGAGTAAAACATATTGCATCTGGGTTATCCTTCCCTTGCAGCTATTCCAAACAGTACAACCCCTCTTCAAAAGACAGTATCTGCTATATGCATGACTTCCAGTGGTCCATCAGAAATGGCCAAGACATGGGCTGTGGCTATACTGTCACCTTCAGAAGGCTGCATGCCCTGAGCAGCTCTGTTTTTCCTATACCTTCAGCCAGCTCTGCCTACATTCGTATGGCACGAAAATGCGATCTTTTATCCATGTCTCTGACCCTTTTATCAGAACTAAATCTGAATTTTAGGACATAAAAGGAAATACCAGCAGCCCCTGATGTGAAAAACTCACTATAAAACCTTAAAGTGGAGTTATGGTTTATTGGAAATTGAGGGCTGAACTGTCAGTAGGGCTTTTCCAAGGTAGCAGTGCAGATCTTCCTCCTGTATACAGAAGAATTTGTTTCTAGTTTGAAAACCAGTGTCTTTTTCTCAGAGAGAGCACCTTTAACTTTTAGTCTGGTCATGAGTATTTTTGACTCCTGGACCTCATCATCCTACATGGTTCTTGTGAGATGGTGGGTTAGAACCAACAGAGGCAGCAAAAGACAGTCACATGTAGGTTTTTGAGGACAGGACAGTAGCACAAACTAGTGAGCTGTTTCAGTCTTAATACAGTTTTAAAGCCAGACTGAGCCTTTGAGCATGAGAAAAAAGAATTACCCATCTTAACTTTTACCAATCTTAACTTTTCTAGCTATGAAGATTAGATGCTTAGTTTTTTAACACACCCTCCCTCTAACTTCAGAAATAACCACTGTAACCACATTATTCTGTCCTTATCTTCCGAGATGCAGAGGTTGCTGAGAGATTAAGGTAAGTAATCTGACTGGCCAATGCATGGCCTTTATTTTCTTAAAATAATTAAAGCAAGATATTGAAATTAAATATTAAATATTAAAATTAAAGAATGCTACTCATTTATAAGAATGATAGAATAATAGTCTGTCTCTGTGCATGCCCGTGGCACTAATCCAATCATAAATTGATTTCTAGGAGAAAATAAACAGCTATTCTTACAGTATCTTAGGTCATCAGCTTCTTTTGACTTATATTTGTCCCTGGGCAGAATTTTCTTGGCTGGTATTGCCTAATTATACTTCAAAATTTTGCCTTTTAGCAGATTACAATCTCTTTAAATCAAGATCTACTATCTATTCGAATCAAGGGTCATTGTTCCATATTTGCTGATAGAAGGGAACAGTAGGAAAAAAGCTCTGAACTCGCCTCCAGCTTAAAGGATGCACTTAGGGTATGGCTTTGGACAGACCATTTAATCTCAGCCCCACTGTCTCAAAACTCCCTTTGTTTTCAGTATAAATACTGTTGATTAAGGAGAGAAGAACTTGTCTACTGATCCATTTAATATTTTCCAGATCCCTACCCTCTGTCCCTTCATCCATCATTTTTTGAAGTGACAACACTGCTCACCATCTCATCCATTACACACAGTACCTACAGAGGGAAACTTCCCACAAATCAGACTGAACTTGAAGAACATGGGCATTAATGAAAAGAAAATATATAGAAAAGTCTGAAATTGAGAGCTGAGCTAGGGAATTGTAGCTCCCTAGTTTTAACCAGCTCAGAGGTTTGTTTTCTTTTGCTTACTTCTTGAAAACATTTTACATTTGCTGAACTTTCCAGATGTCAGAAAAAAATGTAGTTTACCCCTGGTGTTTTTGTATTTTTATTTGAAACTACTTCATATTAGACATTTTTAAGTCTAGAGCACATTTTTTTTTAACACTCAAACTGAATTTAGAAAGCTGAAGGAAAACACTGTAATGCATTTTGTCCATGCAAAGTTAACTGACTGCAAACATATAAACTGTAATAAGTTTTTAAAAATCGTTTTCTAAATCAAATTCACTTTCCTCAGAAGTGTATTTGAAAATGAAAGCAAAAAGCCTTTACTTTGGCATTTTAAATTGTGCTGTTGTTTTCAATCAACTGTGAGTTTCCCTGAAGGAAAAGTCCCGGTATACACTGCCTATACTACTTCAAGCTTCAGAATCTCTGATATTAGCATAAGTTGAAAAGTCAAGTAGGTAGGAATTACTTCCTTTTTGGAGATTGACTTGCAAGAATGTTGTTTCTTTTTGCCACATTGTCTTTTTCCTCTCTACTTTCCTCAAGAAAAATAAGATCTTTCAAACCCCAATAAGGAGGATGCCAGCAGCAAGGCAGAAGAAAGCAGAACAGAGCATGAAAACTGTGTACAAAAGCAAAACAGCAGTGAAGACTTATTCTTTACTACCCTTAGCAGGAAATTATGTCCAGGCAGTAAGACTGCTTTTCCTGTGGTTGGTCCCCTAGGTTTCATAGACAGCTTGGTTGGGGTGCAAACCAGACAAGTTAGAGGAAGTGAAGAAACCACAGAGAAAATACAACAGCAGAAAATTTCCACTTCCCTGCAGAGGATAACTGGTTAGTTAAGCTGATGATGACGGGACTGCAAGGTTTGTGTACAGAATCCCTCACATTTCTTCTCAAAAGAAAGAACTGCTAATACTGATATTACTGCCTCTCGTAATCAAGTATGTAACATTGCAAAACTATTTCTTGAATGGATTTTTCTTTTTCCCCAGGAAAATATAATATTACCAAATGTAATCAAAAGTTCAAACTTCACAAACTGATGTTCACAAAATCAAAGTCCAAATGTGCTCTCTGATACAGGGCTGTATGAGGAATAAAATTGTTCTACTTAATTTGAAGGTTGAAAAATCTCTTAATTTGTCTTGTTCTCCCATATAACACTTAAAATTGTTGCCTACAGAAAGGTTTTTACTTCCTCAGATAAATTTAATTTTAAATACACTATGCGCTCACTGAGGAAAAATTACACAGTCTAATAGAGCTCGCTCTATTCAGTTCTCACGTTCTCCTTTCGGTATTGCCAAGTCAATATGTGTATATTTTGTTGTTTCTTTATATGGACTCCCTTACCACTTTAGAGTTCTTTCCACTTATATTTCAACACTTCCAGGAAAAAAAATCTTGAGAAAAAACAGTTTGCAAAGGTAAAGTTCAACTTAAGTTTTCAGAAGCTATTTTTATCCTTCTTGATTGCTAAATGATGTTCTAGAGTGTTGGTTTTTTTAAACATCCATATTATTTGGTAATTTTTACACTCATACTTCACTGGCTATATAAATCTATGAGGTAATTGTAGAATAAATTATCTAGTTGTGTATAATATCACTCTAGATTCTGTATAGGTATCTCTAGCTAAAAATTACAATATAATTACAGACACATAAATGTTTTGTTATCTAGCAATTATAACATAATCGTTGCACTGTTTCTTGCAAAAGTAATGTAACCCCTGTTTTGGTACTTACAGTACCATGAATCTGGCTATATGTAAATTATCTTTGGAATTTTTGAATTCAAAAAGATGGTAAGTGTTTAAGTCACACTGGTCTTCGTTTTTTTAAAAAAATATTTCCTACTTCTAAACTGAGATTGTAAATTAGGCTGGTTTTAAGCACACACTTAACACAGTTAAGAAAAATCCTACCTCTGAAGTAGATAGGAGAAAGGTGGTCATTTTCAGTTATTTTGTTCAAACTAAGTTCATTCCAGTGAACAGCAAATATTTGTGCACCCATTCCAATGGAAGACATGGTACCCGATCAATTTAAACAACAGCTTCTTACCATAAAAGCTTGCAAAAAACCTCTTCCTCATATTTTTTCCTTTACACTCATTCCTTTGTCTGCTAATAGTACTATATAAATCCAGTATGTCTTACACCATCACCATGTTTTGATATTAGCCAGTAAATTATGTATCTGTAGAGGAATGTGGATGTGCTTTTGCAGTCTTCCTAACTAAACTCCAGATTTCTCTTATCATGATACTGAGGCCAAGATAATGGGGCTGATCTTGTCAGCATTCTCCTCAGCATCAGAAGACAAAAGTCTGAAAACCCTAAAACAAGGAGGGAATCAAAACAAAGTCTCTCTGGAGCTGGGTGACTTTTCCCAGTAGGCTTAACAGAGCAGGATTAAAGGGAAGCAGCTGTACCACTGCCTGCAGATACGACATTAAAAGAAAACAGTGAGTCCATGTTATCAGCTCCTACCAATTAACTGTAACTACATTAGACATTTATTGGATTTGATTAGTAAACAGTGTAGATAATTTCAAAAGGTTGTGAGAAAACTGTAAAAATTAACCCAAGTTATTAAATCAGAGCTAGTTATTGGAGAAATCTTTGGTCATTTTGAGATACTTGATATTTGACCAAGATCCATTAAGTAGAATTATTATGTTAGAAACTCATCAGAGTATAATCTCTGAGACAGAGTTCTCTCCAGTCACTGCCTATAATTACTACATGGTATCAGGAGTGAAGGCTGAAAAAGAAGAAGAGTGACTTGAGAAACAGTGGAATAGAAGAGGAATAATTTGACAACGTGGAGCATGGATTTAAAAATCTAAAGAGGCTGAAACTCTCTAGGAGTACAGCAGATGACTGAAAAGGTTCAAGCAAGATAATTGTATTTTTGTGAAGCCAAGGGAAAACCCTGAAAAGAAAAATGGAATAAGGCGGGGTTTCTCATTTTCATATTGCAGAGTACGAGATCAATTTAAGAATCAACAGTTAAATGAGAAAGAGTAAGCTAGTTAACATATCATGTTACTGAAATTTAACAAGCATTGTAATCCAAGAAGTGAATCTATGTAGTACATATTTAAGAGTGTTAGGAAATATAGACTGTACTGAAAAGCTTTGACAAACCTTTAACCTGAGGTTAGACTGTAAGATGCATCAGAAACTTGTCAGTATCTGTAAGAAATGCACAATTAAGTAAAAAAGAACATTAGATTTACATCTTGGATTATATTGGAAAAGAGTATAAGGATGCCAGGCTGTTCAACAGATTAGATTATAATGTTAGAGGGGAAAAAATTCCTTGCAGGTATGTCTCAGTCCAGAGAATGACCAGAACAAATCAGAAAACCAAAAAGGTAACTACAAAACCTAATCAGAGAGCAAGAAGGATAACTGAAGAAAGTACAGACTGTAGTAGTGCTCAGCCTTTCAGCAGAACCACTATATTCAAGGGAGGCTAAAATTTGACATAGGACTGAAACTACCTAAGAAAGAAGGAGACTTGAAAAAAGAAGAGTTTATGAGAATAGTGCATGTTTCAACAACACCCTTTGCTTATTCTGAAAATTAGATAAGTCCTCATTCCATATACATCCATTGCTCACGTACAAGTTAATGTGATATCTAAAAATCCAAGAAAATATTTTGAAGTTAAAGCATAGTCTTATTTACAGGTGTGGATAAGAAACTTTCAGATGAGTTACAAGAGGAATTCTTTCTATTGAGGGAAAATAAAAGCAAAACAAAATCTTGAAAAGACAGAATTTGAATTGTTGCAGGAGATGGAGCACATGTTGCAGGGCTGCAAGTGTATCAGACCCTAAATCTCACTGAGGGAGGTTGTAGCACAGAAGGCTAAGGATAGGAAGTAAAAATGACAAACAAAAAGTAGAACTAAGTGAAACTACCGAACAGCAAAGGTGTCACAACAGAATTCAGGGATGGGGTAGCCAAAAGACCATAACCACAGCACTCCACCCTGTAAAATTTAAAATTTATTGACTAACCAGGATGAGTATAATAACAATTTCTGTTCTACAACACACGTGCCATACAGATGCCACCTCAAGCATCATGGTGGCCTCAGGGCAGCAGGGCTCCTCACAGATGGACCAAGTGCCCAAGCCCTGGCCAGTGCCCTGGCTTTCACACAGTTCTTCCACCTTGAGCTCAGCCTTCTGCAGTGTGCTAGGCTCCTGGGAAGGTCTTCCTGTCAAGGAGCTTTACCTCTTCACGCTTTCTAGCTTAGATGGTCATACTAACTTTCCAAAGGCCTTGTTAGTCCATCACCCCAGGACAAATACCTTTGATTTTCTCCACATTTAAAGCCAGCTAGCTGTTTCTGTATGGGTTTCTCTCACCCTGTGATATCCCACCATAAATGTGTTACAAGGATGTAGCATTCTTAAGAATGCCTTTGTGTATCTTGGTTTCTTTCCCATGCACACCTAAACCATTAAAGGTGGGCAGATGTAGTTCAGAGGTTCTGGATAAAGCTCCCCCATAACAGTTGTGCTTGGTTTATTTTCCCAGCACATACCACAATCATCTAATAACAAGAGCTAGGCAGATGTAGTTAAGGTCTCAATTAGGTGATTCACGCTTTCAGGTAAACTTCAGTACTTCCCACAAAAGAAAAAACATATTCTTAGCAAGTCGAGAAGTTATATAAATAAAATGCTAACATAATACTGTCAGTTTTTAAAAATGTCATTCACATCACAGCAAGACTCAAATATGTTAAATATATTGCATATGAGAACAAGGAAACTTTATAAATGGTTCACAGTTCACATAGACCTTTTTCTACGTGTTGGAAAATACATATTGATTTTGGATTGTTTCCCACCTAGTAGAAGCATAAAGAATAAAAACCACAGTCATTACAAATTGGACTTCATGTACAAATCAATATTTGCAAGATATGACACGTGACAGTAATGACATATAAGAAACAAGTTTTAACACTTCACAAAAGGTTTATTATTTTAGGTGTATTTTTTTAGGTCCAAGACAGAGACAGTCAAATGGAAAAAAAAAAAAAAGCCATCAAAATTATTTGAAAGATTCTTAAAAGCCTGTTCTACTAGCTCAGACCTGCACTTCTCTTGGTAAGTTATAGGACAGTACCTCTTGAATCTAAATTCTCGGTGGCCTGATGTTATTTAGAAAAGGAAAGGGAAAATTTAGAACAGTGCTATTAAGAGTAGCTATATTGTGAATTCCTTTTACCATAATGAAAACAACAAACAGAAAGGTCCACTCAGCTAAATGTGTCATGGCACAGCAATCCAACAACACACATTCGTACATCTAAAATGTGGACTTTTTTCCCATGAAGCTGCCCCTTTTGTTAAAGCGTTAGACACCAGTGTATGATGTAAGAGCAAAAACAGGAAGAAGAGAGCCAACGTGAAGAAGTTCAGGCAGGAGAGTATTATGTGGACTAGGTGTTACCACAGGAAAGGTCTAAGCAGAGCAAGGCAGGGATTGAGCACAGCTTTGTATAGACTTAAATACATGCAGCATCCCAGAGATCTTAAAGACATAAGGTACCAACTCAAAGACTGGCTGAAAATACAGGTACATATTGTATTATATATTGTGTATATACTGTATATGTATTATATGTGTACATTTCTTTCCTCTTGAAGGGGGAGTTGTGAGAGTATATGCCCCTTAAGAAGCTCCAGACATTTTGGTTTGAGGAAGTACTGTAGCCTGGAAGGCTGAGACACCAACTCTTTCCCTGCCTCACAAGGGCTACTCTCGCTTACTCATAAGTTTATTCATCAAAACAAGCTTAGACTTGCAGACCTCAGTTACCACTCCCTGAGAACCTTTTTCTGACTGCATTATCTTCTTGTGTGATGGTGTTATAATGATGTGTAGCCTGATGGGTGACCTGGCCTTGTGCAGAACCTCTAGCCTGTGCCTTCCTTGTTCACCAGACCAGAATCAGGAAATCAGATTAATACTTCTGAAGAGAGAGCAGAATTGCTTTTAATTTTCAACTTATATTCCTGTCTTCTAATAAGGTTTATATCGAAATTATGTTTTTAATATTAAAACATCATAAAAATATAATAGTAAAGTTTTTTCTAATTGCAACATAGTCATTTTTAAAAAATGAATATAAAATCAAAGACATTAAAAATGAACTATAATTATTTTACTGTAACTGCAATAGAAGAATTAAAGAAAATTATGCAAACAATACACGCAGCAGAAATGCAGATCCTTGACATAATTTCCAGGCTGCATCAAAAGGGAACTGGAGGGATGCACTACAAGTATAAAACCCTGCCAGCACCCATGGTGTGCAATGATCATCCCCAGGAATTTTGTCTTCACAGCACACCACCTCCTGCAGATGAGGGTAGGGAGAGAAAAGGTGATATGAATGGACAAAATGGGGAGAAATGCTGCCATAAGAGCAAATGTGAAACTATTTGCTCAGTTGCTCTGGCTGCAGTCCTGTACTTCTGGCTCTGAGCACTTCGATGCTGAAACAAAGACTGGAAAGTCTAATTTTCTTCCTCAGAATTTGTGGACTTTCAGCCAGTACTTGCTAACTGAAGTACTTAAAGTCACCCCAGAGAAGCCTGTCTTTCCCAGTATATATGAAGGGTGCCGAAAAAAGCTGATGTTTCTAAAGCTAAAAGTTAAGGCCAGTGTAAGCTGTACATCATGTTCTTGGCTACTGAATTATTTCTGTGTAGCACAGAACTCACAGTTGAAGAGGTCAATATTTGGGAAATGCCAAATAACTTAAATTATCTGATGACAACTTCTGTTTTACTTAAAGTGCAAGCAAAGGTACTATATACAACACACACTCTATACAGGGCCTTCAGCTTTTATACCCTGTAATTTCCTGAAAGTAAGGACCATTCAAATAACCATACAAAAGGTGGGTCTTTTTGATCTTTTAAAAAGTTCCGTTGTTAGTCTTAAAATTATTCAGAAATGTTTTTCCTTTAAGCAATTTCTAATGGCTGTCACTATGATTTAAAGTCTTCTACAGAATCTCTCACATAAGGTACGCCTGCCTAAATTACTTTGGACCTAATTTTAGATAAACTGCTATAGCAAGTGTTGAATAAATGCATGAGTAAGCAAAGAAAAGCAAAACAGATATTTAACATTTGTGACTGGTGTTATCTTTCCAGAGTATTTGAATAGAAGTAGTTTAGGTTTGTTAATTAGGTTCCACACAAAAAAATCATGTTCAAAAACATTACATTGCATTCATCATCTCTCTAAAAGGCTTGTCATTGCATTACCGCTGGCTACAAAAAACAATCTAATGCAGATCAATGCCAGATGCATTTCTCTGTAAGACACTTTCTCATCCCTTGGCACAGTAATGGCAAGCATGAGGCGAACTCTCAGGACAAACACATATTTAAACCAAGATTTTTTTTCTGGGGAAAAATAAAAAGCATTCAAATAAAAAAGATGTGTTAGAAAAAATTAATTACTCCATAGTGATATGTATTTAAATTGTACCTGTGAGGTGTTGTCCTGTGCTGGTCTTTTTGTTAATAAAACTTTAAGGAGCTTGTTCCAAAATTGTGTTTTTCATTCTGTTCTGTTAACTTTAAAAAAATAACAATGTGACAATAATAAAATGTTCTGGTATTGAATATTTTAATTTGAGGAAGAACCAAGCAAGTGCACACAAATATTGAACTCTGAGGTCTTTGCATACTCACAGGTTCTCTGAACTGTCACACTGAGTTAGGAGATCAAGTATTCAGCCTAAGGCTCCTATAGCATAGAAAAAGTAGGTTCCTAGACCAAGCACATATACCACAACAGGTGACTATAAAGGACTCCTTGCTTTAGTTACAGGGTCACAGATAGATATTATTCCCCTTATTTTCATTGTCAGTTTAATTTCACCCTTTATTTTATCCAGTCAGAACCATAAGAATCACATCATTTGTACTGGAAAGCACACAACATCCAACTTTATCTAACTTTCCCACAGCCACTGAAAATTGGTTGCTAGAGCTATCATTCTGCTTGACCAAATCCCTTTGAAATCAATGAGATTTTCAGAGCAGAGTGACTGACAGATGGGGCCCCTAATCAATAGGAAGGGCAAGTTTTGAATACAGATTAAAAATACAAACGTCACAGGTCACAAGATAAACAATATTAAATACTCTACATCAGGCATTTTTTTCATGTATCTAACATACCTAAAAAATCAATTAAAATTAAAAAAAATGCCTTCTATAAATAAGCTGCATTTGTTATCTAAGCTATGCCTCGTTTGGTTGAACTGAACTGCAGTTCTGCTCACATTGTACAAACACAGATGGGTACCAGGAGTGACACAAACCTCACCTTGTAACTCCTTGTCATGAGCTGGTTTCTGATCTTTATCAATTTAAGCCTCTCAAAAGCTGCTGTGATGCTGGTTTCCAGCAGCAGCAGAGCTTCAAATGGCAGCTCCGGATCAGCAGGGCTGGGGGAAGATGTGTCTGTGGCCTTTCAGCCTGTCTTGCAATAAGAGTAGTGGATAAGGAGGGAAATGTCTCAGCAGGGGACAAGTAAGCTGTACGCTGAAAGAAGACTGGTTTCATCCACACCTTGTTGCCACTGCGCCTCTGTAAATACCCCTAATGCCAAATGGTGTCCCAAAACCACTGTCCCTCCTTTGGAGTGTCCTCCTGTGTGCCCTGAGTGCAGTCCAGAGGAGCAACAGAAATGCTCTTGTTGGCAGGTTACCTCCAGTAACGTGATCAGCATCAGCAATGACCCTGCTCAGAGCAGCGGAGCTCAGGCAACCCATACTCCACAATGCTGTGGGGAATGTCATGCCCCAGTGACCCACTCATGGATGCCTTGAGGTTATTAGGGTCATATCCAAATTCATTGGACCCTAATCAAGGGTCCTTTCTGGTGATCAGTCTCTTGAAGTCTCCCAACTTGAAAAACTATGGCTGTTCTTGCGCATATTGAAAAATACAAAACAGACCACCTTGTAACCATCCAGCTGGGAATTCCTGTACAACCAGAATGTGAATGATCACACCACTGGGTGATCAGTGATGTGAGGTTTTTTGTTTTTACAAGTAGGAAGATGCCAATTTTGCAAACAGCAGCCTATTTACTTTGATCTTTTTATTAATAAAACATTGAGATCAATGAGGAATATTCCTTCTCACACATATTCATTCACACATTCTCACAGTTATTATGGGTGTTCACAGTGAGCCGGAAAGCATGCCTCCTGGGTACATTACATCTCCACAGTATTTCCCAAGGATGTATCAGGTTGCACGAATGTTGTTCAGCTGCACAAAAGCTCCAGTTACAGCAGTCATTGACTTGTGGATTTCAGCCTGCTGTGCCATGATCTGTAATAACCATTTTTTCCAAGCCCCAGGGAGAAGGTGCTACCAGCCTCGGGACCAAGGTGAAGTCTCCCCGCCAGACTGATACAAGCTCTCAACAGCACAATCAAAGCAGCCCTTTACTTCTTCTAAATAGCTGCCGTGTGAGTTGGAATAACCTCATGATCCCACCAGGAAAGCAAGTGATATGCATCCATAACATTGTAGCCTTCAGAGGTGTGGATGCAGGGGCATTGCCCCTGGCCATCCAGTCAAACCCCAGGAATTTCAGAGAACATCTCATCCCAGACTGTGGTTGGTGGGCACCTGAGCCATCTAGGGCTTTCACCTTGACTAAGCTTTGGAGTAAGTTATAAGAGCAACAAGACAGCTGGCACATGCTTTTTATGGAGTTAATGTATGCACAGGTATTGCACATGGAGCAAACAAGGAGGATGAAAGCTAAATGCTATGGCAAGGCTTGTGAATAAGAGGTATCCTTAAAGAGCACTCCTGGAAGTAAAAATGCCTTGAGTTTCCAGGAGCATGCTGGCAGCCTGCAGTGCAACTGCTGACGGAGATTGCTACACCTGGCGTTCTCAGAGGGGAGGCCTCAGGGAGCAACGTAGGACAACAGCGTGGTACCTATGGCCAATCCCACCTGCATAGGAGCTGTGCTCTAGCAGATCAAGGCACATGATCAGAGTGTGCTGGTGTCACAGAATATTTCATTCTCAGCATAGCCATAGGGAGCGTGCCATCATGAGCACTCATATAAGAAAAGACTTTCTCTTACAAGTTGATCAGTTCCCCCTTGAGTAGTTAGGTCTGATTCATCACTCTCTACTGCTTTACTTTTGTAACAGAGCAGCTTTAATTCAAAACTGTTTAATTCCACATGGAAAACCAGTGCAACACAGAAATAAATCAAGTGCTCTGTATTTACATAAAGACCAATATCCTTAGCCACCAAAAACTGGAGTAGTTCTGCTGAAGCCAGTGGAGTTGTACTGATTTACACTAGCTCAAGCTCCGCTCTAATATTTTAGGAATAATGGTCTAAAGCCTCAGATAATGTATGCTAGAACAACTCCGTCAAATTCACACATTGACTGAGGATCTCACCTTTTATTGAAATGAGTATGCTAGAATTCCCCTTTGGTTTGTTTAAAACATTGAAAAACAGTGATCGGGTTGTTGATTGGTATGCTACTAACCTGGAGGCACAGTAGTTCAGATGCTGCATGCTATGTGGCTGCAGTTTGTATGTTTGTACACAGCAACACAGGAAAAGTATTTCAGAGCAGTGAAAGAATGGATAGCAAGGAAGTAAATCTGCCCTATGGCAATCCTTCATCGTGCATCTCTCCGCCAAATTTCAGAGTGAATGCTGCATATGGGTTTTGCCCTCTGGAGCATGAGGTCCCATTTTTGTTGTATGGTTGATTTTTTTCTTTAGCTTCAGTAAGTATTTCTTATGGCTCAGGTGCTTAATAAAAGACAGGGGAAAAAAATGGGCAAATACAAAATTGAAGGTTCAGTGACGTTCATAAGCTTTTGGCATTTTTTGAGGTCTCTTTGTTAGGTTAGTTTCTGAACAGAAGATACTTTATGCCATAGGCACATACACTTTTTCAAACTCTCTAGGTTAGCTTCATTTGCACAGAGATGGGAAAACCAAGTATCAGCTATCCAGCCCATTTTTCTCCACTCTGTACTCCTTGAATCTCCAGGTGTTACGATGACTGTTATTACTGAATTACTGCACAGACTCTAACAGTGCGTTAGACACTTTACAGAAATTCTAGCCATGTTCAGAAACAGCATACAATGTCAGGCATACTATCTCCAAATGCTCATGGATAGGGGTAAATTCAGATGACTGAGTTCAGCTCTTTTGAACTCAATGGGATTATTTATGTGAGCAAATTAACTGATAAACTAAAGGTCTTCGGAGCGGTAATTTAATCTCAATAGTGAAATGCTGACCTCATAGTCAAACAAAGAATTGGAGACATTTGTTTTGGTGGTAATTTTACCCCAATGGCAACAGATGGGCGGGTCCACGTGATGGAAATGCTAAATAAATAAATGAAGAAGACAATTAGAAGGTGAATTCAGTTGTTCAGCTGAGGCACATGATTGTTATGATGATCCAGTTAAATTCAATTAATGTTCCATTGTGTTTTTTTCTTCTTAAGGAAATATACATTGCAGCAAAATAATAGGAGAAGATAATGAAGTCAGAAGAGTCCATATTAAGGACTCTTTTGTGTCCACCATATAATAAAGGGATTTCCAAGGAGAAGTCAATGCCAATAGAACCCGTGCAGGGAAGCAATTCTAAAGATAAGAAGGCATTGCTAAAATGACTTAATCATGAGTAATTGCAGCAACAACCTTGCTTATGTATGTCAGGGAAATCTGAGTTGCTCTACCGTCTTCAGTGAAACTGTACTGATTAACCAGCAAAGTAGCAAGCTACTGGGTCAAAACCACCTAATATTTTCCTCATTTTGTGGGCTACATTTGAGTGATTGTTTTCATACCTAAAATCTTCAATGCATTTGAAACCAGAGCTGACAGAACAGAGCTGGAAGATGGTTTTGGAATAATTAGCAACACAGACCATATTTTGATCCCATAAAATTTGAGAAGCTTAGAAATCTGCTCAGGAGAAGAAACAGACAAGGCATTAAAATCTCTGAAACTGGTGAATGACTGCCTTGTCTCTCACAGTTTGACTCAGTTTGGCGTATCTACACTTCATGCTTGAGTGTGAGCTGGTAGCAATTTTATCTGTATTGTACCAGCAAAAATATGATTGCTGCCTGTTGCATTCCAATTTACCTTGATTCAGTAAGACACAACACATGGCCATATTATGCATTAACTGCTGTAAAGTGATACTGCTGGGAAGGTGCATTGCATGGAAAATGTTTGATTCCCATCACAGAGATCCAGTCCACCACAAGTGATACCAAATACCTTAGGCCTGATGCTTTGACATATAGATGCATTTTCAGTACCAGCTTGGAATCCAACTACTAATCAAGCCATATTAGCAATGAGAGGTGTCTGTAGTAGGTTCTGTTGTACGCTACAGAGGGTAACAGTGGTGGGAAAAAAAAAATCTTCAAAAAGGTAAAACAAGAGCTAGGAACAACAAAAAATGTTGTTGTCATATACACATTTTTAAGTACTCGATTCTCTGCCTTTTTTTTTTTTTTAACAGTGTTTGTGCCTATAGTTTTCTTTTTTTTTCACTCTTGAGTTGGTGTTAGTTTTAATTTCATTGTTTCTCTCTGGTCTTTGCAACTTTCCCAAGTAGGCTGTAAATCAAAAGGTCATGCTGAACAATTTCACTCTGAGTGCAGTTTTTGAGTTACAAATACATTGGGATAAGCTCAAGTCTTGAGTCCAGTCCCACTCTTAGCTACTTTTGCCAAGAGAAATGTGTTGTTAAGAACAGGCATATGCTCTTAATGACTATCTGGAAGCATGTTGTTGACAATGAGAAGTTCCTGATCTAGAGACCCTGTTTTCAAAATATCAACAGGAGGCTTGAGCCTAAAAGAACATGCCTTTCCCTGGTTAAAATATTAGGAGAGATAGTCTTCTGAGTCATGCCTTAGCATGACTGTACCATGCTGTCTGTAATGCAGACATTTTATTGGTAGAGCAAAAATGCTCTTCTCCCTTCCCCTCCCAGACGATCCAAAAAAATCCAACTGTGTATAAATTAACCCTCAAAAAACCTACAGTTCTGATGAAGTGAGGAAGGAAAATAGAAGGGGGAAAAAATCAATCAATACACCGAAATAAAAAAGTAAACCATCTTTTTTGTTTGTTCTTCAGTTCTGTGGGTGCAGGTGTGCCTATTACAAGAAAATCCCCAATTGTTCCCTTCTTTGACAGACCGATATGTGTGAGGATTTAGTCTGTAGAGAATGAAAATGTCACACATACCTTTAGGCTTTTTCTGTATAGCTGAGTTTGATGTGATTTGATGGCTCACGGGGCTGGTCTGGAATTATCATAGTCATATTCAATACCTGACCTCCCAAGGACTTGCTGGTGGCCCAAAACCACAAATTATTCTGCATACTCGCTCTTTTACTGCTACCTGTCACCAGGGAACTAGTAGAAAAAGAATACTTGAAGAAATTTAAGAATTTGCTTATGATTTTGATAGCATATTTACTAAATATCAATGAGCAAGAAACCCAAAAGAATTATGCCTTTATTTTGTAAGAATAAAAAGGAAATTTCTTATTGATGTTCAGCTTAGATGGCTGGTTTATATTGATATGCAAGGACATGTCATGTTTTGTTCTGAATGAGCATGATCCACAGTTTACTTGAAGTTAGGAAAGTATTCTTCCCAGGACAAAAAAAAAAGAATGGTCATTGCTTATCCCAGTTCTACACTTAAGATATGTCTTACATCCATGACTAGTAGAAAAATGCATCTTTTACCCTAATAAACCCTGTCTTTGTATTTAATTATAGTTGTCCAGATTTTTAATCTTGTTCATATCATGCCTCTAGCACAAACCACAGTTCTAGTCCTACAAACATATGCCCATGCCTCACTTTACATAACCTCACATATGCCTAAATTTACATAGTGAATCTGTGCCACTGAACACAATTCTTCTGAGAGAAAAGTTAAATGTATTCATCAGTATTTTGGGGACGAGGGATTCCTAAGAATCAGTCCAAGAATTAATTGAACACTGAATGTAAGATATCTAAAAAGTAGAACAGTATTTTTAGAAAAGCATGCCTGAGCTATTCTGCAAAAGGCAGGCTCACAGAATCTTATCTCACAAGCACTGCTGACAAAGATCATCCAACAACATTAGGTGGAGGAGTCTGCATGGATGAAGTGCTGCTATTACAAAAAGAAGAAGAGGGAGAAAAGGAAAAGTTGAGACAAATCATATGTGTTATGTTTGGCAAGTTGTTTGGAAGCATGCCATCTTTTTCTTACTGTCACTGCTGGAATAAACGCAAGGTGCTTTCATCTGTAATGGTGTTTTCAAGTCTGCAAAAAAAATTTCCCCACACTATTCCCAAAATTATTGCTTAAGAAGGACATTGAGAAAACAGCAATAACACAATTATAACTGTTCACCCTGCACTGACAAATAACATCTTATTGTCATCACTGAGTTTGAACAGAGCAGATACTTTTTAAACAAAGAGGGGCAGCTTCATCACCGGTGAATGCTGGCCTTGCAAGCCTACTTGCCATTCTCCGCTCTTCTCCCTAGGGCCATAGCCAGATGATTTATTTATGCACAGCTTGTTTGCACAACTGGAGGTGCTGAGCTGTGAAAAATTACAGATAAACGTTTGGGGGTTTAAATTATGGACATCTACTCTAAGGTACCTTAGACTTAGTTAACTTTGTGTGAGCTAATTTTGAAAGCTACAGAGAACTTCTGCTGAGTGTCTGGGGGAGTCACGTGTTTTCATCCTGTTTCTGCCTTTAAATTTTTTTTTGTGCTTGGGACAAGAAATTATCTTCTGCCAAGACAGTGTACCAACAGTGTACCTGGAGGGACACATCCTTCCCTGAAGTTTAATACCTCCCTGTAGCTTATCAGAAGCCAAAAGATTTTAGAATCCAAAGGGTGAAACAAATCTGTATCTCTGAACTAAATCCTAAAAGACAGTTATCCAAACAATAAAAGTCATTGATCCTGCATATTCTTTAGGAACTGAGGCATAGAACACATTTTCTTTTTTAAATCTACCTTTCTTAGCTGTCAGCACTATGGTGGTCATTGCTTTCATGCACCGCCTATGCCACAAAATAGGAGACAAAGCAATGTGCTGAATGGGTCTTGTCATTAAAAACAGTAAAACATTTGTGTAGATGGGTTCACATCTGTCTTCAGTTTTTACTGGTTTTAGAGCCTGCTCATCATCCCTGCTTTCTTTTCTATCCAAGGTGAGCACTGATCCTGAGAAGTCTTAAAAAAATTGTTAAAGGAAATGCTTGAAATGCCTTCAGGGAAAAAAAGAAGAAAAAAAAATTAAAAACTTCATAGTGCCCATAGGGTGAATTTGATTTGAATATTTAATTATTAATTTAGTGATTCAGGTAGAGGCATTTGTTTTTAAAAGGCTTGGGTCCCATTCATTTTGACATTACTCACTTTCCCCTTCACATTCTCTTAGATCATGCAGTATTTCACAATTAACAATGAAAATTGTACTGCACAGCACATTAAGTTGCATATTTTTTGTTAGGTGGTATTGCTTCTCCTTCAGCTGTGAAATGTTACACTTTATTACTTCACATGGATGGAATAGATGCCACTAGGAGGAAAATATTGACTCTTATCTCTGCAAATATGTCTCAAAATATTGTGCCTGACAAACATACAGCTGAACTAAATTAATATTTCTGATAGAGAAAGCTACAAACCTAATGTTTAATAAAATGAGAAGTTTTACTCTTATACTGTGCATATACATATACATAACATGCACTGTAAAATGATTGCAAAGTGGGCCTAAAAGATTATGCGTTTGGAAAGATCACACTGCTCTACCATCAAGATGCATAAGGGTCAGACCAGATAAACTTAGAGGCTGTTTGCTAAACCCCTGAGAAAGCCTATTGACAATGCAACGAGAGAGAAACTACGCTACTATTGGATGTAGTGTGGTGAGTGTATGGCTAAGTAAAAAAAGTACATAGCCAACAGTTTAAAACTTTACCTGGAAGTTATATCAGATGGTACTAAATTAATTCAGTCCTTAGTTCTTAAATGTATCTGTCAAAAGTAGTCCCAAGGTGAAATCATACTTTTGGCTACTGTTTCCTGATTGATTCTATAGTACTACAATTGAACATAGCAATATCAAAACTTGGTCTTGCCAGACACCTAAATTGTACTTGGCATATCCAAAATATCTGGAGATATCTCCATGGCTTAGATATGACAGTCCTCATCAATCATCACTTTTAAACTAGTGCCACACTAATCACCCCCCTGATTCTGACAATTTCTTTTAACCTACTGTTTTATGTTAAACTGATTGCCTGCAGAAACTGCTGAGCATCAGCTTCTACAAGTTATTTCAAGTATCTTGTGAAGATTGGCACTAAATGTAAAAGATGATTACTACAAATTGTGACTTAATGATAGCCTGTCTTCAGAGCAGAAACAAAACAGGGTTTGTATGGGTGGTTCTGTCTTACAATTGTTTATACTGGCATTTTTTCAATATATTTACATGGAGCAATAAAAATGAAACTTGACTTGCTGCAGTGTTCAATTTTGATTAAAGAGATGGTGATTGTCATGAAATAGAAGTAACCTAAAATTGAAATCACCCTTTCAATAGACTGTGACTCTTTGGATAAAGACACTTTTGCTTGCATCACTACTTCTCTCTCTAAATCTCAGTACTTTATTGCTAGACTACATAAAGGGGTCTCTTTTGAGTAAAGCAATGCCCACAATTACTTATTGGTGACTTGTAATCAAGGAGCTTTTTCACAATATTTTTCACAGTATAGAACTGACAAGAGAATGAAAATTCCATTTCACAACAAATTATGATGTTTTTAACAATTGTTTTCCTTCCTGACTCTAATAAAAATAAATTCTGTAAACATTTTTAGAAAAGAAATGGAGTTATTCAGGCCATCACCTTGACCTGTTTGAAAGTTCTTTGTTTCTTTAGCTGTAGCTCTTTACTTTGAATTGACACAAAAATTTCACAAAATCTTCATGAAAAATCCCATTTAAAATAACTCTGTGGCTGTAAAACCTCATAGTGCTATTAGTTTCCCATATTCTTCTTCCACTCTATCCCCAAGAAAAATTTCAAATATTCTACTGAAGAACAGAGCTGGCCAGAATTTTTGGGTGAAATGTTTCATTCCAGTAAAAAGCTGAGTATTGAAAATGGAAAATCTTATATTGAACAGGACAATCATGATTTTGAATGGTATTACAGTATTTTATGAGACAAAGCTCTATGTATATGCTGGTTTAACTGAATATTCCACAGCTTTTCAGTTGATTTCCTTCACACAAAATGTACCCCAGGAACCAATACTAGGACCAATCCCTTTCAGTCTTCATTAATCACCTGGATGATGGGACAGAGTACACCCTCACCAAGTTTGCAGGTGATACAAAACTGGAGGAGTGACTGATACACCAGAGTCATGCTGCCATCCAGAGGGACCTCGACAGGCTGGAGAAATGAGCTGACAGGAATCTCATGAAGTTCATCAAGGAGACTTACCAAGCCCTGCACCTGGACAGTAAAAACCCCAGGTACCAGAACAGACTCGGGGCAGGAAGGCTTGAAAGCAACTTTGAAGAAAAAGCCCTGGGAGTCCTGGTGGACACGAGGATGACCATGAGCCAGCAGCGTGCCCTAGTGGCAAAGCGAGCCAACAGCCTCCTGGGGTCCATTAGGAGGAACACTGCCAGCAGGTTGAGGGAGGTAATCCTTCTACTCTTGTCAGTTCTGGGCTCTTAAGAGTCATATGGACGTATGTGGAGTGCTGGGTCCAGTCGTGGGCTCTCCACTATATGAGAGACATGGAGCCACTGGAGAGAGTCCAGTCAAGGGCACTTGGATGATTAAGGGACAGGACCATCTCTCCTGTGAGGAAAGGCTGAGAGAGCTGGGACTGTTCATCTTGAATAAGATAAGGTTCAAATAATATACACATATTATCAATCTGTATAAATGCCTGATGGAGGAGAGTAAATAGAACACAGCCAGACTCTACAGTGGTGCCCAGTGACAGGATAAGAGACAATGGGCACAAACTGAAATACAGGAAATTCCACTTAAACATAAGAAACTTTTTCATTCATACAGTGGTTGAACACAGGCACAGGTTTCCGAGAGAAGCTGTGAAGTCTTCATCCTTGGAGATATACAAAGACTGACCAGACACCGCCCTGAGCAGCCTGTTCTAAATGATTCATCTTTGAGCAGAGGGGTTGGACCAGATGATCTCCAGAGCTCCCACCCAGCCTCAGTCATTTCATTGTTCCATGAAAATGAACCAGATTGTGTGCCAAATGCAAAGCCAAGTGTGTTACTGTGTGAATGTCTCCTAACAAAAGTAAAGCCTGAAAAACCAAGCCCTCTTTCTTTTAATATGTGCCTTTCATCTTTTTTCCCTGGTGATCTTCATGATTGTACTTTTTGTTGGAGATCCAGCTTAAGAATGTTACCCTCTCTGAATAAAGAGCGTGTGCTTTTTTCTAAGTGACAGGTTGCTATTTAAGCTTTCTCAATAAGCTGACCTGTTGCTTCTAACTCTGCAATATTGGCAGAGAAATATTTAAAAAGTAGCCAAGGAGCTAGACCCTTTTGCTCATCTCACTTGTAGGCAACCGGTTCACCCAGGAGCTGTCACCTGAAGTCAATCCACTGGCTTGACTAAGTGCACATAATCTCAGAATTGTTTCCTCAGAGGATGGAGCATCTAGCAAACAAGTTAGAATGAAACTTATTCAACTGTGGGTCATTATAACAACAGTGGCAGCTTGGTAAGGCAAGAAATATACACCCAATTTAACCTGCAACTTACAGGCTGAATCTGTTTGGCTTGTATGAGAAAGAAAAAACAAACAAACAAAAAAAAAAAAACACCCAACAACCTACAAACCCAAAAGCTAAGGATTAAAGACAGAAACATCTCATAGGGAAAGCTTTTCTTTCTCTGTCTCTAAGAACAGGACCTATTCTTATTTCTGGTGGTTTTTTGTGTTTTTTTTTCTCTTTCCTCCCCTCAGCTGATCTTGTTTCTTTGCCCTACTGAGCTTGCTAAATTGATTTCCAGCAATGGCTGAAGAGCGTGAACACTCCTCCTTTATTTGCAGGACATCAAGGTGCATGCAGGTTCCCTCTAGGGTACCTGGAGGGAAAAGGCAGTGGCCTGTGCAATAAGCAGACATCCACAGAAATACTTTAAGCTTTCATGATCCTCTTGAGGGAAAGAAAAGCTTCAGGCTTCTTCAGCCTAGAAGAAGAGCAGAGAGGCAGATGGATTCAAGCCTCAATAGCTCTGTGCTAAATACTATATAGAAAGGGTGATGCTCTGAGAAATACCAAGGGAAAAATAAGGGGAAGGATGACTATCATTGGGAGAACTGCTATGAATTTAGATGTGTCCTGGGTTACAATCATATGGCTAGCGATGATGACATATTGCTATTTTCTAGTCTGTTGCTGCAATCTTGACTAACGTCTAGCTGTTCTGTGACCAGCATGATTCTGCAGGTATGCTTCCAGACCTTCCCCTTTAGATGTTAACCACTCTAATTCCTCTGGTGGAAAGTCTCTAAGCACTGGTTTGCAGTTATTTCTGGGTAACATGATTTATTTATAATGCAACACAGGCTGTGTTGCTTCAGGGGTGAACTGAATAAGTATGTTCTATCCCACATTAAATGGGAGAAGGTGGCATGTGTTGGCATGTGAAACTATGGCATGTGATCTGCTTTGGCACATTGCTTTAGCACCTTTTGGCAAAGGAAATACCTATTACGCATCTATATCCTGTTATCTATCCAACAGAGCAGGAATTTTCAATTTCTGTTTACACTCCCTGACTGTCCTCAGATACACGTGTTACAAAGTATCAGATACATAACTGCATTTTCTTTTTCTTTTTTTTTTTTTTTTTACTGGAATTTGTTGTCTCATACTGATATCAAAAGCTGAGCATAGCTGCAGTAGGAGAGCCAGTGGGAGCTTGATATTGAACAAACTGGTCCCAGCCTGAAGAGGAATCATGGAAAGAATGCTCTGGAGTTAAATCACTCCCTCACAGACTGGTGTGTGGGAACCTATAATGAGAAGAGGAAGGTTACACATGACATTTCTGTTTAAGAGGCTCCTAATTGTTTCCATGTGCTCTCGATGTTACCTTTCAGAAGTCTTTTCACTGAAGAGGACCGAATGACATGTCCCATGATACACCTTAGTACTAATTCCACAAAAAGGGATCACTCTGAAGTGACCTAAGACTTTTTCATTTCCATTCCTTCTTTATCTGCTATCTAATGAACTGAATATTCATCCTCTGAGACTCTGTAGCATGTTTTAGGATACAAATTTCCAGGCTTCTGGATTGTATAACATCTTAACTGCTTTGGCCTGGGCGAGCCCATGATCCCACCTGCACCATTAGGTACTTCATCCATGTCCCTGTGACTTTGCTTTATTCTTCACTGGCTTTGCCTGATATCTTGCATTGTTTTCAGAACACTTCCGATATTTGTCATGTTGAATAACAGCTCTCTTTATTATAGCCATTGTGCATATTTTTTTCTCTCTTACACTACATTTGTTACAATCTAGGATGCGGGCTGCTTGGGGAATGTTATTGAAAACATTTAATTTACTTTTTTTTAGATTCAGTTGTGTGTTTTGCAGATCATATCCCTGAGCTCTCACTGAATATGCTGCTGATATAGTCCTGTTTGTATTGTGCCTCTTTCTCCTTTTGGAGCCTTGTGTGGAAATACTAATAACATCTGAGTTAAACCTTTAAGTTTTAACAGTATAGGAGCCTCCTATAAATCAAGCTGAATATCTACTCAATTACGTTCCTCAAAAACTATGTACAGTTCTAAATCAAACAATGTAATTTAGAAGTAAGGTTGTGGTGATAATAATAATACAGAAAATGCACAGCTTTTTTTTTTACTAATAGATACAAATTACCCATCATTCTAAACCTGATATTAATACTAATATTGGTATCACACCACTGAGATGAACTCCCTGCTCATGAAGTGTTATCATTGCAGACATCTGGCAAATTGGTTGTTAACTTCTAACACAATTGATATGCCTTTTATTATTACAATATTCTGTTTCAACAAAAGAGTGCCCATTTCCCAGTGATGAACCATTTTAATGATTTTATGTAGAAATACAGCTAATGAAAAATAATGACAAGGGACTTGTGAATTCAGTTTTTTATTCTCCATTCCAGCAGTACTCATTACAATATCACAAAATTATGTCTTATGAAAATGACACACAGGTACACTTCAGTCTCTCTTTCAGGCTGCCTACATAAATAGGAAAAATTGCGCTAGTATCAGGACAATGTCCTACAATGCTTGGATTGTCCAGCAAATATAAACATTAGAATAATTTATTCTTTCTATTGACGTGCGGAATTAGACTCTATAACTCGAAAGTTATAAAGTAGGTATGTTTATTGCGCGCAGATGCACGGGGGATCGCTCCTCCACAAGCGTGCATACCCGAAGTGACGAACCATCTCACATTTATACAATGAACAAATGAATATTCAATTAACGCCTATACATATTTGTTACCTAAACCCCGCTTCGTATGTTAATTAGCTTATCAGTCCGTTTCCTGGAATGTGGTGGTCCTGCAGGTTTGTAGGTGATTCATGTTCTTGTGACCATCCGATCTTCTTCAGGTGATTCATGTTCTTGTGACCATCCGATCTTCTTCAGGTGATTCATGTCCTTGTGACCACCCAATCTTCTTCAGGTGATTGTGACCACCCAATCTTTTCCAGCAAGGAGACTTAGCACTCCCTCCCTCTAGATAGCATTTGAATGTCTCTCATCTTTTCTTATTCTCTTTTAAATAGCCCCTTTGTTAGAGGAAGAAGGGCAGGCGTCTCCCCTTTGTTAGAGGAAGAGGGGCAGGCGTCTCCCCTTTGTTAGAGGAAGAGGGGCAGGCGTCTCCCCTTTGTTAGAGGAAGAGGGGCAGGCGTCTCCCCGTCTCCCCTTTGTTAGAGGAAGAGGGGCAGGCGTCTCCTCAAAACTGTGGTTGTCACCGCACCCATGACTAGTCACCATACCCACATTCCTTAAGCAGACACATACAATCACAATCCATGTCCATTATCCCCATTTCACATTATTTCTCCATATCAATCCCCCCTTTTCTATTAAATTAAGTAAATTCTTTTACTTAAGCAGCCTTCCCGAATGATATAAAGCATCATACATAAGTGTTACTCTTTTAAACATTCTCCAAACCCACAAATATAACATAATGGTTAGTATTAAGGAAATTCCTAAACTGATCAATAAGATCACAATGGGGTGTACCAGAGTGTTAAGAATTCCTGTTGCAGAGGGTGACCAGCCAAAGAGAGTATCCCACCAATTATGGTTTCCATCCTGTTCTACCTTTTTTAAAACTTTCTTGATCCCCTCTACATCATGATGGACCATAAGAAGAGTTTCATGTCCCTTTTCTTTGGTTTCTTCCAGTATACGTTGTAAATCTGCATGTTTTAATAGTTCTTTTATACTGCTTATATTTAGTCCTATGGGGGTAGGAATTATTATCTGTGATAGGGTAAAACTGGATTTTAAGAATTGATGAGACACTACTGGGGCTGAGTAACTAAAATCGCATCCTGTGATAGTAGTAAAATTACAAATACAATAATTTGAATACTGTGCAGTCTCTTTTACCTCCCCATCTATGGTTATTGTGTTACACTTAGTTCTCAAACACGCACATCCCTTCCCTGCATATATAATTACTGTTTTCAAGTTTGCATTTGGTCGGGCCTCGAAATGACATATTTTCTGATCTGTATCTAAACAAGTATCCCGAGCCATTATAGTATTGCTTTCACAGAGGAAGCCCTGCTGTTCTCGCATAATACAAGATTCTAAATCTACTGTTTGCCACTTGTCGCCTATCTTTCTGGCCCATGTTCTATGTTCAAAAGGGTATAGGAGCACCCCATTATGGTTAATTCCAAGGGCTACAATGGGGTGTATGGTAATTATTACTGCATTATGTATGGTAAACACAAAAGCTGTGATGGTGTGTGTGTTGGGGTCATAGGTAAAGTTCACCATATTCCACCATGACTGGAGTTTTCTTTCTACCTCCGTAGCACTGTCCCAAACCATCTTTTGAATTTCTGTAGGAAATATGCCTTCCTCTCCTTCTCTTATTATGGATGCAGCTATTGATTGCATCCACATTTGGGCTTGGATGCAACTTAGAGCCGGGGCGACGTCGTCCTGTAAACCACCTAACACCTTAGTGATAAGCTGATGATCTTCCATGTTTGTTCCCACCTGGGGAGTACCTTCGATATCAACCATTGGTGTGCCCCTAATGCTAATAATGAAGATTTTAGTGGTTGTTGTAGTTTTGATAGATCGGCCGTGGTGGCGGCTAGTTTATTCATTATCACCTCTGAGTCTATGGAATTTAATACTCCGAGTCCTGTTCCCAACATTCCAGTTACATCTCTCACTATTCTGTTTCGATAAATATTTCCCCTTTTTCTTAACCAAGTTGTCCATCCCTCATAAGAGGTTCGTAAGAAGGGGGAACAGGATGGCTTAACATCAGAAACATTGACTTGTATTTTTAACTCTATTCTTTTAAGAGACCATTCTGGGTTAAACAACATTTGTTGCTGACCTGTATTTCTGATTACATATGGTCCAATTGTATACATCTTTGGATCTGGTTTAGTTAATTTAAGATCAAGTGTTAATGGGGTTGTTGTAACTGTGGTGGTGGTAGGAACAGTGGTTAGCATGATTGTTATTTTGATCTTATAAGTCAGAGCTGTTCTTGGGGATTCCTTTCCTAGGCATATTATAAAGATGGGCTCGGTTAAGGTAAAATTGTGCCAACATTCCCGTGAATTAAAGCACACGGTTGTATTTAGAAGGGTAAATTCCTTATCTACCTTTCTGACATTAATCTGGGTGTCTCCCGAAATCTTGGTGTTATCCTTTTCATTATATGTTTGACATCCTACTTTTATCTTATCTCCTAATTTTCCCCATAATCGGTCGACTTTGTGTACATCCTCCCGATCCCATTGATTCCTTTGGTACACCTCATTTTCAGAAAAAAACCACCATAGCTAGTTTCGTCTTTGAGTCCACCTTTCCCATTATTCCAGTGTGTTTTTTCTGAGCATGATTCCAAGGCCAATTATCAGGCTCTTGGTTGTAGGCAAGAGAGAGGGTACAAAAAAACACAAATGGTTTAAACCCACTATTGATCATTTTAAGAATCTAAACGTTAAAATCTGTTTAGATCAAAAATATCTTTGTTTGAGTTGGGGCTTACTGATAACAAGTTGGGCAAGACTGGCCACTGGCTCAGTCCCAGACTCTTTTGTTCTATATTGTTTGTTGTGGTGCCCTTCCCATATGGTGGATCCGCAACTGCTCAGGTTCACTTACTTGCCACCCACATTGTTCCCATTTGAGTTTCAGTTCTTTTTTATCTGGGGTTACTTTCCAAGAAGTTGCAGGGGCTTTCTTAATCTGGGTATGGTGAATCCAAGAATTCTGTCCCTCAACCTTGATTGCAGTGTAGGTGGTGAGTAGGACTTGAAAAGGTCCGGTCCACTGTGGTTCCAGGGTTTTATCTGCAAAACACTTAACGTATACATAGTCTCCTGGTTGTATATCGTGAACAGGTCCATCCAGACCCCTACTGCGTGTTCCCATCATATGCTTCTCAATTCTTATTAATTGTTTGTTTAGTGCCACCATATAGGAAGTCATTGTTTCTTCACCAATCTGTGAAGACGTCCCCTTTTGTACCCCATAGAGTCGTCCATATAAAATTTCAAATGGGCTAAGCCCCTCTTTTGCTCTCGACCTAGTTCGATGTTTGATTAGATGATTCATCTTTTCCACCTGGCCACTCGATTGTGGTCGGTATGAGGTATGTAATTGCCAATCTATTCCTAGATGGTGGCTGATCTGTTGCACTATTCTGGACACAAAATGTGGTCCTCTATCCGAGGACATTACCGCTGGGACTCCAAACCTAGGTATTATCTCTTGGAGTAGTATTTTGGTCACTTCCCGGGCTTAAGCAGTTCTGCATGGGAAGGCTTCTGGCCAACCTGAAAAGGTCGATACCCCCCTTTTCTAGGAAGTTCTGAGAAATCGATCTGCCAATGTTGCCCTAGAACATTCCCTCTGCTAATGTTCCCTAGTTTTATTTTATTTGCTGTATTGGGATTATTGCGTAAACACATTTCACATTGCTGAGTCACCTGTTTTATTACAGTATACAAGTTTCACCCTTTCAATTTCTGATTTAGACTTTTATATAAAGTATCAGCTCCCCAATGCGTCTTATTAATAATAGGGCTGTGGTCCATATTAAATTGGATGGTACCACTATACAACCATCCCTTAAATAAGTCCACTTACTTAATTTTATTTTATAATTCATGTCCTGAATTACCTTTAAGTTTTCTTTAGAATAGTTTGGCTCTTGATCTGTACTTACAGTTTGGATTTTATCATCTGGTATTAAGGATAATTCCTCTTTTCCTACCTCCTCTGTTACTCGTCTGGCCTCATGGTCGGCCAGGCGGTTTCCAATTTCCAAATCAGTGCCTCAGAGTGGGCCATGCCTCACATCAAGGTCTGGCATGGCATTTGTTCCCACCGCTCAACGCCTGCTGGGTTGCAGCCAACAGCGGAGCTCAAGATTCTTCTTGGTGGCAAACACAGAGGCCAACCCAGTCTTGCCCTTGACTATGGTAGGAGGCACCTGACCAACCTTATTCCTTGTACTTCATTGTCAATGCAGTTTCATCTGCACATCCCATAACAAGTCACTGTCATGGCAAAACACACAGATTTACATTAGTAGAACTACTACAGAGTGTATTTTATTTCAGTTTTTCTGCCAATATCCCCACAGCCTTGCTGACCAAGGGATATTGTTTTTATCTGAACTGGGCAAGCCTCCCCCTTATCATTTTACTGTAACAGGTAAAGCATTTTTCACCTTTCCTGGAATTTATTTTCAGATACACCTGGTTAAAAATTTCTTTTTACTTCAGGGAGGTCCTCTTTTCCTCTTTTCTGTTGAATTAAAGATAAGCTCAATATTTCAATTACTTGATCATATTTAACTTTTAATTTCATTTCCCCTTCTTTAAACGTCTAGATGTTCTAATAAATCTCATCCCAACAAAGATTTTAGTGAATTTGGCCTTCTTATTTGTTTTTTTAGTTTGTACTTTAAAGGTTTCAGGATGTTTTCCTGGTGGCCAGCAGCTCCCACAACTGTAACAAATTTATTTATTTATTTATTTTTTACTGAAGTTTAACAAGTAAGTTGGTTTTGTATTCACTAAAATTCCACCTCATACCCATTCCCTGCCCTAGAAGGGCTGTTACCGGTCCTGTTGTACTGCAAATGCTGCAGCAATTGGGCTGACATTGTCAGGTCCTTCTGCTCAATTGTCAGCAATAGCAACCCCTCCTCCTCACCAGCAGAAGGGTTCGGGGCAGGAGATGCTCTTCCTGCTCTGCAGGTTACACAAGCCTGCCTCTGCAGCAGCACTTCTGTTTTAACTCTTTCTTACCCTGAATGCAAATCTGCTACTTGTTGCTTTAAGTCTGTGTTCTTACATATCAGGCCTTTGCAAGCAAACAGAAAACATCCTGCCATGCATCCCAGCATGATTCAGTCGCACCTTCGAGGGGGTACGGGGGTTTGTACAAACTCACCCCAATACTTCAACACTTTCACAGGGTCTTTGATTCTTCACACACACACACGCATGCCTCAGGTTTTACATACATAGTATAAGTTTTTAGATCTTACAACGTGTTTCATTCTGGTTGCTCCACAGAAGGAACCGCAACCTGAGCTTTTTAACACAAAAATTTCAACAAGAACATCCTTTTCTAGAGCCACAATCAAAGATCAGGTGATGTTAATCCCGCACTCTTTCTAGTGCTAGTACCATAGGATCCCGAGGGGGTACTAATCCACAGTCCTTTTGCCACTCAGGTTTGTCCTGGAGGACAAAGAACATGTCTGCATATAATACTTCATCCCATTTTCCTTCTGTCCTCAGAAACAACATTAATTGCAGGAGAGTGTTATAATCTAACGTTCCTCCCTCCTGAGGCCATTTCGCATCGCTCTCCAATTTATGCAAAGGCCACCACTGATTACAATATTTAACCAATTTCCTTCTATTTTCGGTACCACCCTGTCCTACGATATCACTCCAATGTTTTAATATACAACCCAAAGGCGATTTTTCACAGGGCTTACTCCTTCCATTTCCCATTTTGCAATTTTAATTACTTTGTTTTTCTCCGGCCGCCTTAGCCACCCAAGGTTGGAAACGCGGATAGAGCTTTTTACTCGTTTTGCACTCAAACGCCTGTCTCAAGCACTCTTGCACTCACACTTAGTCAAAATAATTAAGCTATACACGAAAAATCAAAATGCGCATCTCAATCACATCATTCACACTCTCCGGGCAGCCCGCAGTCACACAAGCAGTATGTTATACGGTACCGTGCACTTATGTACAAACTCTTAGGAACACTAACAGTTCACAAAGTATGCATTTCAATGAACAATTGCCAAAAAACAAACAACAAACAAAAACCAATTTTTCCTGGTCTTAAGCAGAGTGTTAAGTTTTCCGCTATTTGCCACAAATGACCAGAATGTTAATATTTTTCAACATACATTTCATAACTCCGAGTTTTGAACATATAACAAGACAACACATAGAACAAACAAGACACAGAGCGCTATTTCAGTTGTTACATTCCAGGAATTCCCCAATTCTTAAGACAACCTAAAGGAAGTTTTTAGCTTCCTCTTTTTCCTACGCAAAAGTTTCCCTTTTGCTGTGAGGTCCCTCTTGTTCCTGTGAGATTCCGCCTTATTCCGTCCCGCCCCCCGCTTTCCGTCACGAGGCCTCCGGGCTTTTAGGAATGGCAGTAACCTCGGGTTTGCTCGATCTGCCCTCAAGATCGCTAGCGGCCACCCCTTGGTCAGCAAACCCCCTCCCAAGGTACCTTTCCTCCTGGGGACTACGCTGCGCGCCGGACGTCTCCGTGCGTCTCACCAGCCGCCCCGTTACTAAACATACCGTTTTATCCGTGGATCCAGGGGTTTCTTTTCTGCTCCCGGGTGAACAGCTGAGAAGAGGAGGCTCCTCCGAGGAAATCTCCCGGGGCGCGCCTAGGAGCGTCCGCTCCGCAGCTGGTCCCTCAGCCGAGCAGAAATCCTCCTGGCTGGCTCGCCAAACTGACGTGCGGAATTAGACTCTATAACTCGAAAGTTATAAAGTAGGTATGTTTATTGCGCGCAGATGCACGGGGGATCGCTCCTCCACAAGCGTGCATACCCGAAGTGACGAACCATCTCACATTTATACAATGAACAAATGAATATTCAATTAACGCCTATACATATTTGTTACCTAAACCCCGCTTCGTATGTTAATTAGCTTATCAGTCCGTTTCCTGGAATGTGGTGGTCCTGCAGGTTTGTAGGTGATTCATGTTCTTGTGACCATCCGATCTTCTTCAGGTGATTCATGTTCTTGTGACCATCCGATCTTCTTCAGGTGATTCATGTCCTTGTGACCACCCAATCTTCTTCAGGTGATTGTGACCACCCAATCTTTTCCAGCAAGGAGACTTAGCACTCCCTCCCTCTAGATAGCATTTGAATGTCTCTCATCTTTTCTTATTCTCTTTTAAATAGCCCCTTTGTTAGAGGAAGAAGGGCAGGCGTCTCCCCTTTGTTAGAGGAAGAGGGGCAGGCGTCTCCCCTTTGTTAGAGGAAGAGGGGCAGGCGTCTCCCCTTTGTTAGAGGAAGAGGGGCAGGCGTCTCCCCGTCTCCCCTTTGTTAGAGGAAGAGGGGCAGGCGTCTCCTCAAAACTGTGGTTGTCACCGCACCCATGACTAGTCACCATACCCACATTCCTTAAGCAGACACATACAATCACAATCCATGTCCATTATCCCCATTTCACATTATTTCTCCATATCAATATTACATTTTGTATATGCATTACCTGAATCATTCATCTTTCCCAGTTATTGTTCTCTCTTGATATGAGCATACAAATGAGGAAATGAGAGCCCTAACTTAGCCTAAATTTTAAAATGAGACTAACACTACTTCTAGGCTTAAGGATATGCATAAAATACCAGAAGTACAACTGAAACCTCTTATTATCACTGTCACTCTATTAGATTTCTTTCTTGAGCACCAGCATGTGGCAATTATAAAAAAATACAGTGGAATATAGTAATATAGAAATGTTCATGCTTGATCAGCTCAGTGACCTATTCATCTCAGTATCCTGTCTTTATTAGCAGTTAATGGCAGATGTTTCCAAAGAAAGTACGAGGACTTTATGATCCTGTAAGCTGTTTACCAGACACTTTTTGCATATAAGTTCTTTCATTTAAGGGGTTTGATTATATGCTGAAGTGTGAAAGTTTACACCTCTTTTCTACCCTACCTTATCTGTCACAACATGGAAAATGATTTGACATTCATAGAGGATAGAGATTTCGACAACTTGGCTGCTCTTCAGGCATGGGTAAGAGCCAGATTTTGATCCTTGTTCCCAAGTCACCCTATCATTTATGCTATGATGATGATATTATTTAGTAGTATTATTATTTTTGTTTAGTGCAAAACTGATGGGAAAGCACAAGACACTGGAACAGCTTTATGGCAGTGTATGCCAGTCTGATACTTCCCAGTTGCAGGTTAGATTTCCTAAACTTTTCTTAGTTCACTTAATGAGTCAATGGATTTTGAGTGCACGATTAACTTACAATAATTATATTGACAATCTCAAAGAAAGAGATCCTCACATTAATCAGTGTCTGTATGGAAATGCTCTAATTCTAGCATGTAGAAAAAGGCACCAACTGCTATTTGGTCCACCTGTACCATGGGGTTTTTTTTCTAGCAGGTGGGTCACAATCAGCCTTTTTATTTATTTCAGACAATTTAACTGATTCCAAAGTATTGTTCAGGGATCTGCTCTGTCTTGGATGGCATCCACACAGTTTCAAGATAGAGACACATTCACCACTTTCTAGTCCCACAGATGGCAGCAGATTCTAATGAGCTTTTTAAACACATTCCTTATTAGGTTGGAATTTCATCTGTATTTTTTTCAATATCCCACAAAGCATTCAGTCTTGGGAACTTAATAACTTAATTTATCAGTTTGTTCCAGCATGTCTCACTAGAAAGCTTGCAGGACTCTAAACACAGGGTGGAGGAGAAAAACAGCCTGGCATGATGATAAAGTCCAGCACTTTGTTGAATAGGCTTGTAAACACAGTAAGACCTGAAACAAAGTACTTCTGGAAAGTATGTTATTTGTCCGTGCTCTAGGAAGCCCGTAATACAGTCCAAGAGCACTGTAAATGCCATACCATTCTGCACCAAAATAATGTAAGAATCTCACAGCAATCTGGTGGGGGTCCTGGAAAAAATGTGGTGGGAGAGAGTGAAATCCCAATTTGGAGGAACTTGGAAGGGATTAAATTTTGGGTGGGAGCCCTCAGATTGAAAATGTAATTTCTTCACACACACACTTTAACTACATATGCAATTTTATTCAATACATGGCCTTTAAGCAGACTTATTTCTTTGTGGAAAGGTAAGTATAGTATATATAGTGTACATGTATTTTCATGTTGGTTTTGAAAAAATCATCATCTATGTTAAGCTCAGTTTTAATATTAACTTCAGTGTTACGTTACTGCATCATCAATAACAAGAAGTCTGTGCTGAAAAACATTAATAAGCCAATTATTTTTCTTTACTTTGTCAAAGTAATTGACAGAATGCAATTTTGAATAATGCAGCAATTAAAGTTTAGTTGATATAGGGCAACATTATCTAAAAGACAGTTTTCTATGCTTACTGTGACGGAACATAGGACTAACAAAATTAAAATGTGTACTGTTTCATCCATTATTCTTTTAATATCAACACCCTATCCTGCTGACTAGCAAGTCCACTAACAGTAGATCTTAAATCACATATAAGCTGAAGCAAATACCCTGAAGTCTAACCCATAACAGCTATATGCAATAAATTCTATTAAGCTATATCATGTTTCTCTGAGGATAAATATCACCACACCATGAATCTTTTACTAAATAGACATTTCAGCATTGTCAGGAAGGAGGCAACGTTCTGAATCAGTCAGGACCACATTAGGAATTGTGATACAGTTCATTACTTGTGAGATGTTACACAGCATTAGAGACTTCCATAGGCTTAATTTGACATGAAGCCATCAAGCTGTGTAAAATGAATTATAAGAAAACAAACTTCAAATACATTTACTTTCCATGTAAATGGAAATTTACTTTCTATTATCTGTATTTTGCACATATTTTCTTCCTGAGCCTGCAAAGGTGAAATATGATGAGTTGGATGCTTTAATATTAGAAAAAAGAGTTATCAACATTAATGTCTATTCTTTCTTAGTCATTTCAGTCACAATTAAATGTGAGGAAAAGAAACACTACAACATTTTAGTATAGCAGTTATTGCTACAGAAAAAGACAGCACTCTTGAATATTTTTTCTGTGCCAAGCTTATACTGCAGGAACAAAAAATATGTGCTACAATTTATTTGGAGAATTTTGGCTTTTCTGTTGTCCATAAATTACTGGTGAGAATCCAAAATATTTCAGTCTTTATATAAATGTATTTTAGCCTTTGGATTGCTTGCAAGCTGGGTTTGTGTTTGAAGCATTTTGTTCACTGAACCCTACATTCAAGGTTTATTTTTTATAAACTTTTAAAGTATTAACTATCCTCTGAGTATGTTCAAAACCACATTAGAGGAAGCTTTTCAGCTCAAAATTTCTCACTTTTTTTCTCCTCAGTTTCAAAAGAGGACCATCATGGGTGTCATCTTCAGTACTCTGAAAGACCAAAAGATACACATAGGACATATAGACACAGTAATGCCAAAAATATACTGTCAGACAGCTCTTTGCAGTCTGTGAAGAGAAGTACAAAGGACAGCAAATGAAGCCAGAGCCTCTCCTAAGCCCTCTGGTTGGACACAGGTATCACCTCTGCGTATTCAGGTGAGTAAGAGTTGCTGCTGATCTGTGGAGGAAGGGATGCAAAGATGAAAAGCAACTTGCTGTTCTTAAGGGCTGAAAACAGATCATTATAGTTTAGGGCATGTACATAACTTGTTACCCATAAAATCTTATGAATTCTTTAATCACCTAGTCTTTATTCTTGTCCATTGTACCCCTTTCCTTTTGTTTCACTTCATGCCCCCTTCTGCAAAAACTTACAAAGCTGTGTTGAATGCTAAACCTTGTCAGGAGTCTCAGTCACCTCAGTGACATTCTGATCCCAAAAGGGAAATACATTTTTGATCTTCATAAGCCTGCGACTATCAACTTAGACAGTCTGAAGCAGGAGCTTCATTTATGCTTCAGTCTGAGCACTGTTGTAACCAGCCAAAATAAATAACACATAATAGCATATTACATCATTTAAAAATAGAACTAGTCAGATCAAGTATTAGAGACCTGTACTTGAGGTGCTGAAGATTAAAAATTCTCAAAACAGTCTTTCTTGTTGAGCTTGTGCCATGGGACTGATATGTCTTTTGTCTGTAATATATCCAATCAGCAGGGAAGGGGCAATTTGGGGGGTCAATAGGTCACAGAGCTGCCTGCAAAAGTGCTTGGGCTATTTGGTTCTGTTGAAATCTGTTGCAAATCTTCTTTGGTTTCAGGCACTCTGGGATTTCACCTCCTGAGTTAATGGAAACAGAATGAAAACAAAGTGCCTTGCAGAATCACCCCACTCCTATCTGCACATCTGACTTGCTGTAGTCTGAAAATGAATTAAAGGAGAAAATTTTTTTCAGATAAAGTCTCTGAGAGTTACATGCCATTCTAAGATGGAATTGTTTGCACATGATTTCTAACTTCTCTTTTTGGTGTCATTTGAAGGTCAACAGACTCATGAAGATAGTCTTCCTATATTTAGGAATTTCTCCTTTTCCTCCTCTACAAGGGTGCACTTTTGGAATAAAGAGGACTTGCTTAGAGAAGACAATTTTTATTGCTGTTTCTGATTTACTATGTCAATGGATATACAGTCTCTAACAGAAAAGAAACTTTCCCCCTCTTCACCTTCTACCGGTATTAGTCTTGATTAGGCTTCTCTGTGTGTACATGCCTGGCTTTCAGAAGAGGAATGCACCGTTCACTGAAGGAATGAGGGGACTGCCCTGCTTTCTGTGCAGTAGTTTGCTAACCTACCATACACTTTCTAATAACTCATCAGAGAGATGATGGACAACACAATTACCTTTGTAAGTGGTCTAAAGTAAAGATGTGGAAGCCCAGTGTAAGGATAGATGCCAAGTTCTGTGCTCGGAAGGAACATCAACCCATTCACAGTGCAAGACTTTGCAAAATAAATCAAGCAGCTGTTCTGCTGCAAGGCATCCGGTTACTCTGTGAAAATCAGTTTCAAGAACATTGTGTCATTGCAAAAAGGGTACAAGTCAACCTGGGGCTTACAAACAAGAGTACCTGGGGCATACAAACAAGAGTATATTTTATACGGATGTGTTGCAAAAGGAGGGATAGGTCAGGCCGCTTAAAGAATTGTCACCAAAGAGTTTAAGTGAAATAGGTTTAATACAAATATGTAGAAATGCAACTACACAAGATTTGATGGTAAGGTTGACTCTATTACTTATTAAGTGGAGTAAATATACAGAGATAAATCAAGTTGAAATCAAGTTATAATAGAGTTGGAAACAGTTTGTAAAGATCAAAGGTATAAAATGGTAAAGGAGACCCTCCCATCGAGTCACAAGGTTTAGAGTAGACCCCCTTGAGTTTAGATGTGGCTAAATCTATTCCTAGTCTCAACTTGGACAACAGATTAGCTCTGAAGGGGAACGTGAGAGAGAGAAAAAGAAAGCTTATTCACATTAAATAAGATTTTAGCAGTGAATGAGTTTGGTTTAAATCACAAAATTACCTAATTAACCTACTTCAAGCTTTGTATTACAGCAAAGGCATTCCTATTAAAAGTTTGCCCTTCAGTTCGGTGAAGTACTCTCATTTTACGCCTTTGCATTCCTCAGTGTGTTAAGTGTTGAGCCTCGAGGAGCAAGGGGAATCAGTCTGGCCCGCCCCATCATAGACTCTCCATGGCGGTCCCCTGGGTATCACCAGCGGAGTGGTCTGTGAGCTCTGGGTGGTGTCCCATTCAGGGGGAGGTGCTGGCTGCAGCCGCTGTGGCCCAGGAGGGCTCCAAAGGCTCTCACTTTAGGACTGCAGTTTATAACACTCTGAGAGGAGTGGCTTTAGTCATCAGCACATTCCCATCCCACCACAACCTGAGATGGTAATTTTCTCAAAAATTCCAGGCACAATATATCATTCCACTCAGTTACCACTCAGGCTATGATCTGGTGGGAACAGGATTGTCAGGGAATAACTGATTATTTCCATTATTCTCCCCTGCTTTGACCAGTCAACAGGAGTGCCAGCACAAGCAGCACCATCCTTTGCCCCAGTCAGGTCGGAGTTACTGGTACAGCCAAGGGGTGCTCAGCTGCCCAACTATCCCTCAGGGTGCTGAGGCCTCGCTGACAGCTCCCAGTACGGACAATGCCACTCCCTACTTAGACGAGCAAGACCTGATGGGGTCAAGGGAAGCTTAACTGCCCAGCTCACCCCTCAAGGCACTGAGGCCCAGCCAGCAGCTCCCAGGGTCATAAGACAGCCCAGAGAAGGGGGAGAAGTGCACCACCACAAGCCGATGCAGAAGGTAAACTTTCCTTTTCACTCAGCATTGGTAGGACTGCAGCTGAAATCTTATGTCCAGTTTTGGGCACCACTCTTCTGGACAGATGTGCATTAATTTGAGAGCAGGCCCAGGGCAGATCAAGAAGAACAAGTAGTGGTCTAAAAATGCAGTTTCTGAGGAAAGTTTGAAGAAATTTTGTCTATTTATTCTGCAAGGGAAAAGTGAGGGGTTGGTTGTGGAATGACATTCATCAAATTTCTGAGAAGCTGTGGAAACTAGGGAGTAGTCTATTCTCCTTATCTGTGAGAAAAGGACAAGTAGTAACTGGTGACAAGAGAGATTTAGGTCAGTTTTTAGAAAGGTTTTCTGCTCAGAAGATTGATTCACCAAGGAATCAATCCTGTGAACTTTCCATTGCTGGCAGTTTTTGAGTGCTTATGTTAGACAGGCATCTGTCCAGCATGACAGAACAAGTACAGGTAACTTGGAAAAAAACCTTTCATGTTCCATTCAGATTTATTTCATAAATATATTCCCTTGTTTCATTTTTGTCATTGTATTTTACAACAATTCTGTAAACCTAGAATAAATGGTATTAGTGAAAAAGGCACAGGCTGAAGCCATAGTCCAGTAAAACAGATTTAAGATAAGCATTTGTGGTCCACGAAGTAAAATGCTCAGGTGCTAACCAGACCTAGGTTTGACAAAAGTAGGGTAAGATCAAAATCAAGTAGTGATGATACTGTAGCTGATGGATTGGAAAATAAACCCAAGTACCAATTTTGTTTATGTCAGATGAACAATGACTCAGTTATGTCCCTATTACTATCCTTGAGTAAATTATTAGTGTAGAGCTAGAGGCAATAATAGGTATTAGTGTGGAGAGGTTCAGTGCAATAGTAATTAGGATTCTATGCTTACTTTTTTGTGTTGTGTTGTGTTGTGATCCAAAATGCAGTCACTTAGAAAGTATTTCATTCTACACCACCTTACAATATCATTCTCCTTACAAACAAAAGGTTTTTAAACTAGAAATGGGGACACAATGTCATCTTCATGTTGCATAGAAAAAAACGTAAAAAATCCTTAAGATTTATTCACTTACCTGCTTTTTAAACAAAACCTTGAAAGGGATCTCCTTTCATTTTTAAACCCTATTTTTGCAAGCAAACTCAAATTGCCTTAATATAATAATAAAGATCAGTATTGATTAATAATTATGGTGGTTTGCAGGTTGGGAGGTATTTTGCATTCTTAGTTGTGGCACAAAAACTTTATTGCAGAACCTCAGGCATTTTATATAGCTCTTGCAAATATGTCTATCGCAAACGTAAAATCTCACAAGCCACTTACTACATTTAATTTTAGCTTGCAAAGTAGAGTTGGAAACACCAGATTTGAAGTCTTTGAGCATTAAGAGAAAGAACAGTCTCTCAGTTTGAAACACCATTGTCAGTTCCCTCACCAGAAACATGAATTTAAAGTTTGAAAAAGTTTGGCAGCAGCTGAAGATTTGAACTTCACAGCTGAGCCTTATCAAATATTGACAGCCACTGCAAAAAAAGATATAAGTTATTCTATGGTAGATAGTACATAATACCATTGACCATGTGTTGTGGAATTCATTTGGAAGTGAATCACATAGGCAACAGTAATAAGAAAAAATAAAATGTTAATTCAGATATTTTTCTAAAGGTTCTAGCTTGGAATTCTTTCTTTATACTTTTTAATGCAAAGAATTCCATAGATCTCAGGATTAACACACATTACTATCTAAAATATTACTAATGTGATGCTAAAGTGCTCTTACCTTTCATTTTCATAGCAATCATTGCAAATTGCATATAACTTACATAATAGTTGGCATAATAATTCACATTAGAATAATTTATGTCAAAAAGCATAAATACGTACATTTTTTGTTTTAGCAATGATAGGTACCTTGAAGCATTAAGCATTGATACATACTCCTTTTTACTTAATATGTGATTGGATATACTAAGGTATGGGTCTAAAAAGGAAAGGACAGTTGTAGAGATTTACAAATGTAGTCAGTGTTAATCTGGGACTGCTTCTGAGTTTTGTATTCAGAACATTCATCTCAGCAAGAGAATGTTCCTTTAGGTGATATTTTAACTTTTTATCATGGAAAAATGTCTCAGCTGTGCCCACTGCTTCCATGTATTGTATGATATAGTTAAGCTATTAATGGACTACTGTGCAAAAATACTATTAAAGAAGGTATGGCCAGCAAGTTGGGAAACAGGACTATTGTTTACACTGTTCCGGCTGCACAAAACCTCCAGGACAGAAGTAAGTAGCCTGAGCACAGAGAAGCAGCCCCAGCAAGTGTGGGAGATGTCTGGGATGTCCTCTGGCATCAGGAACAAATACCAGCCAAGGCAAAGGAGAGTAAGAGACTTTTCTGGAGCCTGGAAAGAACAGTGGAGGTTTACTTAAGTCCAGAAAGCTACTGATAGTTTTCAGATATGAAAGCATGGGAAAAGTACTAGCACACAGAGAACATAGTGTCTGCAGAAGGTTTTTAAGTGTTTTTTTTTAAATGTGTCACCTAACAGATCGGACTTTTTGTCTCTGTTCGTAGCATCACTTGTTCTGGATTATTAATTGTACTCTAGCAAAATAGAGTGTTTGAACTCTTTTTGGTGGCTTTTGGCAAGTTGCATCAATAAAATAAGTATGTCTCCAACCCGGGGCTCTGTGCCAACAGCTGTTACGGTTCGGCTTTCCTGGGAACCCTCATTGCCTCAGCAAAACCTGTCCATCTTTCCTACGGTCAGGAGTAATTGCATCAATCTTAAACATTAAAAATCATGAAACAGGTCCCCAGATTAACAATACTTCAGGAATCATGCAGTTTAAAAGGAAAAAATACATCTTGTTCTATGCCTCCAGCCGGTAGTCCCATGGGGTGCATTTGTGCTACATCTTTAGGTTTTTCTGTAGTAGCTGGTGAACTTCATAGTTTTTGGGGGTTTGGGTTTTTTTGTTGGTTTTTTTTTTAGTCATAGTATCTTGCTTTGCTGTTGTTGTTGTTGTTGTTTTGGCAGCTAGATCTCTAAGAAACTCCAACTTAAAATCAAATTGTGAGCATTATCAGCCCTGACTAATTCTGATTTCAACTGCTGAGGACTCAAAACTCCCATTAAAAAATTTCTATTCCATGTGCAAAATAACCACAGGACTTCTCAAAATCTGTTTTTACCCCATATGTATTTAAAGAGCCATTTTACTGAGAACAGTAAAAAACACCACCTCTTCTCCCCATGTGCATACAATGTCACTTCTGCTCCTTTCAGTGAAGAAAATAAGTGACTAACAATTTCTATTCCTACTGGCCCTGAAAAACTAACCCCTCTGAAACAGCTGACGTGATTTGTTATTACCTGGGCAATCACAAATCAGTTACCCTGTTCTCACTGAGACATCAAGCGGTCATGTGAATATAATTCTATTAAGATGAAGGAATAACTGGAACAAAAGATACAATCATTTTTTGTCATTTTTAATGGGAAAAAGGTAATGTTACCTGATTTTACTTTTGCGATCAGATTGAGTTTGAAGGACTCAAAGCTGAAAAAGGTCTTGTTTTTCTCCCAGTTAAAACATGCACTTTAAATTTGGAACCAGTTGAAAGACAATAAATGCAGAACATTATGATGCTATTTCTACAGAACTACTTTTCTAGACTGGAACTATACTTTGAAGTCAAATTTATCAAAACATGTCAAGAAAGTGATGAAGTACCAATGGAGTCTGTACATCAGAAACTGAGGCAAGCCATATCCTTCCACTAAGCCACCTTCACAGTCTCAATCTCTTTCCTGCTCAGAGAGTGACGGGAGATTACCCAAATTCAGCACCGACAGCCCTCCCTACCTACCTGGGACAGCTGCTGGGCTCAGTTTGTCTTGGCTTGCTGCTCAGGAATACAAAGTGAGAAATGCCATATCATGCATGCCATTCCTCTGACTATGTTAACACTGAAGGAAAGAACGCTATTTATTATCTCATATAGTTGATATTAAGTGTACATACATGATAGCCCTCGACTGCATATTTTTTTCTCTTGTTGCTTTGCTGTTTCCTAACAAGCTCTGGAGGTCTTTTATAAGTTCTGTTCCTATTAAAATAGTGGGCTAAAATGAAGAAAAAAACAAGCAAACAAAAAACTTTAACAACAAACACTGCAGCTGTGATTGGTTAACGTATTTCCCACTGTGCCAGAAAAAAAATGATACATTGAGTTAGATGCAGATTAAACTAGTTGACAGATCATCACAGTTACAATCAACAACTACTTAAACAGCTAACACCTAAGAGTATTTTTCAGTCTTTGAAATATATGAATACATGTGTAAGAGATATCCCGAAAAGGCTAATAATAATAATTGTTCATTTGAAAAGGAAGCAGAGATGTAATCTGTAAAGCTAGAACAAGTGCCTTTTATAGTTCAGTTTTCCTACTTCTAGAACTACCAAAAAAGTGAGGGGGAAAAGGCCTTTTTAATATCAGGATCAACATGAATTCTGGATGGAAGCACACAACAAACCTGTGTGAGCAATCTTCATAGAGAAATATGCAGAAAAAGACTTATTATTTAAGGCAGATTTCAGAAGTATATAACATACTTCATTGTAGGAGTTGTCTTCTGCTTTTTAAAATATATTTTGTGAAATATTAGAAACAATGAATGCTATAGATTGCTATAAAGGAGATTGCTAGTTATGGGTCACCTCTTTTTACCCTTTCCGTAAGGAGAAAAAAAAGTGGTTTAAAGAGGAGAAGGCAGAGCACAACCCATCCCATCACTTAGAATTAAACAACAGTCTTACGTCAGTCTTTATAAACTCTTGAGACAAGAACAGATGACAAAGAAAGGGATGAATCCTACTTATGGATTCCAGGTTCAGGCAGGGATGTAGGGGCCTTTGCCTGGAAACTACATCTTGAGTGGAAGCAGCAGAAGGACATCCTCAGACTCCACCCATGAGGAAGTGTGGAGGTGAGGGCACAACCTGGAGTTTCCCAGAGTGCCCACCAGCTTCAAGGGGCACCCAGAGCTGCACACAGTTTTGCTCTTGGGGTACTTATTCTCCCCACTGACTGTGAAGAAGGAAGACAGTGTACAGTGGGAAGAAGAAAAACTCCTCTCACACAATCTGGGATTAAAAATCCAGTCCTGGGGCTGTACTCGCTCTGTTTATACAGCACCTGCAAGCAGGGCAAGTGTTAAGGTTGGTTCTCTTTCTGTAACGATGACTGCCTCCTGGACAGCCTCGAGCATGCTACTGACATGAGTGCCCTCATCCACTATGGCATCCTGGGCCTGCAAGACCCTGCACAAGGAGTGCTCTGGCGGTGCCTGTCACTGAATTCAGAAGTCTGGAAAACAGAAGGGTCAGAAGTCTGGTCTGAAGGGAAACCACCAAACCACTCCTTTAGAGACATCCTATTGGTAATCACTTATTTCCAAATCCTACAATATCACTTTCTTTCCCATCTTGTCTTCCCCCAAAGGAACAAGACGTGTATAAATTTGCATTTATACAGAAATCTGAACTTTGGACAGTTGCTGCCAGTTCCTCTAGTAATATTATTTATACATACACTCATTTCTGGATGAGAAAACAGAGTAAAAGGCTTCCCAGTGCTGGTTACAGGAGTAGATTCCTGTAAGCAAATGTTCATGGCTTCTGTTCAGGTTTCCTGCACCATATATTTAAAGAGCTGCACCATATATTTAAAGAGTGATGTGAATAAAGTGAAATGTTTTTATTAATATTCTCACATCTCTGTGGGGAAATGAATGACAATGCTATTTACTTTGCATATATATTTTAAATGATTGCCCTAGCTGGTATTTCAGCTTTTTAACTATAGAAACTTTGGTTGTTTCATGCATTTCAGTGAGAGCAAAGAAGAGTTAGAATCTTCCAGTAAAAGTGTATGAAGGTCCTATAGACTCTAGTCAGAAGCTGAAAGCACTGGTATTGTTAGCTTAAAAAAAGTTTCTTATCTGCTTGAATCAAACTATTCTTGCTACCAACCATATTTTCTAGATACAAATACTAAAAATTAAATACAAAGCACATTTTGCATTGCAGAATATCTAGTTTGAAAAAGAAGTTGGGAAAAATGTGAAGTCTCAGATATTAACTGAATCTGAACATAAAAACATGACACCTCTCTAATATAGTATGTCATTGTATTGCAAGATGTCATATCAGTACCCTTCTGTTGTTTGTGATAATAAAAATCACTGCAGCTCTTATATTATTTAAGACTATAACAGAGTTAAAACTTGCGAAAATGCTGAGGGAAAGAAATTGCCTGCATATGTTGATAACACATGGGTCTGCTGTATTTGTCATATTTTAACTCTTTTACAAAAGAATTCAATCATATATCCAAAGTAAACTAACAGTCGGTATAACAGCGTGGATTTTAAATTCAGCCCAGACCTGAACAGACACACAATAAAGTGTCTGAGATAAAATAAATCAGTGAACGATAGAATTACATTAATAAATGGATCCAAATGAAAATATGGTATTTCTGGGGTTTGAATGCATGTTAAAGATAAAATGTGTGACCATAAAGACAGCAAAACATGACTGGTTACCCTAACTCTTATATTTACCGCCACGGAAACCAAAAGCTGTGTTTGTGAATATAACTTCATGAATATTGCTGTCTGCATCTTTCTGGCTGCAGTTGCACAGCAAATCAAGCTGTGATCCTGCTGAAACTGGACAAGTAATGTCAAGTATTTCAGGAAGGTAATAATTTGCTGATCTTTAGAATGAACTAAATGAGTTGCTTTAAGCAAGTCTGCTACATTTGCATTTCAAACAGGTATTTCTTGTGGAAGGGAAATCAGAGGCAGCAGCAAGGTTCTGGGCTTTGCTCTCAGGACTTCTTACCAAACCAAAATCTCATATAAGAGATATATCATTGCAGGGAGCTGGATATGAAAGCTCAATGATTCTTCTTCATAGTTAAGTGCTAAAACCACAAGCTGAGAGTTAACTCCATGAGGCTGGCAAGCTCTTTTGCTGCCTCCTTTGGTTGTGAGTGCCCCATTGCATCCAAGCTGCTCCAAGAGGGAAGGCTCATCATGCCCCTGGCAAACTCAGGCTTCGACAATTGCATGCCCTAGCTGCCTTTGGTGTAGTCAAGCTGTAGATCTATTTCTTTCTAGAGGAATATCCCACCTATCTCACTATCATACAATAGTAGGTGGCACCAGCAAAAAGCACACTCTTTGTAAATGCTAAGAGGCTACACTAACCAGACTCAACCTGCCTCAGAGCTGGGCTTCGATGGGATACTCTGGGTTATTCTCCTGAACAAGCACTTTGGAAATGGTTGTCTAGTATTAGCTGCAAGGAAATTTTCAAGGGGAGAACACAGGGCTAGGCATTTTTTGATACAGTAGCTGCCTGAGACATGGGAGGATTTTAAACAGATTCCCAATACTTCTGAACTTTCATTTTGAAATAACAGTACTCTAAAAATAAAGTATTTTGTATCCTAATAAATATCTTATCTTTATACTGTGCATTTCATAATAATGATTTTTTGCCTCCTTAAAGCCTTATAAAGACTATAAAAGAATATGCTTCTTTTAAGACACAAAATCATAGTATGTATCTACTTCATTTGTGCATTGCCATGAAACAGTCAGGTAAGAACTGTGACACAGGTGGGCAAGTGTCAATAACAGCTACCCAGAGATGCACTCAGTCCTACAGAACATTGGTAGGTCCTGTGATGCTACCTTTTTCCTTCCAGCTTTATACCCTGTTTTTCCATATACATGGAAATAAAGTACAGAAACATAGGTAAGTTACAGCAACAGGAAGGTGATCTGTACACTAGCACCAGTCAGTTCTCAGGTACATCACTGCCAGATTAGCTGTTCCATAAACTGGTTACTATTTTTCACAAAAAAAAAAAACCAACCAAACATGTTAAGATTATTTAAGTAATTTTGATGGCCTTGTATAATGTGGCACCTGAGAGAGAGAGAGTGTGTCCGTGTGTGTGCATGTATGTGTGTGTGTGTAGAGAGAAAAGGCATGCATTCTAACCAATACATTTATCTACAAGGAAACCCCACCCATCTCCTTACCTTTTCTATAATGATATCTTCTTCCTTTTAAAACATTACAGAAGTTTTGATGGTGAAGAAAACCTGGAAGACGCATGCATTTTCATCTCATTCACATGAGAGTTATACATCAAAAGAAGTTTTAAATTCTAAAGATTTGTGGATACCAATAATCTTGTAGCAAAGTAATCCCAGTGTCTCCTTAGTTGCTTGAAACTTGTCTCTTTACAAAGGCAAAACTCCTTCAAAAATTACCAAAGCTTCATCAAAAAGCTTAACAGGATTTGTTGATGACTGATTGCATGCTTACTCCTGTTCATAGAACCAGAATCATAGAATCATATAGGTTGAAAAAGACCTTTGAGATCATTAAGTCCAACTGTTAACTCAGGACTGCCAAGTCCCCCACTAAACCATGTCCCTAAGCAGTGCATCTACACATCTGTTAAACACCTCCAGGGATGGTGACCTGACCACTTCCCTGGGCAGCCTGTTCCAGTGCTTGACCATCCCTTCAGTGAAGAAATTTTCCCTAATACCCAATCTAAACCTCCCCTGGCACAACTTGAGGCCATTTCCTCTTGTCCTAATATTTGTTACTTGGGAGAAGAGACCAACACCCACCTGGCTAAAGCCTCCTGTCAGGCAGCTGTAGAGAGTGAAAAGGTCTCCCCTGAGCCGCCTTTTCTCTACGCTAAAACACCCCAGTTCCCTTGGCCGTTCCTCATAGGACTTGTGCTCCAGACCCCTCACCCGCTTGGTTGCCCTTTTTTGAACGCGCTTCAGCACCTCAATGTCTTCCTTGTGGTGAGGGGCCCAAGCCTGAACACAGCATTTGAGATAGAGCCTCACCACTGCCAAGGACAGGGGGGAAATCACTTCCCAAGTCCTGCTGGCCACACTGTTTTGGATACAAGCCAGGATGCTGTTGGCCGCCTTGGCCACCTGGGCACACTGCTGGCTGCCAAGAGCCCTCAGGTCCTTTTCCTCCAGGCAGCTTTCCAGCTGCTCTTCCCAAAGCCCGTGGTGTTGTGTGGGGTTGTTGTGACCCACGTGCAGGACCCAGCACTGCTCCTTGTTGAAACTCACACAACTGGCCTCGGCCCATGGGCCCAGCCTGCTCAGATCCCTCTGCAGAGCCTTTCCACCCTCAAGCAGATCAACACTCCTGCCCCACTCGGTGTCACCTGCAAAATTACTGAGGGTGCACTCAATCCCCTCACCCAGATTGTCAATAAAGATGTGAAATGGAACTGGCCCCAGTACTGAGCCCGGGGGAACACCACTTGTGACCAGCCACCAGCTGGATGTAACTCCATTCACCACCACCCTGTGGGTTTGGCCAGCCAGCCAGCTTTTTACCCAGTGTAGAGTACACCTGTCCAAGCCTTGAGCAGCCAGTTTCTCCAGGAGAATGCTATGGGAGGTGCTGTCAAAGGCTTTACTAAGGTCCATGTAGACAGAATCCACGGCCTTTGCCTCATCCACTAGGTGAGTCATCGTGTTGTAGAAGGAGATCAGGTTAGTCAAGCAGGACCTTATTTTCATAAACCCGTGCTGGCTGGGCCTGATCCCTGGGTTGTCCTGTATGTGCCATGCGATGGCACTCGGGGTGATCTGCTCCATAACCTTTCCTGGCACTGAGGTCAGGCTGACAGACCTTTTTTCCCTGGATCCTCCTTCTGGCCCTTCTTGTAGATGGGTGTCACATTTGTTTATCTCCAGCGTTCTGGGACCTCCCCAGTTAGCCAGGACTGCTGACAAATTCTGGCAAGTGGCTTGGTGAACACTTCTGCCAGCTCCCTTGGTACCCTTGGGTAGATACTATCTGGACCCATGGACTTGTGTGTGTTTCAGTGGTGTAGCAGGTTGCTAACTGTTTCTTCTTGGATTATGGGGGCTTCATTCTTCTCCTTATCCCTGTATTTCAGCTCCAGGGACTGGATACCTGGAGTACAACTGGTCTTATTATTAAAGACTGAGGCAAAGAAGGCATTAAATAACTCAGCCTTTTCCTCCTCCTTTGTCACCACGCTTCTTTCCACATCCAATAAAGGAATGAGATACTCCTAGCCCTCCTTTTGTTGCACATGTATTTACAGAAACTTTTTATTTTTCTTTTATGGCAGTAGCCAGAACAGCTATAGAAAGAACAGAAAAAGCAGAACATTGGAAAATGAAGATCTTAACTCAAGACTCTTCTTTAATTTCTAGAGCTCATGTAAGATGCCCAGACTTCTACTGCCAAGCATAACGTATCTGACCTCTGTAGCTGTCCCTCCAGAAGACTAGTGGTCTTCCACAACTTACCTGTCTTATAAACTAGTCTAAACTGCCTCATGTACCCAGTGGTGCTTGAGATGGACACCAGATGCATATATTTAGGCACCTGGACTTATATGTCTATTTCAGAGCAGATTGGATCATGCTCTGAGGCCCTCATTCAATGAGTGGCTGTGCTCATTAAAACACAGTGGAGACTAAAGAGTGATCCATGTCCCCATGAACTGAAATCAGGCACATAAACATGTGTACTGGGTGTTATTTTAGATTTACCAAGATATCCTTCATGGGGATGCCAATGCGATAAGCAAACTGAGAGACCTGTGCCCTCCAGAGGGTCACACAGGGACATCCACTGAGGAAGGGCATCTCAAATGGTACAAGATGCATCATTTAAACTAATTAACTATGTCCAGGATTTGTACTACAATATCAAGAGCTACCTGCTGCTTGTTTATTTACCTACAGAAAGACCTCTCTAATTTTGGGTACCTTAAATGGAACCCTACCTCTCCAGGATGACTGAATGCTTTTAAGAAGATATGAATTAATGATTTTTTGACAGTTTGCTATTATTGAGTACTTCTCCTGGTTAAAGTAACAACAGAAGAGAGGAAATAATAGATGTTGAGAAAAAAATGGTAAACAGAGATTTGTTAATGAAGAAACACAGCAGCAGCAAAACGTTTTATTAAAAGTAGGTATGTACAATGAAGGGTCTGCAAATAGCCCTGAAGATTCTTTTCCATAATAATCTAATGTTACTTAAGGAATAAGGTAATGAAAAAATTTCAAATTTTCGTGTAAACAGATATTTTTAAAGCTTTTTTAAGCTTTATAATTATATCATGATAAGCCTGATCTGTCTGTGACAGCAGCTGTGGTTTGTGTGACTCAGGAAAACTTTACACATTTGAGTTTGGTGTTGCTTTCATCAGAGGATGACTAATTGCTGTTTATTAATGACAGATTCAGAACTCCTGAAGTGTGAATGTCTCCTCATACTTGCCAGCCTCAAAGTTACTGTACAATTACCTCAGGTATTTGCATAAAACTGCAGAATTATCAATACTTAGTTTAATATGGGCAAATCTGTGCCATAGTATTTAGGATCCTCCATGACTTCCTTCAATGAAACCTTTCATTGTAGGAAGTCATGGAGGATCCAAAATCTTCCATGATTTCATTGTAGCCTTTTAGTGACTTAATCTCAAAAGATAGTAACATCTGTTGCAGGAAGTCAGATATATATTCTGAAGGGTGGCTTAGAACTCAGACCTAAAGGACTCTAAATACTGTCGGGTTTAACCATACTCTTCCACTTGCTAATGACAATTTTTTCATTTTAATCTGGAGGGACTTAATCTTCTTTCTTGGTCATGGAACTTCCCAGGTACATGTGATAAAAATTCCATTCATTACACTATAATGTTGCAGTTACTCTATTAAACCATAGAATCATAGAGTGGTTTGGGTTGGAAGGGACCTTAAAGAACATCTAGTTCCAACACCTTCCACTAGACCAGGTTGCTCAAAGCCACATCCAACCTGATCTTGAATACTTCCAGGGATGGGACATCCACAGCTTCTCCAGGCAACCTGTTCCAGTGCCTCACCACCCTCAGAGTAAATATATTAGTAATTTGTTGACTTTTTAAGATGGAATCAAGATTAGATATCATTGTTTTGCATCAAGAGGAGCTGCAATAAGTTGATTTCCCAACATGTCTTATATTTTATTTATTTCATTTAAAGGTATAAATATCTTGAATGACCAGGACTGTCATCTACTTCTTGCATTAAAGTTAGGAATCAGAACTATACATTGAAATGAATGCTTCATAAACCCATCGTAGAATTTATCTACATTGGTTGTGGTGGTTTTTTTCCCAGAAAATAAAAGCCGATAGATCAGCTAATTTGAATTTATACAATTAGAAAAGATACTAAGAAGAAATCTTTCCTCTTCAGCCTGATAACATCATGTCTACTCCCAAATCTATTTATAGAGTTAACAGGACGTTGTCAGAAACTGTGAAAAGAATTAACCAATTTTTAAAGTTATTCTTGCCAGTGAACTTTGATAATCATTCAGACCTCCTAGTATGAATTTCATTCACCTCAGATGAGGACTAAAGCCAAGACAGATCTATCATAACTTTGTGAACTGACATATTAGCCCCATAGTAGCTGACCCATGGTTTATACAGGTAAGAGGTAAACAAGGCAAAACAACTCCCATGTGAGGATCATGTTATTCTGATTTATGAGACAAACTGAAACCTAGATCCTGGATTCAGTCCATTTGATGTTAGACAGGCAACTGAAATGCTTCCATTTGTAGGCTACTTGCCCTAGGCAACCATTATTTACAATGGAGATAGGGACTTCCAAGGAGTGATTCAGATCTTAGGTGGTAAGATAATGGGAGCACATTAAAGTACTGTATCACTAACCCCTTGAGATAATCAATTTAATGTATTCATTTACAATTAAAATCTCTGCTTTGAAGTTGCTATCTCTATTTATTGCTGAAGTATTCATACACCAGGGAATGTAGTTGAAAAATTATTTATGAAAAATCAACAATGCAGGATATCCAGGCACAATATTAAGGAAATGCAAATAAATCCCAAAGCAGGCAGCAAACACAATAAACACTAAAATGCCAAGAAAATAAAAAGCTAGCTCAAAAAGCATAACACCACATGAGTTGCAACTGAACATCAGCATTCACAAGCAAGGAATATATGACCTGTCCATGGGCACACCCTTAAGGACAGGCATCACCATCTACCCAAAACTTTGCAGTAGCTGTAAAAGGTAATACTTAGAAGGAGAGGCTACAGACAGTGATGTACTGAGAGAAAGGTAGGCCTACTTTCTCTGCTGGGTTTGTTGTTTTGGATTTTCCTTTATACATGTTCTGTCATTTACAGTTAGCTTTTTGTGTACACACACACACACACACACACACGCACGCATGCACGCACACGCACACGCACGCACGCACACACGCACACGCACGCGCACACACGCACGCGCACGCACGCGCACACACATGCACACACACACGCACGCACACACATGCACACACGCACGCACACACACACGCACACACACGCACACACACACGCACACACACACGCACACATGTGCACACACACACGTGCACGCGCACACACACACACACAAACAAAAATACATTATTTGTTATTGAAAACCCAGAGTGCCTGCTTAATTTATATGTGTACTAGCTTTTACAGGTTTTGTAAATGGGAGGGTCAAGACAAATTCAGAAAAAGATGGTTAATGATGACTTTTGGCTTAATCCAGGCTATAGTGCCACCAGAAAATATCTCCCTGGAGATCTTTTCTAGAAAATAAAGTCATGCTTGTTCCATGCTTTTTAGTATCCTGGCATCATTGTTGTCATTCATTGTCTGGTAACTGGGGGAAAACTGATGACTAAAGTGGGGTAGTGAGATTGAAGAGGGACAGTTATGTTTATTCTGCAAAAGGCTGACTGAGGAGTAGCACTCCCACCTGAAAGAAAAGTTATGCCTCTTTATTGGGATGGCTCAAGCTTCTGCTTCACTTAATGTGTTTGCTAGAGTAGAAGCCTGCAACAAATAGATAGATCAGATGTATATCTTTATAATATGTTAGTCAGGGAGACACTGTCTACCAGACTGAGTGCCTAGACAGTCTTTGCAAAGACTTTCTAGTAATTCTAATACTCAGGATGCCTAATACTTAGAGATGGCACCAATATGTTAAACATGCTTGTGCAACCCAAACCCTTCAGACTAAACATATTATTTCTCTTAAATTACTCATTTGTACAAATAGCAGTGAGCAACATAATGAATTCATATTTATCAGGGAATGTGATTGTCCACCTTTTTTGAAATCAAGTTTGGTTTACATATGGTGGTGCAGAAGTAGAAAAGAATAGCAGAAAAAAAACCCTCTGAATGAAAAGCTGGGACAGAACAGCTCCTTTTATAGAAATAACCAGAAAGAAATGTGTTTGTTCTGTAATGAATATGTTGTGAATGACAGCAAAGATGGACTTTGTATTATTCAACTATTCACCCTTTGCCTCTTTGACCCCATCATTCTTCCACTGGGCCTTTGGTTCAAGCTTCTCCTGCTCCAACTTAAAATTGCTTCTGTGTCCATTGATATATGGGCCCTGTCCTTTTGCTAAAAAAATATGGGTCAAAATAAAGTTATCCAGACTCAAGCCATAAGCAATATGGTATGTAAATTATGAATAAACATAAAAGGTTCAATTTAAGTATGGAAAAACAGAGGAGATCGGTGGAGACACCCCCTGCCACTGCATGGCTCAGTCAGAGTAATAGGTTTCCTATTCTAAAATTACTGACATGTTTAGGCTTTAGCTTACCTAAAGCTGTATTTAGCTTGTCACAGGTGTTAAATATGTCTATGCTCAAGTAAGAGTAAATGTGTAGAGAGGAACAAGTTTAAAATTAAATATTGTTATCTTTACTCACTTTTCAAACCTGAATATCAAATAATTGTCACAACTTGTCTTTCCACCTTTTAAAACCAATTTGTGTGTATTTAAGATTAAGAAATAACTTTAGAACCTAAGTTCACTCTTTTGAACACAGCTTAGTGTTGTCAGCATTTATAAAATGCAGACAACACTTAAGGAAACAACCTAAGACTACACAAGGCAACACTCAGAATCCAGAACAATTTGCAGATCTATTTAGGATCTTAAATGAATATATTTTCACTTCTAGAATTCTTAAAGTATTTGCCTAAACCCCAAATACTTAGTAAGAAAGAAGTCAGGAGGAAAGGAGGCATGAGTGTCAGAAGTTTGAGAGACTGCAAGTTGCAATGCTGCAGTTGCAAGAAAAGCAATGAGTTTGAAATACTTTTCCTTCATTTCTACTAAGAATGATTCTCATTCTAATACAAACTCACTGTCATTATGCCTAGAACTTGAGCCTTGTGATAATGGAGAAATATTCAGCTGAATTTCACCTGATTAAAATAAGTACTATTTGAAAGTAACACATTTAAATAATCATTATTCAACTGCCTCTTTAAAAAATATTTTATGTCAGGCAAATAACATCACACAAATAGTTAAACATACACTACTGGAATCTACTTGTGAATGGTAGAGCTGAGCTTTATTATTTGACATCACGTTGGCTTATTTTGGCCATGATGGTTGACATTTCTTGAATGAATCTGCTCTTTTTTGTGAGCACTGTCACTTTATATTCTGAAAGTTTAGGTAGTAGTCAATATGCATATACTCCTGTCTCATGCTTATTAGCTTATAGAAATATAGACTAGGAGTTTGGTAGGGGTAACAGAGAGGTGAGTGTTACTTTTCTTCCATTCACAGATGAAAAGTAGAAGACATGGTCCCAGAAAAAGCATTAAGTGTTTCAAAATAAGTGGTTATAATTGCAGAGCTTGCCACAAAAGTTTGGAAGGCTTAGTCTGGCCAAGAACAAAAGTGAAACAAAATTGGCTGCCACTCGTGCCACTACTTGCAACTCACTGAGAAGTAGAGTCTATCATTCAAATTTCATTTACATAAAAAAGAAAATTCACATAATGGTAGTATTTAATAGACATTGTAAAAAGGATCTGCTTCTTGTTTTAGTTAATCTGCAAATCTTCACCTAAAGACCTATGCATGTATTCCTGCATTAGTTTTAATGGGCCTAACTCAGACATACATATAACTAGATTGGCATATGTAGTACTGGGAGCGTCCAGACATCCTAAAATAAATTTTATTGGAAAGGCACAGAGAAAACTTCTGGAAGTCACATATTGCACCCAAAGCAAGGGGCTAGCTCTCTCATTTAGCTGTGAAGGAAAATGTTAGATGCCTGCTTTTTTTCAGCACCCAGGCCTCACATGTCTGCCTTTGAAGGACTACGCATAGCTTGTGATCTTAAGCAAAAAGCAGACAAAACCTCAAACCTTGTGGCAGCACCTTGCTTTTATCCTTTTCAAATTAACCTTGTAGTCTGACTACTTGCTTACTGAGCTGAAGGTTCTCTACTTCTTTGTCTTGAGTGGTCATTTTCATACAGTACTAGCACAACTCTCACTGACAGTTTTTGAAGAAATAATGGTACAGAAAGTCCTGGGAGCGGAGCCCAGAAGGGTAGGGCATTAATTATTATCCTGGAGATTGGTTGTTTATTGCTAGCTCTGTTTGGTCTCATGAACTTTACTTTCTCGGCAACAGAATGGCTCTACATTAGCAGAAAATGTCAAACATTCTCATTCCAAACTACTGTGATGCAGGGCTTCGGGCTAGCAATTTGGCTTGAAACACACCTAGCATGCCTATGCCCAGAATATATCATGAGAGAGGCAGCCTCCATCATTACTAACATTGTTTGTGCTCAGGATCTTTGGTAGCTCTGAGGGCTCATGCAGAGCCTTGGTAGTTGTCCACCTACAGTAAAATCACAACAGAGCTCTAAATCAGGATAACAACAAAGCACATAACCCAGAACAGATATTTCCTATCAGGCATAGCGGCTCAGAAAATGTTCATGGAAGCTGGAGGTAAGAAGATCTCTTAGGAGTCAAGGTGGATCTTCATATATGCAGGCAGGTGCCAAAAGGGACAGTCCTAATTTTTAAAAGGTTTTATTTTTCTGCCTCCAACTGTTAGAGCAGTTCAGCCCTAAACATGCTATTTGAGTAAATTCTTTACCTGCTGTGGGCTGCATCCACAAAGCAAAGTAGTTTTACTCAAGCATATACAAAGTTTTCCTATGGTTTAAGTATTATTCTGTAGTTGGAAGGGGAATACTCCTGGGTAGGGTTCAGCTCACTGTTATTACTGTAACACCAGAAACCAGCAAGACCTTTACTCCCCCCAGTTAAGAGTGCTGAGGGTATTCACACATTTCTGCATATCAGTTGGTGCAGTCATACAATTTAGCATATCAGAGATAAAAAGAAAACAAATTAAGCGGAGTAATTGCTCCATGTTTTTTTTCTAGGTTTAAGTGCAGGAAAGATTGTATTTTAGAACAAACTCCTTCTTCACATACTTATGCTAAATCACCTAGGTCTCACATTACTTTTCATAACTTCATACATTAACAGAGTCAGTCAAAACCTCATTTGATAACAACATTTAGGTTCAGAAATCATCATAATCTTGGTGTATCTTGATATGTATATAGACAAAACATTTATTTAAACTAGCTTTCATATTCCTTCCATTCAGACTTCCATCAGGCAATCTCCTGACTACAACATAAAACAAAATGAACAATGAATTGGGTCTTTGGGAGGAATAATAATGTCATGAGAGCTGTTGAACTTGCATCAGATGGAAAATGGATCTCGCTGTCTCACAAAAATAAAGTCAGTGGTGATCTGACACCTAAAACATTTCTAGATCCCAAGCCTGACGCAAAGGAAATGCTATACAGTCAAATGGCTAAAGAAAAGTAGCGTAAATTCCTATGGCAGCATCCAGTGACCAGCTGGCAGTGAAGGAAAACTCAAAATATTCCCTAGACAGAATACAGTGCTTTTCAAAAGAAGACCAAGAGGGTTTGTTCATTTAGATTTATTCAAACTAAGAAACAAAATAGCTAAAAAAGGGCTTGTACGCAGTGGATCCATTTGCAAACACAAGTTACACTCCATAAAGAAATTCGAAAACAATTAGACTTAATTTTTTTTTTGGGGGGTGGGCTTGTGTTATCAAATCATCAAGGTAGTAGAACAAATATAAAGAGGTATTTTAAATACAGGCAATAATTCACAGAATTACCCACAATTAAGGGATGACTGCATATCAATCAAGAGATCAAAAGCATATAGGGACAAAGATTTCTTTAAAACAAATGTTAATTTCAACAGCAATTCCCAACTGAATATTTAAATCACAATATTCTCAAGCAATTAGTGCTTTGTCACAGTACTGTTATGTCACTACAAATAAAGTAATGTTAATTCATTGCGGTATTGTGTGAATAATGCCAACAGCTAGGAAACACAACAATGCATCGATTTAGGTCTCATTCTGCTCTAATGTGGTTTTTATGTTGAAAGCCCAGGCCTTGATGGATAGCCATTAACACACATTTCTTTACCTCTGCAATGTTTGAGTTTCTTAGCACTTCATTTGTATGTCTTGTTTAAGGCACAAGGAGGGAAAAAAAAGTCTTTTTAACAGATGGTGCCTGACATATGTATTAAATGAAACAGGTGTACAAAAGCCCTGTTAGTCAGAACAAGTTTTTCTCTCTATTTCAGCATGGGCTGCATATGCATGGCTTTGTTTATCCCCTTATGGAGGACAAGAAAACCATCAAGATGTCAATTGCCTGTTGTTAGATTCATGCAGAGATGTGTATGTTCTGAACACAGGACATTATCACAGTTGGACAAAAAAGCCTGTTGTCAATGATGCGAGAAAGAGAAACAAAGAGGATATGTTTAGTTCATCAAAAAAATGAAAGTTTCCATGTGGTTAATGTGTGTTCTGTGTGTTGCTGCTAAAGCCAAACAAACTCAGAGAGCATAACAAAGCTGTAGTAAAACCGAAACCTTTGGTGAAACCAGGTCAAAGATTATGATCTTTATTGAATTTTCTTTCTCATTTAAACTCTGTATCAAAAGATCTCAGGAGTAGAGCAATATGAGTGCTTTTCCATTTGCAACTTTCTTTTTAAATTAAACACTCAGTCTGGTTGTAATTTATATTAGAGAAGGCTAATAATTTCTCTGCTATATAAGAAAACTGAACTCAGCCTGTCTTTATTTTCCATAAATTTTCTACTGCCCTTTTCTAAAGGAAGAACTTTGAAGGTAGAGTGCTATAAAAATTATTAAATTGATCAAAAAGTAAGATTTAATATAGGCAGCTGAAAATCAGGAGTTTGCACAATGGATCGCTTTTGATTTTTTTGCCTAGCTTCTGAAGGACATAAAACATTTGCGAGTGTGCTCACTTCATGGCAACCTTCTGCCGATTTTTTTCCCCCAGTAACTTGACTGAATCCAAATACATTCATTAGTGAAATACAGAGTAATTACCAAGAACTTTCTGAAAATAGGTATCTAAAGAGGGAGCAGTGAGGCTCACACTAGTGACCTCTCTGAGTAAAAAGCTTAGGTGTGAGATAGATGAATTAGTACATACCAGGAACAGCCCCAGGCTGATATAATGTTTATGGAACTACTTGTTTTTATCAAATGTTTTTTGCTTTTTTGCACTTAATTGATGGTAAGGATGTTTTCTACACACACACACACACACAGACACACACACACACACACACACTCACTCTCTCTGATTCTGCTAGAGAAAAAAGAAAAATACGTGACAAATCTCACACAATTGTGCCCCATGGAAGCAGTACAAAGCAGTTCTTTGATTTAAGTAAAATTATATTAATATCTAAGGAACTAATGGCCTGTCAGCCTGACCTCAGTGCCAGGAAAGGTTATGGAGCAGATCACCCCGAGTGCCATCGCATGGCACATACAGGACAACCCAGGGATCAGGCCCAGCCAGCACGGGTTTATGAAAATAAGGTCCTGCTTGACTAACCTGATCTCCTTCTACAACACGATGACTCACCTAGTGGATGAGGCAAAGGCCGTGGATTCTGTCTACGTGGACCTTAGTAAAGCCTTTGACAGCACCTCCCATAGCATTCTCCTGGAGAAACTGGCTGCTCAAGGCTTGGACAGGTGTACTCTACACTGGGTAAAAAGCTGGCTGGCTGGCCAAACCCACAGGGTGGTGGTGAATGGAGTTACATCCAGCTGGTGGCTGGTCACAAGTGGTGTTCCCCCGGGCTCAGTACTGGGGCCAGTTCCATTTCACATCTTTATTGACAATCTGGGTGAGGGGATTGAGTGCACCCTCAGTAATTTTGCAGGTGACACCGAGTGGGGCAGGAGTGTTGATCTGCTTGAGGGTGGAAAGGCTCTGCAGAGGGATCTGAGCAGGCTGGGCCCATGGGCCGAGGCCAGTTGTGTGAGTTTCAACAAGGAGCAGTGCTGGGTCCTGCACGTGGGTCACAACAACCCCACACAACACCACGGGCTTTGGGAAGAGCAGCTGGAAAGCTGCCTGGAGGAAAAGGACCTGAGGGCTCTTGGCAGCCAGCAGTGTGCCCAGGTGGCCAAGGCGGCCAACAGCATCCTGGCTTGTATCCAAAACAGTGTGGCCAGCAGGACTTGGGAAGTGATTTCCCCCCTGTCCTTGGCAGTGGTGAGGCTCTATCTCAAATGCTGTGTTCAGGCTTGGGCCCCTCACCACAAGGAAGACATTGAGGTGCTGAAGCGCGTTCAAAAAAGGGCAACCAAGCGGGTGAGGGGTCTGGAGCACAAGTCCTATGAGGAACGGCCAAGGGAACTGGGGTGTTTTAGCGTAGAGAAAAGGCGGCTCAGGGGAGACCTTTTCACTCTCTACAGCTGCCTGACAGGAGGCTTTAGCCAGGTGGGTGTTGGTCTCTTCTCCCAAGTAACAAATATTAGGACAAGAGGAAATGGCCTCAAGTTGTGCCAGGGGAGGTTTAGATTGGGTATTAGGGAAAATTTCTTCACTGAAGGGGTGGTCAAGCACTGGAACAGGCTGCCCAGGGAAGTGGTCAGGTCACCATCCCTGGAGGTATTTAACAGATGTGTAGATGCACTACTTAGGGACATGGTTTAGTGGGGGACTTGGCAGTCCTGAGTTAACAGTTGGACTTAATGATCTTAAAGGCTTTTTCCAACTTAAATGAGTTTTTAACTCCATGATCCTAAAGTGTTCATAACTTGATACCAAATCAGTACATTGCATTAGCAAAATACAGGTTTACCAGGGAGATAAGGGTGATACTTGGCCCAACAGTGTCTAATGATACACTTCCTCTGAGTAATATAAGGGAAAGAAAACATCACTGTAGGTTTGCAAGATCACAGCTTCAGCCAGATTTGCATATCTGGTTTTGTCCTGTTCTAATCACTATGCAATGGTGCACAGCCAGAGAGAATCTGGTTGCTACTGAGAGTTCAACTGCTCTCACTCCTGAGAGAATCTTTTACTACAGACTTCTTTCAGAGCTTAGTAGAGGGGGCTGTACTGTAGCATTGACTGATTCAAGAAAATTCAACCAGTGTAATGACATGTGCACAGCTGTAAACATCTAGTGCAGGCTGTAAAGCAACACCAGACCTCCTGGAGTCCTTTGTAAGTATTTCTGTGTTGCTTCACCATGCCAATAAACACCTGTTTTATCCAGAGTTCAAGTAGATTAAAAAACACCAAAGGAATCCCTAGCCATGGTTTGCACAGTTCTGTTCTGGCAGTGGTAACACCAGCTACTAAGATAGTTTCTCAACTGATTTGACAAAGTCTATATAATAACACTGTAGTGGTTCCATATGTTAAAAATGCAATCACATGCAACACCAAACTGCAAATCTATGAAACACAATGAAAGTGCACGACAGTACTTGCTTGGCTTACTTCTAAACAGCAATATTGCCAGAATTCATTTGGCACATCACAAATGAGTGCACAGATTTCAAGAAAGTATGCTTAAAGAGGATAAGTTACTCTCTGGAAATCTAAGCCCTGGTTGGTTTTATCCTTTAGGTAGTGAGGCAGAAGGTGGAAAAACACATATCTGCATCTATTATAGCTTCTGACTTAGTGGCAGACTTTGCTGTAAAAAAAGGTTTATTGAAATATCTAGAGTATATCAACACAAAGAAAATGTCCAGCCTCTTTTCTTAAATGCCATTAGTTCAGTAAATAAGAAACAACTTATAGTGGTTTGAAAGTACCTTTTGGATCCTGAAATAATCCTGCCACTGAAATCAAATGTTTCTGGTGCCTTGGACACAGTTTAATCTCTCTAGCTCACGTTGTTGTTTTTTTTTTAATTAGGGTAACACTATTTAATTACTTTTATTAGAGGAGATAGTATAAGGATTAAATAGTTAATATTTATACAGTATCTTGATTATGTACAATTGTATGTAAGTGCCAAGTAGTATCAATATTTTTAAAAAACAGCAAAAAACTGTTTATTTGTGTGTTCTTTTCCACTTCTTTAAATAAGCAGAAAAGCATTGTGTATGAGAAACATATACAACATAATTTCACAACCAAAGTGAAAGCCAACAAGAAAACAAGTAACGTAAATTATGAGAAGTAAATGAGTATGCTAAATGGAATATAATTAGCTTAGACTTATTTTATCCATACTTATTATCCTTGACAAGGCAAGCTGATTGTACAAGCTCACTAACTTCAGTCTGTGGTTTTAGACCTGTTTTCCAGTTCAGGAAGATGTGTTTCATTTCAAGGAAATCAGCTGAAAGTGATTTCAGCATTAAGCCAAAAATCCTTGCATGGAAACAGACTTTTTCTGGAATGGGTTTGTCAAACCATTCAGCAATGTCAAAACTCTTCCCATTTCATCCATTGTAAAACTCCCAATAATTTTAAGGCAAAATTATTGAATAACATGAAGCACACTTGAAAAAGTTACTCTTTCATAATGGTGTATGATGGGTTTCTTTTTGTATAAGAATTTATGCTCTAACATCTCAAAAAACAATATAATTAGTTTCTCATACGTCTCTGTGTTAATAATCTCCTGTAATTTTCTCTCTAATGCTGAAGACAAACAAAACATACTCTGTGAGTAATGTGTACTTCTAAAGGAGGCTAGTGCAAGTCTATTTAGGGCTTACAGAAAGTCATGTCTACATTAAATGATGTCTCTGAAGGAACAAGAAACTGAAGCACAGGGGTCATACACTTGTATCAGTTGAACAAGCAGAATGCTGTGTTGTACATCATCAAAAGACTGAACTGCCTTTCTGTGCAGGAAAGACCAGTATAGGCCATGTTAAAGTAGATTAACCTGAAGTTAGTGATGGCATGGATAACTACAACAGTGTGCTTTGGGAAGTAAAATGTCAACCTGCAAAGCAACTAACAACAGCCACCTGAAGATCAGAACTGATGGATCCATAAAAACTCTGGACTGTCAAGATTCCCAAAGCAATTTCATCTCCCTACAATCTCCCTATAATAATCATAATATCAGTCACAGCCCCCATCCATCCCTCCCATACAATCAAGTATTCCAAATAATAAAAAACAATAATCTCTACATATTTACAGGGGGGGCTAAAACAGCTGACATTCAACATCCTATCTCAGCTAAGAAAGAAAGGGTAATATCTCTGCTTCAAAGACAGGAATACATAAAACTGTGCATTATAACAATGCAGGTGATATCACAACCACAGAAAAGTCTCAAGCTTTCTGATTAGTGTATTTTTTATTTATACATAGGCACACACACTCATAAAAGTGTTTGGCAGCTGTTTTGAACAGATGGAGTCCTATAGATCTCCAGAGGAAGAGCCTGTGGAAACATAGACAAAATATATATTAACATCCTTAAAATACTCTACGAAAGAAATAAACTACTGAAGAGAATTCTTACCCACATGTCCAAACTGAGTCACAGCTACCAAATAAGCCACCAGTACCTTAGGGTCCAATGAAGAACAGCATGATCATTTAACATGTGGTCAGCCACATAACCAAAAATGTTACTGCAGATACGTTAAGACCACATCATAAAACGGATATTCTGGAAACAGAGGGCATCAAGATTATTTTTAAAACCAGGTTTTGCAAACAGGATTCTTAAAACTTTCCATGACAGAAGAAATGGTTGTGTAGAATGGGAAAGGAAGTTCACATACACGCAATTTTTTACTCATCTAGGAGAAAAAAAAAAAATAATCTAGTAGCTTTGAAAAGGACTGATCCTCAGGAAAAATAAAAATCGTACTAGGAAACATCGACATTGCTGACTTTTACTATTCACTTAATTCTCTCTATTCAGTCTCAAAAATTCTATCTCACAGCTTATGTTGTTTTGCAACTATATCTCTGTGAATCCAAAATAAAGTGGCTTTAGAGTTCAAGGAAACTTCCAATGTGGATTATAATGTCTGCACATAAACACACATTTGCATAACAAAGAATCTATCTTGCTATAATCCTAGTTAAGAAGGATTTTTTTTTCCTTGGAAGATGGTTCAGAAAGTTACACTGTCAAAATGTAGTCAGAGTTGGATTCCTTTTTTCAAGTTTAGTAACTGCATGCAAACAGATTTCAGAAGTATTTCTTAATTGAGCAAAAGGCAGCAGCGTTATGGAAAGGCAATCCAACTTAGAGATATAGATCATAGCTTCCAGAAAAGTAACTAAGGTAAAGTAAACATTTTCAAGCTGTCAGTAAATGTACCTTAGAGGATTCTGAAGGATTCTAAAAGGTTTTAAAGATTAGGTATCATAAGTAAAGTATCATAATTTCTCCCCTTTGTCATTTAAGACATGCTATATATCCAAGCCTATTTGTCTACTTTATATAAACCCCTCTTCCAGATTTCTCTGGAAAAAAAAATGCATTAGGTACGTAAGTTAAGAACAATTCTGTTTCGTTGTGTTTTGCTCTGCTTATTCCACCCTTCAAATTTGTTTCAAGTAATCCAATCAAATACTTAATTCTATGGCTCATTTCCACCACTCAATTTTTTTATGATTAGTGTTTAAACATTTAGAACTTGATCCAGTTACTTACCCAGAAATCTATAGTGTCTCCTAAGACACCTGAAGATATCCAGAGTTGCACACAGGGCTTACAGGAGGAGACCCATTCCCTTTGGAACCCCAGCTGTGGGTTGAGCAGGATGTTACTGTACCTTATACAGTACTACACATGTACGTATAGGCAACAGATTCAAATGCAGAGGATATATCAAATGTGCCAACCTCCTTTCACAACTTTTGCTCTGAGACCCAGGATAGAGATACAGGTTTAATTACTGTCTGCCTACTGTCTGCCTACAAGATTTCTTGCATGACCTTGAAAGAAGTCTATTCCTCCACTCCTCCATAATTTTTCATGGATTCAGGAGAGGCAAACAGCATTTTTTCATCATGTTTTTGTACAGCCACATCCCCAAAGACACCCACAAGGTGTGAATTCTCCATATATCTATTTCAGTGGAGGTTTAAGTGTCCTATAAGAAGCTAAGCACCCTGAGTCAGTACTTAGTGCAGCTCTGACATTAATGCAGGGAACTGCATGTGAGCACCAAGAGTCCTGTCAATTTACCATGCATATGTACCACACAGCATGATGACCATGAACACAAGAAGGCCTTCTTAGCTCACCCTTCAACTCTTTCCTCTCCCAGAAATTCATCTTTATGGAACCAGGCCAATATATTTATGTAGTGCTCATAATCTTGACCAGGGACAGTATACACAAAGTAAAAATAAATCATACTAAAAATGCTAGATTCTAACCAGAAGTTTATAGGTTTATGAAATGAAGACACCAGAAGGTTATGAGCCTAGCAGAAAGCAAAATGATTGCAGATTGACTCTCAGAAGAGCTCTTTTAGCCTATTAACAGAAAGCAACACACTTTTTATATATGAGGTGCAGCCAGTTAAGTGGTTGTAGCAAACACTGCTTGTTCCTGCCAGGGGCTGCAAATGTGTACATTTTGGCCCAGCTGGACCTCATACACTCTAGTCCAAACTAGCTGCCTAGTCTGTTGTCTGAGCTAAGTAGGATGCATTACTCCCTGGAGTGCCTAGTCTGCTTTACAGTTCCAACAAAGTGAGCCAAAGTAAGTAGTATAGGCTATACACTTAAAGTTAAGTCTAAAGAAAAGATGCATGATTTTTTTTCCCCATGTGATCTCCTAGAACCCTCTAGCTATCTGTCTGGGTTTGCACTGGGTTTGCAGGTACTGTGTCTCAGACAACAATCTAGACAGTGCTTTTGTTCTCCCAGCCTTCCAGTGTCAAGTGGAAATGTATTAAAGAATGCATTTGCAATATATTTAAAACCTGATTTCAAAAACCAATTTAGTTAGCTATCTCTCTACTAACAAAGCACAAACACTTAAAAGCAAGGAAATGAATAGATGCCGTCACGAACTGTCCACTGCTACCTCAGAAATTAATGCATATATCTCATCAAGTGTAATGAAATGCGTATTTCATTATAATACAGTGACCTTAACACTGACCCACAGAAAGGTGGGCACTATTAGAGGGGGGCGGGGGTGTTATCTGGATTTCAGTAGCAGAATATTTTCTTTAAAGGGAAGCTTTTACATGGACAACACTAGCAGCTAATTATCTATTGCCAGCCAAATGCCACAGTAAGATACTTTTGGTACATTAAGAAGCAGTGTATATCCACAAGCAAGGGCAGAAGAATGGTTCCAGTTCACCCAAGATTTATGGATGAATTCTGCCTACTGGCTTTAATTGTCTCATACAGATGCTACAATCAATACTTGAAATGCCCTTGCCTGGTCCTATCAAGATGACTCTGATTACCTAAATTACCTGCCTATTGTGCCTGCACTCAGAATATAGTCTACAGAAATAAATTAAAAGAGTAGGAAGCCCTGCAGAGTGAATCAGAGTGGGATCATCTATCTTGCCTTGTAATCAAACTCTTCCCAGCCAAGCCCTTTTTTGGAATTGCCCCAGCAGTTATGCCAAAGAGATGAGCCTTCGCTGACCTTGATAGGTCTAGGTGCTAGGACTCTTGGCTGCAGGCAGGTCACCAAAACCCTTCTTCCACAGGGCACCAGGGTTTTTCACTGTAAGCTGTCTCCTCCTCCACCTTCAGGAGAAAGGTTGGAACCAGGTTCATTAACTTTGCAATGTTACCAGTTGTGCAAGTGATAACTGGAGCACTGTGAGGTCTAGCTCAGTAGATTTATGTAAGACCTGTAAGACATTTCTGAGAGTCCTGGGCACTTCCACAGGGTGAGCAAAGCTAGCATTGGTAAGAACTCAGGTGCTCACAGGGCTCAAAAATATATTTTGACAGTCTGTGTAACTACATTTCGTGTTTATTTTTCATAAGGGCTATGCTGTATTTACTGGATAGCTGCTGGTAAACATATAATATTTTACATAGGTATTTCACTTAGGTTTACAGCTGAAGTGTTGTTTTGCAATAAACTATCTCTGCTCTTGGTAAGAGTAATACAAGAGCACTGAAGGTGGTAGAAATATCTGTAACTAAATTTGGGAACACTGTGTCTGTTTATGTGCACAGAAAACCAGGTCAAACTTGTTTGGTTATTCTTTAGGCAGCACCAATTTTAGATTATTCCTAACTATTCTTTTATTTGCTCTTAATTGCTTGGGATTTCAAAATATATGACAGCTGCTGGCCTCACTGTTTTGCTTAGAAACAATAAGGAGACTTTAAATACTGTGTTTGTTTATGTACCTGGCATATTAGAAGGTAGGAAGTCTCCTTTATTTTTCATTTTATTTAGATAAACAAAATAAAACATAAGATATATCTTTGCTTCTTTTCTTTATTATTTTATTTAGACAGATGAAATAAAAGTTGACATATGTTTTTGTTTATCAGAATTATAAATATTACCCATGTTCTGGCAGTGCTTGAAGTCACCATAATGATATGAAAGCCCTGCAGTCCTAGCTACTGTATAAACATGCTAAAATACACTCCCTACTGCCGAAAGAACCCTACATCCTAAAGAAAGAAGGGGCGATAAGGAAAGGTTAGACAGAAATGTTTCATGTTGGTTAGACAGTGTTGTCTCATTTCAACAGAGTGCTTCCTATCGATATAGGACAGAGTATAGTTGAAATATCTTGGTCTTTGCACTGTTATTTACCTTCTAGTTTTCATTTTCATGCCAAGTTACCTATAGCAGGATGTGGTATGAGGTGTGGGAAAACGTGGGTGTGAGTTATTAACACTCTTGCATCCATGCAAGTAGGAAAGCACTAGGGGAGTGAAAGGGAGGAAGGAGGAAGGAAGAAATAGAGGGGGAGTGTGAGGAGCACAGACCTAAGAAGAACAAGAGGTGCACTTGGCTGCAGTACTGTTTGGTGAGCAACAGCACATGGTTTCATGGCAGCAGGAAAACCTAAGACAAACACCTCCCTGAAGGTACTAAACTGTTGCTAACACTGCGTAGTGTGCCAACCTATGGTGGGTTGACCCTACCAGGATGGCAGGTGCCCACCAAAGCCACTCTGTCACTCCCCTCCTCAGCTGAACAAGGAAGAGAAAATACAATGAAAGGCTCGTGGGTCAAGATAAAGACAGAGAGAGATCACTCAGCAGTTACTGTCATGGGCAAAACAGAATCAACTTGAAGAAATCAGTTTTATTTTATTACCAATCAAAATCAGAGTAGGATAATGAGAAATAAAAAATAAATCTTAAAAAACCATCCTCCCCCACCTCTCCCTTCTCCCCAGGCTCAACTTCAGTCCCCATCTCTCTCCCCGCTCCCCTCCCCGCAGCGGTGCAGAGGACGAGCAATGGGGGCTGCGGTCGGTCCATCCCACGCTGTCTCTGCTGCTCCTTCCTCCGCAGGGGGAGGCTCCTCACACTCTGCCCCTGCCCCAGCCTGGGCTCCCTCCCACGGGGCGCAGCCCTTCAGGCACAGGCTGCTCCAGCCTGGGTCCCCCGCGGGGTCACCAGCCCGGCCAGCAAACCTGCTCCAGCCTGGGTCCCCTTGGGGTCACATCCTCCTTTGGGCATCCACCTGCTGCGGTGTGGGGTCCTCCATGGGCTGCAGGTGGGGATCTGCTCCACCATAGACCTCCACAGACTGCAGGGGCACAGCCTGCCTCACCATGGTCTTCACCATGGGCTACAGGGGAATCTCTGCTCTGGCACCAGGAGCACCTCCTCCCCACCCTCTTCCTCACTGACCTGCGTGTCTGCAGAGTTGTTCTCACATAGTTTCACTTCTCTCTTCTGGCTACTGCTGCAAAAAGCTTTTTTCTCCCTTCTTGAATATGTTATCTCAGAGGCACTACCACTATCACTGATGGGCTCGACTTGGGCCATCTTGGAGCTGGCTGGCATGGGCTCTATCAGACATGGAGGAAGCTTCTAGCAGTTTCTCATAGAAGCTACCCCTATAGCCCCTTCTTTCCCCTGCCCCGCAACCTTCCCACGCAAACCCAATACCCCACTGTTCATCACTACCTTATATTTTCCTCCCTCCAGTGTTGATAATGCATATTCCGTATCTCTTCTGTGACTCTTTCACAGATTTCACTTTTATCTACCTATCTTTGTGTGCAGACTGTTTAGAATATGTTCATTTTTAATGTTCCTCTGTATTAAAAATCTCTTCACACTGCTTCTGTCTCTCCTTTGCCATCATCATTTCAACCCCATTTCTTCACACTTCTCATCCAATTTGTGACAGTGTTTCCTTTGGTTGTTTCTTCATTTCTAAATTTTAATAACTAAACCCTGATTCTGATCTCGTGTCCACATGTAGAAAACCAGACCAGGAAGTTGCAGTCAATCTGGTTTTTATCTTCCTACCAATCTGACTACTACCTCTGACAAAAATTTGGAATTTATTCTCATAAGTTCAAAAGCATATGATAAAATCACCATACTTAAATCAAATGACAGTTTTCTCTCTTTGATCCTGGTTCAGCAAAGTCCTTGCACCATGTCTAACATTTAGCCTGAGCATAAATCTCATTAAAATCAAGCACGTGTTTAAGGCCCTAAAATAGGCTATCCTGGCAACAGACATCTGTAACTAGTTAGAAACATTTAGCCATCCATAACTATCTTTCTGCACTGTGCTCCTGCTTCTATTGCTGCATTATCAATCTTCATTCCTGTCTCTTTGTGCCTGGATGGAAATTGCTTTTGTTCTTGAAATCTAACTCACTCAAATTTATTCCTATCCCCTTCCCTTCCTCCTTTCTGTGCATGTAGAAATCGTTCCTTTCTGTCAGCAAACCTCATTGAAAAGCTAACCAAACACACATCCTCTGTGTGTCACAGTGACTTTGAGCCCTTTTTCCTCTCTTTTTTTGTAACTTTTTACCCTAGAAATTCTGCATGCCCCCTGTGGGAAACGTGGACAGTGCATGATTTTCACCTTTTCAGTTTTAGGTTATTCAGCAAGATATTCTGTGGATCCCTTAATGGCTTCAACCTCCAAAGCACAAGCTTTCAAACCATGACAAGCATTTGACAATACTTGTCTGCAATTTTTTTTTAACTTCTTTTTTTTTTTTTATTGCTTCCTATTGTAATCAGCAATCTTCTCAGACATATTAAACCCTGTCCAGTAATATTTTCTCCTCACCAGAATTTTTTCTATAAGGCTTCAAGCTCTGATTTGTTTCCAGCTCTTTTTATTTTTTGAGATTCTCTAGATTGCTCAATAAACTGTATTCCATACCTTGTCTCTCATTGTCTATCTCCAAAAGGGATTACTAACAACAGTAACTCAGGTTTGCTTTAGTCTGTATGAATTCTCTAAAATCTATTTACACTAAGGCTACTGGGGAATTTTCAAATACCAGTTCTATTTTAATGCTTCCCTCTTTCTATCACTATCCACAATTGAACTTATGTTAATGGTACATTTGAATTTCAGGGCAGACATTGTTAACCAAGGGATGTGCTTTGCTGAGTTTTACAAGGTGACTGCTGAGTTAGATAGCATTATGAACAGGATCAGGGTGCAGGAGGTGGAGCCAGAGGCTCGATCTGAAGCCAGCTGTTCAGCACCATTGGTTTGATTGCAAGCCAGTGGAAAGTTTCTCTTTGACTTGTAGGAGCTTCCACCTCGGCCCTTAATGCACACATGATGAGATGGTGTGATGGGAGTACAAGATGTTTGTGTTAATGCAGCTGTAATAAGACTATTCACTCAAATGTCTAAGAAAAAAGGGAGTCTACAGTCCTAGCACAGGACTTTATTTAGTAACTTTTTAAAAAAAATCACTTAGGCTCCGATCCTTGAAAGTATTTAGCATCTTAATTTTCAATTAAAATCAACAAAATCGCTTCATGAAAGGAATGGTTTTTACATGCATAAATATTATTTAATTCTGCACCTTTGATATTCTGGTTGCCTCTTTACTGGCCTCCAGAGAGGTCAGTGAAATTAATGAAAAAAATTAACATCAACCATTTTGAGTCAGGGCTGAAACAGAAAACCTCAGATTTCCTCTTTGCAGGGTATTAGAAAGAAGTGGATCCCTTTCATCTAAATATAGCTCTCCCTTCACCATCTTCATACGTAAAATTCAGAAGCTCAGCTTCACCACTGGTATCAGCAAGATGCTTTTCCCAAGCCACTTTCCTAAAAAACCATCAGAAATTGTTGCTAAATGTCATTTTCAGTATCAGCATTGCAGCTTCTGTCCACTGCAGATTAAAAGTCTCTTTCAAGCACCACTTTGAATTAAGTAAATCACAGTAGCACTCCAGCTACCCCATAATCTCTATTGGAACACTTCCCTGGCATATTTAGACTACAAACGTATTTCTATCAGCACCACAGAAGTCAGGAGACTGTGAAACCTTTTTGCTACAACAAGGCTCCAGAGGAGAATGAAAGCTTTTAATTTTTAGCAAACCCTTTATGGAGTACAGTATTACAGTGGCAGGGATATTTTCCTTTTAGGGCTAGGCAAATCCAGGCTGGTAAGAAAACAAACTTTAATTCTTTGTATTTTACATTTGCTATTACTCAGTTTTATTTAAAAATCTCTTGTCTGTGGAATATGCTGTTCAATATGCTTGAAGTAATAATTATTACAATTAATACCCTTATGGTATTTCAGGTTATATATTAATGAAGAGACAATTAGTGATAATTAGCTATATGTATTAAATATTAGAAACGAGGAAGTGTTTAAGCTGAATTTAGCATGTTTCATTAGTTAATATCTATTGGGCGTTTTTCATTTACAACTGCATAAAACAATATATATTGCCTCCTTAGTGCCTTTATTGCACCGCTGCTGATGCAAATGCTCTAGCTAAAGAACAAAGAAAGCACTACCGTGAGAACATACACATGAACACTAAATATCAAGTGTTAGAGCCAGGATTCATGCACCCAGCTTCAGTTAGTGACTGTTACCGTTCCGTAACGTAAATGTAGAGAGAGAAGCAACTCCTGAAAGATTCATGCCTTTGGCAGCCTAAGTCACCCTTTGCAGGTGACTAACTTGCACCATGGGGCAGTTTTATACAGATATTTAATCATTTAAGCCCATAACCTAACAGGTATTTAAGCCCCTACCTTCCATTGCAATAAATTTAACAAGGGCACCTTGGTCAGTCTGCCTCTGTCTAGACAGAATTTCAAAAGCAACTAGGTACCTAGGGTAGGATTCAGCCCATCTAATTTCAGGTGTCTGCAATGTAAGTATCTATAGCTGAGCTGGGCATACAGCTTCTGAATACAGCAAATGGAGAAAAATAATCAACAAACTCATTGAAGATTACAGTGTGATTCCTACCTCAGATGTAGATATTTGCTCTAGAGTGAGGTGCAGGCACCTACAGCAGTGATGCTGAAAGCCAGCAGAGCTGAACCCATACCCTTAATTTGAATCAAGGTTCACAAAGAATTTACCTTTCATTTATGCAGTACTCTGCTAGGCCTCTGAATACCATCAAGAAACTGGTCCTCACAACCCAGTTGCATTCCCTGTGGAAAACCTCATCAGTTTCAATGGAATTGGGTCAGACTGACAGCAGTTCACACCAAGTAGTTCGAAGTATCAATCACTCTGTACGGTTATGTCCGCAGTAAGCCTGGCCATACAAGCATGCAGAGAGGCAATGTCTAGGTGAAAGTAAACTACATTTGCTTCTCAGCCTTCCCAAATATGAGACTTAGTAAAGCCTGATTTGATCTTACTCCTGCTTCTAGACAGGAGTGACTTTATGGCTACTTAGCAGCATTCTCATTAATGCAGGGCAGAGTTTCTATGTATTGCTTGTCTTCTGCATCAATTTTTCATTTGCAGTTTAGTCACAGAACTCTTTACCTGTGCCCTTGAAGAGTCATCTTCTTCAAATGACTGAACTGATTGTATTACACAAAGTACACCAGGAAAATATTTTTGGGAAGTGAAACAACATTTTACTCCTTTCAAACTATTTCTGATACCCACACTGCCACATCCACCCAAGGGCAGAAATGCATCATGCTAGCAGCATGATTATGGCACTGGGTATCCTTTGAAAAATTCTACATTATGAAACATTATGAGATTGTCTGATTGTGGACAAAATCAGTCTAGAAATAAAACGCCCATTTTTTACCAGAAGTTAAATAACTAATGACTGTATTTGGTATATTATATGTTCTCTGTGTTTCAAATTCTTTATAATAATATTCTCTGTCTTTCAAAGAGATGTGAAGTGCCTTGATCAGAAGTTGCAGTCCTGATGTATCTATCACTTGATGACAGTATGCCTTGCATTACAAGAAGACAGGATGTCAGACCACTGTGGTCCTTTCTGCCCTTAACATCCAAAGGTTTTTCTCATTTTGACCATGAACCTAAGCTCATTGAATTTCATGGGAAACTTTTCTTTGTTTCCAAACCCTGCAAACTGGCTATAATGTGCAAACTCACTTTTCAGGACTCCTGATGGCTGGGACAGAAAAACAGTGTTCCTTTTACCCTTGGAAATGGGATTTGATAGTGGAACAGAGGCCTTCTGTCTGCATAGGCATGGATGTTACACAGCTTTCAGGATTGCTGCCTGTAACAGAGTACTATGTAGGTTGTTCAGTCAAAAATGTGCAAAGAGTTAAGATTAACATCACCGCAAGAAGACTAATTTCTGGATATAATTTTACTATTGTACCCTTAAAGTTAAAGGAGTAGGGGTGCATTTTATATAATCATGTATGAGAACCAATTTCCTGTGCCCAGAAGTCATCTTACTGAAGATATAAAGACTGGATTAGAAAAGCAAGGAGGATTTGGTCTGTACATTTCTTTGAGATTATTATCTTGGAAAAGAAACATTACTCATTAATAAATAACTCTTTCCCATGCTCAGATGCCCACCTTGCTGAGAAAGGTATGGATTCTATTTACTAAATTATAGCATTGAATCATTTCAGTGGGCTGTATGTGGCATTCCTCAACTTTTAGTTATCATGTGACCTCCCCAGAGTTCTCAGGTTGTTATATTCAAGATTAATGAGACACTGGCTCATCTCTTAGGAAGCTATTTAAGAATATGCATTTAATTATTGTGAATTATTACAGGAATTAATATAATCTGACCTTTTTATCAATACAAGTTTAACTAAATGGTGTCTGGTTTACTCCAGCATAAGATCCCCAAACAGGATTATTTTTTAATGGACATTGTTCTGCTAATGACAGTAAATCAGACCACATACAAAAAGGGCCACAATTTCAAACAATGGTCCTCTGTCTTGGGGAGCATCATCCACACATCCATTTGTGCTTTTGGACCTGAATTAAGAGTAGCAGGCAATAGACACAAGTGCACAGATTTATGCTTTTTACTCATTTTGTAGGCACAGCAGTTGCCAAAAAAAATGGACATGTTCAAATACAGCCTTGCAAGCGCTGAGAAAACACACGTAGTTTCACTTCTGAGTTCCCATAGGCAGCTTTTTGTTTTCTCTGAATACAGATGGCCAGTTTCAGCTTGCACACAATCAAGTGGAGTGATACTGTGGGAGTACTCTCATTAATTTGAATGAAATTAGTTTCTGTGCAGGTGTTATTCCATGAGCGTAAAGATGACCATATCTGGTCCAAAGACATAGCTATAAGCTGCTCTACTATACAACTCCATGCTAGATTTTTCTGGGTTTGGGGTATAGATATATATATTTTTTTTAGAAGTTTTTCACATGCAATAACATCAGATGGTATATTTTTACTTACTCTGGAGATTCAAAGGAGTTGAATTTCTAGCTCTTCTATCAGTTATTAGTGGGACAGAGAAAAAGTTTGCATTGTACTGGCAGACCTAGGAAGACAATATTTGGGGCATGCAACGTTTTAACTTAATGTCCTTTGGCCTGCTCTTGCTTCTACTGCCATTCATGACAATGTCACTCTTGTCACAGCAAAAGCCAGATCTGGCCACACCTCTGAGAGGATTCCAAAGTACATACAGTATACAAAGATATGTTGATAAAAAATAAAATATTAATTTGTTGAGAATTTTGGAGGATTTTTTAATTGACATCTGATAAGACCTTATTTCCAAAGGTTAAACAGCTTGTCGGGTGGGGGTGGGGGGGGGTGGGGAGTTGGTGGAATATCTACACATCAAAGCTAATGTAATTTCCATGTTCTACTAACATTGATCTTTAACTCCTAAGATCTAAAGCACAGGTAACTAGAATGGGGGTGATCCAATAAAGTTCTCTGTGACATCTCACTTTACATCACAGGCAATGGCTATCTGACCGCCTGGACAGTTCCAATAATAGACCAAGATTTGATCCTTAGCCAAAAGACCAGCAATATATAAGGCTCTGATTTTTGGAGGCCAAGCCATCTTTCAGCCTGAGTTGTGCAAAACTGTGCCCCTAAAGGCATGAATCCAATAGTGCTGTAATCAAGAAACTTAGAGGGATACAGAAATTTAAATAAAACCAAGTTAGATGATGTCTAAGAAGCTACATTTCACTCACTTAAATATCATCTAATATACTCCTAGTCCTATATCTGTTGTCTACTTATCACATGGTTTTTCTTCTTGGGTACCCTTTCTTTACTGTCTGCATGGAACATACTCACTTTCCATACACTTAAACCCCAGATCTACTACTGCTGTTACTAAATTCAAACCATCTCCAGTTCTGATCTCCAAGTAATAGAGTCATACTGTAAGTAAAAGGAATGCAGCAAAGATACAAGCACATCTCACACCCATAAGCATATCTTACATGCCACTGTACAAATCAGATTTGTCACTCTAAGCCGCTCCATTCTGAACACAACTGTAGCACTGGTTAAATGATAATTCCAGAAGAGACAACAACCTGGTAGTATAAGGGTCCTTATCCACAAAACACCAAGGAATTCTGGCAATATTATCATGAACAGGTAATAGAGAATTAATTTAAAGTGCCTCAATTTAAAGGGCCTAAATGATTTGGTTTCCAACAGTCCTTTTACCTCTGCCCTTTTGGCTGCATTCAGAGCTGCCAATGTGTTGCCTTGGCAGACAGACATACCAAGAATTACAATAATCCAATCTGAGGAGGTCATGAGAACATGAATCTAATGAATCTAGGCTAATAATTACAGCTCATTTAATTACCTCTGAGATAAAGCAGGAGCTGTAATTTTTTTATAATTGATGTTGCTGACATCTTTGTACCTTTTAAGCGTATTAGTTGTAAAATCTGCTGTGTTAATGTTGAAGTTGATAAAAATGTCACAAAGTAAAGCAAAGATAATGGAACAGGAGAGTCTTTAAATGTCAAATAAGTAGAAAGGTATTGACAGATAGATACTTTACTGCACATCAACTCTGCAATAAATGTACAACATGTGTGAGGAAGTGAATCAGGAGCTCCTGGCTAAAATACTATCAAGGTTCTGTTTGGTCAGATTTTCTCAATGTAATTCTAATTTTTTATACTTGCCTTAGGCCATTATCATGAAAGCTGTTGCATTAGACTAGACACTTGATGGAGGAATCCACATTGTTATGCAGACATCCACACTAAAATATTGGATAGCTTCAGGCCCCAAACCCAGTAAACTTGTAATTACATGGCAACTATATTCAGGAAAATTGCCTTATTGAAGTTTTGTATCTGCCACACTAAGAATCTGGAAAATAGCCCCCCTTTAACAACTGAAAAAAATATCTGACTCAATAATGTTCTTTTTTCATATAGAGCATTGATTACTCTTTCTCTATGGACTGATCCTGCACCTCTGCAACCAATGAGAGTTGTACAATCAATGAGAGTTTAACTACACTGGGAATAGGAGCAGGTCCTCTGTGCCTAATGGACCTTGAAATTAACACAACTTTTTTATATTTTCACTTTTGCTCCAGCACTCTCAGTGCCAGAGCTGGTTTCATGTTTCCAGCCAGCTCTCTCTACCCGCTCCTGGACCTTGAACAGCAGAGGATAAATGGAGCTGAAGGTAAGGCCCACACGGACAGGAGAGATTGTTATGCATCCTTGGTTTTTGAAAGTCATGCTCACCTTTGTCAATAATTTAGTAGCCCACCCTTCCTTACATCTTAGGCAGTATCTTAGTGGTCAGGGATATGGCCCGCAAGTCCGAAGGACACTATGACATAGTCTTGCAGAGCTCAGCTCTCAGTGCAGTGGGACCTCTGACAGTGGACTGAGCAGACAGACGGGTTTTCTCCCAGCCCGTGGCATTGAGATTACCAAGAAGCAGCATCTCAGACAGCACCAGCCCTCTTCCTACACCATGGCCCAAGTCTTCTCCCCATAACAGGGCTGTCCAGACACCAGGGAAGAAGGGGAGTTTTGTGGGAGAGATATCAGATCAAGGTCTAATGCATATACCCAGTTAAAGCTGTATAGCTCTATTTATCTGCAGAATAAGGGTAATAATGTGCTCTTTTTATGCCTTAATTTAGGGTAAAAAATCTTTGAAATTATCTCTGCCTGCATTAGTTTACCACGTAGTGTTACTACACTTCTTGACACCTATTCTGACTGTACTGATCATGACCTGTTATAAAAAAAAAAAATTGTGAATATTTATTATTTGTAGTATCATTTGACATATAATAACTGAAGTGAATCATCCTGTTGCCCTTTTAAACAAAACAAAAAAATATATACAGACACACTATTCTGTATAAAAATACCCTTGTAAAACCAGATCTAACCATATTTTTCATTTCTGGAACATAAAAAATAACTTTGTTTTTTGTGAAACCCTTTTAAAACCACAACAGCAACAGTTTATAATTGTCTTCATCATACTAGTTTATTGTTTTCCTGGATTTTTAAAGATGATATTAATTGTACAAATTGAATTTGTTTATGCATACATAAAAAACAAAGTTTCTCTCTATGGTGCAACATGCAGCTGATAGTCATTCAAGCTTTTGTTATTTCAAACAAGGTTTAGCTGTAAAACTCCCTTTATCTCAACAAAAGAAGAGGAACATGGATTCAGAAATGTAATGTGGACATTTAACAGTGAAAGCTGGGCAAACAGGGCTATGGTGTCACCTACAAAAAAACCCCAAACACTGTTGGAAACCACAAAGAGGGAAGAAGTAATAAACTGTTTTCCTTCTTCTTTGATCTTGGATTATATCAATGACAACAACCGGTTGCAGGAAACGAAAAACAAAGTCATCCCTAAGAGACACAGGATAAAAAGTGAGAGAACTATGCTCTTTCACCCATCTTAGCAGACTGTCGTGACACAGCAGTTTTTAAAACTCTGTGATTATAATAATAGAAAGAAACCATATAGACTCCTCACTTACTGTAATAATCTCATATAATTGATCTAAGAAGTGACATTTAAAGTGTTATATAGATACTGCCAGCTAACTGGTTGTAATCTAATACTTCAGAATATTATTTTTTAGTTTAGTGTACTGATGAACTAGAGTTGCTGTAAGTTCAGTTATGGTTACATGATTTTGAAAAAGCAGAGGACTCATGGGTCCCACAAGACCTTGAACCAAAGCAGCAGTAAAGTTTATAGCTCCTACATGACAACATGATTACATTTGGTTTTCTTTTTTAGTTTACCATGTATCAGCTGTCTTTAAACTCCCTGGAACAGATCTTCTATTTATTACTAATTTAAAACCTTCTTAAGCAGAAGAAACAGGCCTGTGAAAGAAACATCCTTTATATGAAAGGTCTCTCCCCAAATGATCGAACACTGCAGTCCATTCAAATATCTCAGCCACTTCAAAGTACACAGCCACTTCAAAGCCAGACAAGGGAATTTTTCTTCCTCTGAAACTTAGGAAAATCTTCATAATATTTCTTAGAAATGACGAAAGCCAAATAACTGCAAGTCAAGAAAGAAGATGACTAGAGAGAGGAGAGGAAGTAATGCAGAGGCAGAAGGTATTAGTAACCAGACGGGCATCCTGATACTGCTGGTGTCTCAAGCCCAGCCCCATCTACCATCTATACCATTCACCTGCAGGCACAGACTTATGATGTTTCCCAGAGCATACCTTAGCAGAAAAGTTAATAGAGCTCATGTAACTGCAAATCCAACTTCTCTAGCCAGAAAGAATAAAGCTAAGCACCTTTGAGACTTGGCCACCACCTGGTTCATATATATTTTTTGCTGATTCTTAGGTGACTTTTATCTCATCTAACTCAGTGTAGACACCAACTGAGCTTATCTCCCTCGACCATGCAAAGAAACAGGTGCTTTACAGGCAGGAGTTATCTGACCTAGCTTACATGACTAATTTAAGGTCAAATGAATTGTATGCTGGAAGCATGCTGTTCTGTACGTTGGCTTTAGAATGAAACCTTTAGAAATGCTGCTAGCTTTGGTGTTGGCATCTGCTCTGCAGATGTCTACGTTTGATCAAACGAATCCACCCAGGGTATGTAACTGAACCCAAGGCACAGCTTGGCTTCTGGACACCTATGGAGACAGAAAATTCATGGTTCAGTTTGTTTAACATGATCTCTCAGTCTGCTCCTCAATTAGGTTTACATGTACCATGATGCAGATATCTAGCTAAGAGATATTTAAGCTTATAATTAATAGAAGTATACAACTTATGCGTAAAATATCACTTTGATTACAACGCTTGCAAGTAGTAGGAGAATGGTTGTGTCATGCCTAGCAATTGAGCTATTGAGTTGGGTAGACATAAGCAAGGAGGCCAGGAATATACAAAAGATTTGGAGGCAAACACCAAATGGGGAGAAATGCACCCAGATCCTGCCAGCTGCCACAGTCCAGAAGGAGCTGTACCAAACTGTTGCTCTGTAATAGGAGCAGTTTAGCCCTTGCTTTGCACTTCACCAGCTTTGGGAAGTATGAAGGAGGTTCACAACACATTTGTCAGAAAGCTTTCCTATTCATAATTTCCACAGTTGTTATTTCATGCACCGTGATGTGGATTGTCTTCTTTATCTTATTCATCATTTTGGACATGTATTACACCTGCTCTTTACTTCTAGCCTAGCAACTCTCATCTTATCCTAAGCTAGATATCTAAACCAGACAGATCACCTTAGTCCATCTTTATTCAGTTACTATAGAGACAAGAATTTTACCTCAGATTTTAGGATCTGCTTTGCAGATATATAAAGAGCAGACAGATGAAGATCAATGAATTTGAATCCTGACTTTTTTTCACTACGAAAATTAGATCTTTCCTACCTTAGCTTCAACAATTTTAAATGGTTAACATTTTTCAAAGGGAAAATTGTTGCAAGAAGTGATACATACTGATTCTATCTTTACTTCTGTATCTTGCTATCTACAAATGCTTGGAGGTAAGTATGTGCATGTTTTCCCGGAGAGAAATGTTTTCCTGAATTATGGCCTTAAAAATTACACAGTAAAGAGACCTGACTATGAGGAGCATTTTGCATTTCATTGAAAATGAACCACCACTGGAATGGAAGAGACAGTTAACTGGCCATATACAGCACCATTACCCAAGAGTTCATGGTTGAAGGTGCATAACTTCTTACTCAGATGAAATTCTGAGAAGCAATTTGAGGTAAATAAAATATATTCTGATACAGAATTTAACAGCTGTCTTTGCTTAGCATTTTCATTTGCTTTTCTTTCTCTCCTAAAGTGAACAAAATGTGTTGAAAATCTACATATTAGTGCCACAGAAATGTATTTTTCTTGGCATCCCATATCCTGTTTCCTTCTTTTCCAAGCTTGCTGTTCTCAGTTTTCCAAGTGCAGCAATCCCCCAGCTGCATCTGATAATTCTCATCTCAACAACAACAAAAAAGATAAAAGAAAAACCCTCTGCAAAAATAATATACTCATTTTCATGCCAAATTTACAAGAAAAATAAGTAAATGAACAGCTGGACTACAGTAAATGATTTTTGACTAGTTTAAGGGAATTTTATATACAATTTTCTCTAAGTATTTCCTCCACACCTGCAGCAACCCCTTGTTCCTCCATCTCCTATTCCGTTCTGACTGAAGATGATGATAGCATGAGATCCTGAATCATCAGTTAATCTGGAAAAAAAATCTGTGTTGCAAGCACAGTTAATTCTGCTTTTTCATTTGGTGCCTTCCTCATCTTCCTTTTTCTATGATAAAAAACCAAGGCTCCAGTGAATCTTTACATCAGAATAAGGAAGAATTTTGCTATGGGGAAATGGTTTATTTTTCAAGACTACTACAAAATAAACCTTTAGTGTAAACTGGGTTATTTTCAACTATTTTATTGGAATTCAGGATGCTCCTTCCTATATAAAAGTTGGGGACAAGGAGAGAAGACGCCTAATTCGTGGAAGTGTATCCATAAAGAAGCATTTCTCAGGTGTCATCCCCCCAAAAAAATACCCCAACAAACATGAATGACAATATTTCAGCATCTGCATAACTATGTAGTTTGCTTATTCTCATTATAAGCTATGAAATATATTCTAGACATTTCTGCAGCCTCTGTTGTGTTACAACACAGAAACTATTATTTTTTCTCCCCCAGTAAACCTAGAAATAAACATTGACCTTGCTTAGGATACGCTCATTTAAATATTTTAAATATATATTTTTTTTTTAATTTTGGAATTATGAAAACCATAGCAGACATTTAAAGGAAAAATCGTTCTAAATTCTGGTATCAAAATAACAAAGTATTATAAAAACAAGATTGTTAGATTATTTTAAAATATAAACAAGTTTTATTCACCTAAAAAGGCTTGACAATAAATTACCAGAAACCACGGGCGCTAGGTACTTCAGCAGATAATAAAGTTTGGAATTTACTAAAAATAAAGCTGATACAACCTTTTTTTTCTTTTTTTTTTTTTTTTCTTCTACACACTGTCACAGTATTACTTGATGAGTATTGCTACTTCTGTTGATAGGTAAATTTCTCAAACAACAAGACTGGCATATCAGTTCACCTAATTGAACAATTTATCGAGTGTCTGCCTTTTAGAATGAATATTCTAAGGGACAGACAAAAAAAAAAAAGTCAGCAAAAACTACTTACCTTGTAGGACACAAATAATACGTTTTCAATGAACAAACCGGAACCAATGGAGGTGTACTTAGCTTCAAATGCCATTTCAGTGACTGACATTTCTTCAGGCTTCTGTATTCTCATGGCAGGAAGTAAAGAAGTGGAGTTTATAGAGTTTATGTTAATTTACTATGCCAGCTAAATTACTCCAGCAGCATTGTAGCAAAGTTTGTACTGAAGGATAAGGAATGCTCTCACCTTCACCCCCATTCAATTTCTAACACTCAGACACCTTGGTTTCTTCCATATTTTTCCTGCGTTCTCGAAAGATGGAAATTTGTTGCAGTACAGTATATATGAGAGTGCAGGCACGCGTCTGCATTGCATACATATAATTTTCACCACATTTGTAGACCTGACAACACTGATAGGAAAATTCACAGCAGAATGTCTGATGTGGACCTTCTTAAATTCACCAGTGGTGGCATCCAGTGGGCTCATCTTTATGAGGGTTCTGTGTGACCAGCACCTTGGGTAACAAAATTCTGAAAATAGGTAACAAAATTTAACCTTCTTACCCACAGTGTGAGAGACTAATGCTGACACCAGAAGACTCCTGCCAGAACTGGAAGTGCTGGCAGTTATATATAACAGACCAGGCATCCTCTGAGTTTTATTTAGTCCTTAGTAGTTATTCCTTCCTGTTGTTTGCAGCAATCTTTGTACTGGAAAGAAGAGAGAGATTTAGCTGTTTTTTGTATAAAAGAGAACGGAGGCGGGGAAAACCGTACAAGTTGTCTCCTGTCACATGTAAGGGCAGAAGAAAGCGGGCGGCAGGAGTCCCGCTTGTTTCAATGGGGCTGTAGCGCAGCCGACACAAAAAGAGTTCACGCTGCTCCAGCTTGCCAGCAAGATCTGCCTAAACATGGCTCAGATGCTACTGAAAACCTGGCGAGTCATGAAAGTGCCTCCCAACTGCAGCACACCACTTGGTTCTGTTTACTTCTTTGCTTTCTCGGGGTGTTTTCCAGGACAGGTTTCATTGTTTCCTCAGATTGAATGTTTGCTTGTTTTTCATATTTTTTGAAAGTTTGCCTTTGGAAAAAGAGAAATTGCTTTTTGAAAATGCAAGAGGGACTAGAAGTGAAGAGAGTGTTTGGGAGGTGAGAAGTCACCTTTTTGTGAAGATCCTTTTCTTTTCTTTTGAATGCTGAAGTTTTGTCCCATTCTTTAACATCCATGGGCAGCTTCCAGCAGTTTCCTCCCACCTCTTTCTGTAAATTGTTCTGAGTCATGAATGATCTCAGAGGAAGACGATTGGTTTGGAAAACACTTGAATTTTTTAAGCCTGAAAAGCTACCAGATGTGATCAAACATACGAAAATGTCAATATCATTATTGCTTTGCCATCAGAATGAAAAATAAGGCACTGTTGTTTTTTTCCAGAACATGTGAAATCTTAAAAGTTAAAGTTAATCTTACCCTGACTTCAGTATTTTATTTGAATTATCCTTGTAGTACCATCAGGTTCCAGCTTTATTCACTACCAGCTGAATCAATTACCTTTCCTGACAAAACAATTTTCCAATGTTTCAGGTTTTAAAATACGTGATTTCACCAAGGCAACAGTCCCTGACTTCATAGCAAGAACCTTTTTTAAATTACTATACACCCCATTCACCTTCTCTATAAAGAAATGCAATTTAGTGAGAGTAAGTTTGTTAAATTAGAACAGTAGGAGCATCAGGCACTGGTAGAATTCTTTAAATGCTGTGTTATGAATTGGTGCAAATGTATGCATACTGGAGAATTGTCTTTAAATCAGCTACGATATAAGCATGCAGCACAGTGATGTTTATTCTATAAGGAAAATTATAAGCTGTTTCTCCTAAAAATGGTCCTTATACAAGGGGGGGGGGGGGGCACCCCATCCTTAATCAAACTTTTCTAAGCAGAATAGGTCAACTTTTCTTTATTTTTTAAAAGATTCTTCACACCTGGCATCTCTCCCTCCTGCTCTTCTGAACTGAAGGCTTAAAGATCATTGATGAGAGTAAGAAGTAACGCTACAGACATTTGAGGCAATGTGCACAGCCAAGCAGGGCAGCATTTTGCCCAGAGATGCTGTGCAGTCGTCTTCATCCATGGATATTTTTCAAGACTTAACTGGATAAAGTCTGAGGAACCTGGACTGACCTCATAGCTAACCCTGCTTTGAGCAGGAGATCAGACTACAGATCTCCTCAGGGCCTTTCCAGCCTGAATTATCCTGTAACCTATGATTATATTACCTATATTTTTCTGAGACAAGGATTCATTTTTCAGGACATTAATATCTTTCTAAAGAAGATGATATCCATCACTAAAAAGGTACTTTCAGGCAGTTCCCTGGTGTTCACCTTACACTTTCACACATTTAAAATTGAAGATAACTATTGTTTTGAATTGTATGCTATAATTGTACATAGAGGCTGAAGTTATGCACAACTACAGCAGCTAACAGAAGGGGATCCATGCTGTTAGTGACCAAATGTAGGAAGAATAAATGAGATTTCTTTGCTTAGCCCCAAATCCTTACTGGGGAAGGACACTTCACCAAAATGAAACATAAGTTATGATCACATCTCCTGATGCCTTGCCCTTTGTTGAGCAGGTCTTTTGAGCAGGACAGTAATTGCCCTGCTTTGCCACATATCCAGTGAGGCCCTTTTACTTCTCCCTGGCTGAGGTTGCTCTGGAAATGTGTCAAAGTAACACCATGGACAGCTGATAGAAAAGTAATGCCCTGTCATTTTTCAGTTCTGTCTGCTTTCTCAGAGTTTATGCAGGCAGCCAAAGATTACTCAAATAATTTTTCAGGGCAGCCCCCAACCTGGGAAGTGGAAGCCATTAAAATAGGGAAAATCTCTGATTTTGTTTGCAATTTGGAAAACAGTCTGCATTTTTCTGAGGTAGCACCTCTGTGGTTGGCAATGAAGTTATGCCAGTTTACACCACCTGATGTGCTGGCTTTCACAGTGCTTTGTCAGCCACTTCATCTCTCAGTGTCAAACCTTGCATCGGAAACAGCAGCACTGAGAAAAGAGCTGATGTCTCTATTTTTTTGCCAACCAGAGGATGCAATGTCAGTTGCAACACCTGTTTAATCTCAAGTCTGGAAAGAATTTTGGTCTCTGTCTTTTTGAAATACTAGGTTTTAACATGATTTTCTGTTTTCACTATGTGCCATAATCTGGGTTGTGACTTTAACTAGAAAGTTTATGGGAGAAACAAAGATGTGGCTCAAGTCCAGGTAATGACAAACATGGATTTGAGTATTTTCTTCCTTAAAAATGCATTTATCTTATGCTGGCTTTTCTTCACCAGGAGATAAGTGTTACTTAGGTATCTATCTGATTTGAGCACCTACTGTCAAAATTTTAATCTCAAAACCTGCATACTGCTGCTGCCTAGAGGTGCCTAAAGGTCTGCAGAAGTTTATATTTCTGACATAAAACATCCCCAGGGACCTAATTTCTCCTTCAGGAAGGTTAACTGTAAAAAGAAGACAGCTATTAGCAGTCTCCAATTTGGCAAGGCTCAATTTCACTGGGCAGCTTCAGATTCTGGGGACCTATTTCATGCCAGAAATGCTTGTTTAAGTGTTTCCAAAAATGAATATTCTCAGAACTTCCACTCATGAGGGTTAAAAAAGAAAATGAAATGGAAGAAGTAATTTCAGTCTGGTTCTTTCTGAGCAGGTTGCTCTGCTTTCTCTTTCTCAGTAGTACTGACTTGCCAGAAAGGAAAGTGCAGCAGGCAGAGACATCAGTGAGTTTATAGCCATGACACCTGTAAAGCCCACAGTATACCCATCTACATGAAGGAAATGTCAGCATTTGTGCAGAATTGTGAACAGTGGGACATAATCCTAGCCCTAGACAAGCTGCTTGTAACCCCAAGGTGGTTTTTCCATCACGACAGCTAACCTGAACAAAATAAGCCATCTGGGCGCTCTGCTTGCTGCTGTGTATATCTCCAGCCAGAACCTAGCCTATAATTGTACCTAAAAATCAGTCCACTGAAAAGGGACATGTACTCTTAACTCACAGAGAATCACTCATTTTGGATAGCAAAAACATGTCCTGAAAATGTGATAAATTCGCAAGCCCAACTCTCCACTAGAAGTGTAGATCAACATTGCTGATTTGCACAAAAAACACTGTTCCTGCTTGTGTCGCTAGCCCTCAGCTGTCAACAAACAGAAAAATTAATCTAGAATTGTAATGTTAGCACTCAGTTCACTACCAAAAGTGTAATTCAACTTGGACATTTCTAATTTCATTTCTAATAAGGATATTTGATTTGCTTTATTTTAGACTGCTTTGACTCATTTAATTTGTGTGCCAGCAGCAATCACAAGTAGCTTTGAAAGCAACAGTGATGTAAGGAAGTATAAATGGGATTTGCACACATTAAGTGTTTGCTTACATAATTTATCTACATAATAATGTGTATCAGTTGGGAAGTGCTTACTTTGTATTAATCTCACAGCAACAGGATGACAGGGTGCCTCTATCTTAGCACTTCATTTCAGAACAGGGAAACTCATAAAGCAAAACTCCTGAGTGTCTTCCCTTACTCTGCTGAGTTCACATGGCTGAGCAGTCTCAGAGCGTGCAACCTGGCTGCTGCTAAAGTGGAAGACACACTCCAGGATGTACCTAACAGTTAACGGCCTTCCACTTCCTGGGACCAGACTAGGGTTGGTCCAAAGTGTTATCCTCCTCCTTCCTTCCTACTTCCTGAAAACTTGCATAATGTAGACATAACGTAGCCCTCACCATCAAACTGTTTTGCTGTAAAGATCTAGTCTCCTGGTATATATTACATACTAAGAGAGATACAGCCCCAGCCAATTTGCCTTTAGCATCTGGCAAATGGGAAAATGAGCAAACAAAATAGGAACAAAGTCACCAAAATGCTGTAAAATAGATTGAAAAAGAGAGAAAATGTCATCTCCAAAGTGCCATTTACTATGAGCTGGGGTTTTTTTTTCCCTCTGCACCAGCAGTAGCTTTGCAATTAAGGCATACGCCTTTCTCAGGCAATTATTTGGGGTATTATAAAAAGCATTATTATTGTTATTGTTGTTAATAATAACTAAGGTTTGTGTTGTTGTTAAACTCTTTGAACTGTTTGCCAAGCCTGTCTATTGGGGAAAAAAATATAAAAGCATCCTGAAAGCGCAGTTTCTTTGAACTGATCTCTGGAGTTTTGATTTGGTGGCAAACATATCTTGCCATCTGAACTTACTGAAAAATGAGCTCTCATTCTGTGCAAAGCACGCTCTTAATGCATGAAGATACTTACTTTACTGTATTAGTGATCCACAACAACAGAGAACAAGGAAATTAGATGGTCTCATAATGCTTAATAGTACTAAGCTTTACTGGACATGAAAACTTAAGCCTCTGTGGGACTATGAAATTTTATGATATTTTTAATATATATGGAAAAAAATACACACAGTTTATGCTTTACTATTGCCAGAAGCATGTGACACATGCACAACATGTTGGTGTAGGATTTGTTTCAAATGGTGAGCATTAGTAAATAGGGCTATAGTTTTTCATCAGTAAACGAAATTTTCCTTGCCATCAAGACCAACCTGCATAGAATGGGCTGCACCTATGCCTGCATGTTCACTTAGGTTTAGATCAAGGTGGCTTTGTACAACAGCCTACCAGAAATGGCTCCAGAAGCTCCCAGGAAGTGTTTGGGAATGAGTTATCCAGCGTGGGCCAAAAGCAGGCTGGGGACAGAGAATACACAGTCACACTGGAATGCCTGAGAACTGTCCCAAACACTGTTTAATCTGCTGGAGTAGTCATAATCTAAGAGGCTGGCTGCCTCTTTGATGAAGTGAAGTAATGTCTATCATCCAGATTTTACTATACATAAAACCCTAATGGAAAGGTGTGTAAAAGCATAAACAGATATAAAGGTGCAGCAGAATTTACAGACATGTTCAAATCCTGTATTGGAAAGATGTTAAAGAAAATCCACAAAGGTAGTTACAAGCCTAATTTAAGCCTGGTAGGATCTGGAGGTCTAAATAACTTGTAGTTCTAGACCTTATCCCCTGAGGTAGTTATCAACATACTTTTGAAGATCCTTCCTGAAACACCTAGTTCAGTAGGGAAGGAAAGACACTACACGTCTATATATGTGTAGGTCCAAATACGTATTTTAAAACTTGACCCTAAATGGCATCTATACCCAAAAGCCTAATGAGACAGCTTGATGGGAGAGCTTGGTGACACCAACTCCTGAAAAATACTTCATCCCACAGCTAGAAACAGTCATAGCTTCTGAAATGTCTGCTACATGCATTGAGCAGGTAGAGTTGGAGTTTGTTGGGTTTTGATGAAAAAGAAAGTTTCTAGGCAATGCACCATATTGCATTCTGGAAGATGTTTTGTAATTTATGCCAGTGGCTTCTTAATCTCTAAATTTCTGCTCTATTTTTACACTCTGTAAGAATCAAAAAGAAAATAAAATACAGAAAATAAATCCATAAATAAATAGCAGTGTACATTTGGGCCTACTTAACCCTGTATTTATGTAGGAAGAAATGAATTTTTGAAGCTTGGCTTAAAAAGGTGAATTTTTAAAAACATTTATGGTACATGAAAAAAATTTCAATATAAAGGACCTTTAACAGATTAGCTTGTTAGGTCTTGAACCAAGGTCTTGGTCTCATGAAAGTGCTTCATGCTGGTGTGCTGTTGTAAGGAAAACCCACCACTGGTGTAATTGTTTTAATGATTTCCCTACTCTACTTGCAGATGGTCTCACAGGCTACAACAAAAATATGATCTAGAGTAAAAAGTGTTGATGGAGACTTTCTGCTTTTCAGAGTTTCCCAGCTCTCTGAGCTTGCAGGTGAGGCAGATATGAGATACATCCACCCCAAGTCACAGCATGGTGTTGAGTTATCCCATCTGGCATGGCAGAACACCAGGGCATCCACGGGGAAGCTGTGTGTGAGCCCATGCTGATGTAGCTAGCTGACTGAGCCAGAGCAGCTGCCCTAAGGCTTGGTGCCACACAGGCCAGACACCGCTGACACTGCCAGCTGGGACCTCCACAGCACACACTTCATCACGTGGTGAAACTGCCCACACACATGTGCAAGGGAGAGATGTAAAAGCAGCGCTGAAGCTCTGCTCTAATTTACATCTGAAGTCTGCAGGGTCTGGGACCAGGCCACTCTAAATTGTGTAGATGCCTTAGATGATTAGCAGTATGAGGAATTAGCTGGAACAGGACACGATCTCATTCCTGAAGAAATGTAACCATTGCACTCTTGAAGGACGAACAGTAAGACTTAAATGAAGCCACCTCTCCACAGGTTTGGAGCATAATGAAGTTTGTGAGTAAGTAAGGCCTGAAAGTCAGAAGCATAGCCCAGATCCTCCGTTGTTTTTAATTGCAATGGAGCAATGCCGATTCATGATAATTTATTTCTGATTCTAGAAATGCAACAATTTCAAAATTGGCTGCAAGGTCATTAGGGACATGGTATAGTGGTGGACTTGGCAGTGTTAGGTTTACAGTTGGACTCAAAGATCTTAAAGGTCTTTTCCAACCTAAACAAGTCTATGATTCTATGATTTTTCACAAAACTTATAGTTTCATGAGGAACAGTCCAACCCATGTGCAGGTAGGCCAAGCAAATCAAATCTGGAATATATATATGCAATTTATCAGAGGGCTTCACTCTAAAGATCTGTTTTGAAGCTGAGAGTTGTATGTAATATTTTTGGAAGAAAAAATCTCTGAGGCTGTGTCAGCTTCCACACAAAAAAGAAAAAATGCTTCAGAAAAAAAATAAATGCTGCAGCGCTTGATCAGCCTGCTCTTCAGTCATTGACAGGGACAGAAAGCATCAGGAAGAGCAGAGACAGCCTTAGCTGATGCAGTCTCTTTCTGAAAAGCTGCTGCTACGGCTGTTTCATATGCCAGGGCTGTGACCGTGGTTGCTGGTGACAGTGAAGGTGACTGAGAAGGGGCTAAAAATACGAATGCCCAGGGGAACTTGCTCTGCCTATCGCTCCGGGGAAGCTAACATCAGTACTAATTGATCCAAATGCTCACACTGGAAGTGAATGAGATCAAGAGTTTGACAGGGTGAGGCAAAGCATCCAGTCAGAGCCTGCCAGAACCAGCTGAACTGCGGGTTTGGGTGTAAAACAGGTTTGTGTCGGGGGCAAGGATCATGATGGAAATAGAAATAGGTGTTGAGGAAAGAGGGAGGAAAGGTGGAGAGACAGGTGTGGACATGGTTCTTCACCAGCTAAACCACAGAAACAGCCTCCAGGGACAGTGTGTTGCCAGCCAAGTTGTATATGCAGGGAAGATCCATCCAGCCATTTCCCTTGCTATAGGAAGGTGGGAGTTTCACTTTCTTAGGGGAGAAGGAAAAGGCATAGTGTTTCTCCCCCAGGGTCACTCTGTGGAAAGAGGTACCTGTGCAGGCAGACAATATGAAAAAGGACCAGGTCTGAAGAGGTATTTCCAGATGAGAGGTGCTGGATGTTAGCTGCCTTATCAAGGAACCGCTACAATACAGTAGTTTAATGTGCATTTGCACTCCTACTCTCACAGAAGACAAACCTGGGGCTCCTTTCCCAAGACAGGATGAGTTCCCAGCAGATGTTTAAATCCTTTTCAAAAAACTTTGCAGATGGAGATTTCATTTACCTGCACATTCCAACATTTCACCACTCTTGGAGCAGATCAGATCTTTTCTAATATCTAATCTGAACACCCTAGCTACAGCATTTCATCCAATCACCCATGAACAGAAAATACAGCTTTAAACAGTTTTAAATTAAATGGAATCTTCTGTTCTTCTTCAAAAGAGCCTTTTTCATATTTGGCATAAACTTTGCTTCTGACATGGATTGCCACACTGATGATGGTGAAAGTCCAGACAGAACAGTTTGCATGTAGCTATATTTGTGAAAAGAAGAAAGCACAAGGAGTGTATTATCAGTGAGAATGCATATGGTATCTAAATGGACAATCATCCTCTGCTCTTTCTTCCTGGATTTGTTGAAGACTTATTCTCTAGGTATTGAAAGAGCAGGGCCAATTTACCAAGTCCAACAGAAGCACTGTGTAGAGAACTGTGTCAATCAGCAGTGACATAAACCCCCAGCTTCACTAAGCAATTGGTGTTCAGACTGCTGAGAGTACAGAGCTGGAAGAACTGCAGCCAACAATACAGGCCCAGTAGAGACAGAGACCCTTAGGAATCAAAAATGCCCAAGTTTGCATGTAGCAGTAAGGTGCTGCCTGGGTACAGGGTTAGCACATGCTCAGACAAACCTCATTCAACATAACCTCTTCCTTTTTGCCATTGAAAGTGGAAGAAGCTGACTGTAATGGAGCAGTGGATAAACCAATTAAATAAAAAAATTTGATTCAGTCAAAATTCAAGTTGGTTGTCCCACAGCACAGGATTGGGAAATCTATCACAAGCAGCCGATAATTCACAGGAGCTTCCAAGACAAGGAAAGCGGTTTTTTGAGTCTATGGACTCAAACCTGATTTAGAAATAGGTCTGGAAAGGGCAGCTGAAAAAAACCAAACAAACAAACCAAAAACCAAAACCAAAAGAGAAAGATTACAAAAAGAGATACAAAAGTAAGATGCAGCTGCCTAAGTAATTCATGGAAGATGAATTAGCATCTAATAAATTCCATTGATAAATTCTTCAGGCGTATCATTAAAGATAAGGCAGAGATTTTTGCATATCATTAGCGGTGGACAAAATTTCAAATCAGGGGCTGGCTTCATCAAAGGCATAACAGGTAGATAGATTTCCATATAATAAATGCATTTCTATTCATTAAATTCTGCAAGCAGAGAAATAATGAGTAGTAGAAGTGCTTATTATCAGATACTGATATTTATAGAAAACCACCACATTGTGGGAAAAAAATATAGCCCAAATCAATATTTATGAAGCACTGTTTTGGAGAAAAACTTTTCTTTTTTATCATGAGTTCTTTGTTTAATTATCCACTTCTGCATTTTAATCAACCAAATACACTATGTTTGTTAACAGCCAAGTAACAAAAGCGTTCTACTTATTATTCCTTTGAGGAATTCACTCTCTTGTTGGAAAACTGCACTTCCCAGTATAACATATATACATTCTGTCCTGCATTTACTCTACTTTGGTGTTCATGAAAAGGTTTTTCGTTCATCCAATAAAAAAAGCAGCTGTGACATTAATAAAGAGAGCCTAAAGAGAAATATTTTCAGGCAGAAAAAAGACTTTGACCAGATCAGGCTTGAATTTTTTGCTATTCTTTTCCTGGAAAAAAATGTGATTGAAAGTGACCTTTAGGTAACTACTATCATCCAAAGTGAAAACAAGATTATTCAATTAATACTTTACATAGTACAAAAATGTTGGGCCATATCATGGGATTTAAAAGCTTATATTCAATACACACAGATTTAATATTCATGCAAGTAAATCCTGTGGGTGCAGAGTAAAACACAAACCATGGTATTTAATGAGATTCCCTATGTGAAAAATGTGGTTATGGCTAAACCCCCTCTCCTTTACAAGAAATCTAATATTTGATTTAGGTTAATGATGCCTCTTCTCAAATAAATCTTGTGTCTTTAATTATTCAAATCTTCAGCATTACTGAAACCATTCTAATTATTCCCATTGCTCAGTGGTATTAGCAAAAATTATGCTTAAATTTAAAATCACTTTAATGGGGGCCATATTATTCTCACGCTCATTAGACTATTTCAGATTTCACCTCTGAGACAAAAAGGCTTGGCTGCAGCCAACATCTCCTTTATTAAAATTATCATCTTTGCATTTTTACCAGTGGCTTAATAAGAAACAAAGTAGACCACTCATTAAATTCTGCCCCCACCCTTCAACTAGTAAAACCCACCCCTTATATTATCTCCTCATTTATGCTTTTTACAGTTTTATGATACTAATATTATTTTATGATCTGTTAAGTTTATCAGCTGACAAGGTTTTATGTACTTTTTCCGGTGAATTGCCATTGAGAAATGAAGATTTCTGTTTATTTCAAGTAAATAGCATGTGAGACTGTAATACTGAATGATATTTGTTTCAATTGTTATTTCAAGATCCCAGAATATGGTGTGTAAATATAGGTTCTAAATGCAATAGAAGGAAGAGAGGAAAATATTTTAGAAAAGTTCCTTCATGTATTCATTTTTATCATCTGAAGAGTGCTTGAATTTTAAGATGTGGAATCTCCATTTTAGCATGTTTCAATTTATTTAGTATTTCTGCCTCATTTGAGAACCTACCACCATTTTCGAAAGTCAGGTTCTACTCTGTTTTCCTTTGTATTTTGGAAGTTACAGCTAACTCCTGGTACTGAGTCATCAAAAACTTTATTCTGATCACAGTCAGACTGAAGACCATCCTATGCAGAAGAAGTAGGTCAGCACTGTGGCACTATTCTGGCACCCCAAGATAGACATCCGTAACCTCAGAATTTATTTGCTGGGATGAGGATGGACCTGACTGTTTATAGATGAAGTATTTATCAGTACAATAAAAACCTAAGCAGTTTCTTCTTGAAAGTGAAAGATAAAATGTAATGTCCTCTTGACCATAGGTAGAGTCCATGGCTTCCATTCTAGGTAACAGAATTCAGAAGCCAAACAGGTTTACTGTGGCCAGTCTGGACTTCCTGACACAGGTAATACAGCTTATACATTGACTACCTTTCTGAGGACATGATATACTGCTATGTATTGTTTTAAACACAAGTATGCATGCCTGGCATCTCAGGGCACCACCGTCTTGGGAAGATGTGAACTAATGTCTATCACCACCCGCAAATCAGGAACTGGAAAAGGATTATGTCTCTGGGTTGGCCATTACTCACCCACAGATTCCTCTTCACTTTCTCTCTTTCCCATTTCTCCACTGATTGCTCTTCGGAAAAAATCCACTCTTCAGTCTCCTTACATACCCAACTTACATTCTGAGACAGCTCAGCGAACCCATTTTACCCCTATAATCACATACCCTGTTAATGTCAAGCTGATCAGAAGGAACATGGATTTTTTCTTCCCCTGGGTTCACTCCCCAGAGAGAAGCCCTGGTGGGAGTGTCAGTTGGCATATTATGATTGAATTTTCAGTAATTGCATCATTATGTGCATTTCCACAGTATCTGGTATTCTGCAAATGAATTAGAAACACATCAGGGTTCAACAAAAAGAGCAATACCTTCCTTTGCTTGCCTCATCATAACCTCTTTCCTAAATAGATTAAATCCTTCCTTAAATAGATCAAATCAAGATAATAACTTTCTTGGGGAGCACTACCTAGAATAATCAGATTTCTCAGGGGAAGATACTCTTAATTAAATATATCAGGGCTGGACCTCTATCTGACATTCACAGGTATTATTTCTGTAGCTGAAATCCACTGCAATCAGGATAACTCAGCAGGTTTCTCAGTTACATCAAACCACTTTTAAAAATATTTCATTTGTCTGGAGTTTTGCTGGAAGGCTGTTTTGTTTTGCATTATGTGTTTTGGAGATAAAACAAACCTTGTTGACAAGAAAAAGTTGCCAGTTGTGATTTCATTTATTAATCACACATTAAACATTGTCTGGCATTTGAAAGCTTAGAAAACATGCAGTGCTGGTGTGAGTGAGGAAAGGGTAGTGCTCAGAACCCACTCGGGACTGTCAAAAAAGGAATACATCATCAGTGCAGTTGAAATAGAGGTGCTGCTGCCATAAAGCTAGTTGTATCATCTGGCAGCCAGTCCCAGAATGTTTGGAAAAGCCCCAAAGATCAGATGTGATCCTTTTCCTGGGTTATTATCACCTTGTGGTTGGCTACAACCCACTTATTGATCCCTGGATCTCTAACAACATGGTAACGCCTGATCTGATATGCATTTTAAACTACTTTTCATACAGTCTTTAAATGTGCACTATTGATTTGATAGACTATAATAACAGCCCTCCCTGTCTTGTCAATGTATATGTATGGGCTCCTAAGAGAATTATCGATCCTTTAAACTCCAATAGATCTTGCATGCTTATGAACTCTTCTGAATATACACTATTGACCTGTATGTCTGCACTTTGTATATGTGAATTATTCTTAGGAAACCTTTAAAACATCAATTATTGATGACTAAATACATCACTGTAGGACCTCTGGAGGTCTTATCTTCTTTTGTCAGATCAGCTGCCTTGAAATGTATGCTGAGAGACTCTCATTTAGGTCTCGTGTTTAAATTTTTAAGCAGAAATCTCAAGTAAAGGACAACTCCTGCCTACTCGAGATTTGTGTTCTCTCAGTATTTTAGTGCAGTGTCACATACAAGTCTTTGGTGGAGCTCAGCACGCTAAAAATACCTCAGACATGATCATGGGGAATCACACACTGCCAGCTTTTTCCTTCCATACTAGTGACTGATTTGACTCACAGATAAACAACAACAAAAAACCAACATAACAAACTAAAACACACACACACAAAAAAAAAGTGCAATGGGCCTAAATAGCAGTAGGAAATGATGTGAAAGTTATCTAGATACATGGACTAACAGCAAGCATTATCTAGACACATGGACTAACAGCAAGCATTCAAATCTACAGTCAAGTTCCCCTAGCAGGGGACAGGGCTTATTGCTTTAGGGCTCCATGTGGACTCTACCGTATAGACTACCTTGGTTGCTTATCCCCACAGCTGGCTCAGCTGGGCCAGTATTTGCAAAGCCGTTCACCCAAAGTATAGGTTTTGGTGCAGAAGTTTAAAAAATGAGACTTCTCTGAAAAGCATGCTTAAGAAAATTACTGTTAAGAAAATTACAGATTAGAAACATTATGTCTTTTTGTTTCTGGTATTTTCAGGACTTTTTTGATCCAAATTTTCTTTAAGTGAGTGTTATTGGAGTCAAGTAATTCCAGCAGCAGCTCACAAAACAGTTCTTTATGAATTATTTCTTATGTATCCAAATTCAATGCCAGTTTCAAAAAGACTTAGTGCTTCACAAAAAAACCCCTGAGCATTAAGTTCCATTTGAATTCCCTTGTCAATATGGATTTTTCAGTAGAAAAAAAATAATACATAGCCTTTCCTGAAGTTCACAGGTTTTGAAAAAATGTCAACTGTCAGCTTTTTAAGGAAAAATCAAAGTAAAACCTTTCAGTAATGTCTACGTTTGCTAAACTAAATGTTTCACTTTTTTCTTCAAAATTACTTTTGGGAAATTAAACTGCTTTTACGTAAAAAAACTTTAAAAACACATAAGTATTGCATGATGAGCTTCTGAATGAAAATTTCAATATTTCTGAAATTTATTGTGTTGAGCCAAAAAAAATTTGCAATCTTATTTCAAGAGACAATTCAAGTTTGTTTTGTTCTGATTTTGGAGATTTTCCCTCTTTAATGAAACAAAAATGTTAGCTATTGCTGGCTTTTTTGTTTGTACAACACAAATCTGCCAACCAATATGCGAAGCACTGAATATCCGATGAAGCATATAGTAGCAAAGGGGTAGGCTGTATTCTTTTCTCTCAGCCTTACATCCACAAATGGGTGCAACCACCCTGACTGTGGCTATTCCATGATTTTGGTATACATGATCCTCATTTCAGACTCCATCTTAACGAATAAGGCCTCCTCCATTCAGCTTCATGAATGTGAAGAATTAGTCACTTCAGAACTGGGTCCATGAAGATAGCCAGCTGAGCATCCTGAGAGCTACCTAACCCATAAAACACAAAACACTCCTCCTGTCCATGAAACACATGTCCTTTACTCAGCTGTACCCAAGGACAACTCCCTGAACTAATACACATTGTCCTGACCTCTCACTTGAGACTGAAGGACAAAGTTCTTCCTTTCAAAAATTTAGTATTGTGCAAAACGCAGTGCGGAGGGAAGCAGAGCTCACTTTGCATTAAGCAGTTGTCAGTGTCCTCACTCAGAACATGACAGCCCTGTGCCTGGCTGTTCCCTTTTCTGCCTGAAGAATTTCAAGATCTCTGAGGAGAACATCTTAAACACCATGGCAACACCTTGCCAGTCCTTCCTAAGGGAGGGCACTGCTCACCTGACGCTTGTCCAGCAGCTCTCTCACCTTTCTGCTGACCTCAGAGATCCACTGGGCAATCTGTGGTAAACAGACTTCTTTGGGAGGATTTCTGCCTTTGCTCTAATGATTTTATCTAGATGTTATTTGTTGTAAACTCCATAAACTGTTTTTTAATTAGGGACCGGGGTTAGGTCTCCCAGCTCCCATATGAGAGCCCTTTACCTTAGGATACTTCAAGAACTTCACCTTCTAGTTCAGTGATCTAGATAACTCCTACCCTCTGCAAAGTGGAGAGACTAGAAGAAAGTGTCCACCTCTAAGTAGTCAGTGACATCTGAAGATGCTGTTTAGCCCACCGCCTGGAGAAGGCTGTGGCCCTTTAGGAGGAGAAGGACTTGCCTCATCTCTCCCAGAACCTCTTTGATGTTAAGCAACCTACTTAATCTTGTATAAACCACATTTTTTCCGTATAAAAAGGCCTTGTTTTAAAGGAAAGCAGCAGCTGCATTTCATGTAGGTCTGAATCTAGGAGGTATATCTGGAAAACACAAACCAAGACCTCCATGTGATATGTGCAGGCAACCTTAATGTACTGCCAGATACATGCAAAAGTCCATTACATCCTACATGTCAAAACCTAAAGCATCCATGCATCTTTGTGGTAAAGAACATTCAAGCAGAAGACTTCAGGTTGCAGTTTTAGATGCACTTAAATCTTCTACGTAGTTGTTCAAATAGTTTGGTATGCTTTTGCTGTCAGAAGTCTAAATAAGAGACAAAAAGTTTAAGTCTGTCTATATTCACCCATTTCATCGAGAATTTAAGCCACAACTTAATTGTATTTACTCATTTGAGACTGGTAGCTCCTGCAGTATTTGCAAATGATTTAGGAGTTCTTGCCTTCAGTCTAAAGACTTTTAAACACATTTAACTGAAAAAAAATAAATAAAAATCCTTATTCCTTTTATCTCTTATTAAATGTGGGAGAACTGAGGCCTTTTCAATCTTCCCAGTAAATATAAACCATTTTGGTCAAATGCCAAAGAAGTATTATTAAAGCGTTTGTTATGACATCTTAGATATGCTCAGCATTTTACAGAGAGTGAGGGAACAGTACCTGCTCCAAATAGCATCAAGTACAGGAATGTTGCTCCCTGGATGGGCTCCCATATGAATAGCCCTTACTGGAGTCAAATTGACCTCAAGGATGAACAGAATGGTAACCGCACAAATTAAAGTTGCCTAGAGCTGAGAAGCCTTCTTTTTTGTATGGTGTTTTTTATTGAATTCCCTCCTCTGTACTGCGGACAAGGAGGAGGATGCCTGGAATTCTCTCTGGTCTGGAAAATCAAACGAAGGAACATGCATTGAAAAATTTCCCCAGGTATCTTGTAACTTCCCATCTCCTGTGCAATTGGCAGCATGGCTGAGAGACACTCCAGGGGGGCCCTCTGCCTTTACAGCTCCTGAAGTTCAGTCACATGTGAACGAAATATGGCATTTCACCATTTCCTGTGCCAGGCACCAAGTGGCATAATTCACCTCTGGCAGGGGCCTGGCTATCTAACAGGGCAATGCACACCCCCAAAAAAGACATCCCTCCAGGCATACTGTGACTACCTGCAACCCTGGGACTCAGCACCTTCTTTTCACCGGGTGATCCAAGGCATCACTGTGTGAACCAAAACCCCAAGTTTTGAACATTGCCTGGGAAAAAATATTATGGAGTTTGGATGACAACCATCAGAAGATGCTTTTATCAAGTCAGTCCCCAGCAAACCCTTACAGCTTGCTATGCCATAAACTGCCTTCTGTCCTTTATCACTTGTTCATCTCACCTCATTCTGTGGAGAAAGTGTCACAGCAAATTTCCGTGCAAGACAAGTTTCAAAAGAGAGAGAAGACAGTCTGCATTAGATCTCTTCATTTGTAACTTGCAGGTGGACAAACATGGGGTCAAACCTTTCCTGGAGGGAAGTTTTTCCCATTTATAGAAAAAAAAAATCTGGGATGTCCCAGAACAAAGAGTACAGTTTGTACTAAGGTGCTGGCAATGCAGCTCCATCTTCAGCAGCACGATGAGTCTGTGTCAGTATTGGCAATGGGCAACTTGTGGGCAAGTCTAGCCCAAGGCACTGGCAACTTAGAGGGTCCTGGGGAGAAAGGAGCAATTGCTTCTTTAGCCATCCCCACAGCAAATGACATCTGTAAAGTGATAGGAGAGACTATGAAGCAAAGGGAAAAAAGCAGAAACTGAAGAGAGCTTGTAGGAGGCTCCTGCAGCATGTTCACAAAGCATTGGGCAGAGAGTTATATGCCATTGTACATGGGATGCCAAGTCACTACTACAGTTAACTTACAGTTTAACTCAAATGCCTCTGAACTCTTACATCCTTCCCTGTTATTTTTCAGCAGTCAGCAGCGTACTGTGAATCCTTAATTGTGTATATAAGTAATAGCAATCTATCTGTAGGGCTTTTACTAGGGATTAATGGCCAGCTGGGAAGAATCTGATGGCCTGAGGTGCAGCCAGAGGCTGTTAAACATATTTGATAATTTAACCACTTGAATGCTGCCCACCATATGGTGTCTGTGGGGTAAGACGTGTTATCAGATGCTTCCCTCTATACCAGACAAATTGTTCTGAGTCAACCAAGAGTTGGGGTTGGTACTTTACAGAAATGTCGCTGCCCCTCCCACAGCAGCACTGAAGTTGTGACAGAGCAGAATAAGGTCCGCTGAAAATGCCCTGTGCCATACTCATTATAACTGTTATAAAATTAAAATGCTGGGTAGGGGAATAAGTATAGTAGGGCACAGTTACACTGCAGTAAATAGGGAATGACACCATTAAAGACAACACAGTTTCACTACACTGAGATGAGAATCACCCATTGTTTATTTGCTTGGGTGATATTATATTTTTGCAATTTGTAATATGTGTGCCTAGCCGTCACAGACACAGGTCCTGTTGTTCTGGGATCTGTGAACAGATTAAAAGCCTGGTCCATCCCCTAGAGAGTTTACAATACAGTTTTAACATTCCTTTGCTGAACATCTCTAAATAATTAATTCACTGTAATCTACATTAGCCATTTCAGTTTACCTGAATTATCTTACAGCACTCTACCTAGCTGATAATCGTCATTACCTTTTAGAGTAAAATGTAACCAGCAGTGAGTTTGCTTCATGGAGCTTTGAATAGCTGGAATGTTAAAGAGCTTATTAAGGAACAAATTGCCAACAGAAAATTGTATTCCGCACATCACTTATCTTAGGAAAAAAAACCCAGAAAACCACTATGAAATAGCAATGCATAAAAAAGGAAGATTTACTTTCCTAATGCCTGAGTTTAGTAGGGGAGGAAAGGCCATATAATTAAACTTTTAATGTTTCTACTGGAATATTTAGATCTGAAGTTAGCACAGGAGACAACAAACTAAATTCTGATCCCAGCTAACATCATTTTAAATCCTCAGCATCACCACTGAACTCTGTGTAATCACTCTGGATTTGCACAGGTGATAACTGGGCCATAATCGGCTCCCTATATACATGGTTTTCCTACATGACATTTCAGAAAACTTATAAAAGGTTTTTCACAGTAAGATTAAAGATCCCGGGGTACCTCTATTTCACAAGTCAAAGCCCAATTTGTTTCTGGGCTCAGGACTCTTCTGACATCCATTCAGCCTCGGAGCAAACGTCTATAGCCGTGTTATGAAACTTTGTAAATGACAGGGAAGTTAAGGGTGGATAGTGTTGTGCCATTACAAGTGAAAGGAAGGGAAACTGCAGTGTTTGCTATGGAATGATTTTAATATTTTTTCAAAAGGACACAGCTTTAAACTCATTACTTTTTAAATTCCACTGAATTTTAGCATCTTAATGCCAAAGGCATTCTTGCAAACAAATAATAAGAGTCAGTTGTGGTTTTCCTGTATTTGGGCCTCAGAAGTATTATTATCAATTTTAGGGTCAGCTCTGCCATAACAACTTAATTCTATGTTTATACAGCCAGAGGTAAAGTTCCTGCTGTTTGCTATGGTGCACTCATGGATCTCCTTTGGTTTCAGCTAATGATTAAATTCATAATTGTAAGGGCCTCGAGGTGACTGTATGCTTAGTAGCCTTATACAGAGCTTCAGCCCAGGCCTGGGACTGTATGAAAAGGTCAAAAGGGAAGAAAAGCTGTTTGCATTCCTCCATGCCTACTTATGCAGGGACCTGTCAGGGCATCATTTCTGCATCTGCACACTAGACCTGTCCACTGGGTCACGATGAAGATGAGCTCATCTCCCCTCCCCATATTGCCTGCCTTGAGTGAATGGTACTCACTTCCATGGATATGTCAAAGGTACTGTCATGCAGCAGACTTCTTCAAAGTTTTTGGTAATGTCAGGAGCTTCTGTAGCCAAGCACGCTCTCTATGCTGTGTCCTCACTACAAGTTTATGCCTGATCTGTCACCATAAAGCCATCTATTTCCTCAGTGTGGGGACTATGAACATCCTTATAACTGTTCTTTCTTTCAGAGCTTTTTATTACATCTCCCCAAAGAGGTTAAGTCAGTGAATTATTCAACTTACTTTATTTTAAGAGGATCTTTTTAATCTCTTCAGAGTTGCATTATATTTGAGGTAAACAGCTGCTGCTGAGAGACATACACTTTGACTCTCTGACCTGGTGTTTACATACTGGAGAAACTGTTAAAGGTCATACAGCCCCAGTTTCTCCTGGTGATTTTATCCTATAGTATTACAGAGAGTTATTGTTAAAACTTACAAAATTGCAGTTGCTGCAATGGAATTGAAAGAGTTAGTAGACTAGAAAATGGAGGGCAGTTATCTCACCCCAAAAGAGAAGGAGAAATATTGTGTGCTTTCATTTTGCCGGTTTGTTTTCTGTTTGTGTGGGTTTTTTCTTTCCAATTTTCCTAATGAACCTACACCAGCTGTCTGAATACTACAGAGGCTCAAAGAAAATTGCAATTCCCTACTATATACTGACCTGATACTGTGTTTTCAGTCTAGTCAGTGTGGGAAATAGTAATTGAAATCACCATAAATTAATTGCTTTGTTTTCAGACAGTACAGAGAAAAATTAGTATTGGGTACAACAGGATGCAGAACATCTCATGAAAAATGGTGCAGGTATGAGTACCAAGTAACCCCTATCTTTCTTTTGTGTCAGGAGAATTATTCATTAGCAAAGAAAATTTACATTCTTAAATCAGTTCTCATGGCTATATTGTGCTTCACCAGTCATTTTAGACATAGATCCTGATGCCACACATAATTACTCATATGCTTAATTTTACTCACAGGAACAGTTCCAAGTAGCTTTAATGCAGCCATTCCAGGAATATACTTTTTCTGCAGAAGAGTATACAACAGTGTATCACAGCTTGCCAGATTGGGCCCACTTTTGTAATCAGTGATTTTGATTCACTGAAGCAGAGAAGACACATTCAACCTACCTCGCCCTACACAGCAAAACCCTGATGATCACAAAAAAGGTGCTTACATAGGGAAATGGGAACATAGGGAAACAGGAACATAAGGAAAAGAAATGATGTTCCCATTATTGTCCTCCATATGACACACAGGAAACTTAAATTCTGAAGAAAGCACGCACAGAGAGCAATTTTCTTTATTTTTTTTATTTTTTACGTTTTGACCCACCATGCATACTTCAGGCTTTGTGCTTGCCATCTGCAGTCTCGTCCCTCTCTGCCCCATGCCCACCTGGAAAAAGGACGTGGCTGTTCACCATTTTACCATCTTCTACCTAGCAGATACTACAGTCTCAGAGATCTGCCCTGTGATTTCCTTCAATAAAAAACAGTGGAAATGCAAGACGAATTCAGACACAGAAGTAAGCTCCATGTATAAATTAACTTGATTCATCATAATAAGGCTGACAGAGAACTGCTAAAATTGACCTCCTCAAACCAGCAATTAAAGATTTATTCTGTGTGCAAACACACTTATTAAAGTATTATGCAAAGTATCCACATTTTACTGATTATCATGATAGATTACATTACAAATGGGTAGGCTAAAATACCCACCACAGATACAAAGACTGGATTAGTTAATCATATTGCTGGACTTCTATAGATTAATCTCCTGGCATGGTTTTATTTGGAAGGCTAAATTTCCATATCAAAACTTCAGTTTTCCTAAGCACAGCAATTAGCTATGAAACATGGATGACAGCCATATCCCTTCCTTTTCCTTTACTCTGTCTTTTTGAATATTTCTAGTCTGAACAAAACCAAACCAAACAAACAAACAAAAAAAAAAACCAAACCAAAAAGAAACCAAAACAAAAAAAAGGAAACAAGTTAAATACTACATTGACTCAGGTGAAATGTGTAGATTTTCATGAGAAATATGTAGTAAGTTAAGACAAAAGTTTTAGTCAGATGAGATCTAAAATAGGACACTCCAGGTCATAAGGAAAAATTTAATAAATAAATGGCTGAATTAATTTTAATAATGGAGAAGAGAATGAGGGGAAAAATTAAATAGGAGAGAAAGAGAGAAAGAAGTATCAAAAAAATCCTGATTTTAGCCATGAATTTACCATTATAAAGTAATCCCACAACCTCCTACCAAAGTGGCTGGACTCGTTGCCATTTGCTTGTTGGCTTCCCTTCCTGGGATGGTACTGGTTGGTCCTCCAGATGAGGAGGACCACAGAGGGGCCTGGGGTTGTTATTCACAGAAGGGCCTGGAGTTGTTACTCATTCCCTGTCGCTCTCATGAACCATCCCCAAAACTAGGGGTGTGTCAGTGTTGCACAGATGTGTATCAGCTCATTGGGCAGAACATTCGAAGAATATGTTTGGTTTAGGTCATCCTCAGCTGGTTTTCCCATGTTGCACCATTTGGGATGCACAGGATGAAGCAGGTCCAGGGAGCAGCTCTCACCCACTGATGACAGCCAGAGACACAGTGTCTTTCTGGGGCTCTCTCCGTCCTAGATAAAACCTCAAACTGCAATAAAGAAAAAGCTAAAGTAAAAAAAAATGTTGTCATATTCAGTTACATGATCTTGGTGCATTGGAGAGAGGATCTTATTAAGCTGTGCATAAATTGCATATTTGCATTCAGCTGGGTAACATCCATAGGGGTCTTGGAACTGGCAGTGAATGGTGAACAATTTTCTTGTCTTGCAACAACCTCTCTGCCTAATGTTTTGTGGTATTTTGTCTGAAATGCTAATAATTAATACCCAGGTGTTTTTTTTTGGTTTTGCTAGCACTTCTGAATCTGAGAAATAACTGAAATGTGAGCCATGAATACATGTCAACAAAACAGAAATGCCTGCTCTTTGTGGTTTTCATTAGCCTCTGATCACTTATCAGGTTTTAATACAACTGCTAACCTCAGGCTACATTTCTTACGACAGTAACTTTTATACTACAGTCTGCAAGCACTTTTCCTTAAAACAGACACTACACAAACACAATAGGAAAAGCTTTTTGTGGCTATTCTTTTAGTCGAAACTGTTTCTCCTTTATTATATATCCCTTTTCATTCTGCATTCCTTTTATAACCACAACTTTCAAGAATAATAGAGTTTTTTAAAATTGAGTGTCTTCTTTGTTTATTTGGGGTTTTAAAACCTATTTCTAATAGATCTTAATTTCTTTCCTGGAGTGAAATAAGAGATACGGAGATTGAGAGGTGTCATTCCACAGCTCACAGGTATAAGTCAGCAACTAAAACACACTAGTTTTAAAGCAGGATAAATTATATGAAAGATAAGCACAAAAAAGGCAGGAGAAGGAGTTTTTTTCAGAGTTACACCCATTTAGGTATCAAATAAAATCTGCAGAAAAGAAAACTTGCTTGATTTAAGTTTCTTCTGAGGACCGTACTGGACAAGATTGATGTACATAATTTTTAGAGTTAGCTTTAGACCTTTTTTTGTTAATGCTACTTGTATTTCATTTCCTGCTAATTAAAAATTGTATCATATATTGAATTTATACCAGTAGCATGAAAAATAATAAAAAAATAACTGAATTTCATCAAGGAAATAAATGAGAACTTCTAGTCTGGATCATATCACAACTTCCAAAATTTGCTTTGTATAGATTAGAGAAAGTATTACTGTTGGCTCAGGGTTTAGAACAGGTGGAGTGTTCTGATATTTTTTTTTTTTTCCCAGAAAGGCTGATTTTGCATTTAAATGGAAACCACTTCAAACTACCAAACATTTCAATGCAAGCTGCATTACCTTCTGAAGAGCATTTCATGCCTTATATTTTGAAAAACTGTATTTGAGAGGTTTACTTCCAGGTACTGCACCTAAAGCCAGCCAGCAATAGAGGAAGTACAAAAAGGAACAGAATCCTGAGAAAAGGCACATTCTGAGTCTCTTTGCCTGCTTAATTTGTTCAGCTGCAGGTGAACTTACTCTACACACACACCAACCTGGGCAAGTATAAGCCAGGTCTATCCCAAAAGCTGAATGCCCACTCTAGCAGAGTGCTCTGCTCAAACTAATGCGCTCTGTCATGGATCTATGGCCTCAGCAGAAAATGACAGCTAGGTCTGCGGGCATCTTGTGGTAGATGAATGATGTTACTGAAATTCAGTAATCTATTAGCAAAATGAAATGGGAATAATTCATACTGCTGTTCAACGCTCAGTCCTTCATCAATTTGGTGTTTTAGTTTTAGAAATGCCTAATGAAGGAAAAGATTAGGCAAACAGTGAATCATTACCCCTGCTCTGCTGCACAGGGCCTTAGAAGAAATAAGTATCATTGACTGTACCTTAATAAAGCAAGAGCAAAATAATTTTCAATCTTGTCGAAGTTATTAAGAATATATGTTGGTACTTAGAAAATTTTTATTATTTAGGTTTAGCACTGTAGTAGCACCTGGTGACCTTAAAGGTCACAATCTCAAAGTGCTCTGCATTGTAACAAATACACTGTAGGAGACAGTCCCTTTCCTTGAGTGGCAGTCTAAGTAGCCTCCGCACACACAAAAAAAGAGAGTGTAAGGGGAAAACAGACACTGAAGGAACTCATACATGCTCACAGAAGTTAGAAGGTTGATGGCAGAACCAAGAGACTCTCAGGTCTCCAGGCTGTTGGTGTTGTACTTTTTTTAAAATTCTTCAAATATTATTTTGTATATTTATCACCTTCTGGGTTTGCCTCAAGATTTAAATGAAAAACCTTGCAAGTAAGAGGGTCAGAGCTGAGAAGAGTCTCACTGTAAACATGGTTCCATCAGCTCTTACTCTTTCCATGGACACGCTAGTTAAGTCCTTGAGTTTTTCCTTGATGGTGTCTTATTAGAAGGTTACTTCAAAGGAAACTGGAAGGTGGCAGGGGAACAAAGTTGGTACTAGAGGAGTACAGGTCCTGTGAAATCCAGTGGAGACTACTGGTTTTTTACAGAGTACTTATGCCCCCAAGAAATAGATAGAATTTCTTTTATCTGTTCTGAATATTTTAATCATTTACCTTTCATCTTTATTTTATTCTGCCAAAGTATTTGATACGAGTGTTTGAGCTCTCAATTAGCTGTGTAAAATGAGATATTATCTTGTCATCTCATTTTTAATCTCTTTTGATTCTGTAAATTGCAAAGGTAAAAGAAGTAGTACCTAAAGTAAGCTCCTGGCAGTGGTTGCAGCCTTTTATGGCCCATGTTCACAGCTATGCCCAGACTCTGATTCCTTCACTGTCATCATTTACAGCATCAAAGGGACAGTTAGCTCACTTCTGCTCTGCTAAAAAAAGACAAAGCATGTTCATTAAATTATATATACATGTACTTGACAGTTTGTTTTAAATATCTTACTTTAATACCCAGTGGAAAATAGCGTGCTTTGGTCTAATTAGCTTTTTAATATATGCTAAAAAATGAAAAGAATATGTTTTTATAAAAGTATTTTTTGCATCTCAGGCTGAAATGTTGTCTCATTCCCCAAATGGTGAAAAAATTTGAACCCTTCACATCACTTTGCAAAACAAAGAAAATCTCCCTAACACTTACTTCATCCCTACAGAGCAAGAGATGATTTATGAGACCTTTGATTAATAACCTTCCAGGACACACAACTCATTGCTCTACTCTGAAGAGCCTTTGGGAGTAAAGGGAAAATGGAAATAATTGAAGGGCCTCCATGGTCAAAAATAAATGAAGGTACATCTGCTGAAGACAAAACAATGCTAGGAGTTCCTTCTGTGCTTCTAGTATGAGCATACTCAAGTAAAAAATCTCAGTCTCAGACCAACCAAACTAATGTCCTGACTTTCTCGTCTCATGTGAATATGGGCTTTGAAATAAAAACATGACTTAAGATTTAAATGTCAGACATAGAGGTTTTTACAAAAGTAGGGCAAATCACCACAATGGATCCGGGCATCTCAACTTAGTTACTCTGATGGTACACGTTTTTATTAAATCAATGATTTTTCTAGCTACTACAGGCAATCATACCTGATTTAAACTTTTTGAAAAAAAGATAATAATCTTCTATTAAGTGTTATAACTAGAATATTCCAGATCCTATTGCCTCAATTCTGCAAAGAAATAATTCATGTCCAGTTCATGTAGTGGCATCATAAAACTCTAATATTTGGCCATATAGTTTCAAATTTAAAATGGCACCTCAGAATGATTCATCTCTTGGATGAGAAGTAACTTTTTTTTCAAGAAGAAAAATACTTGCACAGAGGTCAGTACCTAAAATAATTGTATTTGCACATTAAAATCAATGACTGAGGTTTTAGTTATATTTATAAGACAATAATATCACAACAATGACACCTGTGTTATCTCATGTATTTTAATTATTTTTTTGTCAGAGATTTTTCCTACCTTCCCTGTTGCTATTGCTTGCCCGTAATATTTACTTCTCATGACAGTATGAGGAAACCCTCTCAGAAATCCAGCCAGACCAAGGCCCAGTTTAACGACTTGTAGGAAAAGAGGAATAAAAAGACAGGGATTAGGATTTGAATATGTACCTAAGAACAAGGACAGTTCACAAATGTAGCAAGACTATGATTTTTTGTTGGAGTTATACCCCAGCCAGGAGCAAAAGGAAAACATGGTAGGAAGCCTAACTTTGGTGCATGGGGGAAAGACATAGAATCATAGAATCATAAGAATAATTTAGGTTGGAAAAGACCTTTGAGACCATCAAGTCCAGTCATTAAATCACCTCCCTAAGTACTGCATCTATGTGTTTTTTAAACACCTCCAGGGATGGCGATTCTGCCACCTCCCTGGGCAGCCTGTTCCAGGGCTTCACCACCCTTTCAGTGAAGAAATTTTTCCTAATACCCAATCTAAACCTCCCCTGGCATAACTTGAGGCCATTTCCTTTTGTCCTGTCACTAATTATCTGGGACAAGAGACCTACCCCCACCTGCCTACAACCTCAAAAGGTTGTAGAAAAGGTTCTTAGAAGAAAGAAGGGACTTTTTATGTTATAAAGGCAGACTGCAGGACTTGAAGTACTGCAGGTGGTATTATCTGATTGTTTGACAACTTATTTTCAAAATACTTGAAAAGCTAGATTATAATTTGCATTATTTGCAGAAATGCTGTGGTTTGTAAAAGTCCAAGAGGGTTAATAGTCTAAGCTAAAAGTCTTAAGCAGTTTACTCCCAAGGTAGAATATAAAAAACTTAACCTATTCCCCACCTTGAAATGACAATGTGTATTTCATAACCTATTGATTGCTCTGCTCCTTCCCCACTATACTCCTAATTCCTCTTCACCCATCGTGGCCACATCAATTCTAGTGAGCCAGCTGGCCAGGACACAGCCTCAAGCATTGCACTGCAAATACCAACATCATTTTGCTGTTAAGGACACTTCTTGGCATAGCTTTCACAAGCACTTTCCCAAATCCAGTACTTTCCCAGACAAGGAATATTACTGGCCCCAAACTGTTCCCAATAAGCAATTTGGATAAGATCCCCGTGCTTTAGGGAAAGACAGTTTAGCAGTATGATACTGATTATGTCATTTGTAGTGAGGGCCCCAGAAAAGTCCTGGATCAATTTTCTCAGTAGCTGTCTCAAAAAGTCAGAAAAAGAGTGAAGCTGGTGACATTGAACGATGATGTAAGGGAGTCCCAAACAGCTTCCATAGGCTCCACTCTTTCCCTCAAGACACTCTCTCTGCTGACATTTTTGCCAAAATAATGAATGTTCACAACAGGAAAACTTCATTTCACCTGACAAAACAAGCAGTGTTTTATGCTCTGCCCAGTGTCTATTTAAGTGGCGAATAACAGTGTTTAACACTCCAGCAGCACACGAGTGCACACCTCTCCTTCACAAAATTCAGGAAATACCAAGCAACAGGGCAACCTTTTGCTTCTTTTTATCCCTTTGAATGAAGACATCAAGTGGCATGTGAATAACTGGGAGACGATGTTCTCATTAAGCAGCAAAGACCAGTGGGTGACACTTGACTTGCATACAACTACTCCAGCCACTTTATGTATATGTGGTAGAAGCAGAAATTGTCCCCCTGCTCTATGGGGCTCCTTTAGAATATTGGCCATTTTTTCTGTGCCCTGCCTTCCCCTCAGCTGTTGCTCTTCTCCTTGAATGCTTCAGGAGAGAAACGTGGTTTTGTATTGCTTTGTGAGCAGCAGTGAGTTTTTGCAAGCAATCCTGTCATCAGCCAGTGGAACAGGGAGACAGAAAATGTATATACAAGCATCTCCCCTGACAGTATATGTCAGTGCTCAGAGACTTAGACTAGGTCTCTGAAGTCCTGAAATAGCACTCTAAGCACTGAGAGATGTACCTTCTCCTCAGCCTTAGCCCTGGTTCAACACAATTTTAGAGGTATGAACTCCTCCAGATGTTTAGGGCGAGGATGCGTAGCAGTGAGCATCCCTTGCCAAGCAGCCAGTGGCGAGGAAGCTCAGGTCTCAGCTTTGTTGGGAATCTCAGCTATCGAGACAAGACTAGGTGGTGAAATGAGAGAGACCAAGTCAACGAAGAGGCACAAAGTCTCAGTAGGTTCGTCACAGCTTCAGCCCCCTCCTTCCTTACAAACACAAAAGGCCTGGGCATCTATATAGCACTTTAGTTAAAATAAAAGTGGTTTAATGGGATAAAGTTTATAGGGAACTGAAATATGCCTTAACAGGCTGCTTATGTGTGCTCTAGAGACCTTGGATAATTAGGATTTCCGAAGAAAGCAAGGCAGCAGGATAACTGCATAACTCTTAATGGAACACTGGCCAAGAAGAATTGCCCTTGACTATTTTTTAATACTCTTTCAGCTAGAGCTGGAAATGATTTCTCAGTGCAGTTTTGAAGTGAAAACAAATCTATTTGTATTGACTATGAATATTTGTCAACACAGATTTTAGAATGGGTAAAAAATTGTATTTCATCTCTTACAAATCTCAAACACAGAATATGAACATTAAAATCTGAAACAACCAACAGTCTGAACATAGACAAATTTAAGTTTTGGGTTTTGGTAAACCAGGTTGTTTACTGATTTTTACTCTTAACTTTTCATTATTGGAACTCATTAGTAGTAAGAATACTGTCATTTAACTATGTTGTTTTAAAGTAACAATAAAAGTTCTTTAAAAGAGATGATTATTTTTCTGCTGTTACACTGCCTACAACTGCAGTCATAGTTATTGCACATAATCAATATTGACCAGTTAAGCAAAAGATTTAGTGCATGATAAATTAACATCCTTACCACAGTAACAGTATTTTTCCTGTTTCCAAAATAACTGAATTCATTCGTGTCCTTTGGGAAACAACATTTTTTATATTTACTGTACCTGTTGCTTACAGATCAATAAACACTTCAGTAATGTATATGATTGCTGATTGTGACTGATATAATTTTAACCACTGTGATAAATACGAAATATAGTCACCATAAAAATAATGAAAATGTAATGAAAGGCAGGCAGACTTGTAATAAAGGAAGGATAGTAAATGCCAGGAGAGTGTTCCTATTAGATGTCAAAAATAGTGTCATATAAAAGAGACAAAGTTAAATGCTTTAGCATTACTGTAATTTCAATTCAGAAAATGAAATGAGATTGCTAACAGCAGCTACTGCTGGAGGGTAGAAGATGGTTAATTATATTTAAGCTAGCTAACAGTGATCTCAAAAGTTCACTTGGGGTCCAGTCTTGCTCCCACTGAAGCCAGTGACAACAAGATCAAGCTTTGATGAGGTTCCTGATGTCAGCGTGATGTTTGCTCAGTTCTAAGAAAGCAAATTATCAAAGCTATAGGAAATTTCCCCCATCTCCAGAGCCTGTGTTTTTCTTTTAGCTAGCCTGAGCATGTAGGAATTATCCACATTATTGCATTGTTAGTTACTACTATGTAAAAAACATTTTCATCAAATCTATATTGTTACTTTAAATGGGATTTTTAACTAATTGAATTTGCTCAAATAGCTTTGTTTCCATGGAAATGCATTACCTTTTGCAAAAGAGGAAGTTCTAAAAGCAGAAAAGCTCTCTTAGACATCTCTGCATGTCCCAGTTCTCCACCAGCCACCATTCCCAGCTGGCACAATGCAATTAGCTCACTGGCAAGACAGGCTGCAGTGCCTTTGGGAAACAGAGCAGAGCCCAGCCTGAGGAGGTCATGAGAGGGCTGGGCACTGCACCGGTAGTTCCCAGGAGATGGTGTGGTGGGTTTCTCAGATGAAATCAGTCTTCCGGGACTTAGGTGTTGGTGTTATTGATGTTTGTTTGACAGGAAGAGGTTTGGTTTGGGTGATATCCTGGTTTGGGTATTTTTTTTGCCAAAGTATTGACATTTTCTATGGAAATATATTGATCAAGGAAAAGAAATACAGTTTTATAACTGTACCTATAATTTTCTGGTCCCCTTTAGTAAAATATTTATCTAACAACACAGTGCTGGGAGGGATTCCCAGCCACTGACTTGGGGTCCACACTACCTCAGGGACTCAGCAAGAAATCCCTGAGTTTAATGAGGAACATTATTCCAAATAATTACTATCAATATTCTGCTTGAAGACAAATCACAGTCATTGCTCCAAATGCTAGAGTGTTTAGTCTATTTTTACTTCCAACTTACCTCTCTTAAAAATCATTTGTTCCTGGTTTTAAACAGCTTTTCCTCTTCCCTGCTCTTTGCCTTCAACCTGAAGTAGAAACAGTAACATCCTCTGCTTGGTGGTTTAAACATCCAGAATCTTTTTCTCTCCCTGGAAAGGTTTCTCCATCCCTCTGATCACCACAATAGCTCTTCTCTGTATTTGTCCCAGTCTGAGTTTGTTCCTTATACATGTTTCTCAGGTAGGGCAATGTCCAAAGTGACATTTGTGGAAGTGAAGTTACTAATTCATAATTATCTTGAGATCGACTACTTCCCTTTGCACCTTCCTCTCCAAGCTTTCTTTCCAACTCGCACGCTCTTTGCTCACTGTTCAAGCTTTCTTATTACCCCCTTAATAAGGAACCCCCCTGTTCTATTTGTACTTGTGATTCATTTAATTTCTATTAAACCATATCTCAGAGTCATGAAGTTCTTCATATGCCACATCTCTCTTCTCTGTATGAAAGATGTTTCTGAACTTCATTCATACCATCAACAAATTTCATCAGTGCCCTGACACTTCTAGTGGCAAGAGCATTTCTGAAAAAAATAAAACTCAATTCCACAAAGAACTTTTGAATTACTCCACTGGTAATCTCCTACAAACCTGACAGCTTTTCTGTCAATGCAATTTGTTCTCGTCTTCTTTTAGTGAGTTCATTTAATGTGTTATCATTCTACTAACCCACATCTTCACCCTCTTAACTCATAATTTCCCATGTGCCACTATGTCGAGTGTTTTCCTAAAGTCCAAAAAAGATGCGATCTACTGGATTTTCTTTGTCTAGAAAAACACCTCTCATCAAAAGAAATCTGTCAAGAAAATCTGGCACATCCTTTCTCTGGTAAACCTCAATATGCCATTTTTCTGTTTACCACTGTGTTTACAAATCCGTTCATGTCTTCCCATTTTCTATATATGACTGCAGGCATTTGTTACTCCCTAGTCATGTGCTCTACCTGTCTTTACTTAACTGTTTGACTAAAAATGTCTGGTAGCAAATCTGTGATTTGATACAATTTTATTGTATAATTAATTTATTGAGTATTTTTGAGGAAGAGAGTTATCCTTTTTTTCCTTTTTCTGTTGAGTGCTTGGGGAAGAACAGGGTAAACCCATTAGTATCAATACAGTCAAGGTTTTTCTTTCTTCGGTGGCTCAACCTTTATTTATTATTCATTATTTCTTAGTGAAAAGGGGATTGTTCAAGGATTGTGCTAGACTAATTAAATAAAATAGGATCATATTAACTCGTTCTGCTTTGGGATCTAAGTTTAGAATTTGGGCTGAAACTCAGAAACATTAGCTAAAATTGAGTGACTTACAAATTCAGGTAGGAAAAAAAAGTGACAATCCAATGCCACTTTTCAGTAGGTCTGCCAGTCTGAGATTACAGTGCCTAAAAATGTTTCTTCTTTAGTGGCATGCCCCCAACCCTGGAGATGAGATCTCTTCACTTCCTTTCATGGAATGCCTGGTTTATAATAGGACAAACAGATATGTGACCAGGAAATTAATTCTGGTGTTTTGTTTTTTCTATTTTAGAAAAGCATTTTCAATCCTGATGGATTCAAGAGGTCCCAGAGGCCTTGAACACCTCTCACCTTTTTAGCTTCCTCAGAGACTTATTGTTACTTAGTGCTCCCATTTCTGTGCTCAGCATCTGAAGTCCACAAGTCTCACCTCCCTAATTATCAGAGCAGGACTAACAGAAATAAAGAAGATTTATAAATTTTGACAATTTTAGTTACATGGTTGTCGGTCCTTCAGCTGGGAAATATAGATTGTTCACTTTCTGAAAAGCAAAACTGAAATCTATGCTACATCCTGTTCTGCAACTGAAAAGCTGGAGGGCTTTTTTGTTGAATGTATTTTCCCTGAGATGTGCATAGCTTCCCTACCTCAAAGACTCTCCTTTTGTAGGTCAGTCTGTCGTTCCAAAAATATAAGGGCTTTTTACTTTGTGGTAACTTTGCTTTATCACCCATATGAAAGTTCATAATTTTGAACGTATCAAGTGACCAAAGACGATCTTTGAAAGAATCCACTTGGAGAATTCATTCAGAATCCTCCATCTAAAAGCTCTACAGTAATCTTCTGACAAATTCTGTCATAAATCAATAATTTTGACTCTTTTGGTAGTCATTAGTTTTGAGGTGCAGTAGGCATTTTGTGTGGTACGGGTACACAAATTCCTGTTTCCATATCATTATGTGTCACAATACTCTACAAGTAGTTTCCTGACAACAACTTTTTTCTTGATTTCTCTGGTAAAAACATTTTTTTCCTTATATCACAGGGCAGTTTATCAATGGCTATATAATTTTCCTAGGGCCACCTCAAAAGTAAAAGAGACACTTTCATATTTCATTATTCTGCTTTCCACAATACTTTAGTAATCTAGCTCCTTCACTTTATTTACAGGGTTAGTTACGTATTCCTAAATTTGAATAGGGTGTGAATACATATAAGTGCATTTTTACCAGTAAAATAAGCAAAATAATATTTTTTTTATAAAGTTTATATTAAGGGACAAAGAAGATGGGAATTTCTTTTTCTCTGCTTCTACCCTAAAAATAGTGTGTGGGCAATTTGAGGGGGGCAAAACTCTGCTCTCAGCTAGAAGTTTGAAACCTCCTTTGAAATTCATGAGAATTTCTCACATATATATGAGACCAGAATTCTGGCCACAGTGTTTAAATGTAAATGGCCTATTTATTTATCTCATCTAGATTTCATTCAGAGTTAAAGACTTAAAGGTTTATTTATACTATAAAGTTGCATCACTGTCTAGCAACAAGTATATATTTGAAATAAAATAAAATATATAGAGATAGTCATATAGCTAATCTACTGTGGATAGCTGCTCTTATATCTCAAAGGAAGATTGTATTTCTATAAAATCTTTGTAACAGTTTGACTGAATACATTGTTTGTGGTTATAAGAGTATAAGTATCTAAGTTTAACGGGAAACAATTATAGCCTTAACTCAATACTTTAACTGATAAAACCTTTTGCATTAACCAGGCTTACAATGATGAATTTTAGGCCAATTTCCCAAAAGTGAGTAAGCTTTATGTTGAACCTATTAAACAGCTAATTAGAATAAGGTCCTGGGCATTTAGGTTATCAGATGTTGGTCTGAAAAGGCATTGTTTCTATGACCAAAGGTAAGGGATTTTTGACTAATACTTTGTGCGGTTGCAGAAATGCATTTTTTATTCCCCAAATTTTGTCATAAAACATGTTTGAAGATGAGAATTAAAAAAGCCTGGGTAGTTCTAGTGACTGGCTACTGTTTAAATACTAGCAATACTGTTCAAAGGCCATATATCGAGCAGACATCCTTTTTGTACCCCTGCATCAGCTATCCCATGCTCACAGAAAGCAAGCTATTCCCAACCCAGTAGAAATGTGATCTTGTACATATACCTAGCAGAAAGGCATTCATTCCACTGAAGGTAGTTCTACAGAAATGTGTTTATTAGCATTCCTAGAGAGTGTCCTACCACCAAAATCAAGTAATGATATGTATAAAAATGAGGAAAAGATTTAGCAATACTTTATTCTTCTTTTCAGAAATGACTGCCAAAAATGGTTGTAGTACAGAATATTAGTACTGCAGTATATCAGCAGGGATATGAAATATCTTAGTCCCGCAGTTTTTTCTGGTTTTGAGAGGAAGTATTTTGCATTTCTAAAAGTTAATTAATTCACTACAGAAATGAAGTTCGGAAGCAAAAGTTTGAGTCCACAATCAATCCCAGAATTTTGCATAAAGTAAAGGTGAAAGGAAGCTTATTTTGAAATTCCTTCAAAGAAAAATATGTCAGTATTATTTCAAAAACCCTGAGGTCACATTGATTTTAGATAGCTCCATTTTGGTCATACTTGAAAAGGGCAAATAAATATTTAAGGGAAAATATTTCTGATGCACTTTACTGAGTGCTGCTACTTGAGCCAAACTAGGCGGGGGGCGGGGGGGAAGGTGGGGTGGTGGAGAAGTGGAATAAAAATCCGCTCTCCCCCCCACACACAAAAAAAATAATAATTAAGAAAGCAGCAACCCTCCCTGGCATGTGCAGAGAGATAGATGAATCACAGAGAATGCCCCAAGGATCAATAACTCTTAGCTCTGTCAGAATGAAGTTTGGGAATACTCCTTAGGTACCTAAGCTTCCATCTTTTTTCACTTTGAGACCACAGATTGTTAGTTTGAATGCTTTTATTGCTCAAACTATCAGGTAGGAAGTCAAGTCTCTGGTCATTTAGTACTTCACAAGTCAAAAACACTGTGATCAAGAGAATATACAGCTTTCAACACTGAGATTATCACAGGATAAGCTAAGGTCAAGGATGTTGTACTTTCAGTGTTATTGAAAAATGGTTAATGTATATAAACCAAATGGAAATGAAAAGAATATGCTGTGCACATACAATCCACTAAGACAGTGATGCCAATTTCACAATTTCCACATGGTATTCCTCATAAATTACTATTAAGTCTCTTCAAATCTTACCACATCTTTGCATCCTACAGAGTCTAAAAGAACTATCAGAAGATTTTGCTATAGATCTTAAAGGCCAACAAGAATAATGCACATGCTGACTAGGAAATAAGTGTGTCACATGGTAGAAATTATCAACTTTCTCCAGTTGCAGAAGATACATTACAGTATTTTACTGAAAAATATCTCAATACACAGACATATATGCAGTAGAGTTTCTAATAAACAGTGACTATTAAACAGAATTAATCATTTAAAAAACACTGAGTACTAAAAATAATGTCTGATTTCATAAATTCCTTACCATCCATACTGAATGAGCATATCCCAGGGAAGGTAGCCTGTCATTCAAGCCATATAAAACAGCAGTACTCAGAGAGAAGAAAAAAAACCAAAACATATAGGTTTATGAAATGTCAAGTAGTGTGTCACTTCCCAGCATTTGCAGTTCACAGCGTGTACATTGCAAAAGTACAGCTCTTGCTCATAAAAGAACAATAGGAACTACATTACAAATTACAAGGTTAAATTACAAACCCCAAAAATGGTGTCTGCATGACGTTGATTTACAAAGCAGTGATACCGGCATGTTCTGGCAGGTTTTCCATCCTTATCAAGGTTTTGAAGTGGTTGACTTCCCTTTAAAACCTGGCAGATGTTCTCACTCTTCCACCAGGAAGTAAGTCAGACCAATTCTTCAAACCAGGCTAGAAATACTTCATAACATTTTCCCCCTTGCGAACCTTGGCAGTGGACACAGTGACACTGACTGCAGGGAGCTATCCATGAAGTTCCCACCAGAAACCATTTACTTATTTTTAGAAACCTCTCACAAATTATTGTGCTGATCTTGTGACTGGAACTTGCATTTCCTGAATCAGGTTTAAAGTTCTCTGCCAGACGTTTTAAAAGCAAAATGACTGTAGATAAAGACAACCAGGAGTCAGGCTACCTACCTGCTGCAGGAAAACCTGGCAAACACAGAAAATACTTTTTGTGTACTTATTGATATTGTGGGTGGGTGCATTTTATTTCCAGGTGAAATATCAAAGATAATATTCAGGTGAAAAATGATGTTGTAAACTCATATGACATCCATATTTTTTGAGCAAAACTCTCAGGTCATCTGGGCATCAGCTTTCAAAATACGCTTTTCTTCCTTCTCCGTATAGAAAGGAGATGCATGAAGTGAACCTCTGACTTACATTTTGTTTGTTTGCTTGTTTGATGAAATGATAAAACTATATAGGAAGGGAAATACTGTCAGGTGAAATGTTTAATTTTGTCAGGAAACACTATTTTCTATCCAAAGAACAAACAATCCCTCAACATATCAGTTCCCAAACATATTTCTGTATTGTAGCTGACCTGACTTCAGCTGTATTTATATATCCCAGAGTCAAATACTTTCTAAAAAACTTGGGGAAAAAGGATCAATGTTTTGTCCATATATTATGGCCAGGCAGAAGTAGCTCGGTGTGTCACATGACAGCCACAAACTATTCTGCAGTTTGTTGGTTTGTTTTTTTTTCTTTTGGCAGCAGAAATACAGGAAAAACTTTCAAAAATTATGTACAGAACAGGCTAGATAAAACACTGACTTATTTTGTTGCTGTTGATGACCAATAGTCTTTTTCAAATACAAAAGAAACTATCTACAAAAATCAAATGAAAAGGAAATGAGAAGATATGAAGAGTGAAGTATGAGGAAAAATACAGATACTGCAGTAAAAGGGTTGAAAGAAAATATGGTTTTGCAATTACATGTGATTACCTGTGCCTGTATACATTATATTGCAAATTGACTATTTTTTTAGTGTTATAAATCAGACAGGATATATTTATTAGGATTTATTAGCATTTAGAGACTTTCAGTCACACATAGATTGTATGCTTCTATTGTATGGCTCTTTGTGATAGATTTTCCGTACCGGATATTCTATTGGTCATGAACCAAATGGAAAATAAAAATCACTGCCTTCTCAATGTCTTCATTCTGCCCTGTAATGGCTATTTACATTAGTGATTATTCTCTTACTGTCCAAAAAATACAATGGCATACATTAGATGTTTCATAATTTGTATGCACTTCTCCTTACCACTGTATTCTTCTCCAGTGTAGAATTCAACAGTCTGAGCTGAGTTCAGCTTGCTTTCCCTTGTCACAAAAAAAAAAAAAAAAAAAATTAGTGGTTTTTGCATGTTTAAGCAAATATTAACTTGTGAGCTTGTAGCTAAATTTAAGCAAGTTTTTGCTCCTGCACTTAAACAGCTTTGATGATTAAAACGTATGTCTCCTGGAAAATGAATATTGCAAACACAGAGTGATGTATTCCAACAGTGAATAATGAGTAGCTAGTAAGAGATATTAAACAAGAAGTATGTCAAAAAAAGTGTTTTAGCTATCGTTAAGACATCACACTGCCTACCCTTCCTCTGTTACATACAGTAGCCTGTAGCCAACAGCAAAACTTGATAACATCTTTAGACATAAAGAGATGCTACTATCAGTTTCATCGCTTTAAGCTAATGTTGAAATCCTAATGAGTACTAAAGGTTTCTTTGAGTGGTACAGTCACAAGCAAGTGTATTTGTGACTGGAAATTATTTATTCTGTGTTTACACAGAGAAGGTAAAATTCTTCTGAAATGAACATTTATTTTATATCTACATATTCCTATATTCCAGGCACCTGAAACTGTTAAAAACTGTGAAAACAAGAAATGGTCCCTAGAACCTCAGCCCTGAGCAGCTGTAACGGCATAGCCCTCCCATCATCTTCTTCAGAAGGACACCACTTGTGAAAGAAATTTTAACTGAACCTTCAGATCCCTTCTATTGGGATGCTGCTGCCCACCTGTCTTTGCCCACATCACTGTGAACTTTTCCACAGGAAAAAATTCTGATTTCTGTGCTTAACAGAAATCTTCAAAAGCACATTGTGTAACACAGTAAGGAAGGTCACATAAACCAACATGCAGCAGAACTGATGTCATCCTGTTTACTTACTGGCTTAAAAAGCAATGGTAGGCTATACAGAGAGGTTTCCAGTTTGTCAGAAACTGCACTGGATTCATCTCATGATTCTAGCACTGAGTATTCATCTCCATCAATATTTCTTAAAAAGTGTCTGTCAAACTACTAATAATCCAACTATTTTTATCAAGTAAACTACAGTTAACAGACTACCTATTGATGTATGCTTTACATCATAACACAGTAGTTAGAGCATCCACTGAGATGCAGGGAATCTAGCTAAGTTCCCTTTATAGCCTGATGGAGACAAATCTGTATCTCCAAAAGATTTCATAGTCACTGGAACATCAGCTGTTCTGAGTGATTTAACACCAGAAGCTGACCCATTTTGCATGGTGAGCAAAAGGTTTATTTGGTCAGAGGCACACAGAGAGAGAACTTTCAAGATGTCCCTAGGCTTCACCTATTTTAAAGAGCTGAGAGGTATTCAGGCAAAGGACCTCATCACCTCCTCTGATTGGGGTCTTCCTGTGGCTCACTGTAGGGCCTCCTTCCCTGCCTTTTCCTAGGCATCCTCATAGAAAACACAGTTTGGAAAAATTTGTCTTGAAAGACAGCAGCAGCAACTGCTCTCACTCACTCTTTTTGGGGAAAGGGTAGCTCATGGACCTTGGCAGCAAGTTCACACCTTATCCTAGGCACACTCCTCTGACCCTTTGGACTAAGCTGCCCCAAATCTCTTCTGTGTTGGAACTGCACCCCCTGGAACCAGCTCTGTCTCTAAATGGCCTGCACACCTTGGTACAATGCCATAGCTTAGGGCTTATTTGCAACTTTATAAGTTAAAGGAAACATATTACCAGAAATATTGCTAAAACTAGCAATTACTTCTGTCAACTTGCCTTGTATTTTACAGCTATGAGCTTCAATTAAATCTTATTAAAAATAATATCGCATACAAAATAACGGAAATAATATTAATACATATTTATACTCCATAACTTTGAGTCATTTCAGATACACTGATCACAAAAAAGCTATGGAATTCTTTAAAACTCTAGTAAAAATGGGAGAGTACTGTGTAAGAACTTCAGATTGAGGCCACGTTTTTTAGCTCAGCCAAAACAGGTCACAGATGTCACCAGTAACCAGAATGTATCTCAGTGGCTCCACCAAAATGAACCCCTCAGGCTGGACAAAGCATCTGTTTAAGAAGCACTGCAGCTTAGCTCAGAATCCAAAAGGAAGTGTTACCCGCATCCCCAGCTGCAGGGCAGAAGACTGATGCAAGAGTTTTGCAAACTAAAGTTGAATGAATAGCAACTACACTGCACTCTCCAGACAACAGTGAAGATGCACCTGAGCAAGCATTGAAGCAGGATCAAATCCTAGTAGGAATCTAGAGACAGTAGTTTGGTCTGAGCATAACTCTGTTGTCTATATGAGAAGTCAAATCAGATCTCTAGTACAATCAGACTTCAGTTTCTTTCAGACTTTCTTCCCCCAAAGGCAGTACTGTGCAGAGTACACCGTCTCCCTTCACATCTGCAGAAGTTACTGGCTTACTGGGCACTAGAAAAAGAGGTAGAACCAAGGCATGTGAACCTTCTCCCCATGAAGCTTACGCATGTGAAAAAATCATATAGGAATTCTAGTTTCATATGAGTGAAAACCCCCAAAACTATCTCAAAGATCACCACAACCTCTTCCTGCCTCATGTAGCCTCCAACACCAGACAAACTCCACCATTATTAAGGCTCCTGAAGTCTGGCAACATCAGTTTAATTTGAGACAGTTTTTGCATGATATCTTGCACTCACTTCTGACACATCTGGAGCTTCTGAATGATCAAGAAAATATTCCTGACCAATTCTGATATGGTTTTCAAGCCTCAGGGAAGCATTTCTCCTTCTGAACTTCCAAGTCTGCTGTGGAGCTTCCTCGGGAGCAAAGTTCACCATCCTTTCTCGCTTGTCGATTCTGATAAGACCATGACCCAAGGAAGAAAATATGGAAGTCTTCTGAATTTCATCAGTAATTATCATACCAAAAGAGAAATTGCCTAGACTAAGTTCCAACAATTGTTCATTGATCTGGCAGCGTCTGAGCATGTATGAAAACTTTGATGTTTGTAACCTGAAAATGTGCAGTGGTGTATCTCAAGAAATATTAATCGGGTTTATGTATAATTTAAGTCAGAACTTCAAAGCTTCTGTTTCTGCAGACATACCTTCAGAACAAGAACATTTGTGAGACATTTGAATTATTCCTACAGTGCAAATGGACAAAATGAAAACAAGAGGAAAAGGTGAAGCAGAGGAAGAAGGGAACAGATAACAGAAGAGATTAATTAGAATATAATGATGGGAGACAGATTATTATTTGTGACTTTTGCCATGTTTTATAAATCATGTATTACATCAATATATTATTCAATAGGTTAATATATAGCACATTATATAGGTGATGATTTCCACCCCTGAATATACTGACTTATGTAAGAATGTTTGTCTGTGACCTTGTTGACATTACCTCGTTACCCAAATCACCACTCTGTATGTCTGTGGTAGCTTGGCATGATCCTGGTCTCTACATTGTCTGAAGCAAAGATTGTACTTATTCTTTTCATTTGTCAGGCCTACAAATAGCAGCAGTAGAAACAACATCAGCACAGATAACTTGTGGTTGACTAATTAGAGTAGAGATGTGGTTAATAAGGTCTGTTCAGTAGAGTTGTAAACAGCCAGTGCCTTGATAGAGAATCCAATCAGTTGCTCAAGGTGGCTGACAAAGTAAAAAGAAGAGTTGCAAGTTAACAGCAATTCCAATGAAAAGGTCAAAATAGGGTGTTTTTCTGCTCTCTGCCTAGAATTACATCAAAGAGCAGAAACTAGAGCTGAGCAAACAATGTACAAAATACAACTGTCTTTATTTTAACTTGGTTCAAGCTAGCTCGCACTGAATATTTTGCATAAGGCAAAATCTCTCCTGTCAAAAAGATCATAAAATAATAAAAATTAGAGTGCTATGAAAGTCATGTAATGAAGGGAAATGGTGTAAAGGAAACCCATTTTCACTCCTATGACCACTGGGGAACGTAGATGTCTGGTAACCAATAATTACCTGGAAATAACTGATGGTTTGAATATGTGTTCTGAATATGCAACACAGTGAATCACCCAAGGAAAGAATACTAATTATTTTTTTTCCAAAGCTGAGGCAGACTGCATAGTCCAATGAATTACACTATACTTTCCCTGTACTGCACTGACAGAAATTTCTTCACAGGGAAATGCATGGGCTTTAATAGCAAATACTGTTGCAAGTACTGTTGCAACAGTTTACACAACGGGTAGCAAAAAGCCCTGTTGGTTTTTTTCTAAACACAGCATCCTTACTAGCTTTCATTGTATGCTATTTCAAATTGCTACCCACACATTTCGTCCAAAGAGAAGAGATTTAAAGACTCTTTCTTCACCTCCTGCTGCACTGTGGATCAGAAGTGTCTCCAAACCCACCTCTGTAGGCATTTTGTGACCATGGGTGGGAAAGAAAGAGATCTGTACCTAACAGCTTTCTGAGATGATGGGATACATGGTGATAGTGAAATGCTCCCCTGTTCCTTTTCACACCTTTTATAGTAGAGAAGCAACACAGAAGATACATTAGCAACCATTAGAGGTGATTGGAAAGAGTTCTTCCACACTACAGAGATTTTTATGATTTCAGTAGTTTTCTGTTTCACATCACAATTACAGTGTCCATAGTTGCCTCACAACAATGAGATTTATGGTGTTAAGAACACCTGAAACAGCACGTTCACTTAGGATGGGAAAAAGTCTAAACTAAGACACTGGGTTATATCACCCGGAATAGGAATATAAATGCTGCTTTCACACATCACAGCTTGTTCTGTTATCATCAGCCCTTGCAAAAAGGGTTTGCCTAGCATGGAAGTCTCAGCCACAGAAGAAAAATCTTTCTTACCAAAAGTGTCAGTAAAGCAGTCCATGTTCTTAGGATCTTAGGTTTCTATGGGCAGTATATTTATTTCTCAGCCAGCCCTAGTGCACCAATAGTCATTCTGTGCTGGTGCAATAACTTGCTGAGGATTATTAAAGCACTGAGCCAGTGCTTTATACAGTTGTGTTTGAAAGGAAAAATAAAAAATGCTTTTGCCAGTATAGTTTATTTTATCGGAAGAAATGATATAAATTATAGCACAACACTTCCCTTTCCTGGCACAGGCTGTCTCTACAGAAAAAGCATTTGCCACTAGAACTGCACCAGCTTACCTACATCAACAAATCTGTTGTAATATATAAAATGCCTGAGACAGGCACAATCACTCTAAGAGCTGCTTCTGGTGCAAAAGTGGCCTTCAAGCCCTTAACCTGAAATACATTTGTAACTTAATTGCAACTCAGTCTCTATAAAGCATTATAATGCATGGCAGCATCACAACAGGCAAAATATGCTGAAAAGAAAGCCATCGTTGTTACCAAAAAAATCTAGAATATAAAGTCAAGAACAGGTAAATAATATGAACAATCCAGAAGAGATGCTTCATTCTTGTTAAAGTTAATGTTGATGCCTGCTATTGCATTGCTGGCATTTGCACATGATTTGGCATCTGGGCTCTTTCAGTTAGAAAGTAGATGCAAACAAGAGAAAAATAATCCTGGAAAAGGCAATTGAAAATTCAACTTAGAAGACAATATCAATGGAACATTTTCCTTTTCTCCCACCCTACCTTTAAGTTTCATTATTTAGTCTGCTTTCAGATTATAAGGAATTAGATTTTCCCTTAGTTATTTTGGTTTTCTTTTAGAAACAAATATTTCAAGGTCAAATGAAGATGAATAATGGAAATTTTGAGTCTTAGGTATATTCATAATCAAATGGGTTGTCTTCACTTTGTTGGAAAATGTGATACAAGTGTCATGCAGATCATTAAGAAGTCTCTGATATATGACCAGTCATGTTTTTCAGGTTTTCATGGAAATGTTTTCAACCATTAAATAAAAGCTGTTATTCATTGCTGCCTATTGATCCTTCAGTGTTTATACCTTCTATTTTAAAAGCTATCAGCCAGGATGTGAGTGAAAACAAAGCTAATTGGACTGAAATGACTAATCACATGCCATGAGTAACAAACCATCAAAATGAACTGTGCTGCTTCTGTGAAAGCAGCCTGTGCCAACAGTCACTGGTTAAGAATTACGGCCCACGATAAGATGCTGTGTTCTGAAAAACCTGCTGAGGGTCAGTGTGTTTCTGAAGTCCAAGATAACACAGTCAGGTTTAGTACTGAGTGCTCCTTGGCCGAATATTTCTAAACACTTATGGCCAGATCTCATCTGCTTCAGTCAAGGCTTGATTACTGAAACCTGTTTCTATAAGGCCCTGCAGAAGGACCAGAACTGCTTAAGACTTCCCCCGTTGCCCATCTATGTCCAGAAATAACTATATTGGAATTTGTGATTCAAATTCTATTAAAATTATTTTGATGTGTAAATGCTTTTCGAAAAACCTCAAGGCACCAACTTTGGCCCTGAATCAACTTCTAGGTGATAAAACTTTTGCTGGTTTCCCACTGTCAGAAGACGTGTGAGACTACCTTGGACATGATAAATATAGGGTCACAACAGCAGCAGTCCTTTTCCCTCAACTGAATTGATACACTAGTGCTATGCTTCCCAGAAATACTTCTAAAGGAGGAAATAATTTTCTCGTTACATAAAATTTCACTTGTACAGGTTTGTACCATGAAGTGTCAGAAAGTGTCCTTCAAGTTCAGTGTGAGACCTATTCAAAGAAAGGAAACCATAAAGGTGATAAATGCATAATAATTACGTGTGAATAAATAAATCAGACTGCTTTAAAATAAATCTTCTCTTTTAAAAATGTACTTACATTTTTTAATTACATAAATTCTAGCCAAGAATATTAAAGAATTGTTAATGAAAATGGCGCCTTAAATCAGAACCATAGAAGTCAATGTCAGTAGAAATAACAGAAAAGACACACGATGCTGCACTAAAGTCCAGCTCTGGTATCAGTTATCAGAGTTATTTAGTGCACCATTTCCTTCTGTAAAAAAATCACGATTCACAACTACATAAACATGCTTTTCAGAGGAAAGGAAGAGCGCTCTCTTCTCAGTTTGTCAGACACCCTTCTGGTGTAAATCAAAATCAGTCTACTGAAGTAACAGGAATAACACAGATTTAATTGGTTGAGAACAGTGTCCACAACATCTTTTTTGTTATCTAAAGAAAAATAGGACTAAATAATAAAAATTGCACTAAATAAACACTGAAATTTTTCAATGTTTTAAATGAAACCAGTAACTTCTTATGGAAGAAATGAACAATTTTTATTTAAAAGTTCTTCCTACTTTGAGAGACTGTCAGATCTTGGCTGCTAGAAGGCTGAGAATGGTTGCCTTCCATAATTCAGTCTCTACACCTTGAGCTGCTGTGGAGATGTCCACCAGCTTACACTGGTTCTCGTGCAGTAAAGAGACACTGAACGTTTTACAGCAAGGAGAGTCCTCATTTGTTTTACCTCATGTAACTGCATCTGGACTTCCCTACAGAAGGTAAAAAAAATCCCAACATGACAACTGAGACCCAGAGTCACAAGAGGAGGAATCTTCTGCCATCCCTTGCTTTTCTGTCAGAAATTTTCCAGTTTACACAAAAACATTAAAATACATTTTCTAATAAATTATTTTCCAGGGTGTTCAAGATTTGGTTCCATTTTCTTCTGTGAAGAATCACACTTTCAAATGGGCATCTGGAGGTCAGCTGGTCTAAACAGCTGCTCAAAGAGCCAACTTAAATTAGGCTTACATCCTGTAGTAATCACCCATCAACACGAGGAAAAAAGACAAATCTAAAATAAGTTTGAAATCTGATGTGCAGCAATAAAAACCCATACAACAAGCAAGCAGAAGAACTGATGAGGAAAACTACAGTGTTAATCCCCAGACATAGATAAAGAGGTTATAAACAGCTATAAAATGCACATGTTAACAAGATGTGGACTATATTGTAATGAGGACATCCTTCTGGAACATTATGAAAGGCATGTCCAAAGATGTGGTGCAGTATTTCCAGGACTCAGAAAAGTATTTGTTAAAATACAGTATAACACAGGGTCATGCAGCAGCTGGGAGGGGTTGGCACATCACAGTCATGTAATGAGCTTGTAACATGTTCTTCCACCTCTAAAGCTCAGATTTTTCATCTTTTCATTTAAGGTAATAAGAAGGTTTAGTTGTTTTATAAAGTGGGGAGCAGGGCACTTATCCCATTTTTCTAAATGCAGGGGTTTTTTAACCATCCGTTAAATTGTTACATTTTGTCCATTTTAAACAATTTACAACTAGCAGTGCTCTATGAGGCATCAGGCACTTGAAACCTTTAGTGGCTGCTGAAACCAGCAATTGTAGCTTATTTATCAGAGCTATGGCTATGCTAGAAGCCTGAAAAAATACTGCAAAAGCTACTAAATATTCAGATTTCTTTTTCTGATTTTTTTGAACATACTTTATGCCTGGTCAAAGCTGAACATAAACCTACAAAACAAGGGAAGGCTGATATTAGAATAGTGCATGCATGTTTGGTAAGCATTTTCTGAAAAGGATACTAAAAGATATGGAAAATATTTAGAAAAGAACTATAGGGTTGATCTCAGGTCTGGAATACAAATACCTTGCAGTGACAGATTTAAAGGATACAATTTGTTGAGTCTGTCAAAAGAAACAGGAGCTGGAACTTGATTATAATATGGAAATGCCTCAACAGGAGTAAAGTAAGTTCCAAACACCATTATAATCTGCAGAAAATGTAGACCAAGAAACAACATATGGGGGCTGAAAATAAACAAATTCAACATTTAAAACTTCTACATGTATTTTTTCATTCAGCTTGCTAAAAAAGGGAATTGTGTTTGTGCCTCTCTTGTCTGTCTGTCTCTACCTGCTTGTGCACGAGCCTCTTGATAAATTGCAACCATGTCTCCCACAGAAGTAGATTTATTATCTCAGAAGTAGTCTCAGAAATTACTAAGTCTCTGCAAGATGCCAGAAAATAAGCAGCTAGAGGAGAAAGACTGTGTAGATTCTCCCCAGCAAGGGAAGGACACACACTCAGCTCCCATTAGACACCAAGGAATCCTACTGGATGAGCTGTTATGCATGCTCCAGCTGTAAGGAAAAGCTTCCATTACAGCTAACATGCTACTAGACACTGGAGAATCTGAATTAAAGACATAAATCCATAGGAACACAAGATCTTGTTTCTACTACTTGCAGAGCTAACAGCTAAAAATGAGTATGATTAAATTCTGGAGCAAAATAAAAAGGGAAGAAATGCATCACCTTAATTTATTGCTATTTCCAATAAGGTCGTGTCAGGTTAGGTTTTTTATGCACACATGGTAAGAGTTTTTCTCCTGGACAGTCTCACATCTACACAGAAGAGAATATCAAAGGGTAGAGGAATGGAACAAAGAAGCATCACAGTTGCAAAGTCATTATGTCATTAAAAAAGGTATGAGCTGTGTTTCTTGGCAAGGGGTCAGAAAAAACAGGGCAATGGGCAATTGCCCATCTCGGTGAGAAAGGACACAGCTTGAAAGCCTACCTGCTCTGTTAGTCATGCATACCTCGAGACTATGGTTAAGCCGGGGTTTGTGTACTACTTTCACTGTTTTTCCTAAATGCAGTGTATACACATTGAGTGTGCTCCACCTGAAAACAGGCAGCATCTGCACAGCAAATGTTGGCAAAGAAGGCTCACTGTACTCTTGTGCTCATGATTTAACTACAAATACTTTCATAAAGGAACAAAAAGCTGCTTCATATAACCAATAGGTCAATGACAAGAACACTCACCTGGAAAGCGAAGGACATAGTCACAAATCTCTGTTGCTCCTGATTTAGAGCAAGGATCTGCAGCTGGGTTTTTGTAGCCCAACCAGCTGTCCTAGCCTGTAAGTTTTAAAGGCAGATTCACCCTTTTCTGCTCCTCTCTCAGGCCAAAACTGTATTTAACTATTTCATGCAACTGTAATAGTGTCATCCAAGAAAATTGCAAAAGAGATCTTGCCCTTGGAAGTGAGAGATTTGGTCTCAGCTTTCAAACAATCTCCTGCTGCTCACCTGAATATTCCAGCTATGGGCTTAAACAGGCTGCTAATCGCAGGGTCCCATCTCTATTGCTTATGCAAGGTCTGATCCAGCTCTGAAGATGCCTACCAAATAAGGCCTTGCAGATAGTGACACAAGGATTGTCCAATTTCATGATCTTACCAGGAATTGCAGATGTGAGTTTGACTGCGTGACTATGTGCAAACCACTGTCAGAGGTGACACTTCACATTCCAGGTTAACTGACAGCAAGACAACCATTTTCAGCAACACATTGGTGCCTAAATCTCATACATGGGCGAAGAAGCCTATAAAGGCTGTCAAAGTTATGAATCATGTGGCTTCTCCTCACTTTACACATCCTGAGTCATTCTCTAGTTTTACACTGCATCACCTGAAATTTTGTGTCAAATCAGATCTCCCCTGGAGTGCCTCCATGGTTTCTGAGACACGGCTTTCCAAGAGGCAGTCTCCTGATCTGTACAGATGCTCTGCATTCACAGTTCTGAGATTTTTGGCTCAGTATTCAGCTATACTGAAATACATCCCACATGAATAAGCCAAATTTACTAGGTAATCCAAATTGCCCTGGGGAGACATTTAATTCTCATCATTATCTGTCTATAAAGTGTCTCATCCATGCATTGTACCAACTCTGTTCATAAATATATTTTAAGATCATTGAAGATAATACTGAACAGCATCCAGCCTCATCTGAATACCATCACTACCCCTTGAAAACCCTTTGATCCATGATTCCCTTTGACAGTTGCTTTTTGGGATTTGCTAGTTAGTGAATTCTTAATCTATTTAATATATGAGTGACAATATAAAGTGTCCATTTTTAATCAGAATATTGTGCAGTGCTAAGTTAAAGGCCTTATAATTCTATTAGAATTGAGCAATTACTTACCTCTATCAACCAAGCTTACTATTTTCTCAGAGTGAGCTCAGCATTGTCATATTTGTAGACTTTATAGAGGTCCCTTACCCACTGTTATTAGGATGAACTGTAAAAAACCTATTTCTTGGCTAAGGTGAACTGATCCAAAATGTCTTGTGGCCAATAGTCTTTCTTTCAAACACTCACTTACAGCAACAGAAAAGAGGTTTCGTACCTGCTAACCTGCAACCCCAATGCTTTCTTTACACCCCCCTTTGTTTTTCTTTCAACATGATTCACCTACAGTTTCACAGGTCACTCCTTGACTAATACCTAGGGAACATTCCTATTGCAAACTGCACAATACTGGAGTAAAAAAAAAGCTGCGTTTCTATGAAAAGATGGATATTTAAATACCTAAAGTGTTTTCTGGTTTGAAGTAGAGACTACTTAACATTAATGGCTGGTTTTGTTCCTTTGCCAACATTTTACTTTAACAAGCTTCTCTTACAAACCAGTAGGCTACCAAACACTAGTTATAAGTTTTGCACCACCACAAAATGTATAGAGTGAAAAGAATGGAATATTCATTTGATGTATCAGGAGGGCTTGAAAGACAGCACAGCAGAAGAAGCGAAGAAGAAATAGGAAGGTTACAAATGTGAATTCTTGCATTTTGCTGGCCCAGGGCACTGGTAGTGCCCTCAAGCAAGAGTTGCAAAAGTGATTCCATCCAATGGGATAGTTGAACACATGATAGATGGTGTACAGTTAGCCAGTTAGGCTCTAAAGGGCATTATTTTAACAAAACATTAAAATCGAAAAATAACTACACAAAGAAGAAAACACATGAAAATGAAAAGTCCTAGTTAGCAGCTGCTTACCCCACCCCACCCCCAGCCCAGAGTGTTGGTTTTTTCCAGATGTTTGCCCAAATTAACCCTCTTGGTTCACCACAGTGAATTTTTCAAAAGTATCAGGTAGTATTAAAATGTCAGTGCTTTCTCTTCTCTATTCCTAAAGACGTCCAGCAAAAACTTCTGCTGGTATTTCCACAATCACTAACAAAAGCCAGAAGTTTCTTGGTGAAGCTTTAAATTATTGACTGAAAAGAGATCAGAAACTTGCACTGCACTCAGCAGAAGCTGATTGGAAAGATCTGATGACCATTAGTAAGGGTTAGATCTGGTCCAACTTGCCCTTATAGTGTGATCAAAGTCTTATCTCCAAGGTTTTTTACAGCTCTTATATGAATGACAGCAACAATCTATTTCCAGCCAGATTTCCAGAAAGACTGCAGCCAAAAGGCCAGAGCACTGGGGGCTTTCTTCCTCCTCTGATTGGGAGGCAGCAGTTTGCTTCACAGACTACCGATTTCCCTGCAATAGTAGTTTCATTAATATCTGTCGCTTGTTAAAAGGTTGCACCCACCCCAGCCGAGAACAAAATCAAACACAAAAGGAAATAACACTGAGGATCCATCTATGTGAATATTCCTCTTATTTACTTTTTTTTTTTACAATAACAATGAAGGTGAGCAGCAGAAGCAATTGTTTCTTGCTATCTGTTTGACATAATACAAAGCAAGTAGTTATGGAAGAAATACAGTATTAGCTACCCAAGCATGCATTCAGCCTAGCATGTGCACTCATGTGCACTGGAAAAACACAGTACACAAATGCAGACACAACTGTTAGAGAACTGGGACATGGATGGGCAGTAACATGGAGAAATGTATGTTCAAAAATCCATTCAACATTGTTCTTTTCACCTGTCTCTTGAATACTGGGTTCACAGATGTTTATGACCTCCCCAAAGCAATGCATGCAAATATTCATAGAAGCAGCTTTAGTTATAGAAGTGGAGGGTCCTAGTACACGGCAACGTGCAGCTGACCTTCCAGCTTTCCGAGGCATAAATGTAGGGCACAATTACAGAAAACGGAAAAGACAAAAAAAAATACTCAGGGAAATTAAGATGCTGTGAGTTTTCTGAATATAAATCAATTTCCCAATATTATTTTCATATTTTTATTGTCCATGTAGATTATGTCCAGTGACATAAAGGAAGTAACACTAAAATTATGCCAGAAGGGAGGTAACTTTGGCATTGAAATGGAAGCCAATGGAGAATTTCTTTTTACATGTTTTCATGGGAGCATTTTCTCAGGAGACATTAATGAATTTATATGGAAAGCTGTCTGTTGATTTGGGAATCACTCAGTGAGGAAACAGAAACAGATCACTGCTATTTCCTGTACTTCAAGTATGATAGTACTGTAAAACCATTATTGACAAAAGGTGCTAAATGTCAGTATTCCCATGAATACCTCCTTCCCTCTTTCACACAGGAATTGTCAGCTATGTCTGTGGCTGCTCCTGTCTCCAAGGTTCCTCCAAAGGCAGGGCCAAGGTAGTAGGGAAAGGACAGGCCTGGAATCACACAAAGCTGGTCCCACGTGGTTCCCATGGAATTTTTCCCGTGATGCAACTTGTTGTACTGTCCATTCCAGATACAACCAAAAGCAAAAACCCTGGATACTTTGATCCTGCAAGTAGCCTGAAGGTTGTTGGAGACTAGACTGGTCTCAAGGAACTATCCAAGGAAGATTCCCACTTCTTGTGGGATGGACGATATGAACAGTAATAAAGAATACTTGGCACAGACTCTGTGAAAATGCCATAAACTACCAATAGAATTTTACACTGTTTTCATAGGCAGTAGCAAAAAGTCTAAGACAATTTGGAATCAGAGCTATTATATCTGGTATTGTCTATTTAGGCAAGACTTCTGCCCATGTGGTTCTCACTATGGGGATGGATTTATAACAGATTTCTTATTTCTTTTTCAGTCTGATGATGTTCATGATCACCACTGACAGAAAATGTTGATAGAGTTTTCTAAACTTTTCAAAATAACATTTTTGTCAGTACTTGTTATTTTAAAATTTTTCACAGAAAGAGATGAGATTTTGCAAAACTTACTATTTTTCCCTTTCCTTTTATCTCTATATGTGAAAGCATTCTCAGATGTTTTCCTTTTAGTAAATTTTCTATTAACCTATAAAGTCACATTAGAATGCTTTATAGACAAGTCTTGCTTGGTTAGTTATATTGCAGCAAACTTCTTTCCTATGTGATTAAAAAAGAAATATTAAGCCATCTTAGTCCCAAGATATGTAACTGATTATTAATGGCTCTTGTTTGGAACCTGACCTTATAAAAAGATAGTTGATTTTGTTTTTCCAAATAAGTATAAATAATTCAAGGAGGTGGTTTTATAAGCTGGTTATTACCTATAAAGATGTAGCTTTTAAGACAGCCTTTAGTATAAAATATGTATAATGATCACATATATTATTAACAGGTACCCAAAATTGTTAGCACGGTACCTTATTACCAGAAAAACAAATGTGATATGGAATTCTGTGTCAGAAGAGTTGTGTGAAAGTAGACTGTTCTTAAATGTATCTGCTTTACCTTCACGGGAATTTAAACAATCAGTGTAAGGGCTTCATGTTTTGTCTCATTATAAATTTAGAGATAGAAGAGAAAATAAGAACTTCTATCACAGCACGGAGGGCAGAAAAAGCATGTTTCACTGGAAGGGAAAATAAGCATATTTGCCATTGAGAGGACAATCTGCTATTTCATTCCTTTGATGCAGTTCATATTATGATGGTCACAATGTCAGGATTAATTAGACTAGAGGGTGGTGTAAATGCCAAAAGAAAAAGTTGCTGTACATCTGTTCTAATTTATCTCATGGATGTTCCTTCAGTGAGTAAGTGAAGAATGTGGCTTGGGCCATCTGTGACCCAGTTAGAGAGAGCAGGATGGCTTGTTGCCTTGCGGGTGCCGGGACAGGAGTTGTGATAAGGTCAAAGGATGGTTTGGAGAGTGCTGGGGAATTTCCACTCATTGTATGTAAATCTCTGACTGGAGAGAGGTAGGAGAGACTCTCAGGTGATCCAACTGACCTTGAAAGGGAAACTAAAACCTGGATCTTCTCAGGATAATCTTCAGCCTGTAAGCAAAGGAATAGACATATTGATAAGTGTTCATTTATTGATGAAGAAATAGTGCCAGGAAGAAAGCCAGTTACAGTCCCTATGGAAGGAGGAAAAGCATCCTCTTACATTAGCTTTTACATCATACAAAAGAAAGTATCCTCTTACGTCAACAGGACTTAAGACACCCAAGGGGAAAGAGGGAAAGAGGGCAGATGACGCTTTTTAAAGATTCAATAAAAGTTTCATATTGACCTGTACTTTCAATATAAATTTTAGGAAAATTACATTGAGGTACTTTACAACGTAATATAATGCACAATGAGCAAAAGCTGTGTGCATTTGATCAGCTATCTATGAAGCCAGAAGAACAGAGCAGACAAGATGAGCTAGCAGAAATTCCACATGTGGTTCTCAAATGCTGGGTCATACAGAACGGGGGGAATGACAGTTAGAAACAGTAAAATCATAGTCAACCTAAATATACGTCTCACACACAGCCACCTTACAGGTGCCAAAATTCAGTTAAATTGGGCCAGCCAGAATCTGTGTTTTTCTCTGGTAATGATCAATAAAAATACTGACATTTAATACAAAAGAGGATTGGAAAGCAATGTGTTAAAAAAACCCAAAACAAAACAATAAACTATCTGACAGCTGAGAAAAAGCTATGTAAACAGTCAACTGGAGATGAGTTTGTAATAAGTAATAATGGCCATCAGAAAGTCAGTGCAATTTTCTGTTGAATAAGCTAAGGGATCACATCCTGGAGTTTTAGCTTTCCTCCACATGCTAGGGAAGAATTTTGAGAGATATAATTAACAATCATGATTCTACAGGGATTAGCTGAAGAGAAAAAATGGTACAGGGATGGAAAGGAATTTGCTAACAGTGCTGTAATGCCAGTAGGAGAAAGCAAGGTACTCAGCTTTGTCAAAAAAAAAAAAAAAAAAACGGGAAGAGAGAGAGTTTTTAATAAGGTATCCACATGAATGGGCATAACTACAAAGGAACAAGATTCAAAAACCTGAAGGATATGAATAAGGATGGGGAAGAACAGAAATTATTTGAAGCAGCAGGAAATTTGAGTATCAGCATTGTGAGAAAGTGTCCTACAAGTGTGGCCTATGAAAGTGAAGAACAGCTTCTTCAGTAACTGCTGAAGCATATGTCTATAGAAAGCTCCAAAGAAAGCATTAAAAAGACAGACTGGTGGAACCAACAAGCTTCCACTACAGGTAGCTAAGCTAAATAATGCATACCTAGAGGTTATTTCCACCACTAATTTTCTATAGCACTTAACTTAATCGAATAATTGAAAAGCTGAAACTTTCATTCAACAGCACATTGAAACAGGTAGACTTAAAATTCCTCCAGGAAGGTTTTTCTTAACTATTAGTTTTGCTAGTACTACTGAGCAAAAGGATTACCAGAAGATCCCACTCAAAGAAAGAATTGGGAATAATGTCTTGGGTCTTTTCACAGGTTCAAAGGTACAAAATAATCCTGACTTTTTTACATGAAGGTCCCCAGATCGCTCAAACCTCAGCAGTTCTGAATTACCATGTTATTGTTTTCTTCCTAATGTCTGCTATGTATCAATAGTTATAATGGAGAGAGATTGATAGAAAGCTGAGATTTAGTAGCAACTCAGCAATTAAACTGCACAAATAGTCTTTCTTCTACTGTTCCCTGGTGGATACAATCCTGTTCATTAATCTGTATGTTGATTACAGCTCCTCCGTGATATTGATCTGTGTTTCACAGTCTTGTGATTGCAAGAACATGTAGTTGCCACGGGCAGCTACAGTACTGCATACACTTTGAATTAATGCTGAAATATTTAAAGCCAGAAAAAGAAAAAACCTACTGGTCCTTAAATTGATTTGAGTTTATGTACTTTTGCCATGGCGATATTTTATTTTTCCCTCCAGCTGCTCTTAATACAAAGATTAAATACAAGAATTAAACAAATGTAGACAAAAGAGGAAAGAAAAAAAGACAAACCCTTAGATGCTCTTTAACTCAGGAAATCTCACAAACGCTATTCTGTAACTGTTGAACCTATTTTAGGTCTTTACCACAACTTCTTCCCCTTGTTTAGATACATTTGTGTGGACAAGTACAAAGAAGTTTATTATTTGTCATTTATTCTCTAAGACACAGTGAATGTATTTCTCTTCCTCTTGCATCCCAGTTCCATGTTCTGAATCTTCTGTATTTTTCTTTGGATTCACTCTAAAGTAACAATTGTTTAGTTTATATTTTGTTCATTTAAAGAATGCACGCTCAGATGGAATAGTCCATCTGTGGATTCATCCATGCCTGAATTGGGCAATTATCCTGTCAGTTGTCTTCTCTGTGCATCCATACCACCAGATACAAGTCCAGAGGTGAAAGCTCCCAGCTGGAGGGGGCCCTCACATCGCACCTGGAAGAAAATCTAAAGGGTGGTGTAGGGGGACAATCTGAAGGAGAGGCATTTTGTATATGTCTGTACAAGGAGACAAAGCAGAGCTATAGAGGATATGCAGGAAAGGGAAAGATGAATCTTAACACCAGGGCTGCCTGGAAAAAGCATGTAACATGACAACAGCAAATAAAAGCAGAGCTGGTATAGTCAGTGTATGCCCCTCAGGAGCCCACCCTGTCCCTTTGAGAGATTGGCTGCGATGTCAGCAACTTTCCACTACTGAGGCAGAGAAAACACTCCTCAACGATTTTTCTTCCAGATTTCTCTTGTGATGAAAAGGGAGTCGCTGCAAAGAAGAAAGAAATGCTCCTGAAAAGAGAACAGAAAGAAGAAAAATGACTGGAAAGAAGAAAGGGACTGATGGCAAAAGAAAAAAAGAGAAGCTTAAAAAGAATATAAGAAGCAAAGCACAAAAAACAAAGGAGGGAAAGTAACATTAACCAGAAGATGTAAAGTTTTTCTGCAATATTCATTTTTAAGAATGAAGAGCAAAACAGATGCACTACAAAATCAGTTTGATTGTCAGTAGGATGGTTATTTATAATAAGATACCAGCCCAGTCCTGAAACATTCATGTGTTTACATGCTGGGGATCTTTCTATCATTTTAAACATTTTTTCATGCCCTGAATTATCAGGAAGAACCTGAGAATTTTATTTTTTTTTAATTGTTAATGATACTGATACAGCTGATAACCACTAAGTCACAATGCAGATGTGAAAAATGTGAGTTTGAGTTCTTGGTTATACTTGGTTTATGCAGAGATTTGTACAAGGCTGTCATATATTTATGGGAGTGCCCCATGAGTATAGTTTGCATACTATGAGATCCTTATGTGAGTCACTTTCAGGGTGACTATTTTCAAAGATTATTCAGTATCTTCTGTTGGTGCTATTCCATTTTATATAGATTTAAATTATTTATAATATGCACTGGGTCAAGAACTATGTGAAAGCTCTGCCTCACTTGCAATGAAGCTAATAGCTGAGGTGCTTTAAGACCATCTTAATCACTGCTTAACTTGACACTTCACCAGGGATTACAAATCAGACTTGATTAAAATGAACCCATACCTTGGCCACTGGAGTTTGTAGCTTGACATCTTAATACCAGCAACCTTTGGCAGAGAGACAGAGCAGACAACTGCGGGCAGCAGCTTCTTAAACTGCCAGAGCTGGATCCATCAGAAATTTTCTGCCCTGAGTGTGAATTCTCAACCCAGTGGTAAGGCTGCCCACCTAAGAAGGTACAATCCTAAGCCACATCACTTCCAGAGTTAAGCAGAACAGATATTTACCCCTTGCCTTGCTCAGAGAAGTGTCCTTTGTTTGATAGCATCCAGTTCTGGTTTTTCACCAACACTTCCTGTGGATCGTTGAAAATTTTCCAAAAAAAGCAGTTTGTTGAAACAGATTAAAACCCATGGTGTGTTTACACTTTAGTGAAGCAGTGTGGCTTGTGTTCTGCTTTCTGCCCAGGTCCCGAAGCATACAGACACCTTGAGCACAACAACAGACAGCTCTCAATGAGCTGGAGATTTTCTCTGACAATACTTTTGTTATCAAACGTCTGGCTGCACTTATTTTTCATTCACTGACTGCTTGATTCATTGCCAGCAGTTCTGTGCCAGTTGAAACATCCAACCCAGTGGATGGCTAACAGTGCTATCTATGGCTTTAAACTACAGCCAGATTTCACAGAGCTTAGCCAGCAGGAGCTGCCTGGAAAACACACAGGGTCGGTGCATCTCCTGGGTGCAGCAAGGGCCGTGGCTGGGAGCATCGCAGTGCCCGGACCCTGCAGAGGCTCCCTGGTACCAGGAACCACACCACTAGTGAGCTTCTTAAATATACACCCAGTTTTCGCTCTCTGGCACTAATTGCATTTTTTTCTATTTCTAGATATGGTCATTTCCATGTCTGAGTTTTCTGCTTCTCTTTTGCATTTGGTTTAGCCAGTTCTTCCCCTCTGTTAATTTTCCTCTGTTTTACATCTTCATGACATTTTCCTCAGAGGTCATTTCTTCGTGATATTTTGTAATCAGGTGTTCTCATTTGTTGGCCTAGTATTTGCTTTATGGCTCTCCACTTGTTTTTTGATTTTGTTGCTATTGCCTCCATTTTTTTACTGTTATTTCCATTTCCATCAGGCTGCCCTTATTCTTTGGACTACTGCTCTCAGCCTCTACAGCAACACTTCCTGCTGGCTTTGATCCTAAATTACCTTTTTTTCATATGAGGCTCCTTCAAATGACATTTGGAATTCAAATTTCCTGAGCTTGCTGTTGCAAGCCCCAGAGTAGTTCTGGAGAAAAGAATGGCCATCCGTACCTGATTAAAGCCAAAAGGTTTGGACAAGCACACTGCAAGTTGTCTGTTCCTGCATGGATCAGCGCTGCAGAGCTGTCCCTGCTCCCCCAGCTTGGCAGAAGCACCCTGCCATCTTACAGCTGCTGGCAAGCCTCTGACTCCTGCCTCCAGCAGCAACCTGCAGGGTAAGGCAATGTGCCGCGTCAGGACGATTGGCAGAGTCCGGCCCTCAGTATGCAAGAACGTGCTACGTTTTACCTTGCTCCTGACAGATGCAGCTTCCACTTCTCTACATTTAATCTTAGCCATGCTCTGTGCTTTGTATTTGCTCATACAGTCTCTCCATGATGATGCACTTTATCCATCCTTTTATTTATTATTTTAAATCCTTTTAAAAAAACCCAGCCAGCCTTATACCAGGAAGGTTGATTCACCGTCTGTTCAAAGTGGAAAACGTCAGGGTAAAATAAAATTTGAGTAAGGAGGCTACGAGTAAACAGGCCAAATCTTTCTAAAATGTTGGAGGTGACAACGCATCTTAATCATCCAGTTTTCTGTGTACTGAGTACAGCCGTTTGCTTTGAAAATTTTGTCAGCTCTTAATTTTGAACCCTTTCTTTCCTTTCAGCTTAGACTATACCAGAGGTGAGATAAGACTGAGAGACTTGAGGAGGGAGGAAGGAGAGTTAACAAGTTGAAGGTATAAGCTTTATATAAAAGCTAGTGTTAAATATTTTTCCACATCAAAGCACAAAGAATGGGCACTAAAATGACCTAAATATCTTTTTTACAAATAGGTGCCTTAGGGCTAGTGAATTTTAATCTCAGATGCATGCTGCACGTGGTTGTCTATCTCAGAAAATCTGATGCTCAGAAAATCTGATGCTTTTTATGCAATTAATGCTTGCACGTGTGAAGGGCTAATTTTTTATGCATTTTTCCGGGGTATAGAAATGCCTGGAGTTGTGAACCTGGCCCTTAATTTGCAGACTAAAGAAACCAAATCTTGGATTTACTTAGAATTGCCTTTCACATGTTTACAGTTTAAGGGGTGTTTCAGCCCCAGAATTTAGAGGATTAAGTTCATCCCTTAATTATTGCAAGTGACGAGGCATTTATCTTCTAGTCTCTAACATATTGAAAATTATGCAATTTACTTGAGAATTTTAAAAAAGAAATCAATATGTTCCTATGATAAACATACTCTCTATCCTTCCTCACACTAGGGAAGCCAGTCAGGGGTAGTTAATTGCCTAGACCAGGCAGTGCGGAGAACAGCATTAATAAATGGGGTGTACTGGCTTGTATAAAGGACAGATGTGAGTTTTCTGCTCCACTGTACGATGAATTAATTCTCTCTTTTTTCCGCTTTTTCTCAATTTATATATCACAGTGACCACTGAAGAGCTGTGTTTACAGTCACTTTGGCCAAGTGTTCCCAGAGCCAAATCCTGGCCATAACTTGCACTGTGTGGCCACATCCTTCTTCTTCAGTCCTCATCCCTGGGTCAGATCAGCCGGGAAAGATGCTCAAGTCTGAGATGTAAGTGGAATCTCATCCGAAGATGGGAATAGCTGAGCAGCAAGGACAGGAGAGGTTTGCAAACTGACTCATGACCCATCTTACCTGTTGTCATCTACAGACACTTCCTATCCCTCTCCTTCTCTCCCCCCCGTATTGCTGCTGGCCCCTGGGATCTACAGTTTCTGAAGTCTGTTGCAGCCCTCACCAAAAAAGCTTGCTGCAGATGAAAAGGTAGGATCCAGGAAACAGTCAAAATGGGATTTGGCAAGTCGGGTGGTGCTTCAGGCAAAAGCAACTTCTGGCAAAGAGGCTGCGTAACCATCAGCTGTGTGCTGTCAGACACAGCGTGGTTCAGGACTCCAGGCTTTCCGCTTGGCTAAGGAAGGGCACGGCAGCACTCGTGACTCTCTGGCTCCTTGGCTTCTGCCCACCGGAGCTTGTCCTGTCACTTATATGGTTGAAAGATTAGGGCAATAGAGCTAGCCCAGGGGGAAGCAGGGAGTTGGCATGCCTAACAGGAGTGCAGGGCTACCAGGACTGGAACACAGAGAGCTGGCAATGGAATGGGGAGAGACAGTCCCAGCTTCCTAAACCCTTTCAGATAGCTCTCATCCACGTATACACACTGCAGGCCAAGAAAGATGCATGTTGTCGTGGATAGGAAATGTGTTAACTCGCAAGGTACTGGTAACTCTGTGGAATTTCCTGCATGGATGCTGTTAACCAAAGCGGAACACATGGAAGAGGGCGAACATCATCATACTGATGGGGGGTGGGGGGTTGTGGGGGGTGGTGGTTTGTGAGCACCAACCCAAGGAGCTGCTGTGCAGTAGCTACGTAATGTGCAGTGCTTTTATGCCCAAAGCCAAAGTCATTATCAGTTCTGTTACCGTTTCAGGGTTCAAACAACTTCTTTTAGAATTTTTCTATACTTTTAAAAGACAAGACTATGAAATATCACCCTTTCCCTGATTGTGTAACTAATCTGTGCCTCCTGGCTTCCACAGGGGAGTAGTCAGACACTAGTTAGAAATATGTTGTTTCAGAAAAAGAATTTGTCTAAAATTATAGGGATGTCTCAGTCTAATGTGCAGAGGATTTGTGCAGACTTGAGAGTTACGTAAGCACAAATCACATACCATGAGAGTCACACATATATATATATATATATATATATACATACACACACGCTCCACAGTGTTTTTAATAAGTCACTTTTTTAAACATCTCCTTTTAAAGTTTCTACTCGCTGGGGACAAGGTGTACCATTCAACTGGTAATTTCACATTGATTTATTCATTTTACTGCTCCAATCTACTGTTCCTCAGACACTTGCCATGGTAAGTCTCTGTGATACTGCTGTATATCTGTAGGCTAGATAAGCCGTGTAGAATAGGGTTTGAGGCATTCACACTACAACACTCTTCCAAGACCATTCGGGATCTAATCTAAAGGCCAGCAAAATCAGTGGAACTCTTGACAATTTATTTAGTGGGGTCTGGATCAGGCAATTTGTACAAAGACTCTTTAAAAAACATATTCGCAAAGACATTGATGAAGAGATCCCTGAGACAGTTTCAACACTAGCCAGTGAAAATATGAAAAGATATGTTTGATCATACTTTTTCTTAAAAAAAAATATATATTTATAAAATAGCAAATGATAGCCCAGAAACTGTCTAAATTTCTTTTTTCTATATTTCTTTTAACATGATAATTTTTAATGAGAATTCTACCCTCCCTAAAGATATACTGAATCCATGCAATAGAAACTTGTAGCAAGCATAATATTTTCATTAAATGTTAAAGTCTGTGTCAAAAATGTATGGAAAGCTTTTAAAAATTGTATTGGACTTTACCACCAGGTCTATCTTGTCTAATGCAACATGTATCATTTCATTAAAATTAAACACATAGCCCTCCTCTCACTGCCTCATCTCTTCCCCTGCTGCTACCACCGTAGCACCACTCATGCTAAGATTTTCTGATGTAAGAGGGATTAAACTCACACCTCCTGAGGGTATCAGATTAAAGAGCTGCGGTCATAATTCCTCATTCTACAGGGAAAACATGACCATATCTCAAAGAGCATCCTTCTTATCCTCTCATTAACACATAAAGAACTATATGCTCACACTAATACAATTACAAACACTGGCTAATCTGTATTGCTTGCTTTCCCTTTCACATATCCTTTGGGAAAGATACTGTCTTGTTCTATATATTTTTATATCCAATATTTTTTTTTCCATTTACAATGAGATCGAGTTCATCTTTTGCACAAACATTTCATTTACAGTGTTTGCTCTCTTTGGAAATTATATTAATTTTTAACCCTATAGCTGATTATCCCTTATACACTCTAGAGTACTTGCTTGACATACACACATACACACTTATATACAAGGAGACTTTAGCTTTGCTGTATATTGGTAGAAAAAGAGTAAATAAATATTGACATTCTAGTAATTCCCAAAGCCTCCAGTGAGGACTGACAAGCTGTTGTGACTTGCACTGTACAGAAAAGAAAATTTAATTGCATCATACAGAAAAGAAACAATAGATTTATCTCCCATCCCTAGGCAATATGTGCACTGTAGCTGGGCAAATGCATCAGTGGGCTCTTTCATGTTCAGTGGTGCAATTACATCCCATATTCTCAGAATGCAAACAATTACAGTGCATAAAATCTACAGTATTGTATTTAAAAAAACAGCAACCCCCCCCCCCCCCAAAAAAAAAACAGACTAAAAAGAACCTCTTGCCAAAACCTGCATATAGGATATTGTCTGTAGTATGGCACTCTTTTCCAAAATAAGTGGATGGAGTCTTTATAAAATAATTTTGCATAATTTTAATGTTATGGAAAAGACATTATCTTCTTGCCGTGCTATCCTGCTTAAAAACAAAACAAAAGCTCATCCCATTTATCTTACTCTGATGATATCGTTTGTCATTACAGCTGTAACTTTCTGTTTTACTTCTGAACCATCCATTTCAATTGTTATCATAATTATCGGCTTTTTTGTGCATGTTTTTCCTTCAGAAAAATTACAGAGCTGTTTTAGGCAGCCTTTACTGTGGACGAGCCTTTGCTATCAGACAATTTAGCTCCTCAGCTCCTTCCCAGGCCCTGCTCTCCTGACCTTAGACAAACTGTATCCATGTGCCTTCAGTCACTCTTCAACTCTCTTTTGAGGTGAAGCGACTCAGGAACTGGACTCAGGCTGGGATACAGCCCACACTTCATAAACATGACCAGCCACCTTTGGCTACCTCAGCCCTCATAAACTATCCAAAAGGTTTTGCACCCCTCAAACTCCATCCTGCATCCCCCTGCCATGCCCTAGGGCAGGTAGTACATGACAGAAAAGAAAATGTGAGCTGTCTGGCAGGCTGTAACACAGCCCTCGCGTTATTCCAGACATTTTCTTTGAACTGAGGAAAATGCACAAAGCAAGCAAGCAATTATTTCCTGAGGCCATAAGCATGCTACCCAGAGCCCAAAGAAGATATGAACTTGGTCTACAGAACGATGTGAATGAATACAAAATATGTTATGATTTGGCCAGGGAGCTAGGCACCATTCCCCAGAGTAGATGCCTTTTAGCAGAGTGGATGTAGCCTAGAGGTGGAAGATGTCTGTACTGCATCATACAGGACGTGAAGGTTTCTTGGAAACCAGGCTGAACTGTCAACTGAGTTATCTCCTGCACAGGCATCTTAAAACAACCGCAGAGGCTGTCTGTTCTGAAGAAGGATGGGGATTTTCTGCAAGGCCCCCAGGTACCAGCAGCTTCAGACAATGAGTCATCATCCTCAGAGGTAATATCTGTACAAAAAAGAAAAATTGGCAGTCATGGAAATGTCACGTTGGACCCTGACATCACTTATTTCCTCCTGAATCCTTTCCTGAGAAAGCTCCGGAGGGGCTTGGGACCTTGTCTCGTCTATGCCCTCATCCCGGGAAGTATCAGTCATGGAGATTGCTCCTGGTGGTAAGAAGGACCACCTTTTGACCCAGAGAGAGTGAAGGAGGAAATCCAGACTGAACTCTGGAGGGACATCTGTAACAGCTGCCACAGCTCAGGAAAGGACACCACTGAGATCTGGAGTCACAGGCCAGGTCACACCAGGGGAGGAAGAACTGGGATGTTGGCTTGGGGTCTGTGTGCTCCTCTGCCAGCAGCATGGGATTCTGCTGACTCCTAACCATGGGACACGTGTTAGGAGATATAATAGCACCGGTAAATAAACACATAAATACGTAAACATGTGCAGAGCATTACACAGTTCTTCACATGGCTGGCATCTCATATCCATCACATGATCAGGACTGATTTTTCACTGCTATAAAGACTAGAAAGAGATAACTTTAGACAAGATGGTCATCAATAAATTCAGACAGCAATTTCTTGGCTTGCCTCTACTGCTGTGTAGAGGCTGTGCATGGTACGAGGTCAGCAGCAAGCCACTCACAGGAGTTGGCTCCCACCCTGGTAGGAGCTGCATGAGCTTCAGCAGGAGCTGAAGTCCCTAACAACAGCAAAGCAGACATCTGACAAGGGAAGACTGGGAAATGACAGAGGCTCAGAGACATTAATTTGTTTGAAAGAAACAGCCAGGCTATTAGTAGGGAAAAAAAGGACAGAGAAGCTGAGTGTCTCACCTTGATGCAGAGTCCTGTCCTACGTTTGATGTAATTTCCAGTGCATTCATAGCTTAAATGAGTAAATATATTCCATTAAGATCAGTACCTCATGTATGTGCCAAGTGTTATTGAAGAAAGTAAGGCTGCCATGGGAAGTGCACACACTTTTTCTGTGCAGTAAACAAATAAAATCCAGGTAAATTTTTTTGTGTGTATATTACTGATTCTTGAAGATTCAGGAACAGAGACAATCTTATTCCTAACTATACAAAAATAAAGATGAACGCTACTTATGTTATTGCTTGAAATGACCAGCAGTTAAAATAAAAAATCATTGACATTTTGTAAGTCTCATTTCAAGTGCTTAACCGAAGGAAAATGGGAAAATGGGCATTAAGGTTTAATTTGTAAACTGTGAATAATTAAAAGTTTTTAGCAATTAAATTATTGCCAGTTAGGTAAATCAACACTATTGCAGTAGTTTGAACATAAACGCGATTTTTCTGCCCTCCATAATGTTCTCATACTGGTTTAATACCACCCAATTTCAAAAGAGTTTTTATATACAAGCTGTGGCACAGACATAAAAAGCATGAAGTCCATTATCCTTGCATGAAGTAATGACTATATAAAATCTATTTATGCTGCATCAAGGTAAGATTCAATAATATCCTGTACACTTGAGATATTATGATTGATATTCATCACCCTTCACCTACCTATATGCATTTGCCTGCACCCTTTGATTATTTAGGGTTGCATGGGCAACGTAGGTAATATATGACCACCTGACATAATTTGGATATCCACATTACAATGGGATGAACAGCACCATGCTTCTCCCCATTAACTATGAAAAGACCAGATGACTAATTTAAATATACTTTTCTTATTGTCTGTTTGCATAGTGCTAAACTCTAAGTGCCCTAAGCAACTTCATAATGCAGTGTCCTAACAAAAAATCAAATTTAAGACATCAAAGTTTGATATTGAAGTTCCTCTTTAGATAACATTACAATCAGTTTTAAGGTTTTTATGTCATTAGCATATTTAGGGGTTTTTATGTGATTACTTACCATGTATACGTTTAGGTCCTCAAATGTAAAAAGAACTTTATATTACCCTTTATTTTAAGTATGAATAAGATCAGTGAAAGAATGGTTTTGTACTCTATTATAGTAGCTAATAATATTACACCTTTAGGGCTTTACTTTTTCGAAGTATTTGAACAAACAGCCTATAAATAATACTTGAAATAATACTTGTGCATCTTAACACAAAGTTCATGAGCATACCTTCCAAGAGAATTCTCCGTTGTTCCCCCAGACCTTATTGCACTTTGATTCACATTAGGGATCCATACTGGAAAGGTTGCACTGGATTCCTTCCAGAGGAAACTGAGCCAGGAGATGGACTCCAGCAGCTAACAGGCATTTAGTCCATGGGAGCACTCCTGAGCTACTCTGAAATAAAACTCCTGGTGTTATATCCAGTTTCTCTGTATAGAACTGCTGTTCCTAACACACACACACAGAGCTGGCTAATGCAGTCTTAGCCAATGACTCACTATGCCACATTTTAACACTATACACTTCATGTGATGTAATTTTGAATCATTTTTTTCTTCTCATTTGTATATGTGCATGCATTGAACAACTCTGGCAATTTCTGAAGAGATGGTACTGCAGTTTTCCTTAACCACGGATAGTTTTCTGCAAAGTAGAAGGGACAAAAGATGTGGACAACCACCCTTCTGGGAGCCAAGATGCCAGAATTCAACCTTCACTTTTCTTTTGTTCAAGTGCTTTTTACCCTTGTATGCCAAGGTAACTAATTTCATTAGGAAAATGGGTTGATAAATAATTGCAATGCATTCACACTCCTATCTGAACTTCTGGAACACTGCATCCTCCCCCTCTATTATCCTATCAATAGAGGGATATATTGCCACTGCTGTTACCTGCGCTTGTGCTTTCTCCATTAGGACTCAGATCACTCAAAACATAGCACACTGCAGCACAAATTCTGTCACTCCTTAAAGTATTTGAACACTAAAATCTAATTCTGCCAGCTTACACCCTTCTCTGTTCCCATGGTACATATTGTTGATGCAGATGAAAAAAATGTGTAGTGCTGTATTTTGTCAATATGTAGGTATATTTATCCTGCAAGTGCCTTCCTTTGGCACTTCAGGCTGTAATTTATCTCATTTGCTTTCTTCTGCACCATGTGATGGGGAATGTGAAATTTGATTCTGGAGTTTCAGCACAGTAGCATTTTGTTGCAGACAAGCTTGACAAAGGCTGTGTTATTACTTTTAGCCTAATTAGGCTATTAAAATGATTCATGTGCGGTATTTCAATCACTCATTATTTTGCCTCACTGTTTTCTTCAATTGATTAAATCTCTAGTAATCAAAAATGTTGCGGTTTAGGCCTACCACTTACTTTGACTACACTTCATTGTTAGGACTGATCATTTAATAAATATCGATTGAGCAAGCTGCTCAAAATTCACCAAGTTTAATGCATAAAAATGTACTTAGATGGTATAGCTTTGTATAACTCTGCTCCCAGAGAATAAACAGAAATTTACAATTAACCTCATGGGAAAAGAAATAGGACAATGCCTATAGAGCTCTTTTGAAAATATGCTTGTTTTGCCCAATAAAATGCAAGCAGAGAACAATCCCTTTAAAAACTGTTCTCTTAGAGTCCCAGAGTTATATGGTCAAAGAAAGAAGAAAGAATACAGGATCCTGTGGAAATAACTCTGCAGGATGTACTATTGGAGAGCCTGCAATGTATAATAAAAATGTGTCCATAGGCTTTGTGAAATTGACTTGTTTAATTATACTAATAATAGGAAGTAAGAGTATAAAGCTGAAGTGCTGCAAGGCTCAAGATTTGTTTTCGTAAAGTCCTTCTCTAGGGAAGAATATAATTATAAGCTTGGTTTTTACAGGAAGTATGGAGATCTGAAGAAAAACAGGAGTTTGAAGGAAAGTAATTAGTCTTGATCAAAGTTACTTGATAGAAAATGACAATCTTCCTTTGCTAAATGTGCCTGCTTACAATGTAAGAAAACTGACTATATAAACTTCTATTTTGCCGTCTTTCCTTAAAAGACAATAGTGTGTGCTGCTCATGACTGAATATTCTAATATTACTCTTGCAAAAAGATAACATTCTTTTGGTGAATTGTCTGGTAATGCCAATTAATTACCACAGTCACAGTATCACCATTATTTGAAGAGGCAGTAAGTCATCAGCCAAGATGGCATCCACTGTCCTTTCCAAAGTCTGGACTTGATCCCATGGCCTTCATCAGGTGTTAGCTGGCTCAGGCTATAAATATCCAATGCTTTCAGTTCACCTTCCAAAAGGAAAATTTGGACCAGTGCTTTACTGCGTTTCACAAAAGGTGGGTGAATGTCATTGTTAGCCCCAGAAGAACATAGTTTTGACTGTGTCCTGCAGAAGAAGCAGCCTTCACTCAAATGATGCCATTTGCATGTGAGGCCTCAAGGAGAGTAATTTCTAGCCATGCATCTTCCCTGGAGGCTCTGGAAAAAGAAAGATTCAATTAAGAACTTGAAAATGACCATAGTATGAAGTTAGACCAGAGATATGAGCTAAAGATTGTAAACATCACGAGAACTGCCTGTAAGCAGCGTCTAAAGTTTCTCGGTTCAGAGGCAGCATACAGAAAAGTATCAGCTTACTTGTCCTATTATGAAAGCTACATATGAGCTTAAAGCTATCTATAATAACACTTGTGTGGCTACAGTGTAGGCATACACTTTGATAGGAAGCCAGAAAGAGTTCTTAAATGAAGGAATTATCATAATTTTGATAGTGCTTTGAAGTGTTTCTCTGATCAGGCAGTGCTGTTCTTCTCATGAGATCACTAACCGCTGAAATTATTGCTGCTTTGCCAAGACACTGACTTGAAGCAGAGCACCAGAAGTCTTTGGAAGAGGTGCTCTGCCATTGGATTTCTTTGTCTCCATCTTTCTCAAAGGAAAACATGCGAAGATTTCGTAGGGATCTCCCCAGATGACAGTGATGTATCTCTCAGGTTGCTGTAGGGACCAAATAACTCCTGGGAATCAGCAATGTCAAAAACTGTAACAGACGGAAGCATCAAAAAAAAAACAAAACCCAAACCCCCCAAAAACCCCCTACTGTTAGCTAACCTGGACCAGAAGAAAAAGTTACCTGCTATTTCCACAGCAGAAATAGACCTCGGCCATCTTTTTACTGAGATATTTGGCAAACTCTGGGTGTGTCCAGCCCCGAGGCTGGGAAGCCAGGGAACAAACAGAGCCAGCAGCCAGCCCACCTCAACACAGAGCCCTGTGTCAAGGCAAGACATTGGCTTGGCTGTCTGCACACCCAGCCAAGGGCTCACCAGCCACCAGCACAGCCCAGTGGCAGGAGCTGCTGGGAGAAGAGAGGGAGCAGAGGACTCAGGGATGGCAGTCCTAAAGCAGCCGTTTCTTGATTTCATCTGCGGTCACAGCCTGGTAGTTGTGCTGTGCCTCTCTTGAGGATGCTGGGCATTGAGCTCTTCCCTAATACAGCCCACTTGTGAGCTGAAACCTCCTTTTCCAGCCCTCTGCCAGCAGATGTGAACTGCAGTGGCAGTGCTTTTGCCCTTCCTTGACCCCTTTGACTCTTCCAGAGACATTTCTCAGCGTCCTCTCCATCTTCTTTGTAAAGTATGACGAAAATCCCTCACATTAGAAGGCATCCAGGAAGGTCGGCTATCTGAGTTAATTAAACAGGGCTGCCATCAGCACAGCCACACATAGATCTTGTATGTTCCTTTTTTGCTAGAATTACATTCTCCAAGGCCAGTGCCTCTGCCAGTGATCAAGCATCTGAATTCATTTCATTTTCTCTAGTGATTTCTATTGCCCATTTTCAGAAAATATATTACTCTCAGTTCAATCTCTGGTTAGAGTGTTATAGATCACAGCTCTTTAACAACAATATTTTGGAACATTGATGCTAAATACTGAATTATTATAAAAATAATGATGGAGAATGTAATTACAAACACACTCAGGATGTTGTTGAATACACTCAACACATACCTGTCAGCCCCAAATCCATCAACTATAAGAAATCTCCATGGTAGCAGCTATTCATCTATCCATCAATTTTCACATTTTCTTTTAGCTTTCAAGTTGGAAACAGCAGTATTAGCATCAACTGATAAAGACATCATGACGGTGATGGATGGAGTTCCAGAAACATATGCTGGGGATATGACTGATTTCAGAGATTTACATAAATTAAGTGAAGAGGTTGTATTCAGTCTGGTGGAGCCAGTGTCTTGATCTCCCTCACCAAAGGAATCTCACTAAGCTATGCAGTCATTTATCAGATGATATGGTAATTAAAGTAGTGTCAGCAAGGCATCTTGGCAGTCTCCACTGAATATACTGTTTGTAAATTTTTGCAGAGGTACAGTTATTGTTCCAGTATGGTCCACATGAAGGCTGTACAAAGCCGGTAGGCAGAAATACATCTTTTATTGAACCTACTGATAGATTTGGAGGAAATCTAAGATTTCAGGCACATGAGCCCTTCTTTAGCTTTGAAACAGAACAACCTACAGACGAGTTCAGATTGCCACTTTAACTGTGTTAACTGGTAAGTCTGGGACAAGAGAACATTTTGTACCTGAGGAAGAAAAAGGAGTACCAGCAAGCAGCCACCTTTGAACAGTGCAGCCCTTAAGCTGACAAGCTGATTACAGAAGGGAGGTAGAAAGGCCACTGTTCCAGGTCAGGCTGTGAGCTGTGCTGGGGGGGATCTCTGCAGACATGCCTTGAAAGTCTGGGGATCTCATTAAATGCTCTGAAGGCAAGATGCATCTTTGTGGAATCGGAAGTGTTCTTTTTGCGCAACACTTTGCATGGACATAAAGTGGTTGGGAAGGTGTTAACCTTGTGTTCCAGGGTCAATATTAGTGATAACAACTGCATCAGTGACAGCCTTGCCAACACACAAGGAAACCTGCTGGCAGATATGAGCAGGAAACAAGTGCCAAGAATGGCAAGTCATCATCTTCCTGCCCATTATAGCATGTAAAAGCAAGACAACTTTGTATTCGCAAAACAACTATTACCAAAGGCTCGCTGAACTTTTTCCCACCTCTCAATACTCAGAGCTCCCAATATCCCTCGGGGGGAGTGTTATTATGCAAAAGCTAAATGACTTGCATTCTGCTAAGGATAAATGATTTGCCTAAAGACACAGAGCAAATCAGTCGCTTTGATTTATAGCTCTGATCTAGCCTGACTGCAAGGGAAGACTCTTTCGGATTCGCATGGAGCCCCACTGAAGTCTCCAGCCCCCACTAGAGAAAGAGCCAGTGCAGGCTCAGAATCCAACAGTTTGAGTCTCAGTACTCAATCTAGGAGAAGGCAGGCACCCCTCTTCTTGCCCAAGGTACTATTTGCTGAGTAATGCCTGCAATGTCTTTGCATTATGTGTTTGACAGAAGAAAAAAAAAGAAGAATATAACAAGAATACTATAATGTAATAATGTATGTTTATATGCATTGCCACTCTTCTTAAAATTGTGTTTGAGCAATCTAGCTCTAATATTTCTTGTTTCTATAGAACTCTTTGCTAGCTAATTTTGTAAGTGTGTCTGATCGGGCTCATTTAATTCATCATTTTTGTTTGACTCATTAATCTCTGCCTCTCCTTTGAAAGATAATCTGCATTTAATGGCTATGTTATGTAATATGCAGCAAGCCAGGAATATCTTGCACACTTTCAGAGGGCAATATTGTAATGTGTCGCTAGATTTATCTATGCATCAAAATCTCATTTTTAAGATGCCCAAAGAGCTTTCAATTACCAATGGGGTGAGTTTCTGAGCACTGCTATAATTTGTTTCTGGGAGAGTCTGAGGATTAGAAATTAGAGTCATGTAAGAGTTTTGCAAGGTATAGTCGCAATCACACAAAAAAGCTACAGATGGAATAAATTAAAATTAAATTATACGCTTTGTATTTTCTTATCAATAATTACTCACCCCAAAGCCATCCCTTCAGACCATCACTATGCTAAGATTGGTCATGAGCTGATTTCCAGACCCTGGCAGGGGTACAGTAAGCCGAAACCCTTCTGTTCCATGTGCTTCTTGCAGCTCCCAGTAAGGACAGCAAGGTCTTTGCAACTCTGTTATTGGCAGGTAGCTGCAATCGATTTCCAGTAGCATACGTCAATCTACACATCGTTTAGCTAGTGAGGGAAGGTGTTCTTAAGATATTATCTTCTAAAGATACAAACTGATAGCAGCTGGAAAATTTTAAAGATGCAGTCAGGGCAGTAAATCTGGCCTGCTGATGATTTCGATTCAGTCTTTGTAATGTTTTACAGAGTGGAGAGTCAATGGAAACACTGAGAGGGTACTTGCAGTCTGCTCACCTGGGTCTGGCGTTCCTGTAATTAACTTCATCCCATTACTCTTAATGGAGGATTCACACTGTTCATTCTAGGAAATTTGAGATAGCTAAACTATGGCACCTCTTCTATTCCTATTGCCTCTGAAGGCACATATTACCACAACTGATGTAAGGATCCAAATGCTAAGCACATAAATGATCCAAAAAATTCAAGATGGCATTGCAAATACTCTTATAGGTATTAGGACTTCTCTTGTCTTCAGATATAATCACAGAAACATCCTGTCCTTTACTGTGTTTAGGTTACTCATAGACTGCCACTGGTCTTTCATTTAAGATTTTCTTAATTATCTTATACCTATCCAATGTGCATATAAACACACAGACAGTTTTTATTTTCATAATCTCTTTGTCAAGGACTTCATTTTATTAACAAATTGAGGTAACACAGGCTGGGGGCTGACCTGCTGGGAGGCAGCTCTGCGGAGAAGGCCCTGGGAGCCCTGGTGGACAGCAAGCCGCCCACGAGCCAGCAGTGTGCCCGTGTGGCCACGAAGGCCAGCGGGATCCTGGGGGGCATTAGGGGGAGCGTGGCCGGCAGGTGGAGGGAGGTGATCCTGCCCCTCTGCTCTGCCCTGGTGAGGCCATGTCTGGAGTGCTGGGTCCAGTTCAAGAGAGACAGGGAACTACTGCAGAGGGTCCAGTGGAGGCTGCAAAGATGATGGGGGGGCTGGAACATCTCCCTGATGAGGAAAGGCTGAGAGAGCTGGGGCTGTTTAGCCTGGAGAAGAGAATACTGAGAGGGGATCTTATCAATGTATGCAAATATCTTAAGGGCAACTGTCAAGAGGACGGGGCCAGGGTCTTTTCAGTGGTGCCCAGCGACAGAACAAGGAGCAAGGCACAAACTGCAACACAGAAAGTTCCAACTGAATATGAGGAAAAACTTCTTTAATTTGTGGGTGACGGAGCACTGGAACAGGCTGCTGAGAGAGGCTGTGGAGTCTCCTTCTCTGGAGACATTGAAAACCTGCCTGGACATGATCCTGTGCAACGTGCTGTAGGTGAACCTGCTTTAGCAGGGGGTTGGACTAGATGATCTCCAGACGTCCCTTCCAACCCTGACCATCCTGTGATTCTGTAAGTGAATTTGAGTAAATATACTACCTTACCTATATCTAATTAGAGCAATCAAATACTACCTCCCTAAACCCTGTTTTGTTTCTCATCTTGAATTCTTTCCCATTTCCTAAATTCTTTCTGAGAATGAAAAACCATATCCAATTGCAGTCAAACAAAAATTGGTAGACAAAGATTATAACTCCTTTCTAGGTGACATTATTCATTACAGTGTGATCCCGTAATGGTACTAGCTCATTTTGCTACTGTAACTGATTGCAAAATGTACTTGCTTTGCTCCGCTAAATCCTTTAGACTATTTTCCACTGGTATTATTGAATTTTCCCCATTTTACTGAGTAACTGAGTTTGTGAATTATTTTTCCCAGGAGAATTAGCGTGCGTTTAGAAGTTAATCTTATTTCCTGCCCATTATTCAATTCTTTAGGTAGGGTCTTGTAAATTTTCCCTGTCCTTACCATTGTTAACAAGTCCCTCACACTGTAAATTTCATTAAGAGGCTGATTTTTCCTTCTTTTCTGAGCAATCATTAACAATTAAAACTTGAGCAAACCCAGGTATCCACTAGATATCTCACGCAAATCTTACAAAGGGCCACTTCTTCGTATCTTTTGTTAACAGTTCTTCAGATAACTTCAGTCCCTGTGAACATGTTTATTCCCTGGGCAATCTGAATTAATTTTGAAAGCTTCTGTCAAATGCTTTATTAAAATACAAATAAGTGATAGCTACTACTCTGAATTATCCCAATAATTTTGCAATTCTATCAGAAAAGCAATAATCAAGTTTGTCTTGCAAGATCTGTACTTGGTAAGTTCACACTATATAATGCTGTTGCTTTCATTATCCTCCAGAAGTCCAGAAATGCCTCTTTCCCCCAACACTTCTTCTTTAGCAACCTGATGATCAAAGTTAGACTTATTAAAGGGTAATACTCTGGCTGCCTAAGTCAAATCATTGTGTGTTGCCACCTCCAATTTTCTGAAGACCAGCAGTAGGTAATAATTGTTTTAATCTAGATCTCCATTTCTATTCTGCCATTTGCCCACTGTGTTACTAATAATGGTTTGAAATGTGTGTAGGGGCTATGAAGCCTAAAGCTGCTTCTTGCTTGGTCAAAGGAAATAGTTCATCTTTATACATAATTTCCAGATTATTGATGCTGTACTGTACTGTTCCACTTCCATACTTCTCACTCAATATCTTCTTTCTCTAAGTACTCAGTTACCTGGTGCTCTTTTCTTGTCTCAGATTAAAGTGGAATGTTAATTCATTTCAGTCCAATGCCTTTGTTCAAGGCCATGAACACTTTTGTTATTTTTTTATATTCCTACAACCTACCTTTTTTTTTTCTACAGCCACCTTGTTCATTTCTTATTGCCAGTTGCCTTCACTGAGAAGAAAATCATTGCACCACCTTACATTTGCCAATACGTAGTAGTGCTTAGATACTACTTCTGGTTTTATGATGTAATACATTACAAACTGAAAAGACACAGACAATATAAAGTATTTTCTGTATCAGACAACAACTCCCCTACAATGTCATCAAAGAGTCAGGAAGAAATTATATTATTCATGAATAACAAAACCAGAGTCTTGCTCAGAAAATGTGTGGGCTCTCTGCCCTTGGAGTACTTCAGGAGCTACACTAGTTTTAGCCAAACACACTACTCCATGTCTGTTCTTGACTAATATCATCAAGAAACAGTCAAACCCCAACTACTAATTAAGTGAACAAAAGCTAATATCCCCCATGTGGTGTGGACAAAAATTATCTGGGTTTAAATCAGGATATAAGAATCTGTTTATCAACTTTGCAGCAATTACCTGCTATCAGAGGATTGTCATCTGTCAGAAGTGTCTCTCAAACATATTTTGACTACGATATATTGCTTCCCATCTCACACAACTGAGAGAGGTCTATGAAAAACAAAACAAAACAAAAGCCCTACTGAGACTCCCTTGGTTTTATGGTTACTTTTTTACATTCCAGTTCTGACCAACTCCTGGAGTTAGGCTTCAATTACTTATTTCATTATAGAGTAAATGGAGTCAGTTTTTCCAAGAAGTTCAACATTCACTTTAAGTTATGCCTTAAAAGTTTCCTGAGTACATTATCCTGCTACTGAAATTAATGATACTCACCTTTTCTATCCACATTACTGCACTAGCTGGATATTTTATGATGTGGTTGGTTTTTTATCCACGTTGACTAAGGGATCCTCGATAACTAGCTCTGATGCAGACATCTGTCTAGTAGACAACTAAACTGAGCAAGTCTGACACACACTGTAGGAGCCAGGCTCTTTGCCTGGTAGTGTATTGAACTGCTTAGTCTCAGCTGTTCAAATCTCTCTAGCTCTGCTAAAATAAGACTGGATAGTACATTAATTGAATCATTACTACCAGGACACATGGAAGTCCTAGTCCTGCTGTGCCTTCAGACCAGTGGACACAATTCTTCCATCACCAACTCTGATAGAAATTAGAAGGTGCTAGCACAATGTAGAGAAAGTGAGTATACTTACTTACTAGGAAGACAAACTTGATCTTGCCCAGCTGAAAGTGGGTCAACTCTGTTTATTTGAGTTTGTCCACTCGTCTATACATTTCTGCACTTAACTTGCTGAAGTTTGTAGTCAATTCTCATTACATATTTGCCTTAATCCCTTGGTGTCAGCAAATCTCATTATTTACTTCAGTTTTTCAAATGCAGCACAATTAGCTTGTTGTACCTTTATGCTCTGTCAGGTTTGTATCTGGTTAGCAGAAGCTGCAAGTTTAACATATGTAGGAAGGACTTCTCTCCTTTTATAGCCTAAACAAATCACTTTCAGACAGTTAAAATGTGTATCACCATTTTATACCCTATTACAAAGTACAATTGCTGAACACAAGTGAAATGTTTTTAAAATTGTAATTGCAATTGCACATGTGATTTTAAACCTGTGACCTTCATTTTCCCATTTAGCGTATGTGTAATTTTGAGTACTTAGCCTCCATAGAAATTCCATGCACCTATATCAATTAAATATTTGCCCATTTTAATTTAGTGTAATACTGTGAACATAAAAATAGCAAAATGCAACCCCCACACATGCCTATGAAATGTTGGTATTGGGCAAGGTCACAGAAGAATGAATTATGTAAAGACAGATGCAGAGACAGTTTTTATGGACCGTGATCCTGATATTTTGTCCTTACTTTTTATTCAACTGACTGTTCTTCCCAGGCTGAACTATGAGTTACTGAAAAACACCCTCAGTGATAAGGAGATTTAAACAGAACAAAAAAAAATCCTGACTCAACCATTTATCTGCTGCTGAATTCTGTGAACTAATCCTAGTTCAAGCAAGAGCTCCTCTAAGCAGTTCATGTATTTCAATATTGTACAAGCACTCTGTATACATGGTACAGCTTATGGCTTACACTGTTTTAAAACTAAAGGGAAATATCTGCAGTTGCACAGCACACCAGCTGAAATCCTAACCAAGGCTCCCAGCCCACCAGACCAGACCAGTTGCAGTGAGGCACTAAGGAAGTCTTCATCTTTTACTGCCTCTCAAACCCACCGCATTTAGTGGTAACCACCACCCAGTGTTTTTCTTAAGCAGAAATAACTTGCCTTACAGTTGTTGGTAACTATAGGAGGTAAGTTTTAAAATGCATGTGCCTCATTAGTCTTATGATACTGGTCGGTGAAGACTAAGATAAAAACTTGAGCTCTCTCTGGTTCCTGACAATGTGAAATAATTCTCTGTACATATTTTTTCGGTCTTTGAATTCAGCATTTAGCCCAAAGTGACTTTTCTGTAAGCTTTTCTCAGAGCCATAGTCCCAATTCTTGTTTGCATCTTTGGTTGAGGTTTTCCTCTGCTTGTCCCTTACATCTGTACAAATCTTTTGAAAACAACTAAGAAAGACTCCCTCCCCCTTCCCCTTCCAAGTGCCTCTGCTTTCCAACCTGATGTGCTCTTTTGGAGTAACTCATCTGACATGGGGTTACTGACCTGCTTGGGTTAACCTGCTTTTGATAAAAACCACCCAAAACCTTACAGGCATTTTGAAACCTACAGAACTGCTCTGATTTCCATCTGTACATATGGAAATATATGCTGATTTTGTGCTGACTTCTACATCATCATTACTCATACCTCCATGGAAAACATCTGAAATGTGTCAATCAGCTAAGCAACTGAGTAGGGTGGGAAAAAATGGGTTACATCCACAATTGTAGAGTGGAAACAATATACAGTTTTGGTATTAACTGTTAATAGTAGTTAATGGATCTAAAAGTGCATCTCTGAAAATAGTACCGTTTATTAAAATCATATTTGTGGAGATGTTTCATCTTTTTAAGGGACAGATTCACATTTGTGCTTGTGCTTATTGCAACCTTTTGACAGTTTTATTGTTGAAAAGTTCAAGGTACATCTCATAATTGTACTAGGAACATGCATTTATCACTGGCAACAGTTCTCTGCCACATGAAACGAATTACTGTAATAGACATGTCATGTAATAGCATCTTATTATCCTCCCCCTCTTCCTCCTCTTTCTTTTTCTTAACCTTCTGCAATGAGCAGGTCAAAAATTATGGTAAGTGTAACAGACAAAAGTGATTCCTGAGTAAGTTCAAGAAGCAAAAAGATGCTTGCTAAAAGTAATGCTTTGGCAGCACAATGAGTAATTAACATCATGTTCTATATACTGCAATATGAATGTGCTGTGCTAGGGATCAAGTCCTAATTCTGCTCCTCAGGCCCTAGGAGTTTAGCTAGTTCAGGTAGTGAGGCACTTTGGTGGGTCAGGGGCAGTATGGCTAGCACCACGGAAATCAAGGACACTTAGATCTTTCTGCCCCGGTTTCTTCACTGCAGCCTTCTAATTCCTGCTGAGAGGCAGGGTGATAGGAAGGCAAAACCATACAAAATACACCCAGGATCTACCTGCTGTTCCTACAGTTGCTGTGGTCTGAGAAGAACAGCAGCTGGACCATGTCAGAAAGGGGAGAATGGGAAGCGTACCTGAGGATCAGGTCTCACCATGGCCCTGCTGATGCAGTTCTCATTCAGCCTTGCACCATTAGTCCACATTCTAACAGGGTGACATAGAAGAAATTGGTACAGACATACAGGACAGTATGGGCTGAATTCAGTACAGAGGAGTTTCTGTAGTTTGACATCAGCACATGATGCAAACAATCACCACCGGTAGGATGCCTCTTTTTCGCCATTCACCAATTTCTGTTTAACTAGATTTTGGCCACAGTAGATGTGGCTGCTGACTCAAAGACTAAGTTTCTACACAATGAGGCTTTAATTTCCCAAGCACATTCTCGTTCTTTCACACCATTTCAGCTTTGCCTTCACTACACCTTTCTGACAACTATCTTTGTGCTCATTTTCCCCTCCCACCCCTAAGACAGCCTCAGCCATCAAAATACGTTGTTCTCAATACTGTCTCTCTAACATGGGGTTTATGCACCTGGTTCTCAGAAAAGCCAGGATTGTCACCAGCTCACTGAGTTGTTTCTCTCCTCTCCCAAGGCCTTGGTCCTTGCAGTATGCAGGAGCCACCAGTGCCTCTGACAGCAGTGGGACTCTGCGTGGTGGCTTCTATGCTGAAAGTGCAGCTTAAAAGAAGCTAGATATTTTTTGTGAGGAATACGAGGAAGCAGGGAATTAGTCAGCACAAGCTGCCTTTCTGTTATTAAGATAGCAAATACTCCTAAGTCAATTTACAAACCAAAGACTGTAACTTCTCTCCCTCCTACTCCCTCCAGCTCAGCTGTGGAGCTTTCAAAGCAAACGGGTGACTTAAAAGTACAGCTCTTACTGAAGAGCTGAGCTGAGTGCAAATAAACAGCTCTTCATTTGGTCTTGTACGAAAATGTTCAACTTGGAAGCAGCTCAGCCACCGACTGAAGTGCTGCTGATTGCAGCGGCCACGCTGGAGAAGAAACAAACATGTTCTTTCTGATGTTTGGTTATGAGATGTGCTGCCACTGGGATTTCAGAGGGAAGTGCCATTTCTCCCTCCACACATTTTGCCTCCTCTCCCAAGGATGCTTTCAAGGTAGCCTTGCACTTTTTCTCAGCTGTTTCAACACTCCTGCAGAGCTATATGTAGCATAAAAGGGAGGGACCAGACTCCTTTTGGGGGCAGTATGTCCTAGCCTTTCATAGTTCATCCTACATACCAGTATGCCCTCTTAATGTGAAAGTTCTCTACTGGCCCCCAAGCCACCTCCTCAGGCCTCCTGAACTCTTGCTGCAGACCTGAACTCAGGAAAAAAAGAGGTATGAGGCATACAACTCCATACTCTGCTGACATACGCCCATAGGATGGTCAAAACTCAAGTCCCAGTACAATACAGTGAAGTGTTTAATGGTAAGATACTATAAACATACTCATTTAGGCCCCAGCTCTGGTCACCTGTGCTCAAAGCACCAATGCTGCCTGTTGTGCTTTGCAAAATCAAGACCTTAAAAATTCCCTTCAGCTTTTCAGCAGACTAAGATGTGCAGTACAGAGGAAAACATCTGTATTGTTAAAGAAAAAGACATTCTGGCATTGAAAGGTATATTTTGAAAAATACAGGGTTGGCTTTTACTCCCAGTGATGTCAATGTCAAAGCGCCAATTGACTTCAGTGGGAACATGATTGTATCCAATGGGTAAATAATTGCACATTTTTCACATCTCATTGTTACTGAAAACTGTTCTTCAAAAAAGGAAAATAATAGCCTGAATTCAAGGACTCTATTAAAAAGTCATTTGAACTGCATTCCAGTTGAAATCACTTTTACCAATGAAAAGGTCTTTTTGCTTATTCAAAATTTACATAATTAGAAAAGCACAAAGACAGACCTTGCTCTCCATTCTAGTCTCAGTCCTGTTAGTCTTCGAGGGCTTAAGAGTACTTCCAAGCCCAAATTTTGTATTTTCTGTGGATCTCTGCTTTCTCCTAGTCCCAGTATTTTAATGTTTTGAAAAATTCCTCATATCAAAAAAATACGTTTCCTTGCATGCTTTTCATTGTAAGCCCTCAGTGTATCTATTCAGCATTATTAAACTGTTATCTGAACTGAAATGGGAACATAATCAAAAGGCTGGGTATTATTTATCTTAGCCATGTCTCCACGTCAGAAAATTAAGACAGTGATGAATTACACATTACTATACAAAATTTTATTATCAGAGACAAAATTCAAATTTGTTCTGCTTAAAATACAGAAGATAAAGTTTCTCATTTAAAAAAAAAAAATCTGTTTAGTCAGTCCTTAGAGTTGAATAAAAATTTTATGTTGAACACATAGCGGTCCCATATTTATGGAGTCATTTTTAAAGGCATATCATAGAAAAACACTGTTTTGGTAAACTGTAACAGAAATTCATGTATTTTATTTGGCCAACGGTTTAAATTGCTCATTAGTTCTATATTCAATAATTAACATTGTAAGAATAATTCTGCTTTTATTCTGAAATCCTAAGATGATTCAAATAATAAATGAAAAACCTTATTAAATTTGGCATTTTTAGATATACTGAGAATCAGTTAGTATCTCCCCTCTATATGCAAAATATATGCTTTCCTATAAAAAAAGAAAAGAGAGAAGAGCAGCTGGCTCTATAGAAAGTTGTGATTTTAAATTCAGCAACACATCACCATATCCTGCACCTGAAACCTGTGCAGAAACAGGTTTCAACCTAAATCACTTTCCAGGAAGACTGTTTCAGCCATATGCATGATTTGATACATTAATTAGAAGCATGTGATTAATTCCGCAGAAATCAGTGGGACTGCCTACATGCCTATATACGTGGTTCAGTCATGGTCAACACAGCCTCACATCATGCCTATGTCCAACTTCTTTGCTGAGTTGGAACCTTTGAGTAAGACCTATAAATACAAACAACCAATGGAAGCTTTTTCAAAGCAAATCGTCCACAACTAGAAGCTATACATGCATGTGTATATGGTACATAGAGAAAAAACTGTGACATTATGCAACTATCTGTATTTCCTTTAAAGGAAAATGGCATTCTGATATTGCAAACACTCGTTTGTATGAAACCATTGGTGAAATGTATCTAAACTGAGCTCCACCTCTTACTTTACAAAGAACTGAATTCCAAAGAGTACAGATTTGAGAAGTGATGGAAAAATATGTTCTTCTAATTACAGTATTCAAAATTAATCTAAGGCTGAGACAGAATTAATAGAGGGACTCATCCATTATAACCAGCATTAATAGCTGCAGGACTTCTTCCTTCTTCTTAAGGTGTCAAAAGTTCTTACATGTGGAGTCTCTTGGGAAAATAATGTAATTTATTATCAAGCCTTTATTTTCAATAGTATGATCCATTTATGTCATTGATGTGTGTGTAGTGGAATAGATTGCTAGTTTTCAGGGAACTGGTTTATGTTTATCTTCTGCAAAAATAGAGCAAACAAACACCTTCCTGTAAAACATCAGACAGGGAGCTACAATCTCTTTTTATAAGGCTATACGTCTCACCCACCCCAAAGCCTATTGTCCCTCAAACATAAAAACAACATAACAAATTTACATTTACACATATAATAAGGCTGACTTTGTACAAGGTAGTTATACAGTAATTACAATGATGTTTCCATTAGAAACTGTCAGATTTTTTTTTTCACAGAGTGTCTAAGTCCACAGAAGTCCACCTCTGCTGAAATCTACCATTTGCAGGAAAAAAAACAGAGTGGCCACACTCTTCACAGTATAGTATTCTGCAGTTCTCCAAACATATTATAAAGCTTTATCACATTGGAACTGATCACAAAGTATTATTCTAATGAAAAGCAAAAGGAAAACAAAAAAAATTTGTCATCCAATATGTGCTACTGAAATGCATATGCAAACAAATATGCAAAACCTCCTGTACACCTGCTCAGCCGTCACCTCAGGGGGCTGTTTCGAGAGCAATGGGTTAGATCCTCAGCTGCAATTCACATCAGTCACTTCAACGGATCTACCTCACTGTGCACCACGGAGGATGTGCGGCCACATGTGTCATCAGTTTGGCTACAGGTTATTATGAAGTTACAGAAATGAACATATTAAGTGGACTGAAACATATCGCAGAGAGTTGAGACTGCATCTTGGCTCTTGGCCTCGCTCGTTGCACCTAGGCTATCCTGATCAGGCAAATCCAAGTGATGCTGTCCAGGAAACGCTGGGGCACTCTGCCTAAAGCCTCCTAACTCGTCACTGCTTGCTGCAGCACAGTCCCCTCTGCTCTCACAACGCTGCTCACCTCTACGTTCTACCAACATCACTTTGACATCCTTACAAAATGGTGCACATAAAACATGCAAAGCATTCAGAAATACTATTTGGCATCATTGCACTAACTTCAGTGGTTACAAATCAGCCAAATGTGGTTTTTTTCTGAGAAAGGACGTTGGGTCTGACCCACAGAACTTGCTTATGTCAGTGATTCTCCTTAAACACATCCCAATGAAACTGGCTCCACACGTCTTTGATAAGAGCCGACTGACCTAACTGTTTTACCATGTAGGGGTATTCTGAGATCAAGCTAACCTCCACTGGCAGCATGGACACAAGATGGAGCTAAGTTTAACCGGCTTCTTCAAAACATTCTTAATTTTTAAATTCTGCTCCGATTAGGGCACATGGCCTTACTTTGGTGAAAAATCCTTACACACAGCAGTCCCTTTCTCCCCTTCCCTCTCTCTGAAAATTAAATCACTCATGTCAGCATTGACTACTTGCTCAAGTCAGAGTGGCTTCACTGGGTTTCAGTATTTGGTTTAAGATAGGCGGAAGCTTCCGCAGTCTTATGAGAAACAATGTGGCCAATCTTTTATGGTTTTGTATGTAAAAAGGGAACTGCTCAGTCATTAGTGCCATACAGGTTTGGACAGGCATCTGAAGGTTTTTTTTTAGTATTAGTACAGTAGCTGCTATTACTTGTATTACCACCACAAATAATTTGTAGTAATTTTTCATAATGGAAAAGGCTGCCTGTGTCCTTATGCATACCTGATAAATTCAAAATATTTGACTGTTTGAAATTACTTCTGAAGAATGGACATTATATTCTAGACCTTTACAAGCACTTTGGTCAACACTTTCCAGCTGGGGCGACCAGAGCTCAGTTTTTTCTGGGAAATGCAGGCTCACCAGCTGGACCTTTGTTTCCTGCTAGCATGAGGCAATGACACCAATCTCTGAAGATCACCCATAACTCATGATTAGAAAAGGCATCTTCTCTTCCCCCCTGCCCCATCCAGCTGAGAGAAACCTGGATGGCGCCTCTCTGCACTTCAGTGGTTCCCAGCTGCCCTCCTGACTCAGGCTGGCAGCAGTGGCAAGTGATACAGTCAGCAGTTTTTAGACTGCTCCATCCAAAGCTGGCCAAACAACCTCTATTCAGGCTGCTCAGAAGCAGCATGGTCCTTTTACTCCTTCATGCTCGTACTGACACGGGGGCTATAAACCCTGCTTAGGACAGGCAGCCTGATATGGTGAGTACTCATAACAGGAGTGGTGGTAAATTGATAATACACATGAACAATTTTCAAAGCCACATCCCTTTTCCTCAAAGAGGAAGCTGCACATTTGATGCAAAATCTATTTTCATTTACTTCAGTATAGGCTATGATCATGTGGAAAACCAAAATCTTATTATGCAGATATCTAAACAAAGGCACCCTCATCTGCAAATATTGGCTTCACTTCATTCTATCTAAATAATCAGACCTACTGACATTTTATGGGAAAATTATCACTACAGAGGATTTTCCACATGAATATATATATGTATAAAATTTTCCTTTTTTATTCCTCCCTACTAAGGATTTAATTGTGTCATTCAGGATCTTTGCTGTGAAAGCACCCTTCTGCATCAGTGGAGATACTTCCTTTGACACTCTAAAGCTCAGTGAAATATCCACAACAGCCCAAAAGTTATGCAAAATTCACCTTCAGTTCCCAACATAGTATTGCAATTCTTGCTATGTTCACTGAAAAGATCATCAAAGGTCACAAATTTGGATGTACTTAAGGAGAAGTCAAAATCAATGCCCAAGTACTCCCAGTAATAGAAGTGGTGACATTTTGTTTTAGAACAATGTTTTCGCATTGTTCTGTCCTAGTCACAATTAGTAGCTACTATCATTTTAACAGCTATTAGCAGTAGATACATGAATAATTCTACCAGCTACAAAGTAATAGGTTGATGTTTTTGTAGTGGAAAATGCCATAAAAATACAATAGATACTTTGCAGTAGGTGCATTGTTATGCTGGAATAAAATCATGTCTATTCATATGCTTTCCTGTATGATTTAGCCAGCCATATCAATTAATAATGGCAAAGGATCCCGAGTCATACAAAGGCTGATTAGACATAGAGGCCTTATCAAATCTCTATAAAATGATGCCCAGGGCCTTGGTGAGGTCCATGTCCAGCCTAGACCCGCATTTTGCAGCATCTCCTCTCCTTAGAAAGCACAAAATTAAATCCATTTGAAAATGCTGAAAAGTTTTGGCTTCTTAATCACAATCTAAATTATAAAAATGGGGGCCATATTTAGATAAGGACAAAAGAAGAAAAGGACTGGTAACGGAGAAAGAAAATCAGTAAGATAAATAGATTTTTCTAAGCAGACTGTAATAGAGTTTTCCATGAGGTATCAACTATTCTTTATCACAGAGCTGTGTGCAACTTCCTATTAAAAACAACTTTCTAAAGTCATATAATTAAATGCAGGGGGGTTGAATATTGTAGAAAACACCTATAGTTTTGTTGGATTTAATCCATTTAAATTTAATCCTGATTCAGTGTGAAACAGTAAAATACAAAATATAAAAAATAAAAGAATAGGGAATTATAACGGAAAGGCCAGTTCAACCTTAGCTGTAGCAGTAATATCACATTACTAGAATACAACAATTATAAGCAATACATCAGTAGGTATGTTTAATACATTTAGGGCTTGATAGTTGTGGTAGACCAGTTGCTCAAGGCCACTAAAATATTAATTTACATCCAACACCAACTAAATGTGCAATAACTTCAATTCAAATGAGCAATAGTGGAAAATTCTGTGCACTCTGCATAATACACAGGCTGAAATAAACTTATGACTTTGGAACATATTGTTAGCCTGCCCTTTACCAGTGCAAAGACCAGAAACTTCTATGCACATCCTGGAAGTACGTAGTTTAATCTGTGGTGCTGAAAAAGAAAAGTCATCAAAGACAGTCTTGAATAAAATCGCAAAGGGACAGACCATTACACACTTCTTTTCTCTGAAATCCTCAAAACAATTCACGTTTGAGGAATTGGTTTTCTGCACACTCTTTGGATATCATGATTTTGGCCTTCACTACAGGGTAGAGGTTATATTAAATAATATTTGGCTTTATTTTTATTATAAAAAATCTGTATATGATTTTGTTCAGTAGAAATTAAAAATGTGATGCTACATACTGGCATTGAGGTTGAGTTTGGTCAACCACATAAAATAATACTTTGCAATTTTAAATGCCTCTCATCAGAGGATATTCAAGTGCTTTGCTAACATTAGTCAAGCCTCACAACACCCCTGTGAGGTAGGTAAAATACATAGGAGGAGAAGGAGGATTTCACTCAACTCGGACATGATCATGTCTCTGGGCATTAGGTTCACTAGCATTGCAACACAGCACAAAGGTTTAGGGCTTATTTATAAGGCAAAGAGTTAACAGTACAAGAGCACAGGACTCCCTCTTCTTTTGGCTACATGTGGTCAAGCTAACGTGGTGCCACACAGCACCGAACAGCAGAGCAAATGCCCAACACAAAGATTTCATGCACCCAATCCACAAACAGCACCCTCTGCACAGTAAAAGACACAAAATGACAGGCTCAGGATGGGTACAACAGCTTAGTTATGGGATGCATCTACCAGTCTTGAGGAGCAGAGTACTATGGGAATGAGAGCCTCGCAAAGAATACTGTCTCCACAGAACTCTGATCATATCTGAACATGCTTGGGTTTGGTTCTTTTTGCACTAGCGCATCAATTCACAACTTACTGGGGATAAGCAACCGCAATCATAAAGTGTGTTGGTAACTTCCATGCCTTGTGAAGGAAACAACCAGATAAAATGGCTGCTCTCTGCTTTGGCTGGCCACGTTCCCTATGTTGAGGACCATGGTGTGGTCAGACAATTGTGACAGGCTGGGATGAGATTAAAAAACCCCACTGTTGTACATCTACATTCCTCCTCTGAAGCTCCTGCAATCTACCTCCTGAAAACTCTCCATAGTTTTGTGGGGTTTTTTTCTCCCTGGTATAGACATAGGAGAGTATTTAGCGCCCATCAGTTTTATCCAGATAGTCATTATACAAGTAGCAGTTCCACCATGTCACTGACCTTGATCTTTCAGATTAGGGATTGAGAAGAAAGAAATACACATATGATTAAGAAAAGTATCACTCATCTACAACAGTCCATGTGAAATTCAAGGAAATAGAAAGAAAATGGTGCTTTTGGTATTAGCCAGCAAAAATTAACACACACACACACCCTTTTCTCCATATTTCACTTTTCTAAGTAGGCATAAATGGTACATCTCATATTTGCAAAAGTATTGCCCACATAGAGAATCTGACCTGTCCATCATATTAAATCTCTACAGAGGCTGGTCTACCACATGCAAGACAGCCCTCTTGGGTAATTTTATGTCTGCATGCAAGATATTATCCTTTTGTGCTGATTTCCATTTGAATCTTATGTTTATTTATAATACTCGTGCACTATCAGCTGAACAGGTTGGGTGACCCGTTGTCAGTATCACTCCTTGTAAAATAGCTGAGAAGAGGTGGTTCATGGATTCTGTGAAATCAATGCAAAGTTCCTCTCCAACACTGCATACATTCACAGCTAGAACTACTGTTCCACTGATCGGCAGTGAATAATGTACATGATTAAAATGCATGGATGATGTCCTTCTCATTTTCTCTCTCGCCCCCACTCCTCACCCCCTTCTCTCTCCTGTCTCTATATATCCTGCTAATTTAAATATGGGAATATGGAGACTGCTGGTACAACAACTGGCAACTAAAAAAAATGAGCTGGCATCTTTGTAATGATTAAGAGACAATATGAGTGGTAGACCAATTGGCAGCTAGCAGGAAAGTTGACTTTACATCTCATACTGCCCCAAGCTGGAAGCCTTCTGCATTTCCTTTTCCTTGCTTTCCTCCTGTTCATTGCAACACTGATTGTCATAGATAGTCTTTGTGCTTTGTATAATGCCCATCTTTGATGTAACTGGAACTCACATACAAAATGTGGCTGCTACACATAAGCATGCTAGAATACAGGCAGGGATGGTACAAGCATGCAGAAAATAGTCTTTGAAGGGGTTTCTGTTTGTTTCTCTTCAACATTTACATGCACCACTTAATATGTTTGGTTGTACACACTGATGACTGGATTTCACAAGCATTCATGATCTTCTCCTGAAAAGCTTCTTGACAATTTCACAAGAGCCCAGTGTAAAAAAAATCCCACAGTTAAAAAAAAAAAAAAGAAAAAAATCTTATCCCTGCAATCTGATCTTGTCTTCATGATTTTAATGTTGAACACTTCTAACGTGACTCCTCTTCCTTTTGCAGAGTTTTCTGTTAAATGGTTGGCTGTAAAGACAGATTAGTGTGTCAAGGATTTTCTTAGCCACTGGAATAGTTCTTCCTTATAAAGCCTTTGCCACCGCACGTTGGCTTCCACTGTTTCCACGGCACGAGAGAAAGAAGCAGCAGCTCCCCCTTCATAACTCTTCATAAAGTTCTTTAGCTGGAAATACAAGTTAACAAGTTAAATTTGCAGGAACCAAAGAAAGTAAATATTTCCAGTGCATACAAAAAAGTCAGGCATTTAGGACAAACCTCCATGATCACTGTTGAAGTAAATGCTGTATCGTACAGAAAGATTTAATAGGAAATGTAATAAGACAGCAGACTGTCAATTAGATGTGATGCAATTGCTTCACATTACACCAGAAGATACTGACTTGTCAGTGCCGGATCACATCAATATCATTACCTCCTTCTCTCCTGCAGCAACACATAAGACAGCTGGGCTGATCTAAACTTTTATTTCTATCTAAGAAACCAAACTGGGAGCACTGGAAATGCTTCTAATTCAGGTTTATATGCAAATATCAGCAGAAGGCAGTCCTGATGTCCTTTGGTTTTATCAAGCTTCACAACGAGTTTATTTCACTTTGATTTGCAGAACCCTTTTGATGATACCATGCAGGTTGGTTGTTTAGAAAAAGAAGGGAAGATTACAGCCTGAAGACAATGGCAAAAGAGCAACTGGGAACTCATTTGATGATCTTTGAATGCCTGAAACAGATTCCTTCCCTTATGAGAAAATTTTGATCTTTTTTCAGCAGACTGAAAAGGCCCTTGCTCTGTTCCTGTGTATACTCAAATTACAGCACTATCACCTGGGTTATTGTAGCTGATGGCACCAATGTGCTTTGAATTACTGGGGTTTTTAAACGAGAACTGCAAGGCTGATCTGCACTGTAGGTTGCTGGTTATGTTGACTTGTATAAAATCAGGCAGTTTTAGCAACACTTATTAATAACTAGTTAATTTTTGCGTCCTGGTGACACCAAATTAATCTTGTTTATTTAAATCTAACTTCCAACAACACCTCTTTGTGCATGGGCTCAACTTAAAAGGCCGATCATGCAACTGCCTCATTCCCATCACAGTCAAAAGTATGAGAGGGAGCTGGAAACTAACTACCAAAATCAGACTTTACCTGATCTCTGTATATTACATTAAACATTATAGCAAAATGTTTACAAGGCCAGCTTCTTTTAGGGGAAGTATAAACAGGCAGCCTGTCAATGCTATCATGGAGGTGAAAGCTAAGAGTACAGGAGGCTTCCTTGGGCAGGGCAGATACTCAAACCTGGCCAGCCCAGTCCTTTCTACCTGGACAGTTTTGAGGAAACCAGCTTTGAGGAAAACAGCTGCAGCTCTGCCCTAACTTCCTGAGGCCAAATGGTTGGACACAAAATATCATAACATAATCAGAGGTCAATTAATGATGATTGTGCTGCATAAGAATCCTTTGATCCATTTGGGGTAATGTCGAGCAGCTGCTAAGCAGAGCATAACTCAACCACAGAACTACCTCAGTTAGGGCAGATGTTAAGGTAAAATGAGAAACCTTTGCAATCTAAGTAAGAAGTACTTAGCATTTAGAACCAATTATTGTCATTTCATTCGGCTTTTCTCATCACAGAAATACTGTAGGCAAAAAAACCACAAAGGGACAGGCAGCTTCTAATTTCAACCCTGGGGTTTTCTAGGGCCGCCCTCTGCAGTATAAACTAATGTGGCTAGAAAGATCTCATCTTTAGTTTCTCAATGAGCATTCCAGAGAAAAAAACCAAACCTACATATCCAGCCAAGCACAGAGAAGTGCCTGTACTACCCACATCCTGATGCCACCTCACTCACCCTGACGTACTCACCTGAGTGCCTGTGCAACCTGCTTTTCCTTCTCACGCTGCCCAGCTGCAGCATGGGCCTGCGACCCCAGCTGAGCAACCAGAGCTCCTCAGCAATCAACACCTCATTGCTCCTGCACTGCTCCCTGCTTACAACGAATACAGCCTCACGTGCCAAAAGTAATTTAAAAATTACCTCTCTTAGCTCTTCTTCAGTATTGAGAAATTCTGTGACCCCACTAATAAGCTTTGAATTCATAAATAATGCTTCTCCGTACCTGCAAGGGCAAAAAGAAGATGCACAGAGTTAGTGCAAGTCCCAGACAAGCTGAAAGTTAAAAAGTAGACTTCTATAAGCAAGGGAGAAGACATGGGACCAACTCTGGGGATCCAAGGGAATAGCACTGGAACTGGACACTGCTGTTGCAGTGTTCCATGTTAAACACCTGGACTGAGACATTTTTCTAGTCTGAGTTATTTGTAGTTAACTTTCAGTAAAATGCTCCTAAGCAGAATGGGTTTAACCACAGCCTCAGATGAGAGCTCCAGAGGGGAGGCCCAAATCACCACACCTCAAGCTTAATAAAACAGCTTTCTATGTAATGACAGCAAGCAGCTCAAAATACAGGTGCCAAAGAAGGAATGGAGCAGCAACTATGGAGAAGTATTCTGAGGAACCCTTCTAGCTGTACCATTAAAACAGACTTTTTGAAGTGCTGCAGCCTTCTCTGCATTTTGTATTCATCCACCTCATCTACATTACAAATAGCCTCTTGATAAGTGAACCGAATCAAATTTTCTTGTTCCAGTACCTGATAATTAAAATAAATAATACTGATAGGGAATAATACTGCTAAAATAATCCCCCGGGCCATGATGTAGCATCTTCAAAGAATCAAACTGGAATTAAAATTTGAAAGCTTGGGCAAGGAATATTTAAAAGGTAGGATATTCAGCAGCAATCAGCAATGACCTTCTGCAGGTATTGCTTTGAAACTGGCCATTCAAATCCGGCTATTTCAGTTGCTTTTCCACAAGTTTTTTCCAATCACACAAATGAAGTATCTACAGCACTTATAAGATTAACCAGACTACTCCTGAAGGTTTGCATTTCATGTGGTAATAGTTTGTGGCAGATTTTGTTTTTCAAATTCTTTAACAGGAAGAATATAATTCCATTGGAAACCGAAAGCATGCCATTCGTTCAAGGTAGATGCCATTCAGCACAGCAAAATGCACTTGACAAATATTTATCCTTATCTTTATCTGCACATACATCCAAAGCAATATCCAGCTAATCTGAACATGACTGTTTTTAAGATAAGGAATCCAGCTCTCCTTTCAGACATGTGTAAGTAATACCAACAGACTTTACTGTAATTAAGGTTATCTGGGGGAACAATTCAGTTTATACCCACTATTAAAAACTGATTTAGAGGAGGAATTCAAAATTCAAAGTGAAATGAACTAGCACAGTCGCAGCTTTCTGTTCTGCTTCTATTAATCCTAAATTAATTACCCTTAGATGTTTAGGTACCATAAGCCACAGTCCTTTCAAAAGGGAGAAAGAAAGAGAAAAGGAAAGGGATAGCCCCAGGGAGAGGATAGAAAGAGGCAGAGGGAAGAGAACTGGGTTTTATTTAAGAAGATTCTGTTTTAGGGAAGGTCTACTCTGTGTTGCTTGCTACCTTGAACTTGTGTGAGGGGAAACACAGTTATAGGTATCAAAAATCCTACTCCCTGACCACTAATAACTGAATTATTCATGGATATTTCAGAAGTACATCTCTTTTTCCAAAACTTCAGTCACACTGACATATACAGACATCCAGAGGCAAACGCCTCCTATGGGAAGTATGGATTTCATGGTCCTTTAAGCACATTTAGGCTTTCTAACAAAGCCCTTTATTATTACAGTCTCAGCTTAGCCTCATAATTGACTGCTTGGAAAACTGGAAGCTCCTCTTGATGGGGTCTTTTGACAAGGTTACCAATCCACTTTACAGAAGCGACCTCATAAAAACAGCTGCAGAGATTTTATTTTTCTTGCAGTCTGTACTGTAGTCACAGTGCAAACAAAAGTAGCAGAATTTCTTCCACTGAAAATGATACTTTCACAAATACCTGTGCTGATTACTGCCCATTGCATACACTTGGTAAAAACCCAGCCACTAACAGCAATTTCTAAACAGGCTCTGCTGGCAGAAATTACAGAAATGCCACCTCCCAAAACAGTATTTTGCAGGTGTGAAATATATGAATAAACAGAAAAAGTGTTTGGTCTTGCAAGTATCAGTTTTCCCAGCCTTCACAGGAAAGACAACAGCACAGCAGAACCAGGACCTTACATGTCTAAGCTCCCTGGAAACATCCTGGAGTTACAGGCTCTCCATCTGCTCCTTTACTTCTGGGGGTGAGAACCTCCAATGCCTCGTATTTGTACGGGCTTTGGACTTGTGTGAACTTGACTTGAGAGGCAGCATAGTCCATTTACTTTGGACAGATGTAAATGGCTTCCCAAATACTGTCAAATTCCCAAATGCTGACAAATGATTCAGCACTTGAGAACGAAGGAATTCTGTTGGATTAAATTTTCACACACAGACACGCATGTGCATACATGAGCAAAATTATTTAGGAGCCAAGGCAGTGCATGCTCAAGTAACAGGAAATCAAGCACAGTATTGTCAATTCTCTTCTTCAGAATTTTAGCTTAGTCGCATGGATTTCTTATGAAAGACTTGTTAAACACCTCAATTTCTAGTCACCTTTGTAAATGGGATATGAATGATTTTGAAGACTTTATACATTATCAATATCTTCCAGACAATGTGAATACAAGCATATTGTAAAAATATAAAGGGATAACAATATTTTGTTGTCATTCTAAGTCTTCGACATGCTGTGTTTCAAAGTTAGAGGAAACAGCATTATAGTATAATTTAACCACCCTCAGCTACTTCATATTACTATCTCAAATGTCAACACTTTTTATAATAAATTCAATGGAAAATACCATTGTGATAGCACCTTATTAAATCAATGTTTTGTACAGTGGTTTATTATAAATAAAATTAAATAATAATTTAAATGTACTTATTTCTTTACATTTATTTAATTAATATATTTAAGTAAAAAATTGTAGAAAAAACATGCCTTGGGACAGAGTATACCTGAACTATAATTTTGCAATAAAGCTTGTATTTTAAAAATGTACTAGTGGGGCAAGCTTAAATCAGAAGCCTAATTTTGCATCCTATCATGTCACTGTTTCACTGAACACTAAGGGCCAAGGTGTTAGACTAATTCCACCCTCTCAAAGTCTGTCTTAAAGAGTTTTAACCTATAATTACAAATTAATAAAAACAAATTTATTTCCTATATATATCACATATGTACAGTTTGTATGAACTACTTCATTCCACTGTGTTGAACCTTTTGGCGATTGACAGAAACTCAGCTGGCTGTCCCTTTCAGAATAATGCGACCACTGCATTCCTTTTGGCAGCTCTGACTTGTGTTTGGAGATCAAACTGAATGTAGATAACATAAAGTCAGTGTCGGGCAAAGAGGCAGCCTCTGTTATTTTCTTATTAGGGAAGGACAGTAACAGGTTTTTGATGAGGCCTTGATGATTGTTAGGAACTGAGACAATGATGCAAGTGAGATAAATAAAATCCAAATTTTAAGTGAAGGTAAGCTGTTAAAACTAAAACACAGAAAATTTGGCATGTGGTACAGTTTTCTAAATCTTGTCCATTTGTCTACGCTGCTTAACTTTGTCCATGTCTAAAATCACAGGTGTTAGCCAGGTTGTCAGATCAATGTACTGGCTAAGGCAGGACACAAGTACTGAGTATGTGTTTGTAGCAATACAGATTTTAATAGATTTATGCCTAAACTCTGTCCTGGAGGAACCTGAAAAATTATTTGCTATCCAGAGCATAACTAACTGCATTGGGTTGCGTAATAGTAATGGGCCTGCCATCCACTTTCTCTGTAAAAGTCCAGTTCCTAGAATAATCATGCCAGAAGCGGAGGATTCTTAATTTTTAAACTCTTCAGCACTCTTAAAGATTTTTGGAAATTGCTTTCAAGAAGTATTCTCCTGCAATATAAACTTCTGAAACCAATTCCAGCTCAGACCTATTCTTCCAGCTGAACTTCTTCTAAAATCCCACCAAACTATAAAGTATGATCCAAAACAGCATGAACAACTTTTTGAATCTTCAAGGAAGTTGCACAGTCTCTGAGTTTCCTTGACTCTTCTTTTGGAGCCGTGAAATCTATAGTATGTTTGTACCTGTATTCATCAGGCCCTAGGATTTAGTTGCTTAAACACAGCATCTTAAATATACCATTTCAAATATTCTGTGATACACTAGATGGTTCCTCATAAGTTCAAAATGGAACAGATCTCCAATAGTTTTTCTGTCAACACCGTGGGAGTGGTCTGGTGTGGGGTGTTTGAAGTTCTTGGGCACCTGCCTTTAAGAACTTGAACCTCATCTGAGCTGTGGTCTCTCCTAACCTGTCAGTATCAGATGAGCGGCTGTGAAATATTTCAGACCCTCAGGCTGTCCCTAAAGAGCTAAAGAAATTTGTCATTCATTGAATTAATATCAAGATCTTAATCAAAAAGGATTTTAAAATGTTGACTGGGCTTCTGAATAGGACCATGTAGCACTTGTTCAAAAAGAAAGAGAAGTAGGTGTAACGAAGAACCCCGTCTCCTTCCTGTTCATTTATTTTTAATTCAAAATGTTGCTCCTCTGTTACTTGAAACTCACCTGAAACACAGAGAGGAGGAAAGAGGATGACACTACATTAGCATCCTTTTGAAAACAGAACTGTTTCAAAAAGAGTTTGGTGGTGTTTGCCACAGTTGAAATAATGTTCTTGAAAAGATATTTTTTTTCTATCAGACTTAAAGTCAGCAAAATTCCTTTGGGAAGTGCTGCTTTTTTATCTATGTAAAAGTAGAACTGCAGCAATTGACATATAGATAGAATTCATTATCATAAGCACAGACACAATACAGTAATAGATATATAAAGAAGATAGCTAAGAGATAAATGTTTCTATGCATGTGTGTGATAATCCATGAATAAATGCATTTATGACTCATATGTATGTATTTCATATTTAATGACACCTCCATTTCTGGATTAAAAGAGCATGGACTAGATTCAGGAACTTACATGACTACATATGTATACGATACTTACATAAATTACATCAAAATAAATTTAGACTTTTTATCTTTACCTAGTGTTTAATATTTTCCATTTTTCTCTGAAAAACTTCCAAGCAAGATCCCTCCCATGTGGATTTCGAGCTACATGGATTATCACATCAATTGCATCCTGATCCAGGACAACTTCTGAGTTGAGAGACAAATTCAAAAGCCTAGTGGGAGAAACAAGGGAAAAAAATCTTGTCTAGTTTCACCAACACATAGTCTCACAACAGCACATCAGAAAACTCTCAGGAAAAAAAAAACCACGACCACTGCCAAATGGTTTGTTTAAATCTCCAAATGAGTTCCGTGGTTTATTTCTATGATTTCAAACACCAGTCACATTTATGAGTCATAAAAATCTTGATGTAAAAGGATTTCAGTAAAAGCAGAGTGGAACTTTACATGTGCATTTTTATGAAAAAAACTAAGATCAGACAGACTGCTCAACACATTTAAATAAAGGATATGCTATACCAAAAAAATAACAGCAATTATTATAGGATTTCAATCATTTCCAATGAATACAGGAAAATTTGGAAGTGAAAAGACATAATACATGTGAATTTTTGTATGCATTAATACAAAAATAGAAGACAGTTTAAACAGACAGCAAGCCTGTGCTTGAAAAGCAAAGTTCTTTCATTTAGACCAAAGCTCAGGCAATGATCTATAAATGTTGAATTGATTACCAGTTACAGATACAGATATATATTTTTGTACCTGTTGAGCAAGTTTCTGTCATCACTGCAAGTTAAGGCTTCTAATAATATTTTCTTCTCAGACACTGCTGTGGTAGAATGAAACTTCATCCAAATGAACTCCCATACATCTTCATCCATCAGTGAAACTCCTGTACAGTAGACAATGTCTCTCACATTGAGTGGGATTCTATAAAAGAAATCAGTACGAGCATTGTGGTAAATAAGCAGCCTCCCGATATTTGGAACAAAGGTGACTACACTTATGAGACTCCAGAATTAAAGTGCAACAGTAATAATTTTTTGGAAGATTACATTTTCATCTCTTTACTGCCACCAAAATCTTCCAGGCTATCCTAACGGATTTTTCTAATGGGTAACACATGTTTGCCATTCTTTTCCTAACTCAGTCACATTGTCAGGACAGTATAAATTATAGTCATCCAGTTCATCAGCACATAATGTGCCACATAACCTGTGGGACAGGTAACATAAGCTCTCCAAATTAGCATGGGATCTTATCGCCCTGTTGCTGGGCTCTAAGCCAAATCTCCTCTTCTTGTCCTTAGTGCTGAGGTTTTAGAACAGGAGCTGATCAGCCAGAAACTCCCCCTTGCTTGTGCTGTAAAGTGCTCCATCTTCATATAGCAACATGCAAGTAAGGAAGGATATACTGAGACAATGCTACTTAAAAATGCTGTTTTCAGGAGTGACAACAATAGAAAGATCTGTACATTAATTCAGCATATATATAATACCAGTAGAAAACCAGCTATGCCACAGGATGGTTGTGAACTGTGAGCACTGCTCAAGTAATATAAACTCTGACTGGGTTAAATGAAAGCTTCTTGAAGCCAAATTCAGACCTAGAATAGGATCTGCATATGTACCATTTTCTTCTAAAAAGATCTCAGCTGGGCTTTCAATTGCCTACCCTGCTTCTGTTTCCTATACAAGCATAGAACCTGAAACATTTGTGAGCTAAAGGGTATTCCTGCAGATAAAGCTAGATGCTTCCCAGAGGAATAAGTTTCTGATTTGCAGGAAGGAATGAATGCCCCATTTCTTGATAAAATTTATACCAAAACACAGTTGCTAATACCCGGGCTGAAACAACTCTGAAACTTCATATGCAAGGCCTCTTTAGAGAATCTGGAAGCAGATACAGCTGCTGTCGGTCCCTGGACACGAATACAGTGGGACAAAAAATGAAATTACCTCCGTAAAATATGGTATCAATACTGACACAACACAGAAAGAAAAGGTTACATCAATACTTTAAGACTTTCACCAATGTCTTATACCATAGACTGGGCTATCCCAGTCAAAAGCAAAGAGGTTCTTTTACTTCCATCTATTCATTCTCCAGAAAAAAAAAACTTTTGTACATTGAGATATTCTATTGTTGGGCTCTGTGATGAGTATTTTTGTTAAAAAACTTCAGCTAATCTCTTTGGACATGTCTGAGTCCCTGGAAAACGAAACCAGTGTGGTTTTTCAGCACTTCGAAGTTTTGGTTCTTCTTTGGTACTTCAGAAGGAAGCAGGCAAGGTAAGAAACCATATATTGATGACTTTGAAGTGTTACAAACTGTTGTTGCCTCTATGCGGTTAGCTGGTCCCAACAGCTATGATGGTTTCTTGAGAAAAAGAATAACAGGAATATGTAGCTAAATTAAGGCAAAACCAGGGGGAAAAGTGCACTCCTCCTACTACTGGCCAAAGAACTGTGGGGAATTAATGCCTACTGCTTTTTTTTTATGCTTTTTCTGAACAGCAAAAACATCCTGAGGTTGAGGTTTTATTCATGTTCTCTGGCAACTGTAGTCATCAGCTCAGGGGGCGTATCTGCAGGTTTAGATGCAGTCACATGAATTTTGCTTCTGCTGAGCTGACATAGCTCAGGATAGTGCTGCTGCTTAGAGATTTTTAGCAGAGCCCCACACTAACAGAGCCACAAAGGGCTGCCTTGACTAGCACTGAGGTATTTTGCATTTGGTGCAGACAAACCCAGACATTTATTCAGGAGTAAACTCTCCAAAGCAAAACTGAAATGGCAGGCAAGAGAAATATAATCCATTTCAATGTTACTAGGAATAAGAAACCTTTAACTATGCGCAGCACACACCAGTAATATTGCCTTCTAAAGCAAAATCAGAGGTGCAATGTCTTCATCCAGAAGTACTGCTGGGTCAAAGCTTAATCCTAGAGCAATTAATCAACTTGCAACTACAGTTGAACTTGATGATCTTGAAAGTCTTTTCCAACCCAAACGATTCTATGATTCTATGATCTCTGCCATGAACTGCTTCCATCTGGCCAGGGTAGACTGGTATTACAGTGCAGAACCTGGCATGGATTCAAGATCTTACTGTTTCTTCTCCTCTCATCACCAAATTGCCGTGTGAGAATATGCATATCCCAAGCCATGCAGGCAATCAGCACTGCTATGGTTATGACCACATAGCTCAAGCAAATCCTACATGTCACCAACACATAGATGGGACCTCCAAAAAATGCACGTTCCACAGTTTCTCCCCTTGATGCTTCCTGTTAACATCTTAGAATCTTGAAAAAAGTTAGTGACTCTTCTCAGATTTCCCAGGATCAGTAGGTATTGGCTTATGTATGTTCTATGCAACTGCTTCTGTGGTCCCTATAGAACTGCTATGCCAAGACCAAGGAAGTACGAAAATCCTTAAAGCTAACCAGATCCATTAAAAGAAATAATGTTTAAACATACATGGGCAGTAAAGAAAAAAAATGAAAACTTTCACCAGCCTTTCCATACTGCTGAATTTTGATTCTCAAATCCAGAGTTAACATTAGTAAAATGTGAGTTTGGTTGACATTTACAGAATTATCCATATGTGCTAGGTGCTGAATTTCCATTTCACTGAAATGGAATTTGCACTTCTTACTCAAAGTCTATCATTAATATAGATATTTCAACAATATTTCAATATTGAAAGCAATAAATAATAAATATTGAAGCAATATTTCAACAGTAATGAATATCAACAGTTTATTTTTATGCATCCAACCCTTGTTTCAGAATGTGCACGCAAATGAAACTGCATAACATTGAGTCTATCACAGAAAATTAAGAATACATATTCAAACACAAGACATCAAGACACTAAAATTAATGGAGCAGATATTTAGGTGCTGCTTTTCTGTTGGCTTCTATTAACTCAGAATGAGGCTTGAAGTTTTCTAAATAACTGCAGCTCTCAAAACTTTGGGTCAGCAATTACAGCAACATAAATATGCGGCCATATACACATATACTGTATAGAATGTGAAAGTGATATTAATTGTCATTGTGTCTTGACTTTCTGATATACTACGTTATTTGTCTTTAAAGCACAACTTCCTTACCAGCTTAAGACTTTTTTTGGTTTTAGTTTGACATTTCATACACTGACAGCAGTCATGAGAACACATGCTAAACCAAAAGGACTAAGGGATGCTATCCTGACCACGGGACCAACCAAGCCCTTACCCCCAATCTGTCTTATCATATGATATCTGAATATGAAGATGAACTGAACCCAGTCAAGTCTTATTTCAATGAAGGAAGGACTTTATATCTTGACAAACACTAAATCATTTTCTTAGACACACACATAGTTTTTCCTGAGTTTGCTGGCAGAAATATTATCTCTGGTTTACTACAAGAGATGCAGTTCAGCCAACAGATACTCTAAGGAACTATAAGGCACTGGAAAAGGTAATTCTTTTTTGGTTAATTGCCCCATTAATTCAGGGAAGAACTGTGTGCTGGAAGGACCGTCACTCTGTGTTTGGCTAGTACAGTCAGTAGCAGAGGTACCCTAGGAGTGGATGTCTAACCCCAGAAAGGTCAGCATTGCTCACTTGTGAGGTTTACATTTTTGAAAATTACTGTGAAACATAACAATTCAACGGGCTTTGCCAGCTACTCTATTTTTACATTCTAAGGGCCAACACCAGCAATTTTAGCAGTGGTGTGGTCAGTGAATGCAAGGTCATTTCCATGCTCTGGCAAGGAAGGAGGACTTAAGACAAGTGATGGCACTGATCCCATGCCCATATTGTAAATGTCATTATGCTCCTTGCTAAGAAAACTCTATTGCCACCAAATCGGTAATAGCATACTTGCAGTACTGCAGCAGATCTACTCAATAAAGTCCAACCAGTTGCTCCAGGGAAGGTTTTAGGTCTCTATCTATAAGTTAAGTCACTAGGATAATGTGAAAAAAACTCGTCCCTACAAACCAAGACATCAAAACAAATACTGATTTTAACTGGCTTAGCTTCAGAAACTGCAAAACCTATGGTTACAAAAAACTACAAATTACTCCTGTGAGAGGCTTGTAATCAGGACTGTAGACAGGAGGGTTCTTCTTGTGGAAAGGAAAATTGTTTATGAAAATGTGAGTATCCTCAAAGTAATTTCTCTTTAACTATTGCCTCAACAAAGAGCCCTCTAACTGAATTTTCTCCATTTGTGGGGATTTTTCTTTCTCTCTCCTCCAGTCATTATGGTTTTGCATTTAATTGTTACCTAAACATGTGAAATCTCCCCAGTCTACAGATTTTTTATTTTTATATCTTCATGTAAAATGTTCCAAGATTGCAGTTCCAAGGCACTAGATCAGCATGTGAAATGTTTTCCCTCTGTATTAACTGAATCAAGTGGATAAAATTACCATTGTTTCAGTACCGCTTAGGTAGTAACACTGCAGAACGTATCCCCATGTTATATTAAACCTTATCTGGGCCTTCAAGGCTGCTCATATTTAAAGAGCTAATATGATTGATGGACACTTCAGAAGAATAAAGATAAAGATTAATTTTTGAAAGCATCATTTTAAATGGCTTTTATTTGAATACTGATCCAATTTATTTAACTTTATTTTTCTTGCTTAACAGATATGATGGTGAGAATGAAATATGTAGCTAGCAGAGCTCATGTTTAAAAATTAAACACTTTGGGAAAAAATTAAAAATTAAACAGTTAGAAAAAAATTAATTAAAATTGTGATGTGCCTTTACAGGGATTTTTTTTCAAGAGTGAATAATAAAACTCTACAATGAGCTAAGAATAATCTTCTAAGTTATAATTAATTGGTACATACTTGCTCCTATTTAAAGTATGTTCTTACAACTGGAGATACACTTACAAAATTGGACCATAATTATTTATCTTCTGGGCAAATTGTGTTCTATTTTTTCGAAATGTAATAGCACACAGTTTAGACAGTTCTTTGATTAAGTGACAAATTTCAATACCATTTAGGGTACTATTTGAGAAAGAAAATTAATCAGAAACATTAATTTTTATTTTTGCTACTATTTAACATTCAACTTAGGTCTATTTTTCTTGATGACTATATTTATAGTCTCACTTAATAAGTTACAAGGCTCAGATAACAAATAACGATGAAGCACTGGTACTTTCTTGGCAGATCTGAAACACAGATTCTGTTATAAGGAACAGCACCACGCAATGTTTAGTTTATAAGATGGCAGTCCCAAAACCTATACTCCCATGCTCTATTACAGAGTCCAGGAGCCATGCTGCTGGCACCACTGCACACTGCTGGCACAAACCCAGTCTGAAAAGAAAGGGCAGCATTTCCCCTTGAAAACTGAGGCACAGAGCTGTCACGGGCTTGACATCCAGCTGCCTATCACGCATTGAATTCAGGGGATATTAACTGAGGATGTGGCTTCTCGGTGTCTGTGGCAAAGCTATGCACAGACACATCTCCTCAATCCCAGTTCTCTGCTTCAGAGCTTCAGGTATTGCATGGGTCTGACTAACACGTGACTAGCACGCTCAAGCTCTTCAACACTGATTTTAATGACTGAGTAGTGAGTTAAGCACTTCTTTCTGAGACTAATGCCTCAGCAGATATCCTTGTTTTGTCCTTTCTGGACAGTTTTTGCAACAAAAATATGGCCCTTTCTGTTCAATGGTTCTGCAGGGTTGTGAAGAGATCATTCCTGAATGAGAAAATTGGAGACAAATCCATCTAACTTCTAAGGATTGCAAATTAATTATTGCTAATCCATAATCGCTACACATAAGCGATTTGTGTGTGATCACTTTATTTGTGATCACACACTGAAGTTAGCAGGCAGAAGTGCCACCTGAACCATCTGCCCCATGAAGCCAAGTTTTGTCGTTCACAAGACAAAATCCTCTCTCTTTTCAGACATAGTCCCCAGATGGTCTTTCAGAGCACTATCTCCTTGATTAACTCATGCACTCAACAGTGTTTTCTTCCTTCTTAAACAGTTTTATTGACTTGAGTGCAAGATTCTACTCAAACGTTGTAACAACCTATTAATTAGTTAAATCACTTCAGCAACACCGGCTGACATTAGCTGGCAAAGTTCCAGTAACAATTCAAAATGTATGAATAGCTATGCCTGAATTTTTTCAGTAATTAAAACTTCTAGGGGTTAAGAACACAGAAGAAGGGATCTATTTTATTGTTTTACATTTATTAGACATTCATGTGTGAAAAAAATGAAAATAACTCTCATTTTTTCATGTTTGCTGCTATTGATTTCCAAAAATAGCTGGTGGGCATCAAACCCGTGAAAAAAGCTAGTGCCTCTTCCAAGCAACTAGCAAACATAATTAACCTGTTGGCCACGTTCCCACAAATACTTATGAGGGTGGTTAAACATAAGTATATTTATAAGTTGTTGCAAGACTGTAGCAATAGTGTGCCCATGTGAAACAAAACAAAAAAATTATGTATATCAAGTCATTAGAGAGAGAAATAAGGGAGAAGAAAAAATACTTTGTTTGGAAAAACATTTGATTTTCTATCACCTAAGCCAGATTTCATTGAAATGAACTCAATTAATGACTGGTAATTTGTTAATTACCGCTCCCTCAGATCTATGGTTAGTTTCATTTATAAACACGTTACAGTCTCCTGTACACTCCTGCAGTGCAATTTATTTTTCTGGTGCCATTTCTATTGAGTAGTTAATGGTCCATCCAAATAAGCACACTGCCGATTCAGGCAGCTGGATGGACAAGAATGCATTGTTCCTTGCAGAGGAAATACAAATTCTGCAAAAAAAGTACGGGGATTTAGTACTCTCAAATTAGGCTTGTTTGTTATCACTGTCTTTGTTCAAATTAAGTGATGGAAATCATCTTATTTCATAACTTGTACCTTTCTTAAGACTGATAAAGAATTAACTAGTGTTTGTGACGGTCACAGCAATGTCATGAAAGTCTTTGAAATGGCAAACAGAAGTCACTGGAAAAGACAATATTCACATTATTAGACTTACAAAGATTAAATGAGGTAATTGAGTACTAGGATGCAATCATCCAAGATCCCAATTTCATTTTTTAGTAACCAAAAGTAGTTCATCTATAGTGCAAAATGACATACGGAAGTGTTCTGACTTGAAACCCACGGACTGAACAGGAAAATTCATGGCATATTCTACTTTCAGAGATCTCTGGCCCCATATCAGCAGCTCAAGACTTCTCAGAACAACCTGGATGATTAGAGACCAGACCAGACTCAAAACATCTAGATTTACAGGCAGGATCGTCTGGCAGTCTCTACTTCTCATTCATGAAGACAGACAGATGCAAACTTCATGAACCCATGGGCTACAGAATGGTGGTGACTTCAGTCTAATTCAGTGCAGCAGCCTGCACTCCACTGCAAACATCATCTATTCATCTGAGCATTGCTTTCCTTAAGAGACAGAAAAAAAGAAAAAACCCATGCCTTCCTATCACTTGTGTCAGAAAGTGTAGGCTGAACATACGCTCAGAATTGCAAAAAAAAGAAAAACAAGTATTAGAAAGAAGCTACATTAGCTCTCCTTTCCAAATAGCATAGCCAGCTTAGCTCTGTTCATCAAAGATTAGCAGATTGCCATCAACCATAAGGTCAGCATAACAGGTGCAAAGACAAGAGACACCAAATTTGCAGACAGCTGAATGCAACTCTCACTTTAGTCAAGTTTGATGGTGTGTGGAATATTGGGTTTTTCCATTATTTTTTTTTCAATATATTGTATCTGTAAGGCAGTATTCCAAGTAAACAAAATTGATCAGAGTGCTTGTGACAGAAGAATAATAGTAAAAATAGTAAAAACTGCATGAAATCTAAAATCACCCTAAAGTGATATGAAGTCTGGATCAATCAAATCCATTTACAGTAAGTTTTCTAGGGGTATTGAGGCAATTAATTAAGGTACTTTGCTTCCATTTGAAAGGCAGCAACCAATAAATAGAAATGGTTACACTTCTAAAGAAAAAAGAAAGAGCAAACTGAAGTGGTTATGACTAGCTGGGGAGGCTCCCAACTGGTCCAGTAACATCTTAAAGAAACATTGCCACATAATTGCGCCTGATGCGATACTATCATCTCCCACTGCTCACTGCTGTATATTGGCAAAATAATAGTATCACCACAACCCTACTAACAGAACCACAATAAAACATTCCTTTTTCTACTGAAGGCAAAATCAACTGTCTGAGTTCGGTGCAGCTCTCACTTACACATTCATGCTATCCGGTCGAACTTTGCCTCAAGCAAACATACATCCACGGTCCACTTTGCCAGCAGAAATGTGTACGTGGCAACCTGTAGCTGATGGATGGCAGCAGTAGCTGGAAGAAAATCATGCCTTCACCCACAGAGAGGTTTGCCAAAACACGCTTGTGTGTACGGCTAAGTTATACTTCGAGCCATCATAGTGTGCATTGACAGGTTCCCTGTTGTTAGGATATCTCTTGTCAGGAGTTTACAGATTGCAGCTCTCCACAAATACTTTCTTGAACCTCAGTAATACACGTTTACTTAGTCTATCCAAGGCAGAAAGTCTGAAAATGCTAATCCTCTTAGAAACATGTTTTTCTTTCAGAATAGATATGCAGTGAAGGTTAAAGGGGTTAACAAGGCTGATCCTCAAGCTCAGGCAGTCATTGTATGGTAATTTTTTTAATTTTTTAGGCTGAACCACAATGCTGTTATATCTAAGGAGTGTGAATAATGTATTTCTTCACACATGAAAGAGCTTCATAGGGATGAGCTCAGCTAAATGAAGGTAGAAGCAAACATCTTAATTTTCAGCCAACAGTAGCTTCTCTTGTACAGCATTCTGCTGTTGACTGAATCCCAGAAACCTTACATTCTCAAACTATAAAGGGACATGTCAATGTGCTTGTATGTTTTCTGCTACGTTTGTATTCTGAACATCAGCACGGAATTTTCAAGGGCTTCCATTGCTCCAATACAGGAGTAGCATATATCCCAACTTAACAGATTGAAAATGTTTGCCTTCATATCAACTATCAAGTCAGAAGGCAATGCAGACTTGCAAGTAAAATGTGCTGGAGCCATCAGTCATTTAAAAAGAGCAAAATTACTTGAATTCATTGATTAGCAAGACTGTAAGACATACCCTGAACTCTAATCCCAGATTTTCAGCTAAAAGAAATAATCGCTTCTTTTTTAACAATTGCAAAGATTAAAATATGGTATCAATTCCTAAACAAGTACAACCAGTTGTCTCCTTATAGCCTCTTCTACGTGTAATGTTATGTGTTTGGTTTGCTTCTCGTAGAGCCAAACTTCTTTTTCAGAGCTATGTTCCTTGCTTTAGCATTGTGTTTTGCCCTGCAAAAGTGGCAGTGAGCAATACCACCTAAAGCTCTTTGCATACTAAGTAATCCTGGTATTTCAGGTACCCAAGGCTCCCTCTTTCAGATGAATGTTTTCATCTTTAGGCTGGAGAGCTGTATTATTTCTCTTGATAGCAAAGTAAATCCCAGTGGCTGAGCTTCAACCAGAACAAGAAAGTGCGTTGCAGTGTCTTAATACTATCCAAAACTCCTCAAAGACAGGTCATTGGGGTTGTCTTCTGCATGTGGCAGATGCAGGGCTGAGGTACTAAGCTGAAGCTCTACCACAATCTCAGAACCACTGTTTAGATGGGGGTTAAGGAACAGCTTCTCTGCCAGTGGTGTTTGAAAAGAAAAGGAGCAGACCTTTTCCTGTTTTAGTGACAATTTTGAAAGGCAAAGTCACCTTTTGCAAGGACCTCTAACTCTTATGATCACTATTTACATACTCATTCGATATAAGTATCTTTCTCACTGTAGTGATGGACCCTAAGAGGGCCCACTCTCTCTTCAGTCTCATGTTAAGAGGCTCTTCACTCAGCATAGTGGCTGCCACTAACTTAATTTAGAAGTTCCCAAATCCCCTTGCAGGAAGCATAACCCCAAGCATTTGATTCTGCCCTGTGAGTCAGGCATCTAAAAATGAAGCGCTGCAACACCTAAGTCACTTTAGAAATTCAAGCCTTCAAGCCTCTCAGCTGACTTCTACTTCAATGCGCTGAGGCTAAACTTGCAGATCACATGTGCTTTGGTTTTTTTATTAATTCCATAAGAAAATCTGAAGTGCTACAGTTAGAAATATAATGTCTTTTTTCAAATAATGCTGGAAATATAAAGAGGACCTCCGGCTTTGTGCTATGAATGGCCATTATTTTACTTGGTGAACACTGGCAAATTATTTGCACAGTAAAGAACATGTAATTACAAAGTACCAACAGTAACTGATTATTATGATTATTTCAATCCCCTACAGTGAAGAGTAGATGGTAATTAATTTCTGGACCTATCCAACTAAATATAATTACTAAAACCCACAGCAACTGTAGGCATATGCTGGTAAAACACAGTTAGATGTTACTGTATTTGTTTATTACTCAACACTTTTTCCATAATTAAACGCCACAAGTAAAACAGAAAAAACATTTCAAAAGTACTTCTAAAAAGCCACGGATTAAAAATGTGGCTAAAAAGTTATGAATTTTAGCATTGCTACAATATTATTAATTGCACATTCTCTGTTATGATTATTTGAACTTTAACTGCAGTAACTGCCAGGCAATGAAAAACCTTCTTTACATGATTTACCACCTGTGAATTTATGTGGTATATAACACCACATATTAACTTAATAATACCCTAATTTTGTATTGATTAGAATTTTGTGACACAAGCCTAATATCATAGCCTCTACTGCTTTGAAGAATTCGTGTTTCTTCCAGCATGCACTGCTTGTAAATTAGCTTACCGTATGAAACATCTCATCTCCCAGAATAAGGATTTTGGGAGGGGATTGGTGGAAAGGCTGCAAATTAGCCTTTATTTTTAGTCTTATAGTCAAATCCAAATTATATCTGTATATAAAAATATCTCTGAGTTCCCTGGAACACTATCTTTGTGCTCTGGCTATGCAAAACCCACCAAGACCAGGCATTCTGCAACACATCAGTCAATGTCTTTGTTCTGTTTCAGAAGAGGGAAGGCCATCTACAGGAACTTTCAGAGTAGTTTTCAGCAGATACAACTTTATTCATTGCTGATAAGGAGTGGAACACACAAGGATACATATAGTTTTGGCACCTGTCACCAGCTTTCCGCACCAGGAGTTGTCAGAGAAGTCTGAAGAAAAATGACCAGCATGATTTACCCCTTCTTTGTAAGAAAATAAGCTTTGAGTGGTTCCTACAGATTCTGAGGTAGCTGTTTGCAGCAAATTCACAAACAACTGTTAAAGGCATCAAAAAGCAAAACACTTGATTGATGAGAAAGAATACAAAATGGCACCTGTTGAGTGGGCTTTCTGCACGTATCTTGTATTTACCTGCTTGCCCTCTGTACTTGAGATAGCTATAGTCTCTGCAGTGCTGAAAGAGGCAGAAGCATGACTCAAACACCATGTTAATTAAATTGTGATTGTAGCATCATCATAACTTTGTTAGTGGAAAAGCAGGGAAAACAGCCCTTGCTTTATTTTCAGGTTTCAGTCTGATTTGGTTTAAACTGAGCAAAGGTGATACAGGGTACCTCCGATGTAGCGGGGTCTGAACATTCCCAAGAGAACACTGACAGACCCTTACGAATTTTGTTACTGGTGGATTTTATGTCTACCACTTGCTGTTTCCTAGTAGCCTGCACAATTTCGTTTCAATGTTAAGTAGATACAAAATTAGTCTGCTCATATGTTAGTTACATGCAGTATGTGAGACTGATCTGAGAACAGCAACTGGAAAATTCTGGGGTGGGGAATTGAACCAATCCTATAACCTTGAGAAATACATAAAAACACGTCTCTGACTTCTTTTCAAGTTGTACCCCTGTTTATCATCTGACTGTCAATCTGTATTCTGTAATTACATTATTTGTGGCGACTGTTTTTCAAAACTGTGTGGTTCCTTTGGAGAAATGCACTGCTTTAACTTGGTAGCTATTCTCTTCCTCTGCCCTGCTGTGATGTTTTTGTCATAATACTCGTCATATGCTGGCAACCACAATTTTTTGCTCGCAAGAATGGCCTCATAGAAAGGTTAAGACAAATCTTCGGATGCCTCCTTAAATGTATTCCTTTCCTTTCTTGCTATTGGTAGCAAAGCAATAAGCTGCTTTTTTTTTTTTTTTTTTTTCCTCCTGATGCCTCTTTCTTCAGTCTTGTTGGAAAGGATGAAGACACAGGGTGGGAGAAAGCATTGCAGGGTGACAGCTTTTTAACAATGAATAATCTGCTGCTGTGCATGTTAATAGGTGGCACTAGGTTTGACTAACTATTTTTGCAAATTAATATCTAAGTAAATTACTTTTGCAGATTGTTTCCAATGATTCTTTCTCTTTAATCTACTCTTGAATAGTTTCATACCGATTGTTGCTACTGACACCAAGAATTCGTATAAAACCCCAGTGCATATATTTCATAGTAAATATAGCTGGTATCATCGTACACAAGAAAACCCGCTCCCTCTCATATGGCTTATTTAAAGGTTTAAAGGCTCATAGTCATAGTCTCAACATATTTATTTTTTTTTTTCAGAAGTTTCAAAGTCATATAGGAATGCAATTTCCATTTATGCCCTGTTCATGGCTGGTTTTAGGCAACACTCAGGTACCTATGTAAACGGGTATGCCTGTAAAGGATTTTCAAAGATTACAGATGGACATGTTTTAATTGCAAAAAACCACCTGATTGGCTCAAGATGTCTTTGAAAAATCCTACCTGCCTCTGTATCTATAGAGATCTGATCCTTTTGCAGAGCTTGTACAAGATTGGGACTAAAAATGTAAGATTTTTTTCTTTTCTTTTTTTTCTTGGTTACTTGAAAGTACAATAATTTCCTTTAAAACAAAATATCATATGATGTACTTACACAAGTACTTCTACACCCGCATTCCATATAATCAGAAAATCCATCATGCTTTCCCAAGAAGTCATAGTCCTAACCTATACTCTGTACTTATCTCAGTGTCCATAGGTCAATACATACTTAAATATTTGTATTTTCAGTAATATATCATTTCTGAGGTGCTTAACTTTAAAAGATAAATTTCATACACCATCCATGGCCTGTGTTCCCTTGCCTCAGCTGAATAAACCTGTGTCTGGACAGCCTAACTTACATATCTGCTGTGTACTGGTTTTGGCTGGGATAAAGTTTTCTTCTTAGCAGCTGGTGCAGTGCTTCATTTTGGCTTTGGTGTGAGAACAGTGCTGGTGGCACACTGATGGTTTTAGTTGCTGCTGGGTGATGTTTATACTAAGTCAAGGACGTTTCAGTTTCTCAGGCCCTGCCAGCCAGAGGGCTGGAGGGGCACAGAAAACCGGTAGGGGACACAGCCAGGGCAGCTGACCTGAACTGGCCAAAGGGATATTCCATACCATGGGACATCATGCTGAGTATATAAACTGGGGGGGCGGTGTGTGGGGTGTCTGTTGCTGGGGCCTTCTGCTCACTGCTCGGGGACTGGCTGGGCATCATTCAGCAGGTGGTGAGCAGCTGTATTGTGCACTTGTTTTCTTTCATCCCTTCCCTTCGGATTTCATTCCCCTCCCCTCTCTTTCCTTTTCATTATAACTGTTATTATTATTATTGTTCTTTCATTTTTATTTTATTTCAATTATTAAACGGTTCTTATCTCAACCCTCGAGTTTTACCTCCCTTTCCGATTCTCCTCCCCATCCCTCTGGGTGAGGGGCAAGGGAGTGAGCAGCTGCGTGGGGCTTAAATTACCAGCTGAGGTTAAGCCACGGACATGTTGTCAAACCCCTACAGTGCTGCTCGTGCTCAACACATCAGCTATCATATTATCCCATCTCTGAGACCTCACGTGACGTTTTCCATGTATTCCTGCATTAATTTCCAAGTCTTCACCCTTAAGTACTTCATAATATTACCCTAAAATAGATTGTCTCCTTTCTTACTTCTCAGTCGTTCTGCCTCTAACCTCTCTCACTTCTTTCATCACTTAGCACTTTCTGCTCTCTTGCCCCGACACAGCCTCCGTGTTGGTCTGCCAATGTGGCGATCACTAATCTTTCTTCATTTAAACCCTTCGTTAGAACACATCTTCTCACCTTCTAGCACGTTAATTGCCTGACAGCAATTTATCAGGAGAGGGCAGAGGCTGCATGGGTGTCCCCTTCACTCACTCATACATGCAAAGGTAAATAATTCATTCTGAAGTCCCACAGTCATTTTTAAATAACAGCCAGTGACCTCTGCTTCCTCCCATACCACTCTGCAGAACGAGGCACCATGGATAGGGGCAGGCAGGAGAGGAAGAGCATGCCAGCTGTATTGCCTCTGAGAAGGAGAAATGGGAAATACACATTTCAGTTCCACTTACCGGTTCCTATTGCTAGAAATCCAATCCGAGATTAACGTTGCAGCCTGCTGGTGACAGTGTTTGTTACCGAAGCTGCAGGCCAACATGATGACTTCCCGATGCAACTCTCTGTCCAAATTCAAGAAAGCAATAAGGCTGCATTAATAAATGTGTTTGAATGTTTACAAAAAGCTGTTTCTTGTAACAGTGGCATCAACTGATAGTTGGGCAAATAGCAAAGATAATCTAGCTATACAAATCCCAGTGTCAGTTTAATGCCTACAGCTGCTGCAACAAATAAAGGGTTGTGGACCAAAACCAGCCCCCATTTACACTATGCACTCTCCCTGACCTCTGTGGTCACATGATTCCAAGTTCTTAAATATCCAGTGCAGTCAGATACTAAAATAAGGCTTAGGAAATCATGTTCTCCAAACTCAGGAAAGAAATTAATCTCACAGGATCTGCTGCTCTCCCAGAAAAGAAAAACAGGATGACAGAGTTAGGGAAGTATGGCATGCTGAAGATGAGACCAAATTTTAGGAGAATGCATTATTACAACTATATCCCACAAACAATCAAACAGAAAAAAAGAAATGAAACAGTACTCATGTTGGTATGATGCTTGAACAAGCGATTTGTTTAAATTATTCGTTGGCCATCCAAGCTTGAGATACATTGAGGCAACTTGTCTTAAAATATACTCCTGAGGGGGGAAAGAAAAATATATTTAATGTTAACATTTATTTTTTATTTGGAATTCAAACGCTACTGACTATTGAGTTTTTGCCTTTTTACCCTCAAATAATGTCCAACTTTCCAAAGATTTTGATCTCCATTTAGCAAAGCAACATGTCCACTTGCAATCCTCCTTCATTGCTATAGTGAGAAGACTCTGTAGAACAGCTATTTGATTAGATGCCTAGTATATGACAATTTATTGTTATAAGCCCCATCAATTAAAAAAGCTTCTTACATGCTATTTTGAACTCACAATACACAGCTGAAAAGTTGCAAGAGTGGCAACAGCTTAATTTCTACTCTCAACAGCATTGGGCATGTTCACTTTTAGAAGAATATTGTTTAATATCCATAGCCATGGCAAAAACGTTACGTAAGTACAGTCAATTGACTTCAGAATACAGAAAAATGTGGCCACAAATAAATTTATACATTTAGTGACACTATGCTTTAGGTTCTTGGTGTGGTTAAAAAACAAAGCAAGCCCAAGAGCTATTTTAATTACTTTTACTTTTTACACAGGAGACATATTTACATATTCTGACCAGTCGTGAGGGAAACCACTGTCATTGTATTCAATGTAATCTTTTGCCAGTGGAAATCATCCATTTGAAGAAGAGAACTGAGATATAAAGACCTGCATAGAAGAGCATCTGTTTTATTATTGTGAATGCACAGGCATGTATATATGATGTCAACACAAAAGGAGATTCATAGCGCAGCTTTCTTTAGCATGTATGTTATTCTGTGACTAAAAATATTTTTTATTTCCTCTGCTATCACCTCTGCTTTCAAAGCTCTCATCAGCAGTGATAAAACACAACCCAGCTGTGAATTTTACTGGCCTTATTTATTGAAATTGTGTTTTCTTTACACAGCCATGATTAAAAGTGAAATAGCAATGGCACACTCATAAGAATTTTTCTGTGCAGTTAGCAATAGACTAAACATGCAAATTATTTCAACGTAATTTTGTATTATGGCTCTAGTTTCCATGTAGGCCTACATGGCAGGTTCATGAAGAATTTCATTGTGTCTTTATTAATCTGTAGTATATGTTCTACAAAAATAATTGTCCATGTCAGCAGGTAGCTTTGTGTATGTGTGTGCGTATATATACACATATGTACTTATACATATATACATACATACAGCCACCTCTAGCTTCCTGCTGTCTAAGCCTGTGTGTCTATGGACACAGACACAAGCAAATATATGTCTGAGAAGAAAAAAAGCACCTTTATACTTTTCTGGCTGTAAAGAGTTCCTTCATTTGAAGGGTCTACAAAATTACAGTATATCGGCCATTTAAAATATGTAGAGTACATAAAATTTATAGCAAACAAAAACGCCCAAGAGTTCATAATTGTCACTGGCTGCCCTCACATTCTGTGTACTTCATAAACCATGCTTCAGCATAGCTATGATTTTTTTATTTTTTTTTTTCAGGTAAAATGTTAAAATGTTTGTCATGTCTATCTTAATTATTTACTGCTAGCTGTTACTGCTGTCCCTTCGGACCCAATTATGAATGGGCTTTTGATTCAATGGCGATTTAATCCTTGTTAATTAAGGTAACTGCATTGAATTCACCATGACTTTTGGGTGAAATAATGACTAAAAATCTTTACTTCAGTTGCGTGCATCCTATTCAGTTGTGCCTGCACTTGGTGTCCTTGCTGAGCTTGGGCACCAACCTAAATATCACCATGGGGCTCCTCAAAAGAGGAAATCTGGAAATAGATTACTTTGGCTCCTTCAAGTGAAATACTTTATTTGCCATAATATTTAATAGGAGGGATAATTAGCTTTCCTTTTACTAATCATATATGCCTCAAACAACAGTTATCACTGTTCAAATGCAAATGAACCAAAGCTTGACAACTGCTATGATTAGGAAGAAAGCTCATAACCCTAGGTCATTTAAAGTATCTGACTGGGGAACAGTTCAACCCTTGGCAATGAAAGGAAGGAGAGTGAGAGAAAGAAAGAAAGGGAAAAAACGAAGCAGGCTGTGTGAAAAAAACAGAGGAAGACGGTATCTCTTACATTGAAGATGTTGTAGTTCTCTGTGCGGTCCAGCAATTTATCTAGAGGATAAAGAGCTCGGCTGGCAGCATGCCAAGGCAGAAAATCCTTCTCCTCTGAAAGGTATCTGATAATCTCCAAAGGAATATTCTGAGGCAAATAACCAGCTCTGTACAATAAAAGAAGTTAGTATTAAATTGGTTTTGCAGAAGATACATGACAAGGCAAAAATGACTTTTTTTTTCCAAACGAAACTAGAAGACCGAAAAACATGATAAACTCATCACACTATAATGACATAAAAGTGAACCTTATAAAAAATCAGCAACTCACAGTTTCTCCCGACATGTGCAAGCATACTTACTGGATGAAGGAAGGATGCACACACATGAAAGAAAACTAGACAAGCTATGCCTACTTTATATGGATTCCAGTGGCTATAAAAGACATGAACAATGAAGTAATTGACTTTAAGCAAAAAACAAAAGGAAGGTGTTGCTTTGCAAGATTGAAAGCTGTCTGCATGAAATCAACAACCCAAGGCATTTTGCTTCAGAGAACACTTCTACTGGCCATGGGCAACTGGAAAGAACTAGTGGTGAAGAAGCATCTTTAATTCCACAGTTATCCTCCCCACTCTTATTCCTCTCCCTTAGAGCTGCCTTGTCTTCTATCCACATTAAGCCACTTTGGAATGACTAATCCAGTGACATCACTTTGGTTAAGGATGTTCCAGCACTTTCCACATGAACTATGGTTTTTTCAGGTGTTTATAAATCAATCAGCTAGAACTTTGTCCCATTCTTTTTCCATCATAAAAGACCTCTTCCTGCAAGGGAAAAAGTGTGTGTGTGTTGGGGGGGGGGGGCGGAGCGCGGGGAGGGGCACAGTTCAGGAAAGCTTTTTAAATTAATAGCTTTACGGGTGCAATACAGACACAAGTATTTGAAAGCTGCTTTTTAAAACTGAGTACAGGAAACATCAAGCTTTAGGATTTGCTCTCATTTTCTTTTTCAGAACAGCATCTTTTCTTAACTATCCAGACTAGAGAAACAAAGTGTAACACTGTAGGCACAAACTTCCCAGAAACACACAGGTCTAGTCTTCTCTTGATGCATGTGTTTAAATCCCAGAGGAGGTCTCTACCTGCCTAGAACAGAGATAATGATTCTGTTTTCATTAAACACTTAAAGTTAGAGGATTCCACAAGCTTCAATTTAACATAGGCTACAGTATGATATATCTTCATAGACTAGTTTTTCTCCTTGTTGGTTGCAAATGTTCCCCTTAATTTCCATCACTGTCTGGGGAAGGGATACATGCATATAACAAACAAAGAAAATTACACAGATTATTATGGAAATGAACCAGTACGTATATGTTGATTTCTCAGTTGTAACAGCATATAAAAATACTTTGCTGAAATATTTGAAATAGATTGTTCTTTTTGGTATGGTGCAAAACCATAGTTTCCTATCACATCCACACAAGCCATTGTTTTTCACACTCTCTACTGGAAGAGTTACACCCTGTTCCCTTTGTGTTCTCAAGAAAGGAGTTCATGTAACAGCTTTCAAAAGGATCTGTGCCACGTCCTTATGACGATACACTCTCCAGTCTGTCTGTCATCTTTGTCCACATTTTGTCAGCAAGATTCTGTTCTTAATTCCAGTTACAGCATATACTCGAGCAAGAAAACCAAGATCTCTTGGTGAGCTCACTGTGTCACTCAGGAACTGAGCAGATATGAAATGAGAATGGTGGAGCTCTTAGAGTGGGTGGCAGACAGAGTTCAACGCATCTGAAGAGCAAGTTACTCCATTTTATAGGTCTTTCTTATTTCTGAAGCAGCAGAATATCATTAAGATGAGTTGTAGGTCTTAATACTTTGTAAAGATGTGCAACCATAATTAATGGAGCCAGAAGCAAGCTGGATTGACTGCAGTTAAAAATCTTTGAGATAATGTTAGCAAAGAGGTAAACTAGCTTGAAGTTGCACATATGTAATTAGTTCTTAATGGGATTTGTGATTATTGTTACTGATAACTTGATTGACATGAGAAAGTGTGGAGTAAGGAACAAGAGGATTAGCTCTAGGAAACATGCTGCTTCAGGAATAAACAGATGAATGTTTATTACAGCTGCACTAATGGACATTGAGGATCATGCTTCCGAAATTAAATCTCTGTATGCTAAGTGCAAAAGGGAAATCATCACTGCAAAATAAACAGATTATTTCTTTTTAAACTTAACTTCTCCATAAAGAAACATAAGAAGTGAACTCAGAGAGATCTATCTCTTATTCCTATTCTCTCAGCCTTCCTATTAAGTTTCAAAATCATGATTCTTAACTGATGGCAATCATCCTGTTCACATCATAAGCTTTTACTCTCATCATTCACTGCTTCTGACTTCTAAATTTATCAGCACATTCAATTCTGCCTGCCTCTCTCCTGTTTCCCACTTTTCCTATTGTTTCCCTGAGGGTATACTCCTCCTCACAAAACCAGATTGTGGCAGTCTGAGTTTTTCCTGTTTATTCCTGAACTTCCTTCTCTTTCTGGGTATGACCCTTGAAGAGCTTATCCACAGTATCATCAACAGAATCAGTCCCAAAAGCACGAACAGGGATGAGGGGAGGTCTTTGTGGATGACATTACTATATAAATGACAAAAAATTCATCATTTCAGATCATGATTTTGAGGGAAAGTGGTTTATGGCTGCTATAATCAATGTTAAACTCTGTCAGTACATGCTGGGCAGATGTGCTTCAAGTACACTGGCGAGGCTGGACCTCTGTGACAGACATATATACCTAAAATCCTCTTACAAGTGGCAGTTAAGATAGGAGTACTTCCCTGGTGAAAACAGAAGTGCTTCAGGAACTTTGCCTTGGAAGGATGTTGTTTATATTCTACACTACTTTATTGTGAGGCCTAGAGAAAACCACGATAGCCCTGTTCTTTCCCGTCAGCCACTAAGCCGTGTTTATGAACCTCTTATTCAAAATACACTGCACTTCCAGACTATTTGCCATTAAATAGTTTCTGTCAAGAGGTAGTGATAAGTACATTCATTGTTTTATCTTTTTGTGTAAAATACATACACCATCAGGTGGCTGACAACTAATTGAAATCACTTGTGTCATTTATGGAGCAGGACAACAACCAAGATGAGGAAAGAAGGCAGAACACAGAATGAGCCTGTTCTGAGTATCTCTGTGAACTCTGGTGGAAAAACACAGACCCATAGAAATGTTAAACAGAAATGTTTAACAATTATCATTACAATAATAAGAAAAGTAATAGTAGCAACTTTCCCATCAAATGGAAAAATGTAAAATAATTTCCCTGTCATGTAATCTTCTTGAAATATTTACTCAAAGGCACTACAGAGTATAAGTACATAATCTACACATCCAGCTTGATTTATCACTCTCTTCCAACAATGCGACTTAGAAGGTCAGTGACAGAAATCCTTATTTTTCATGTGTCTTTTTAGCCATCGATCATACTGCTATCCTTAAAGTCCAGAAAAATTACTATCAGATATTGCCTGCCAAAGTCCAAATGCATGGGAGCCAGGGCTAAGAGATAAGGTTATTTCCAGGTTAGTCATCTTGGAGGAAAATGGAAATATTTTGTGCCACTTGGGCAATACCTGATTATGGGTTATACTGAAACCAGGTAAAAAACACCAACACTGCAGAAATACTGCGATGTCCAATCTTATTCTGGTCTGAAACAGTCACACTGTTTCTCCAGGTATGTCTCCAGTAGCCACCCAAGAATCTTAACAAGCACCTATCTACAATCAATAAAAATTCTGCAGAGGAATCTGGGATAGTCTTGGCAAGTATCTTAACAGATAAAATAGTCAAATCAAACAGTGTTGATTCATAAACATTGGCTGGACGAATATCAATGTTCAGGTTAAGCACTTCTCAAGTGCAGGTTGAAAAGTTTATAAAACTTCACCTATAGCATCTAGAATGAAAAGGCTGGAAGCCACCTTAAGAACTCATCTACTCTCTCCCCTACCCAAAGCAGATTAATACCAATGCCATTCCTGACAGAACTTTGTCTAATTTTGTTTAATTAGGCCTCTAGTGATGGATATCCTAGGAGCACTAGAATTTCGGTGCTTCTCTTCTCAGAGGCATGATAATAAGAATATTATAACTCAGGTCTTTTGCAATGTAAATATTCACAGAAGGGTACCAACAGATCCATTTCATGTCCTAAAATGAACTGCTGTTTATTTAGCTTCAGTATAAACCACAAAAAGCAGGCATCCCTCTTTATTGTATTCTAGATTAGAGAGTTTTGATTGACATCACTGGTCACACGGATAGGAGCCCAGACTTAAAAAAGAGCCTCTACAAGCCATCTCTAAGCCAGCCTTCTCCATACTGAGTCATTAAAAAAACTATGACTACAAAAGCAAAATTTAACCTAAAAGATCACATTTGAGATGCTTTGTTGTTTTATCACTTTTTATATAGTTGCCCTTACTCATCCGTTTATCAGCATATCAATCATTCTGTAGCCACTGTTACACATGAGAACTCTAGCATGTGTTAGAAACACTGTACCACACGAGGTTTGTCCTATCATCCACATTTTTTATTTCACAACTGCCGGCTGAACCAAAGTGGAGAACGGGAGAACAGGAACACAGAGTAGCAAAGTGATCCCCTTTAGTTATCGGACAAATTACCACCAGACAAACGTTCTGGTCCAGCAGATTTTTCATGCTTAAAGAGGCTGCTGACAAACTGTGGTAAAAAGGTGATATCCCATTTTTATGACAAGGGCAAAGGTGGAAAATGACCTTTCAAAAGACAAATAGATATAGATATAGATATAAAGTGTCTTATGACATTATGTAATACCATAAGCACCAACCTTTAGCAAGGTACTATCCTGTTTACACTGAAGAAATTGCTAGGGTGGTCATTGCTACAAAGAAAAGAGGCAAAGAACAGAAAAAGAACATACTGAACGTGGTAATGAAATATCCCTCACAGAGAATTCCCACTAAAAATCTCATAGCAATCAAAACAAATCTCTAAATTACATGAGGTTTTTTAATACGTCAGATGAAAGCAGGAAATCTAGATTATATTATGAAACATCAGTGTGTATTCAGCTGCATTCTGACCTTGATTTGTTCTTTACACTGAGCCGCTGAACTTATGGACAGATCCCAGCACATTCATTTTCCCCTTAGGGACAAAGTACCAAATGGTAGTGTAATTGCCAAGGGAAAATTATTACTGTGTTCTGAATTATTTCTATCATAAATCCAGCACCAGTCAAACAGACTCTGTCACAAAAACGACAGGGTTGCCATACACTGATGAGAGTCCCACATACAAGGGCACCATAAATCCCTTAGTCCCACCACTCAACAAAGTCATTATAAGTCATGTGTTTAAATCAAAATTAGAAAATCCAAGCTGGCAGCAAACTGGTCTTCATTGTTGAAACAATGGAAATGAGGTGATTTAGTTGCTGCTGGTTTAAAACTCACTCTGCATCATCTGTTTCCTATGAAATAAGTAAAACATAACTAGCTTTTTGTCTGGGTAGTTTTGAAGGAGGAAAACACAGCTCTTCAGAACATAGATGTGCAACTGATCAACTTCAGTTCTATTTCTATGCATGTGCAATATAAGAATAATTAGATTATACTCATTAACCCGTAAAGGGACAGTTTAGGATTCTTATTCATTCTTTTACCTTTAAAGTCAAGTGTGTGGATTAGAATAATTCACAGAGAAACTTGGTTCCAATTTAAATGTATTTGGCTTTTTCTAACCCTATTCATTTATTCTGGACCGACTAAGGACTGGTGTCTCTACTGATGTATTCAGGATATTCTTTCCTACACTGCTTTAGGAGCAGTTCTTTGGCAGCTGAGTAAAAACAGGTATGTTGAACCCTGACAGGTAAAAAAGGCTTCAAGCAAGGTGACCCACGCAACAGGGAAACCAACTCTGTAGTCACAGATTTCACCTTCAACTCCTGCATGACTGGGAAGTCAAAGATTAAAAACTTATGATGACTGCCATCCATGTTCAACAAGGGAAGCTGGAAATAGAATGTTTTCTCATAGAAAACTAACGGGCAACCTGTAAAAAAGGCCCTCTGATCTCCAGTATCAATGAATGATCTACCTCATCTTCCACTCCCAGGGCTGGGCTGCCTTAGGACCAGATAAGGACTCTGCTTTTCTAAGACATCCAAAGTGACTTAATGGAGGCATTATGATTTGTACCAGCTATGGACTTCCACGTAAATAGGACAGGAATGCACACCTACCCTTTGATAAATACAACAGCAACTTTTGGCTTACAAGCTCATTTTAAGTACTAAATTTAATCAGCATTCAACCTCTACAAATCAAAGGATTCAGTGAGTATGATGGTTTTAAGTGAAGCCTGATTATTATTGTTATGTTTTCTTACAAGCAAAATATTTGAGGACTCTTCAAGTGACATTCAACTCGACACAAGAGCATTTGAAGCATCCTACAAAGAATAGTTCAAATTCAATGTAATTATTCAGAGTATCATATGGCTTAAGTTATCTTGCACAGTTTTTAGAGTTGCCACATAAGTAAAGGCTAATATTAATTTGTATTAATTACCTTTGTTTAAAACAGAAAAAAAAACCACCCACACTTAAAACCCCATTTGTAAAAATGCAACAAAAATGCCTTCAAATTGGAGTTCAGTATCTCTTCTTTCCTCTTCTTCCCCATATAAATATATATATATATATATAAAAACAAAGCAGTGCAAGATGAAAAGGAATAATCTCACTGCTGAAAATTAAGCAGTAAGTTAGGTATGTAATGTTTTTCATCATCATGAAACCTTGATTTTTGAGAAGTATGTAATTCACACACCTAAATTAACTAAAGAAATTTGAATGTATTTCAGGGGCTAACAGATGTCAGTTTCAGATGACTCAATTATTTAAAGTGTTACCTGTTTTCTTTCTTGATGATTTTGTTGGGAAGAGCAGAATGAAACAGCCTTTCTATTTCTTAAGTTCTCAATAGGCAACGTTATCTATGACAGCATGTTTGAGCAAATTCAAAATTCAGTTTGGTTATTATTATGCACAATACTTTTTCATATCTTTTTTCCTGTTATAATGTTTATAATTTGCATATCAGTCAGCCAAGTGAAATATGTGTTTAAAAGCTAGAAACTTCATATGGAAAGCACAGAAGCCTGATCTTGAAAATACATATATAATCTGAATTTTGTTTTCCAGAATATATACAGAATTGGATAGTGTTTCTACAAAAGCAATTCCCTATAAAGCTATTCATAGTAAAAGACTCTGAAATTCTCATAACCCCTCACCTATTCTCTTATCTCCATTCTACAGAGAGAAAACAGACACAGTTTAAGTGATTTTACCAAGATCACCCAGGAAGTCTATAGTAGAAACAGCATCCCAAGTTTCTCTAGTCCCCGTGCACTGTCTTAGTCATAGTATGGTCCTTCCTGTCATTTATTGCTTGATTTCTGGGTAGAGAAAGCCACATTTCTAACTAAATAGGAAGGAGCTGAGCTAAGACAACATTGATCCCCAAGACTTCTCTAAATTTTATCAAGCAAAGGGACTTTAGTGTACATGAAATGAAGACCAAAAGACTTGAAAGCATAATCTGCACTTTGAATTCAAAAGTTCACCCTGGCAGTGTGTTCTGCCAAGCGGACAGAGCATACACCAACAAAGACCAGAGCTCTAGACAACGATCCTGGCCAAGAGCAATTGGATGAGCCCAAAAAGCAGGATCGTGTCTGAGAAGCAATGGTGCAGTCAGGTCAAAACAGCAGGCAAAGCAGTCAGTAGCCTAAGGCAGCAGACTATTTTGTTTATGCTGATGAGGCATCGGCATTGTCTTTTCTAGCTAGAAAAGTTGGCTCTTGCCATTCATTCATATATTCTTTGTCAGTGTTGGAAAAGGATAGGTTGTTTAAAGCAGCACCTCCAGCCTCTCAGGGTGGCTCATTGCTGCTACCTTGGCCCAGGTAGCAGCAGGGTCTTTTGCTCTCCATACTAGCCCTGCCAGAACCTCAGAAAGAAAAGTAATGGGGTTCTGGGGTAAGGATAAGGAGGAAAAAAAGCTGCTTATTGTGTGAGGACGGGTAAGGGAGGTGGGGAGGAGGGCTGACCAGGCAGCTGTGGGAAAGAAAAAGCAGCCTGTAGGTGAGAGGAAAGCACAGGGAACAGGTGTATGCTAGGTAGGGAAGTATAGGGCCCCCACAGAATGGTGTAGGTGCTGAGTGAAGACTTCCCCGTGCCCCACCAACACACACATTCGTGAAGCCATAATTGCACCTCTCAGCCCCCTTTCCAATACTCAGTTGCTAAGTTGCTCAGCAAGGTCCACTCATGTCACTCTCCTCCTCTTGTTTAACCTCAATCTCCAAGTCAGGTGTTCTCTTGACATGTAATTCACACCTGGTTTAATTAATGTTCCCAAAAATAATTTCACAGACTGTTCCCCTGCCCTGTCACTAGACAGCAGTCCCTGGCACCTGAGCTGCAACATGGATACATCCATACCAAGCGGACTTCAGAGACCAGTAACAGACCAAGACAACGGAGTGAAAAGACAATGGGCTAACAGCCATTATCTAAAAATAATTCTTTCACTCCCTTGAAACCAGAGTCATGTTTTCCTGTCAGTTTATTCTGGGTTCAGCTAAGAACAGAGTTAATGCAGTTTACAGGATTAAACAATTGCTGCTATAATAACTCAGAAGTACCAGAAATAATTGAAGCATAGGCAAATTTTGTGGGGATGTGGAATAACATCACCCACTTCTACAGGATAGATGTATACTAGACCAAGACCTACCCCCTGCACTAAACACTGCAGAGAACTCAGATCCACAGTGTCTCTTTTGTATGTGCTGAAGAGTATTCTCCAACTTCTTCCCCAGCTCTTGGCATGTTTTTCTATCATCCAGGCAGCACTGGCACTTCCCTGGAATGTACTGTACACCTTGCTTTACTGCTCTTATCTATGCAACAGGATCAGATGCACATATGATACTTACTGCAAAGGCAGAATTGACTTTAAGTGTGCTTAGTCTCCAGAACTGCTTTGATTCTTCTTGTACAAACATATGCAAATGTTAGCTTTAATGTGTAGCTCCATGTAAAGCAGATATCAAGGCTGTGATATGTCACAAAACATATGGACTGACATGCAGCATATGGAATGAATGATGGCTACCTTAAAACATTTGTAGCTTTCCATTTTTTCTAAAAAAGGCACAGCTGCTCTGGCCCATTCAGAGAGTATTTACGTCAAAGGAAATCCAACAAATTCTGTAGGAAGCCATATCTAAATCAATTGCTGGTGAACCATCATCAACATTTGCCTGACAGTGGAAGAGGGTTACTATAGCATCTGCTGAAATAATTTAGATGAGGCCTCATTTATTAAAATAGTAAACCTATATTACTATTAATCAAGTGTAATACAATCTATCGATCTCATACTCGCTCTCTTAGCTGGTAGTCAGAGGCAGTAACTAAGGGAGCTGCTTAACATACCTGTTTGCCTCTGTGTTGAACTATCAGCAAATGTGATCAGGAGTAATAATGAAGGCTGGAGTTAAATTCATTTAAATAGATCCTATATGACTGTTTATAAATACCCAAGCAAAACAAGGTCAACAACCCTGGATCTGGCTGCTGAAAATTTGAAACATTTTGAAGTACATTAATTGGGCTAGATGAGAACTTCTACCTTTGTCACCTACTTATCATCCAGTCCCAGAATTTTAAAGGGTCCTCAAATGCCTTGACTTTCCCTGACATTACACTGAACAGGACTTTAAGTAACACAAACAAGTGTAACATGAAACCAATTAGCTCATATATATTGGAAGACTTCAAATGTTACAATAAATGAAACAATCTCTGGAGAAGGAAAAGAACAGTGATGATCAGTTGAACTCCACTGTTTAGTTTGTTATTGCTGTGGTTTAACCCCAGCCAGCAACTAAGCACCACGGAGCCACTCACTCGCTCCCTGCCATCCCGCAGCAGGATGGGGAGGAGAATTGGGGAAAAAAGTAAAACTGGTGGGTTGAGATAAGCACAATTTAATAATTAAAATAAAACATTATAATAGTATCAACAACAATGACAACTGTAATGAAAAGGAGGGAGGGAGAGAGAGTAATAAAACCCAAAGGAAAAAACAACAAGTGATTTACAACACAATTGCTCACCACGTGCTGACCCATGCCCAGCCGGCCCCTGAGCAGTGATCGGCCCCTCTTAGCCACCCCCCCCCCCCCCCATGAGCATGACGTTGTATGGTATGGAAAGTATAAACTAGAGGACTAGTTACAAGATAACTCTCAGTTTACAGAAATGTTCAAGGCCAGGTTGGATGGGGTTTTGAGCAACCTGGTCCAGCGGAAGGTGTCTGTCCCTGCCCATGGCAGGGGGGTTGGAACTAGATGATCTTTAAGGTCCCTTCCAACCCAAACCATTCTGTGATTCTGTGATTCTGGGAGGTGGTGTTGCTTCAGGTAGCTGAATGGATAATATGTTGTTGTCGGAGTCACAATACTTCACATCTAGGAATTAACTTAAGGAACAAGCAGAGGCTTGGCTTTGATTTGTTGGTGTGTGTGTTGTATGTGTATGTGTGTTGGGTTTTTTTTAATTTTTTAGAAAAAAAATAAAACAACGATATGATTTTCCAGGTTCCAAAGGCTATACTTTAACTTCAACGTTAACTGAGACTTACTTTTAAAATTAATTTCTCTGTTCAAGTTGGTGAGAAGGTGATCTAGAGTGAGCATTAGATTACTTCAGTATTTTACTTCTGGAACCAACCTTGGAGTCATAAGCACCTGCTGTTAAAGATAAATTTGTGTCAAGGGAGAGAATCTGGATTTATATGTTGAAAAGTAGCTTGGCACTGCCTTTTCCCTTACCCTCAGACTTTGGTTTCCTAGAGTCAGCAGAACTCACAGCTTAGAAAGAAGCAAGCCAAGAAGATGTGATTAACAGCAGGAAAACAACCTTCATAACATCATGTATCTGCACCAGGTTCCTGGCTGTGGCCTGGTGAATGGAATCCTGAGAGGTGAGAACTCTCATGAAGGTCATCTCCAGCAGGGAAGCCGCTTAGGTCACAGACAATTCTGAAAGAGTGTTTTTTTTGTAGCTGCTTGTTTCTGACACAGCTCCCTATATTTCTGAAGTCTACAGGGGCAGGCTTTTCTGGCCTAAAAAAAAACCATCTGAAGAGAGTATAGCTCACTCTCCCCCTCATCTGTGAAGGGAAATGGACAGCACTCCAACATGGCCATCCGGGACTGGAGCAGAAGAACAATTATTTAACAACACTGCTTTATGTTTTCTCATTAATCCAGTTAAGAAAAAGCTTCCAATAAACATCAAAGAAATGCTGCTAAGAATATGCAAGAACTACTGCTAAGCTTTATCTTTGGCCTTTGCTAATGTGTAACCAGAGTGAAGTCTTGACATGCACTGTACTGTCCCCAGGCCTACGACCCGCCTGAAAAGGAAGTCAGGAAAATGCCCACAGAACGCCACCACTATCTCTTCAACCATGGAACAGAAGACAAGGTATTAATTGACAGCAAGACATATTGTCAGCATCAAAAAAGGTTTCCTGAGCAACTAGCACACAAACCAAGCACCTGCCGCCTTAATACGGCAAGCTGACGATGGTGCAGGCATGGTCAAAGGGTGATGAGAAACACATTAGGTTTCAAGAGACAAAACTGATGGATTCTTCCAGAACTGGAAAGAACAATAACTATTTTATATGACAGTAAAATAGGTATCCACAGTCACATGTGATCCAACACTGATTAACACTGAATACAAACCAGATCTATTCCTTTGACATAATATTGGATTAAGTCAACCGTTTAATGAGGGGAAGAGAATATAAAGATTTAGAGGCCAGCAAGGAAGAACTAGGGGTGCCACAATACTCCTGACATTAGGAGGGTAATTTATCTTATCCTATGTGGTTAAGTGGCTTTGACAGGTCAGGTGCACGTTTCTCTCCATTAACTGTCAGTCTACTGCAAGGTGACAAGCTCAGATTTACAAATCTACCTTTGGGATGCTTAAAGTGGGAGGCATCCCACCTCACATACTCACTAACTGACCCCTTATCCTAAGGAAAGAGAAAGGAGAAGCTGACAACATTACACTCTCAAGAAACAGGAGGATCTTTGTTATTTCCTGTAATACTACTTATTGGAGCTATCTGAACTGCCCTCTTCTCAGCTTAAGCTTAGGAGAGAACGCAGCTTTCACAATGAACACATCCCATTTACTATAATAAACATTTTCAAATTGTACTGAAATTCCACAGAAAACATGCAAAACAAAAGATAAAGGATCTTCAAGAAGAAGGGAAGATATAGCACCAAGGTGCTGTTCTTGCTCAAGAATTTGGGGCATGTATTTTCATAAGCTACGTTACTTCCAAGGCTATAGTTCCCCAGATCCTCAGGGTGTGTGCAGTACTACAGCTGAGAGCAGAATTACACCTAAAAATCTGAAAAACAAACAAGCTTGCAAGACTCAAACACAGTGAGCAAGCTCCAGCTTTCTTTATTGTTGTTATTCAGTAAAACTCTGCTTGATTAATTTTATGGAACCAAAAAAACACGAAGGAAGAAGAAGGAATGTATTTCCATACAAAATGGGCAAAACCTTATGAAATTAAAGTTATAAAGCTTAAAATACTCCTTGAAGCTATCAATTCGTTTATGTTATTTATTTTTGTGAAGTCATTATGCTGGACACTAAAAGGCTAATAAACATTCTGGAGGAATGAAATCAAACACACTTTTTTTTTTCTTTTTTTTTTTCTTTTTTTTTCTTTTTTAAAAAAGTGGTGCTCCAAAATATATGAGCAATTTTTTTCATCTTTCTCCAGAGTTAAATATTATTAGATTTCACTGAAGGTAAGACCTGTACTTGTTCCACAAACAAAATCAGTTAGCAGTAAAACTACACAGAAATATCATGTTAGGACACACCATATTAGGACAGTGGAAAGACTGAGTCAAACCTTTCTGGTGGGGACTGCACATTATATCTGTATCAAGTTCAACAACACACTAGGGAGTATTTCAGAAGTTTCTAAGAAGGACAGGGTATTTTGAAGAAACAGTCTCTTAAGTACATTAAAAAGAACTATTCATGTTAGAAATTCTTTTAGAAAGGACCAGCACGAATTTAAGAAGTTACGTTTTCATTTTTGTATTATTTTATCACTGAAAATAACAGCTAGGGATTAAAACCAAAGTATGTATTCCACAGTACTCTCTCTGAAAATGTGTATCTTTATAGTTGTAGACAAGGAGATAACACGAGTGCAGCTAGGGACCACATCTTAGGACTAAATTACCCTTAAAACCAGCCAGTCTTCTCCGAAGCCAGGTCTAAACTACCAATTACTATCTCTATGCCTGGTCAACAAGGCTACTCACCTCTTCTCATGTCACAGTCAGAGACAATCGTATGCATTTAATCTCCCCATCACGTAACATTATACGGGCAGGGAGAAACACATGCTGTGTTTAGATAAGCTGCTTTTAGGCCGATGGTGGCCTTCTGAACACTGACTTTTTGAGGAAACCGAAAGGGTCTGTGTGATTTTGGCAGCCCTTGAAGCTTGTTTTAGGAACACCGCTGTGTCACGTGGGAGCACCCGACACAGCAGAGGCAGCCGTGCCACACTACCGTGTTGGCATGTGATTCCCCGTTGCCTGTCCCACCAAGAGCTTCTCCATCTGCTTTCATAATAGCAGAAGTTCGGGCACTCTGCCATCAAGGCCTGCCCCCAACACACTCCTCTTCTAACAGTCTCTTGATGACTTTCTAGTCCTACTTGTGATAAGGGAACAGAGCAAGTATTAGGCCCATTCCTCATCTTTCTTTGTCTGGGAGAGGGGAAATGAAACAAAAAATACCAATATCTTCGTAAAAAGGTACCAAATAGTCAGCTAGCTAATTAAACTTACTTCAGCATCACTATAATGGTCTGGGTTTTTTTAACAGGAAAGATAATAGATGAATAAACTAAAAAAAGTATACCCTACATGGCACATTTAGTCAAGTCCACATATCTTACTGTTACTCTTGAAATACGGAACATAAATCTACTGTTGTAAATATACAGATCTTTCCTCCACCCAGATTGGCTTGTAAGGCATTTACTCAAGGTGACACTACTGATAGGAGTCTGTGCAGAGATTTTAAAGAAACAGGAATCTAGCTATGTATCCCTGTTGGAAGAATATTTCCTCATAAGTAATATCTATGCATGCACATGTGTATACACTGCCAATATTTAGCTCAACTACTTTTTTCCATGGTGCATGAGTAGCAAATGCAGCAGCAGTCTGCTGCAGCTCATTGTTATCAAAAGAAAGTCAAGTTTTGACAATGTGAAATCTTGTGAAAGATTTCACAACTCTTTGGTGTAGTTACCTCTGGAAAAGCAGCAGGATCCAGTATCACCATAAAACTGCTTTGGAAAGCAAGTGGGGAATGCATTACTCATCCAATCTGTGGGTGGATTTTAGATACACAAAACTTGGCCAGACAGTGTAGGATGGGCTTGCCTTTATGCTTCATGAACAAGACATCCTAGAAGACTGGCTTGGTACTGACTCAGAAGAAAAACACTCACCTACAAGTACAGGTTTAAGAAACAGCTTTTTTTGGTGTCTGGCTTTTCAGGGAAGTCTAGCCACTTCTGACTGTGTTCAGTGCATGGGAAAAGAAGAAAGCACCATACTGACTCTGTCTGACTGCACACTGCTTTTCTGAGGTGCCAAAACCAAATAAAATCAGAACAGACTCTTACATCACTGAATATTTAGTGTTCTTCTAACTGTCTAGATACTTCAGAATATTCTGCAATATTCTACTAGTCTGAGAGTACACAAATCACAGTCCTTCGCTGTTGCCAATGGGAAGATGCTATGGGGCAAGAATGAAGGGCAGTGCAAAAAGCAAATGGATCCTCCATCTCTCCCCATGATGTCTCTCCCTACTATGTCTCTGGACTGTTAAGTAAAGGCCATATATTCAGTCTAGCACTGGCAGCAGGAACAGCGTGGTAGGGCACACAACTGTGTTTTACTGCAGCGATGCTGGAACATCACTGAGTGATAATTTCTGTGTGACACTATGCTTGAATCTCAAAGATCTCCGGTGACCGTTTGTAGTGAAATGTACCTCAGTACTGCCAATTCTTGCAAGCCCCTGCTCAAATATGGCTATAAATACACCAGCAAACAGGAAAGCCAGTAGTATCAGGAATTCTTTTCACACTGCCTTTGACATCACAGTGTTTTATTGAGGCAGTGTTCCCAGGTACCTCAAGAATCAAAAGTTTGAAATGTTCCACTACTTTCCTCTCATTTTACACTTTCATTATCAACATGTTAGATGTCCTGTTTTCCAAATGGGTACAATTCCATCGCCTCAGTTCATAAAGAAGGCGTTACCTAACCAGCACTGTATGTGTTAATTCTCTCTCTAATCATAATAAAACACAAAATGTTGCATAAATTCCAGAAATGCTTAATGGAACTCTGATTTTTCATTCTGCATGAAAAGCATCACACAGAAAAAGAGTCTGTTCTAGCAGATTACAAGGAAAGAAAGATATTGGAGAAATGATATAAAAGTACAAGTCAGGGCAAAAAAAATTACTGAAGCTTGAAGATGCCTTGCATCACAAATTAAATACAGAATAAGGGTCAGTTATAAAAAAAGAGAGGTAAGGCATTAGGGAGAAACAGAAGAAAAAACCCTCATTCATTAGAGAAAGAGGAAAGAGATTATTTATCTCCGAAGTGTTAAATTGAACTTGCTGCAAAATTGATCAGACCTTTCCAGACTCGGAAATACCCTACGGCAATTATTGATCAAGAGTAGTGAATGGGCTACAGACCATGTTTATGTGCCATACAAAAAAAAATAAAAGGGAGCAGAAAAGAACCAAAGCGTGTTTAAAATATATCTAAGTTGAAACACACTCAACTGCTGAGTTAATGACTGCATGACTTATTGCAGCAATGTGTATGAGGATAGATTATTTTCAGGAAACATACCTGGCTAGATTGAATGCATCATCGATCAAGCCTGCTCGATTACTGACAGAGATAACCTGTGAGGGCCAAGTACAAAAATTGAATCATTTAGAGTGATGAAACTGTGAAGGTTCACCTACCAAAGCAGATTTTAGGGATGAGAAGATGAGCTTACCTCATGGTTCCTTGTTAGCTGATTAATGAGCAGCCTCCAATTCCTAATATCATAATTAACTCTGAAGTAGCCAGTCTGGTTGATGTTCCCCAGCAACCAATTTGCCTCTTCCAAAGCAGGAATTCTGTGGTGTTCTGGAAACAAAGAACAAGATGGGAAGGGGACTTGGTTTTACATTTAAAAATTCTGAAGGTGTATCTGTTAAATTCACTCCTTATTTAAATATCCATGAAAGCAGTAAAATTAATTTAAAAACTAACAAAATAATTATGAATGATTAATAATTTCCTTTATCTGTTCTATGCAGAGAGACAGCAGCTGACATTCCTATGGGGACCTTTTACCCACACAGAATCCAAGGGTGTTTTTTTCCTGGCAAATAGTATTTATATGAGAGCTGCCTATTTTAAGTCTGGTACCCTGATGCTGGCTATGCTAAAATAGCTTTCTACAACTGTAACTCAATTAATTCAATGGATGTGCTATAGGAAGAAGACTAAGTCTGTGATTAAAACAAAAAAAATCTTAAGCTTTGCTGCATGTAGTCAATGTAGCTTTTATATTTGATTTTAAATTAAAGTATTTCCAAGTGTAGAGCTTCCAGCTGCTAACCACTGAGAAGCTCCCCTTTAGAGCTATACCAATTAACCTTCTATCAACTAACCTGTTCTTCCTCTTTTCCCTCTTTTTAAGTAATCAGTTCAGGGCTAAAAGTCTAAATTTAGTCCAGTATTTGTACAGTCAGGCAGTCCACAACTATTTGCAGGATTAGAGATTTCAACAACAAAAAAGCCCTGAACTCACATTGCACACTTCTTTCACTACAGAAATAATCATCATGGAATGAAGCCTCAGGTTTCTATGTCTCTTGAAGAAGCCTTCAATCTATAAACTATTCCAACAAAACTGATCATGAAACAGAACGCTAGAAATTCAATGTTTTTTTCTACTATAATAAAATTAGTTTGTACACTGTTGACAAAAGGAACGATCTTCTTATGCATTTTTAAAATAAAAAAGAAATACATAAAATTTGTTTTAAACATAATTCCATCAGGGAATTGTTTGGTGTGCTTGAATTCCCTGAAAGTAACAAATAGGAAAAAACCTTAACAATATGGCCTTAACAATTCACACGTACTATCTAGTACCTAGACTTCAAAAAATCGATTTGTTTCAGCCTTTCCTATAAAAAAAGTGATTTCTGAGGAAATAATAGATGACTATGACTACAAATAAAAGTTATGCTTCTGCCTGGACTAAATATCTCTAGCAAACACACAATTAACTATCATTTTAAGGTGCAAAAAATACAAAGAACAGCAAGACCCCAATCCTAAAACCACCTAATTATATGTTTAACTTTAAACTCATGGAGTCGAATTATGCACGCAAATTTAGATAAAAAGCTGCAGGATTAAAAAAGGAAGTCCTCTTCTTACCTAGGTAGTTCTGACATCATTAAAATCTCTTAAAAATATGCTTCTTAGAAATATTAAGCCCAGAATAACTCAGTTATTGCTATTCAATTCAACTGTTACTGCTCTTTTAGGGTTTGTCTGACTCACACCAGTTCAATTTAATTATTTTATATAAACAAATGAGAAAAAAAATACAGATCCCTGGTTTTAGTTAAAATATTGATTACATCCATTTAGTTATCTGTGATAAAGAGCCAAGCAGGCACATTCTTTAGGAGCCAATATATCCTGCAGAAATGGGACTGAATGAGAAAACAAGAATTAAATGCTAGAACTCTGAGGGCTTTCTAGGCATTCCTACTGTCAAAACATCTAAGCTGCTTTTGCCACGCAATCTGATTTGGAGCAAGATTTAACACCGGGTGTCCTTCCTTCCACAAGGGTCTGTAAAACACTGGACTATACAGTTCAGTCCTAAGCAAACTCTCTTAAGGCTGCTATAGTGAAGTTGCTCTTCTGTTTAAATCTTTTCTTCACTGAACCTGAAGTTAGAATAACCCAGTTGCTCCAGCCTACTTAGGGAAGACTTGAATCCTGGTTCCTGTGTAAATCACTGAATCTTCTATAAAGACAAGTATTACTGTAGTAATACTTTAAAAGATCATTAACAATTTACAGCATAGTGATAAAGGCACCTTCTTAGAACAGGTTTGGATCTGCTGTAAAACAGGGAGAGAAGGAATTTGAATCTGGATCTACCCCGTTCTATTTAGTTTGCCCAGTTCAATGCTGTGGATACAGTCTATCAGCGCCTAAACCTCAGCTATGTTCCTTATGAAGCTAGTGAGCTTCTGAAGAGTAATAGCAAAAATACCCAATTCTGTATCTAGGAGAGACTGTTGAGGGAAACAATGACTTTTAGAGTTTCTCTGGGTCTTCAGAGGCATATTGCCGTGTGGGGTCAGGAGCACGCTGTTCACACCGGGCAGAAAATCCTACCACCTTGATGTAGTAGTTTTCTGCTCATGTTTTCCTGTTGCAAACTATTAAATGCCACCATCCCTGGCACCATCTACTTCTAACTGGTTAATGCCTACACCTCAGATACCTAAAAGCATACCAAATGGGCTATAAGCACAAATTAATCAATATCTGGGTAAATAAATATATTCAATGGAAATTTTCAAAATCAGATGCAATAAAAAAACCTACAGATGTTTTTTCTTGTCTGAGCATTTTTATTAAATTTTGATCTCCAAAGTCAGGAAAATAGTTATGCTTTAATAGAGTACTGAATGATAGCTGCCAGTCAAATGCAACAAGGTCAAAATAACCTATTTCACAACTAACACCTCCAACACATATTGCTTTAATGGAGAACAGTAACTTTTCAAAGCTCCGTGGCATTATTGCTGTCTTGGTCCATTTAAATCCAACCATAACCTCTCATCATTATTTTTCAGTAAGACCACTCATGTGTTGACCTCCTGAAATACAAGACAGGAATCTTTCATGCCTTTCCAGCTCATACAAGGAGGTGGTTATTTTAAGGGACTGCCTGATGCATGCGCTTCACATAGTTCTATGTAATTTAGTGGAGTTTGGTGTTTGAGTCTATCGATTCTCATGCCTCCTTATAATTTTTTTTCTTTTGATGATTACAGCACCGATAATTTCTATACACCTGGGTAACTTCTCCACTTACCACAAAGACATGTATTAGTTTCCCATTAAAAGTGTTATAGTTAGGGAAAACATAGTCTTTCAGTGTTAAACCCTATATTAAACCATTCATGACTTTCTAAACCACAATAAAGATTTCATTTGGGAAGAAATCTATCTCTGGTGGGTTTAGTTCACCTCTTAAAATTCAATCTAAAATATATATACAGTTGTATTTGAGATTAAAGGGAACTCTTTTTAATCTTCTTCCATCAGAAAGTGTTTCTCCATGGTCATGTTTTGCCTGGATGCCTCAGGAAATAACACTGCTTTGAAACTCACAGTTCTGCCACATAGATATAGGAGACATTTAGGAGGAAATTGTTAAATTTTATGGCATTTGTTTTGAAGTAAGAAAAACAGTTAGGGTCTGATTCTCATTTTGTCTGCTCTGAAAGTGTGAGACACTCCTCCAGCTGGTGCTAACTGCACGTGGTTTGAAGCTCTGAGCTCTCCCAGCTCTGGAGCAACTTCAGCTCCATCAAAACCAGCAGGAATGATGGAAGCCTGCTCCTCCACATGGCAACATGAGTGCCTTGTGAAGCAGCTCTGGGCAAAGGGCACCCCTCTGCAAGACACTACTCCAATGCGACAAGAGTGTGGGCTCAACACATTTCTACCACTGTTTCAAGTGTTCGGACTCACAGTTGGTATTTTAACTTTTCATTTTATACAACCCCTAGCGTACTAGGAAATTGGTTTATGCTGGTAGGATCCCTACTGGGAGAACTGACTCCATTTTCCTGCAAAAATAACTGCACAAGGGTAGCACAATTTCATGCCAACAACAGCAACTGAAATTTTTCTGATGAAAATATTCCACGAGGAATTTCATCACAATATTTTGTGAAAATATACTGGCTTCCACTAAATTCTGCAAATCTTTTTGCAAGAACTTTTCATACAGGGAGAAGGCAAACCAGAAGGAAAAGTTCTTTCCATCTCACTTGCCATGATGCCATAGTTCCATGTTGAAAAAAACCCCAAGTTTTGGTATAATAAATAACACAACAAATGGAGCACACATCAGTAAATATGATCATGTTCTGGCTCACATACTCTTTCCTCAGACTACTCTTCCATCCATTAACATTCCTGTATGATGGAACTGCTAATGTCTGAAGTGGTACACAATGTAAGCAGCAGTCTTCTGACAGGATCTTTGCTCAGCTGTTGGGATAAGGGGAGTGATTCCGTATCACTGTTAAAACCATGCCAGGATTGCAGGTCATATATTCCTGGTCCTTACTATGGCTGGTGAAAGTTGTAAAGCTGGACCTGCATATTTATTTTACTTCACAGTGTTTCCCTTCCTCCTGCTTTTGAAAGACAAAAGAGCAGAGTCTGGAATCAACACAGGTCAAGTTCAACAGCTGAGTCTCAGAAAGGAAAAAAAAAGCGTATTTTCCTAATGCTGCACTAATGCTTCATTCCCCAGTAGGCAGCCAGCAAACCTCAGCTCAGAAGCAGCTGTCTTCTACAAGACACTTAATGGAGGAGAATCAGACTGTCAGGGGGCTTATTATCTAGTAGGAGGTGGCATAATGTAGTAAGTTGGGACTTGCTGTTTGGAAGGCAATTGCCCTGTTAAACTCTCCTTCCCCCATCTCATAGCAACCCTCTGGAGATACTAAGAAGAGTCTGAATGACAGTCACTTTACCAGAGGCAGAGATATCCATGAGAGGAGTATTTCCCTGGGACTTAACAGATCAGCCAAGTTACAGGAGGTGCGGACAGAAAGGGCAGGGAGGCAGACTGTAAAGCTGCGTCCATCACTTCAGCAGCACTTGCTGAGTCACGTGGAGATGTTTCCTACCTGGAGCCTAAGCACCAGAAAAATCATGCCCAGGGAATGGCAGGTATGCCTTTATCCAAAGCCTTGCTCATCTGTTTGAAACGGATGCTAGCTAAACCTGAGGTTTGAGGTTAAGGTCACTTCTCCCAGATCCACAGGACAGGTGACCCTGTGCTTCCACACTTAGTATGCCTTCGGCAGCAATCGCCAACACCTTCCCGCCAGCACCACTAAGCAGTGATTTTGTGGGGATGGGCTGAATTCAAAGCTGGTCCTTGACTTGCTACCCACTACCGATTTTGGGCTGATCCCAAAACAGTGTGGACATAATGTTCAGCAATCATAAAAGAGGTAACTTATATAGGAGAAACAGAAACAAGCTCCGGATCTACGACAGAGCAGAAGTTTCTAACACCAGTGATTTCCACAGTGCCAGTGAAATATATCATTCAGCAGACTTGCAAGACTGTAGCCCAAAGAGCATTGCAGCCAGCTTAGCGTGATGTCTCTGACCTCAGCATGGCTAGGAAGGCTAATCATGAGATGTCTCCTTTGTGACTAATTTAGTTTTCAGAGGTCTAATAGCTGTCACTGGCCTGAAGCAGAACAGCCTCATCCGTGGTTATGGGGAGCGAAGAGGGAAAAAGCTGGTGGTGACGTATCTGTGTAGCACTCTGAAAGCAAAAGAGACAGCTCCGTTTCACATGCCCAGACAAACTGAGCCAGTAAAAAGGTCATCTGATGGCTGGTATGTGAACTGATGAGTAGAAAAATGGTTACATAAATGCTGTGGTTCACTGAGTAAGGAGAAGAGAGACTGGCAGAAGCACTTGCAAAATGAGAACCTTCCAAAACTATGACTACATACTGTCCACAAACGTATGACAAGCTACACTAAATATGAAACATCTTGGAGATTATGCACTTTGTCAGACATGTTGCCAAGACCTAGCACCGTCCTCTCTACAGGATTTGTTGCAAAGGACAATGGATTACATCTCAAAAAGACACTGCATAGTTGTAATTTCCAGTGTGTCCCTTCACCTTGGTGTGGTGAAAAGTGGACAGAATGAGCTCTGTTGACAGCAGCTGGGATGACCTGCATTATCTGAACTAACCCTGCTCAGCATATTGAACAACCAGTGATCTTGTGATGGTTTAACAGATCTGCATGCCTCACCATCTCTATTATGTAACCAGACATGGCCAGGGTGAGTAGACAGCAGCAACCCAAGCATCCTACATTCAGTGACTTTCACAAGACTGGACAGCAGCCTCTTATCCCTCGCTCATAAAAATGTCAATTGGCATCCTACAAGATCTTGATGAGATGATGGACATGGTAGCAAAGAGGATACAAAAATCAGCAATCCTTTCTCTTGCCCTTTTGGATATTCATGAAGGAAGAGACTCTTCCATCAGTAAATAATTATCCCTGGTGAACCCTAGTGCAAGGCAGGGGGTGTACTCCCCTGGGAAACTACCACAATAAAGGAATATTTATTGATGTCAATATATGTAACTACTTGAAAACTGCTGTGGTTTCATTTCTTTCAGGTAACACATAGACAAGGTTAATTTTATTGAAAAAATTAAGTGATATGCCAAGATATCATAATGGTAGTCATTAACTTGGACCCTCTTCATTATTGGCAGCTGAAATGAAGTATGTGGCCAGTATTACTTGACAGACAACAGACAGATGTTCATCATCTCCTATCCACTCTTCAGGTTACACTGGAAGCTTCTTTAGCACAGCAGTTTAGTCAACAAGAAGGAAGCACCTGCTCCTTCCTAAAGAGGGCATGGAAATCATCCTCATGATCAGGATTTCCTCCAAACTTGAGTATCTACATTCAATTACAATCTCTTGAAGAACAATGTGACCCTCTCAATATTCCAAATATCCTCTGGAGTAGTTTGTTTCACCTCCAGCTTGCAGAGTTGTTCCTAGACTACTTGCTGGGACAACACTGAAACTGTGTCCTCTGTACAACAGAAAGTCTTCAGGATTTTTCCTCTCCACAACAATCATGCCACATCCCCATGAAACAAACATACCAGCTGCAGAAAATCTCCAGAAGTATCACAAAATCATCTATAGCAGCCCCAATACATAACAGCACATACAATGAATCATACATTCAGTACATCCAGGGATGTTCTTACTAACTTTTTTTACATTGAGGAGTTCTTCAGCTGAGCTAGACAACAATACGTAGAAGCAAGAGGACTTCTTTGCTGTAGTCATAAGTTTACAGTCTCATTTTCAGTGAGGCACAGCAAGTGAGTGAGTGAGAAAGTAATGGGGAAGGACAAGGATAATGACAATAGATCACAGTGGCATTGATTCGCTACATAGAAAACTGATGACTCAGAAAGGTTCCTCTTTAATTTCTATATAGCAGCCACCCCAAAATCATTGCTCACACCGGCCATCATTAATTTGTTGATTTCTTGAAGGCATTCCGATAGGAGCAGTAGATCTTAAAAGAGTGGGTAGAGGTTTTATAGACTTGTTCCTCCACAGCACTCTGCAAGTAAAAGGCAATGAAGAAGCAACTGTGCAGATAATAGTAATATACTGAACTTTCAAGGCAGGAGTGAAGGGAAGGAGGCATGCATGTACAACCTAATGAGATGAGATGAGATGAGAAGAGATGAGATGAGATGAGATGATCAACTCTCTCTGAAGGCAGTGGGAATCTTTCTATTAACTTCAATGAGAGTTCAATCAAGCCCTAAAGGACAAAAGTAGAGCAGGTCATTAAGGCAGACTGTGAAAGTGCAAACAGGTTTTGAAGTATTTTGGAGGTGTTAATATTAAAAAGTATGGCCAATATGATATATTTCTGTAAAGTGAGGCAGCATCTGTATGCCCTGACTAGAGTATGTTTCCTGGGTATAAAAAGTGCCCTGGTCCTGGCACATTTCTGGATGATTATGTCATGGGGACAGCATCAAACATATTACGTTCTGACAGGCTGCAAACAATCTGGGAAAAGAAACGCAGACTTTATACCACTAGAAGGTTGGGATACTCAGATTTCCACTGATCGTGCACCATTCATTTTTAGTCCTGCTGGCTGCTAAGCTCAAAGTTACTATTATCTTTCAGTGACTTATAAAAGGGAAAAAAAGCAAAAAACACAGGCTCACGCAGGTCTGACTCTTTCCTCCCTCCAATTAAATTTCTGTCAGAGGGAGGTCTCTATACCCTTCTAATTTTACAAGGAGTCATCAGTTCTCCCTCTACAGCCCATGTGTCAAAGGGATGTTTGGATCCTTCTTTCCCCTTCTATATAATCACTCCACTCAATCTCCATATTTCTTCCCTCACTCTCTTCAATTCCAGTCCAAAACTGTCGCATGAACTGCTAAGGAAATAGACAAATATTTCATTAAATTTCTACCATGGAATTCTTGTTCTAGATGATAAAAAACCACTGGTGTCTAGCCCTAGCTGTCCTCAGGACAATAGCTATTACGATCATGTAGGAACAGAGGAGGAAGAAAATAAGAGTATACAGAAAAATGCACTTTTGAGGCCCAGCATCTAGTTATCTAATAGAGAGAAGAAATACTTTGATAGATCAATAAGGAGACTTTTTAATGACAGTAAACATTTCTTAGCCCTGGTTCAGACTACGGATCAGAGTTCAAAATGCTAGAATTCTAAATACTTTGCATTTACTAAGTAATACTTATCAGATGTTTTGCTGTAAAGATATTACATTTAACTTTCACCAATCAATAAAGTGAATAGCATTCATCAATTATTTGATATGTGTTGCTAAATATAAAACACTTAGCACTTAGGTACACGTTCTATGTAAAAGCTTTTCATTATACTGTCTAATTTCTGCGATTATTATAGATCTTGCTTGTTGCTCATCCTTAACTCCTCCTCCCTCCCTTCCCAACTCTCCTTCTTTTGTAATTCATTTCAAGTAGCTAAAACTGCGTACAGAGTAACTAAACAATTATCTAGGATCAATTCCAAAGAAACAGTTGAGGAAAACACAAGTATGCTTTATGAGATTCCACTGGGAGGAAAGTTTATTTTTACCTGATTTGTTAGACACCCATATAATTGCCTCTGATGAGATGTGGCTCGTATTTCCTACTGCAATTGTTAATGGAATCTGCCACAAGTAGCTGCAAGACAAAGGAGGGGGAATCTAAGAACAAAAATACTGAACTGATTCTTCTCACAGCAATCAGGGATCATGTCAAAGAAATCAAAACACAATTTCAGCAGCAGTGTAAAGATGTGGATTCTAACAAGTTACCTTGATTTTGAAATGCATTTGCTATTAGCAATAAAACAATGAAAAAGTCATTCATCTTAAAAAAAATCCTAAATTATATTTTACATTTTTCACACACTATCATCACATGAGGGCTTTTTGCAAAGCTTTCCTAATTTAGCAAAACGATTCACAAAAGAGGAAATAACGATTTCCCACAGAAAGAAAAATACTTTTTTACATTTACTTAGAAAAAGAGAACGTTCAGGTAAAACATGCTTTGATTTATAGGAATCCAAAGTTTAAAAATAACATACTCTTCTAGCAACTCCTCAAAAAGCTATGATGGGCTTTCATAGCTGCTGGTTTATAAAACCAAAATGAATGGGATGGATATCCACTTCTTTGCACCATTTATTATCACTTACATGTATGCAAACCGGACAAAACATGCTATATGTGGATTTGGAGACATGCTGGCATAATCAGACCCCAACTTCCTTACAAGGTATCACAAAGCATTTCTTATATGGAATAAATCTTATAATATACCTAAGACTTTTATATCTTTATCTCAGTAAACTGAAATTGACTGTATGAGGTCAATCTTTTCGGGGAGAGATGGAAAGGATGAATTCCTGTGTGTTTTCATTATCACCTCTCTTCCTGAACTCTCAAAACTATCATTTCACCAGCAAGTGAAAGAACAGACGTTTCCCTCACAGGCCTGCCAAGTCATACTGTACACCACTTCAAGGGGAAGCACTCAGTAATGGTACAGGTGGTACCTCTACCTAGGGAGTATGTGTGTGTCTAAGGATGGCAAAAGAATGACCCCAATTCAGATGTCACCACACGCTACCACTTTGGTATCAAAGTAGTATATAATTTTAGACTGATTGCATTAAAATGGTGCAATGATCAGTGTGGTCAAGTTCTCAATGTGTACATCAGCTCCTCTCCTGTCAGTACACAGCATTGCAAAACTAGGCTATGGTACTAAAAAAAAATTTGTTTGCTCCTTTCCTAGAAGCCTGCTCCACTGAACTACAAACACCACCCAAATGTGCCACAACTGCAGCCAACACATGCTGGCTTGCAAGGCCTGCCTTGCTGGCCTCACCCAGGGGCTGGGGGAGAGAGAGACCCCTGCCCTGCTGGCCCTGCTGCCACGCATGGCTCCAGCTCCCCACCAATTCACAAAGAGCCTGCATGCATGGGGCTCTGCAGCGCTCAGAACAGAACAACATGTGCCGGGAAACATTTGTCCATACAGCAGGGATTCAGCAAAGAGGGGGAGATACTTGGGAAACTGTACAGCTGAAAGAGCTATGAGTGACACTAGAAAGAAAACATGGCGTTTATTGCAATATGGGAGAAGAAAAATGGTCCCATGTGATTTTGGGTTCTCTGAATGTTGGTATCATGACACACTAGGAAAATTATTAGATCTACTCATGCACTGAAGACATGGTCCACATAAGCACATACTCTGGCAGACACTTTTTAGATCATTAAGCTGTGACATTTGAAGATGTTACTGCCTTTATCAGTCTGCCCACTCCTTGTACTGAATGTTACCATGCTCCATAGCACAGCCAGCAGAAAAAGATGTCAGCTAGTGCATTAGCTTCTCCAGTTCTCAGTCTGGGGTCTTCACACAGTTACCTTCATTGTTGGCTTAATTAATAATCTGGACTGAACTGGAGAAATTCGGTGAAAACATGTATTGTATCCTGCTGCTTCTGCTACAGTGGCAGTAACTTCTGGGTTTGACAGGTGATGGTAGTCAGGAGATGCTGCGAAGTGATGCACTGGAGAATATTCACTACTCTCTTAAATACCTTATGCCTTACTAGACACCCACCAAGGTTTTAGAGTCTGTCCAAAAAACTTTAGGAAACATATCCTCTTTAAAAACACAGCCAGTTCTAAATACTTTTCCAGAATGAAAAAGATGCTGTCAAACTGTGATTGAGAAAAATGAGGCAAAATTAAGCATAAAGCTTGTACATCGTCTGAAAGAACAGGAACTCTGGTATATGAAAAAAAATAAATGAAAAACTACATTTGAATGGTATTTTTATGACTCTTGAGATCAACTCCTACCGAAAAAGTTAAACTGCACAATCAAAGATACTAAGAACTGCCTGTGTAGCTGATTTAAACAGATATATACACATACACAAACATTAATGTATGAACATATACATGGACACCTTTGATTTTGAGAAGGAACTTCATAGAAAGATAGTCTGTACATTGCAATATCTATACAGACAAGAATTTTGTATTACCTTATACTATTTTATGTTACCTCCAGTCAACGTAAATCCTATTGAAATAAGGACAGATCTTCTGCTGAAAGGTGACCTAGATGTGGAACAGGAGTCAGACAAGCTACACATCCTCAGAAAGCAGATGTGGATTTAGTTGGGAAGATTAGTACTGGTAGATTGAACTTTTTTCTCCCCAAGATGAGAGACCTCCTGATGTTATTGGCACTCTCCAGAACCTGCAAATCTCATCCTCTTGGTTATTGGTTTACCAGGTGAATCACAGATCTCCTTTCAATAGACATCTCCAGAAACTCATTTTTCCTACTTTATTGCTGCTGTTCTCTTTATCTGCTTTCTCCTTCCAGTCTTCCTCATTCTCAATGAAACTTCTGACGCTGTTGCAGAAGCAGCTGTGGCTAACTTTTTCATACGTATGTGAAGGAGATGTATTTGGCTCTCCTTTCAGGAATTTTCATTAAGATTTCTCCTACTCACCATGTTTGAGTGACCTGTATAGACTCTGTTGTCCAGGTGTGACTAGGAAGAAGTCCTATATTTTTTTTGCACTTTTCTATCACACTTTTCTACTTTACAGAGATAAAAGGAAAAAAGGGGCCCACTCACCTGTTTTCCTCCTGCTTTGTCTGAACATAGTATATATCTTTTATTTATTCTTTATACATTGGGAGCACCACCAGTTTGGTCTAGCTATGTATTTGACCAGGGGAAAAAGCATCCTGTTCCACCTGGCTATCCACTGCCTGCTGTGACGAACCAGTGCCAGTGAAAACAAGTATCTAGCCTTGAGAGCCCAGTGGCAAGGGCAGCAGGACTTGAAACAACCTGTTTGGACCTCCTGCCCTCAAGAATATGTCTGCAGGAATCAGATGCCTGTTCAGGTAGCACACTCAGTCCCTGGGTGAAATGGAGCTAACGAACCAAGTGTCCAATCTGCCCAAGGTGCTGCTGAGCTTCAGAGGGATCTGCACATAATACCCTCTGGATACAAACTTTGTCACCTTAAGAGTGAGCTAAAGGCAGACCACTTAATCAGGGGGAAAGTAAGGGCTATTTCAGGAATTTAAGAAACCAACTCTGAGGATAAGGAGGAGAGAAATCTAAAACTGGAACAGACATGGTAAATACAAACTGTGACGAGCATAACACTGTTCAGTCATAACTGTCTTAAAGAGATGTAGGAAAGAGGGATCTTGTTAAAAGGTAGCATAAATAAGCCTTCTACTGTTGATTTACATGTGAGAAACTGTTAATGTGAAATAGTTACATTTGACAGGATAACATGCACAATTAAAGTGAATGCATTGGTGCTTTTTTTTTCTTTTTTTTTTTTTTTGTAGCACCACCTCAATGCATACATAATAGCAAAGCATGTTAGCATCTCCATTAAGCTTAAAGAATTATCAGAGTGTCTTGTTTGATAAAGTAATACAATCTTGCATCTGCCAAGGTACATGCAATACTAGAAGCTAGCTAATTATGCTGCTTGGATTATATAGATTTTTTTTCTTGACCATTACATAATGACTACGTAGCCAGTATTAGTGTACTTTACCTCATTCAGAAAATGATCACATTTGTGATGAGTACTTGCATATTCCTTGACTTCCAATTAATAGGAATTGAGATCCCTTTGTGGGCAAATTCTGAGACCATACGGTGTTAAGCAAACATGATGCCTCACAGTTCTGTCTCTGATGAACCGTAATGTTCCAGTAACACTGGACTGTCAGTGGAACAATTAGTTGGCTGCTTCATAAAGAGCTATGCAAAGCCAAAAAAGGGCAGTCGTTTATTTCCTCTACTGACAAAACAAAGATCTCAGATCATTAAAAAAGAAAAGGGAAGGTTCTTGGAGTGTCAGATTTTGCACACTTCTACTTTTTCACATCAATGAACTTTTTTGCTGAGATGTAAACCATTTCCAAGATTCATCTTCCCAGTAACCATAACGTGCCAAGCTTCCACCCACTGCCAGCAGTGAATACCATGTTCTTCCAGTGGCATTTCTCCTTTCTCCCCTGGATTCAAAACTAAACAAAGTTCAGCTATTCCTAGTCATTACTCACAGAACAATGAAGGTATCTGCTCAGTATTCAGAAGCTTATTACCCCTGGCTCCATTGTGAAGAGTATACAAGTAATATGATTGCTTCATACAAAGTGACAGAACATCTGTACCTAAAATACCTAAAAAAGCAGGACTTAGCTTACCTTTTTTTTGAATGAGAGAAGAAGTGAACGACCACATCCCTCTCTACATCCTTCTGCTTTTACAGACCTCTGAGTTAAAGTCTCCTAATCCATCCTGCTGTTCTTTATACAGAAACTATACTTAATCCTTCTTATTTTCCACCTCTGTATATTTTCTATCTATTATACTCTTTTCCGGGTTAGAAAGCCAGGCCTGCCCTCACTGCTTTGAAGGCATGCCTGCCATGGATTAAGAGTGGCATAATTCTTGTCTCTTCTACACTTTTTATACTTTTTTTAATTCTCCATTCCTACTAATCCCTACTGTTATATTTATTTGCTTGACTGTGTCTGCACACTGAGCTGGTGTTTACAGAAAATTACCTACCACAACTCCAAAATGTCTTTCCCAAGAGAGAACAGTTTCTTCTGAACCCACCACTGAGCATCTAAGTTAGGACTGTTTTCCCCATATGCATCAACTCATTATCAGCATTAAGCTTCATTGGCCATTTTATGACCATGTCAACCAGCACTGAGGAATACTTCTATAATGTTGGCAATTAACATTTGGATTTACTACCTTCACAATCCTCCTATTATCAGAAAACTGTCATCTCACTCTTCCATGCCTTTTATCACATGACTGAAGAGGAAAAACTTCATCACAGGTTTCTCAAGAATTTCACAGGTTATCGCTCTCCACTGAGAAATTCAACCATTTAATTTCTCACTTTTTGCTTGTATACCTTAACTGAGATCTTCCCTCTCATCCAAGTACACATTATTTTCTTTAGGAATCTTTAATGAGGAAGCTGAACATCAAAAAATACATAAAGAATAGTTAAAATGACAAAAGGCTAGATACATCTAGATATAGAAGACATCTATTAATAGACTTTGATTATACTCTTATCTAGAAAATCAAAGGGGGAGAACAAGGTAAAAGAATAGAACAATGTACAGACTTGAGAAAAAAAATACTATTTTTTAGTACTTCTAACAACAGAAGAATAAGGGGCAAAATTAAAATGCTATGTACAAAAAGCAAATTAAGTGATCTACCTCTTAGCAGGATATAATGAGCATAATTATTTTAAAGTGTAGTAACAATCATTAACTTCAATCACAGAATGATTTAGGTGGGAAGAGACCTTAGGAGATAAAGCCCTCTGCTCAAATGCACCAACAGCAACAGGAAAACAGTTTCATTGTAGGTAGAACATGAGATCAGAGGAGGATACACAGGCTGTACATTCAGTGGCATCACACAGTGTCATCACATGAAGTCAGTCAAGTCAAATGTGGCAAATGAGTTGCCACCTGCTTTTCCTAATCTCTCCCACTGCAAAGCATCTACAGAACTACTTTCAGAAAAACTGAACACCAAAAGCTGTGCGTGCCTTCAAACAGCTTACTAGGATGAGAAATTAAATTGTCTAAATTATCCCAGGCTGGAAAAACAGAAATAATGTACCCATCAGTTGGCACTAGTGAAATCTCAACCATCATTCTTCTGTGTTGCAAGTTTGGTTATGCAAAATAGTGTCAAATAAGCTGCCATGGGGTACTTGAAACATCTGACATGGGCTGGAAGATCTGGTAGAGCACCTACCGATGCTCCTGCCCATGTAGTGGCAGCACAAGGTCAAGTAAGATACCTGAGGGCACCTCCAATGGCACCAGTCACCTCTGCAAGTAACTGAATGGGCCTCTCCATCCACTCAATGTTGACAATGATAACTTCCAGAATTAAACACAAGTTTCCCAAGGAAGCTTTTTCATTTCTGCATTTCTAACTGAAAAATGCAACTTTTCAAAACAAAGCAACTTACAAGAAAAAGAAGGTTTCAGCACAGATTTTCAAATAAAGCACTTAACTGCTGAAAATATTTTATAACTACTGTTTTAAATAAAAACTTTCACTTTGCTGATTAAAAATGAATTTCAGCTAGAAATACAAGTTAATTGAAGGCAGAGATTAAAATGAGTAAAACTGAAATATAAGGTACTGAAATTACAGAATTGAAATGAATGTTCTAAACCAATTTTTCCCCAATTTTTGCTTTGATTTCTGTCCTGATTCAGTACAGTAAAATGTTTTGATATGTTGGAAATTTCTGTGGGATGGGAATCCATTTCTTGCTCATCTGTAACACTGACTAATCTCTGTAAAGTATTTGGAGAACATAATAATCTAAGACTTCATATCACTGAAGGATATGATTAAAGCTATTTAACACAGAGATAAAGTGAGGCATAAAAATAATTTAAGAGTAAAAAGGATAAAAAGACTATCCAAGAGAAAAACTGACTGGTTAAGACACCTGCCTCCTTGTTTTAACCACCAGAACTTGATAACCAAAACGCCAATTCTGTCTCTTCAGTTAAAGATAAAAGCCTGGTACATCCAAAGTGGCTGAAGCTGAGCAACAGGGAGCAAGGACTCCTTGGCATTAGTTTCCCATTCTCAGTTCACCAGATGGAGAATGCTTAAATTTCATATACACAGAGACATATGCTTGGGTGAGCAGCCCTGAGTCTGAGGAGGAGACACCTTCCCAGTGCAGCCCTTGTGAACAGTGGCAATTTCTTGATGAGGTGAGGATGCTGACAGGGGCATTTCCTACCAAGGGAATACCTTGCTATGAGCCCTCCGTACAAATTCATGTTGTTGGGGTTTCAGACACAAAAGAATGTGAAAGCAAAGTAATGAGAAAATGGGACCTTTCGGAAAGCAAGTCTTACAGAATGAATTAGAGATCTGTACTTTTACTTCAGTTGCACGCTTTGCATATACATATACAAATAGTGGCCAGTAAAAGAAGCATTTAGCTGCATGGCTGCAAAAGTTTCTGGCTAATAACCTTAAAGCCTATTATAAAATAAAGGGCACGGAGAGTTGATAACATGAACTAGTGAAAGGATAGCGTGACGTTTGGACATTAAATCAGTATAGGAGGAAGAGAACAGAGATCTCCAATTTCTTTTTCAAGACAACTGCAGTTTGTGTTAGCAAGGTATGCTCATTTTGGCTGGGAGAGAGTTATTTTTCTTTATATTAGCTAGTATGGGACTATGTTTTGGATTTGTGCTGGAAACAGTGCTGATAACACAGTGATGTTTTAGTTACTGCTGAGCAGCACTTACACAGAGCCCAGGCCTTTTCTGCCTCTCACCCCACCCCAGCAGCGAGCAGGCTGGGGGGGCACAAGCAGTTGGGATGGGACACAGCTGGGACAGCTGACCCCAACTGCCCAAAGAGGTATTCTATACCATATGATGCTCATCCTACAAAGCTGGTGGAAGAAGAAGGAAGAGGGAGACATTTGGATGGAGTGATCACGTTTGTCTTCCCAAGTAACCGTTACGCGTGATGGAGCCCTGCTCTCCTGGGGATGGCTGAACACCTGCCTGCCCATGGGAAGCAGTGAACGAATGCTTTGTTTTGTTTTGCTTTGCTTGTGCATGTGGCTTTTGCGTTACCTATTAAACTGTTTTTATCTCAACCTGTGAGTTTTCTCACTTTTACTCTTCTGGTTCTTTCCCCCATCCCACGGGGGGGGAGTGAGCAAGCAGCTGCACTGTGCTTGGCTGCCAGCTGGAGTTAAACCACAACACAAGGCAAAAGAAGGCCTCTGTTTTCAGTGAATTTGGAATATTAATATAGTGGAAGGTTCAAAGATAAATTGTTAACAGAAAACCTGAAAGTGCTGATCTATGAAATTACCAGCCTTGTTGCTATGATACCTGGAAGTATGTATTCCTAGGCTGAGAGCACAAGTAGACATAAGTGGTCAGTGGGAAACAAATGAAAGTTGTTGAGCAGCCCAACAGCTTTAGAGCTTCTTACTACAGAAGGAGAATTATATGTGAAGCAGAACTCAGCAGTACCAGGTAAAATTTCGTAAGCCACAGTTTCCAGAGAGATTGTGTTGGGAAAGATAATTTAAAAGCTTCATGCAGATTCTCCCAGGTTATTATACAGTATAGCATCTCATTCAGTAAAGAGTATTTCAGGATCCAGGAGAAGCTCATGTGAATATCACAGGAAATCACATACTTTTAAGTGTGATTCTATAGAGTGTTAGTTCTGTTTAATGGGTAAGGACCTGACAATATATTCATGTTGTGAATATCATTCTCACAAGACTAAAGAACACAGAGATTTCATTAGATTTAATATGTGTCAGTAACATGATTATAGGCTGTGCCCAGAGGCATAATACAACAGAAGAAGACACTATTCCCACTCTCACAAGTATTACACCTCCCACACTGAGCCAGGGTGTCAAGGGATTCCTTGTACCTTGTCAGCACAGAAGATGGCAGATAGGAAGGGAAGATCTGACTAACTTTGTAGCACAGACAAATACAAGATGTAAAATGGATAAAGGAGAACAATTTGAAGTAACTGAGATCAACCGAGCACAGCCTGGAAGTATTCGCTGGTCATCTGCATATGCCCAGTATGATTTTAATTCCTATGTTTAGAATAAGAACAAGAAGTTTAGTGCAAAAACCAATAAGAAATAGGTGAAAAATACTGGTAAAGGTAACTGATTACGTTAGTAAAAGTAACTGAATATTTTGGATTCCCCTGCAAGTGGAATGAAAAAGCAGACAATAGTAGACTTTTTAATCAAATAAGAAGTTGCAATTAGCCAGTGTGAATTCAGAAAGGATAGCACTTAGGTTTTATTAACCTGAGAAGGCCTGAATTGGTGTTTGAATTGGACAGGACTTTCACAAGTCCTGCAGACAGACAATTGCTGACTGCAGCAACATGGAGAGGAGGACATGGTAAGTGTGCCATACCACATTAATTGTAGGATGTACATCAAGAGTTTGGGGCACTTGAGCAAAATGAGGAAAGAAAATGGTGCTAAGGTTGGGATCCTGGGGTTCCACGGGTTCTGCCCTCACCCAAGACTAAGAGACTGGCCAACAGGAAAAAGGTAAGCTAAGGCAGGACTGAGAAGTTAGTAATAGTGATTACAGGACCAACTAAAAAAGATCGAAAGAAAAAGATTGTGGAAGTATTTACTCCAAGACCATTCCAGACCATGCTGGACAGATGCATTTCCAGTCCCTTTACAAAAGCAAGGTAAGAATCTGGAGTTTGGTGAACTCTGTGAATTAAAGACAGTGTTCCAGCATAGTCTTTAGGGTATTCTACCTGACTGTAATACAGGCTGTATTTTTTTTCACCCATGAGTCCAGCCATAATGCAGTTAGGGTGCCACATAATACATGTGCAGTATTGTCAAAGCAGGTAACAAAACTGCAATTGAGGCAGACGTTACTCATAAATCAAGTCTTCATGTTAGCATCTATACCCAACAGTGTCAAAAGCTAAATGAGCTTTTTTAATCAGTTTCTTCTCTATCGCTAATGCCTCACTTATGGTGGAATTCAACTTTTTAGTCAGAGCAACCCACCAACCAAAACAACCCAACGGAGTCAGCTTTTGAGAGATGCTGCCAGGCAGAGAACAGTTTTGACTGCCTGGTGGATCTGAAAGGGCTCCACCCCTGTGATGCCAGTTTTTTAAGAACATTGCAAGTTTTTAATAGAAAAGAACTTAATAGATGCCTTGCAGATGAACAGAAATCAACTTCTAGAGCAATCTTGCCTTTCAGCTACTAAGATTTATCTACTTGGAGGTTTTCAAAGGCTCTGGTCAGATGTGTAGTTGGATCCACTTAATACATATTTCAGAGGGAAACAAAACTTGGGGATTTGGAAAGTATTTGGAATTGTGGGTCTATTATAACTTTGAATACAAACCATACTTAGCTGCATACATGGAGGAACCTATGGATAATCTTTATAGTTTGGAGAAATATTTAGAATTGCATGAGAGGGTGACTAGGAAGCTTATATTCTAGTCTTGAAAGATGCTAGCACTTCTGAGATGACTTGCTTCTGATGGTAAGCCTCTTTATTTGCAGTTCTGCCTCAATACAGCTGCTAATTTTATATAGTCTATTATGTATGCTTTCATTTAGAAACATGTCAAAAAAGACAATTATATTGGCATATTCTAAACTAAGGATTGATAATTGCTTCTAAGTGGAACTATTTCTACGCTAGATTGTGGACCATTTAGGGTTTTTCCATATAAGGATCAAAATACAAGGATATGGAGGGGAAAATATCTTCAATGCCAATGGAATGTATTTTAGAGGCATGTATACAGTCATTGACACTATAATTCATATGTAGTCAGAACAGTGATTAACAAGTTTAACAGCAATGTAAGACGGAGATTTTGTGCTTTTCCTTTACTCTACCATAGTCCTAACTCTTCCTGGATTTTACAAGAATCTTTGGAATAATTTTCAATAATGAGTAAGTCCTAGAGTTGAAATAAGGGAAACAGTGTACATTCTTTGGAGTCTTATGCCAAATACAAAGCCCTTATCGATGCAACAAAACAACAAAGTCCCAGACATAAGAAAAGGCTTCAGTGCTGTAACAGCTGCAGTAGCATGAAAGAACCCATGTGCGGCTCTGCCCTGTGGAACTGCCTTAAGATGACAGCATGTATATTCTGTTAGAAAACAGCTGTATGCCTTTGCTCATCCTATATAAACCCCACTCTCCTTTGGTCTGATTGCTTTTTTAAGGGTGGACACAAGGTAGTGTAGACGAGTTAAATTGAGTTAAATTACCCCATTTGAAAAGAAAAAAAAAATTGCATTGTCTGAATAATATAATATTATCTATTTATAACTATCTGATTACTAAACCTTCTATACATTTTACCTTAACTTTTCATACCAAAATAAAATATAAATCAGCTGGTTATAAATATTATGGGGCTCTCTAAAACTGACTCATTTCAGTTTCAGTGCTCGCAAAGTATCTTACTAAATTTAGAAAAATATTGTGGGTAAAGAACAAATACTACAAGTTTTTTGTCAGCACATGCTTTCTCCTCCCTGCCTAGCATTACCTTTTTACACTAAAACACAAAAGGCTTCATTTTCAAAAGTGACAAGCAATTGTGGGTACTGAGTCAGAGATGGATCGAAAGAAGCTGGGTTTAAGCAGTGTTGTCTATTCTAAAAGTTGCCTCTTTGTCCTTGAATACAGGCTCTTAAATACAGCACCTTCTACTCCATCTTGCACCAGTGCAAAATGTTCTTGCAGAATTGCACGTGGTGCTGATCATGCAAACCCTGTCTCTATGTTGTCTTTTAGCCATCAGCATAGTCCCTTCACTACAGAGTGCAGATCTGAGGTTTCTCTGAACAGAGTGGAAGGATGCACTATGGGCTGAGGAAAGACCCTCCCCCAGCAGGAACAAGAGTAGCATTTAGCTATGCCTACAATCCTCCTAATGTGTTCTCACAGACTTAGTGCCAAGCTTTTTTCAGCATATTCCAATGTTTAGTTCTGATTTTTCCTCAGAATATGGTGAATTTAAGCAAGATCAAAATACAATTCCTATGATAGCTTCTCTTTCCCCTGTAACCTTCCCTAGAATTCCCCCACCAAAGTATCTCTGCCATAAAATCTGAGATTCTACTATTGAGCATGAAGGCTCACATACAGAAACAAGGGAAAAAAATCCATTATCAGCAACTTAAGAAAGCAAAAGGAAGAAGAGGTAAAAAAGGAAGCACATTAGCAGTTTCATTCTCTGATCTACAATGGTGAATCCGTATCTCTGCTTTCTACAAAGCCAACAAAGCCACCTCCATCCCTCCCTTTACTCTTGCCTCTGCCAAATTCTGTTTGGCCTTTTCCCAACCTGCTAAACTCACCAAAGCCCCCACCTTATCCACCTTCTCCATTTCCTTGGTTCTCTGTATTTGCCTGTTCCAGTTACACAGCTTTAATGCTCCCAAACCCCAGCTCGTGTCTGCATCCTGCCACACGTCACTCCCTTTCCCTCCCCCTGTATGTCAGGCAGCTCCCCACCAGCACTGCTGCCCTGATTCTCTTCTATGTCTCCCCGTCTCACTCTGAATTAAAACATAGTGCTGCCCTCAAGTACATGCTCCTTCCCCTGCCATGAAATTGATTTAATTAATGTGAGTTAATTAACTAGTTTGGGTATCCAGCAAATTCTAAGAGTTAGCATTAGCAAATAAGATGAGGAAAGTGACACAGTCTGCAGTGATAATAAAATACAGCAGCAGCTTTTCCCCATCAGCCTAACTTCCGTCAGGATACGAGCGCTGCCACCACACATGAAGCAATGACACAATACACCAATTTTTTCTTCTTTAGCATTCTGCAAATTCTGACACTGAAAGTTGCCCATATCCTGCATACCAGAGCATCCTGGAAGTTTGCCTAGTGAGAAGCATTTCTCGCAAATAGAAGCTGTGAAATGGTTTTGGAAATAAAGTGTTAAATTACAATCGGCATTTCTGAGATCTTTGCTAGCAGCAAAATCTTGCTGAAGAGATACCAGCACAAATGTGTGCAGGAACAAATTTTAAGAGCATTTCCTATTCTGATTTAATAATGCAACAATCAGAAGAGCCTGTAAAAATAAAAAGGCAAGACAAAAGACTAGGGACTTTCTAGTGGCTTCTACAACAAAAAAAGATGCTATTTCAGCAGGCAGCATGCAGCACAAGTATTAGTCTGGCAAAAACTGGCATCCAACAGCAAAGGCACTCTTCCCGCCAGTGCTCGAGGCCAGCAGGCTTCCTCCAGGTCACTCACAAAAGCAGTTCTTCTGCCTGCTCCTTTGGAGAAGCAACACTCTGCTCAGCACGGTCCTCTCTGCGGCTGCTGGGGTTAAGGACTGTCTCTACACACACAAAATCTATTGGTGTTACAGAGCTGTCCTCTACTAAACACCAGTGTACGTGTAAAGAGAAGGACCTCCTTACACTTTCACACTCTTCTGCAAGAACAAGTATTTTCAAGTCCCTGCTTGACCAGCAAAAAAAACTGGTTAAATCAATATCTGGTTGTGTTCACGCACAGTTCTGTGCGCCACTAAGGATGCTTGATTTTTTTAATCTCACTCCTGATAATTCCATTTCCTCTGTGCCTCATACACCAGTACCTTCCTCACCTGGAGCCCATTCTCTTCATCATTATAAGCTGATATAGAGGCACTCGGGTCAGCCAAGATGAACCAAGGTACCCCATCTACTCCCTAGGTAGCAACACAAAAGTTGTTTCTAGTAGAAACACTGATATAAGTGTAATCCTTCAGGTATAGTAAAGATGAAAAGGTGTAACAAGAAAACACACAAAGGACACGAGAAAATGGAATATTAGATGGTATTTCCCAGAGACAGGGAAGTAAATGAGCACTCCTTTTTCTATTTATATTTTGTTATCCCTTTTTCCTCAGCTTATGGAACAATATTTGTCCATATTATGGTCCTTTTTATTACATAATTAATACTACATATGCTACACTACTCCACAATTACTCTAGGAAGATTTCAAAGATACTTACCAGCATTCCCCTTGTGCTCCTAACATTTTGTTTTGTGTTTACCTAGCCCCTCAGCTGATAAGTGGACACAGTAATTTCCTCATCACTGCTCAAGTGATAATGCCATACAAGCAAGAATACACATGGCAATATCCACACACAGCTATGTTTTTACTACTCAAATAATTACCAGTAAAGGGACAAGCACAGTCCTTTTTCCACAAAGCCTGAATAAATGAGCTTTGTGTAGGAAATTCAGAAGAGACTTGAAGGGAAATAAATTTTTCAGTGCATCATTCATCTTGGAGTGGAGTGACTGCTGAGTAGCTCTGCTGCCTGTTGTAAAGCCTTTCAGTTGTAATTACTACATGGTGTTGGACCTATGAGTCTGTACAGCTCTAGTTTTGCTGGGCAAGTCCCTGGCTTGCACTGTTTAACTGAATTATCCCTAGTCCAGGTACACTGAGAAAGGCACAGAGGATTGCCACACTACAGTATGCCTGAGTACCCTGTCTGTATCCCAGTATTTACCTCTTCCTTTTTTCTCTTTCCTCACAGCCAGCTGTGTTCAGCACCTCACAAGACACCTCATAATTTCGGATATTACCATGAACAAGCAAAGATTAGCTATGGAATCTGCGTGCATGATAAAAACACTACACAAGTGAATACTGCCTCAGTAACACCTACTTAATTATTTTGATAACACTGGAAAGGTTATTTCTCCACTTCTGAAGAGACAAGCTCTGTATATTTTTAAAAGGTAAAACTTACACCCATAACTAGAAAGCTTTGGTCCGCTCTTCAATACAGTATATAAAAGGTTTATGGATTTCATTAAAACTGGTTAGTTTATTGTCTAGACCACAGATTATTTTTCGTAAGATCTCTTGTCATATCTGTGAACTATTTTTGTAATGATGGATGAGACACTGCCTTAAAATCATCATTTTCTCTGTCAGCAGGGAAACCCACTGAACCCTGTCAGATGGAGTATCACCTCCTCCCCTGTACCCTCATAATGTAAGGGCATAATCCATGCTCACAGGGGTATACTGGACTGAACCTACACATAACTAAAGGACTGTTATTCAGGGGAAGAATATGAATTATACAGTTATTACAGGATTTTTAAACTTTTGCTTGGATAAGCTGAAATTGTTACTGAAACATTGTACCAACCACAGGCTTCAACATTCAAATCAAAGCCAGTCATTTTGGCCCTTCTGAGGAATGGCATTCCTTTGAAACGGTGTCTGTCATTGTTAGTTTTATTCTCTCATAAAATGAGGACTATGGATCATGCAAAGGCATAAGTGTCAAGTAAAATCTATGCTCAGTTTCCAAAGAAGTGAAACTGTATGCCTTCTATAATTTCAGGCCAAATGTTAGCATGCCATACAGCCAATTCTATGCACTCAAATAAATCACAGTTTATGTATGTATGGCCCTTGAAACACATTTTTCTGCAGTTATAGAGACAAGGAGTCCAATTGTACATGAGATGGGAAAATCAACTATATGTAATCATTCTCTTCTGCAGTACAATTAAAGACACTTATGGTAATAGACTAGGCAGAATGAGGAGTAAACCACTGCCAAAGGTATCAACAATTTTCACGTATATTATTTATCACTTAGAAAAATCTGCTAGCTGGTTCTATATTCCTCTATATGATTTCAGAAAAAAAATTAAATATGCTGCTCCATATTTCATTTTCAACAGTTAATTGCTGCATAAATACATAGCATAAAGAAAAGCACAGACATTTTATAAAACTAGAATTGTTCTGAAATACTCAGTTGTCTATTTATACTTCTTATGCAGCAGATACATCTGAAAGACCTACTCTGAAGTGACTCTTTCTACAGTAAGGCAAAGTTAAATTTGCCTAGAGAGGGTCTGAACCACAAGTTTAAACTCCTCATCACCCTGAAGGTAATATAAATGATGTTTATTGCTGTGCCATGACGAACTACAGTCCCACCTCTGGATAACTAAAGACTATATGGCAGATGGATGCTTTAAGAGCCTTCCCTGGAGCCTTTCAGTGCATATCATGTTGTCTGTTTAGACGATAAACTCCTGGAAAGGACTGAACCTGTACATTTTTCTGTGTTTTGTGCAGCTCCACTCTTTGTAGTGTTTAAAATGATCACCACAATTAATCCATAGACAAACTACCCTAAGGAAGCCAACGCTGCCTGCCCTGCAAGAGCATGGCCTCAAATGTAGCATAAATACCATTTGCTCCCCGTTATTTACAGTGCCTATTATGGTTCCCCAGGGAGCCATGCGTCCAACGCCTAATTCATGGGTCACACAGGGGAGATGAGCACCAGCTTTATTGGACTGTGAATTAGACCACTGATACATAACCCCTGCAAAGCCTGCAGGTTGATGTTATATATGTATATATATACACCTCTGTGCATCCCACAACATCTACTGGGGCTATCAGGGCTCATGGAACATCAGTAAACATTTGCCAACTTCCTGACCAAACACTGCTCGCGTAGAACACTACCCTTGTGCATATCACAAGATACAGTTTGAATTCTGAATTAATGTCACATACAAAGATAAAACTAATTCTCACCTGTATTGGATTTGTGTGGCCAGGTTTTGGTAGCAGGGGACTATAGGGGTGGTTTCTGTGAGAAGCTGCTATAAAGCTTCCCCCATGTCTGATGGAGCCCATGCCAGCCAGCTCAAAGATGGACCTGCTGCTGGCCAAGACTAAGCCCATCAGCGGTGGCGGTAGTGCCTCTGGGATAATATATTTAAGAGAGGGAAAAAAATGCTGTACAACAGCAACCAGAGAGAGGAGTGAGAACATGTGAGAGCAACATCCCTGCAGACACCCAGGTCAGTGCAGAAGGGGCAGGAGGGGCTCCAGGCACAGGAGCAGAGATTCCCCTGCAGCCTGTGGTGACGACCGTGGTGGGGCAGGCTGTGTCCTTCAGCCCATGGAGCTCCGCGGTGCAGCAGATACCCAGCTGCAGCCCACGGAGGACCCCACGCCGGAGCAGGTGGATGCCCAGAGGGGGCTGTGACCCGTGGGAAGCCCAGGCTGGAGCCGGCTCCTGGCAGGACCTGTGGCCCCGTGGGCAGAGGAGCCCCAGCCGGGGCAGGTTTGCTGGCCGGGCTGGTGACCCCGCGGGGGACCCAGGCTGGAGCAGCCTGTGCCTGAAGGGCTGCGCCCCGTGGGAGGGAGCCCAGGCTGGGGCAGGGGCAGAGTGTGAGGAGCCTCCCCCTGCGGAGGAAGGAGCAGCAGAGACAGCGTGGGATGGACCGACCGCAGCCCCCATTGCTCGTCCTCTGCACCGCTGCGGGGAGGGGAGCGGGGAGAGAGATGGGGAGTAAAACTGAAGCCGGAGAGAAGGGAGGGGTGGGGGAGGATGGTTTTTTAAGATTTATTTTTTATTTCTCATTATCCTACTCTGATTTTGATTCGTAATAAAATTAAACTAATTTCCCCAAGTTGATTCTGTTTTGCCCATGACAGTAATTGCAGAGTGATCTCTGTCTTTATCTCAACCCATGAGCCTTTTGTTGTATTTTCTCTCTCCTGGCCGGCTGAGAAAGGGAGTGATAAAGTGGCTTTGGTGGGCACCTGGCATTCAGGTTCAACCCACCACATCACCCCTGATATTCCACCTTCAATACATTTACACACCCAGTAGTCTCTACAACAGCAGTTATTACAATCAATACTGAGTACATAGCAAATCTATTTAAGAAAGTCTCTACAATACTTAAAAGGTTTAACATATCTGTTTTAATCAATCAAAAACCTAATAATCTCTTTTTTTTTCTTAGTGAAATCCACTCACATTACATTACACATATATACAATTGCACAAAAGAAATTTTCAAGCGAGTGAGGGAGAATCTCTCTCACACTGCACTGAACTGTGAGTCATGAACGCTTCTGACAGTCCACATTCACTTGTTTCATCTCTTTTTCACAAAGGAACTATTTTCAGCCCAGAACTTAAACAGATGCTTAATACCCCTCTAGGTTGTTGAAATACAGCCAGAAAAACAACTATATACAGATGTATCATGTTGGAGTTCCATAATATTCATGTTCTAAAAAGTTAACAAACTTCTGAGCCCCACCCAATAAACATAATTATATTTAGGCCTTCCTCAACAGGAATATTCTATAAGCTCCAGGTGTGTCAATCAAAATTTGGTAATAATTTTTTACCTTTTAATGATTTAAATCTACTGGACAAACACAGAGTACTCAAGGTTGACAGCATGCCCTCTTTCCCACTAAGCATGAATAGGTGAACACAGAAGGTTCTAAGGCTATCATGCAATTCTCTATTATCAGCTCTATATTCTTGGCTTTAAAATATGATGCCAAAACTGCTTTAAACAATAAGATGAGGATTCCCCTGCATCAGCTGGGAATGTCAGATTGTCTGTGGGATGAAGGAAGTGTGTGGTGTGTGGAGTCAGCTGGGAGCAGGAATGAAACGATCCAAGAAGTGGAAAAAGGGTAGGGGCAAGCATGCATAAGTGACCTGGTTTCAGCCAGTGTAACAGTCCCCATAGGGCCAGTTCAGCTGGCTTTAAAAATGGAACAGCTGGAACCCCCTGCCTTGTACAGAGGTCCAGTTCAGCTCTTGACTGCTTCCCAAGTCAAGTGAGGTATGTATCTAACACACGGTTACGTCTGCCTGCTCAATGTATGAGAGCATGGAGAGGACCACTCCAAAGAGTTACTTAAAAAGAATTATCAGACCTTCCAACCACATTCCAAATTACTTCATGGGATGTGATAAAATCAAAAGAAAAGGACAGGAAATGGATGTGTAATGTAACACAGAAGACAGTCACAGAGAGAACTGTCAGGATGCAAATGGGCACATAAAAGCTTTAACTGGTTCTATTACTCCAATGATTTTCTTCAATTCTTTTAACTAGCCTTTACTACAGTTCAAATGAAAGGGTCACCACATGCTATTGATAACAAGGAAAGCTCAGAGATTTCCAAAGAGCCATCTTCATAAAAACAGACACATGAAGCACTTACATAAACAACTACAGCCTCTTGAGTGATATTGAGAAATGTAAGTACCTGTGGTCTCCAAGGGCAGGATCCTTGGGTTTAGCATCCCTATCATAAACAAAACGCTCTTGGGAGATAACAACAACATTGCCTGTAGTTTCATTTCCCAAGACAGTGATAACAGGGTAACCCATCTGTAGTGTCCACTGATCCATTACTTCTTGGATATTTACAGTTTTTCCAACCCTTTTTAAAGCCTTCAAGAAAAAATAAAAGTTTCAGTATGTTGAAGCAGTATCATCACCAAACATTAATTAATATTTTTCTTTGTCCCAGAGACCTTAAATTAGTTTTAGAGGTTTAAATAACCATCACACATGCGCACACACACATTTACACCCAGTACATACACACTACATGATTTAATCAACAGTCTCTGTATATCTTAAAAATAAACACTGAGCAATCTTCCCAGAGAGGAGGAGTCAGCAAGTCCCATTTCCTACATCATCCAGGCACTTTTGCTGTAACAGAAGAAAAGTCTGCTTTACAGGGTTTTAACAAGAGCCACAGAAATACTGGGTGGCTATTTCCAAAAGATATTCTTGACCATATAAGGTTAAAAAAATCTCAGTGTTAGTTGATCTAGGGTACCTACAGTAAGGCATATTCAAAGGGCCTGATTTCTAAAAGTACAGAGCTTCTCTGTTCTGAAAATCAAATGACTAGTTATTTGAAAATACTGTCCCTCACGTTCAATGTGAGGCTATATACACCAAGATATCCCCAGCTCCTCCATAAACTGCACCTGTTATAACACAAGGAGGATTAATGTGTTCATATTTGATGCCATATGTCAATAAAAATGCTGTTTTACAAGTGGATTTTCATCTGAAACAAAAAAGAGATACTATGGCAACATGGGGGATGAGACTGGGTATGAGAAGGACGGCAGGCATCATTTGTTCTTCAGCAACTGAAATCTCCCTAGCTGCCTAACAGTCCTAGATCACAGACTGAGCAACCTCTGATGATTACAAGCAGAACCCAGCAAGAAGTCTTCAGAACTGAAGCTGCAATTGCAATGCATTAGGAACAAAGCAGCTGGCAACAAATGTGCTTGCAGGTAAGGAAAATGGAATTATTAGCCTTAACAATAGATTTGAGCACACGGTACAGCCATAGTGGTTAGGGACCAGAATACAGTCTCATTTTTGTTCCATTTTATTAGCTGTGGGTTCTGCTGTTCTTTCAAGATTACATTCATCCCTCAGACCTCCCATCACCCAGAACCGTCCCAAAAGCTTTAACAGAGACAGGTGACAAGCAAGCAAGACTTTTGCAGTAGCATTCAACTTCAAATTAAGACATAAATTTAAGAGCCTGACTGTATGTTACATGTCTCAATTCTCATCAACAGTCAGCACAGACATAGGAGTCAGTTCAGTTGCCCACACATAGGTGGCTAATGTCATTTGACCTTGCCCTGCCACTCCAGAAGAGTATCAATTTCCCCACAGATCTTGTGTCAAATTGATTAGACCCACCAGAATGTCTTGAACATCTTACTGTACCTAATGTGGCGCTAGTTGCCTATATTTGAACAACTATCTCAAGTCCCTAGTCAACAGTCAATGGTTCAGGCTCATTATAAAATAATCATGTAGTGGCTAGTCAACTGAATTGCTCTCTATGTTCTGCTGACTATATTGACTAGGTTTATAGGGCTCCAGTTATTCCTATGCACCAAGTGTCAAATGCGTTGTCCTAAACATTCAACACATTCTCACAGAACTGGTGGACCTATAGCAGACATGTTTATCTCCTGCAGTAGCTGGAAGCCAGGTAGGATAAATTAAGGTAAATGTCGTTACAAGGTATTTATGAACAGGCAATTGAATCCAGTCCTCATTGACAACTGGAGCTTGGACACCAAGCTTATATCTATATAGCTGCTCGTCCAGATAAATGGAGATATCTGGAACTCCAGCTGAATCCTAACTTTGGTGTCAATAGTTACAACTAGATGTCATGTTTACACATAGCTTCAGTCGGTACCTGTGCCCGAACTCCCTGACTGTACTCTACATTGCCTTGCAGTCTGTCCTTATTCTGGAGTGCCCGGACTAGCTCTGTAGGTGAGAAATTCAGGTGTGCTTGGCTTACTTTACGAAAACTAAACTCCTGCCCTTATAGATCCCTGAACCAGGCTCCAGAAACTCAAGATGAGCTTGGGCATAGCAATCAAAGGGAGCATGGACAGCACAAATATAAGTCTCTACAGCATGCTAAATGTTACAGTAAACAGTTACCTGCTTACATCAAACTTTAAAGCTTTAATAGTTTTGTTCTTCACAAAAATCATAACTCCACACAAAATCACAAACAGACCCGATGTAAACGCCAAAGCTCAGCACTTTCGTGGGCTTTCCAGCTTATGGGCCTCAGCATGCTGCCACTAAAGTCAATGATAGCAGATTCCATGAAGTATCTTTAACTGCACATCAGTGACAGCGCAAGCAAGGAAATATATTCTAACATAACAAAGAATAGAAATGCCGCAAAAAACATATTTTGATGTTGCCACTAGGTTAACTCAAATGGAATTTCTTTGCATCAGTTTTTATATTTGCTCTGGGATCTGAAAATCTCAATATGCACTATTCACTCCTAACCTCACCAAGAAAAACACGACAGTAAATTCCTGCTTCTCCCTCAGTGCAATAGATTAAAGCATTTTACCTTTGAAAATGTGTTCCAGAGATCATTTCTGGCTGCATTGCCATACTTGTGAATGGTTAAATAGTCCTACAGAAATAAAATAAAAATACAAATCAGTATTACTATACACATGCCAAACACCTATAGCTGTGAATCACTGTTATTAGAAATTAAATCACTTCAATGTTTAAATTTGTCAGTAATCTAGAAATATACAATATGTTCATCCTAAGGGAGTAAATAAACAGTTTCTTAAGCTACTTTACAATGCAAAAATTGTTGCTAAAAATTTCATTTACAGCATTAATTTTTTTTCCTTCTCTGTGTAAGTCACTCCATAGGCTAAATATTTTGAATATATAGTTAACTTGTCTAATCTCAGAAGGGGTTCCTAGGTAACTCCCAGCAATGAAAGGAGAAGCTGCTGGAACACAGTTCCAGTTGCTATTTTAGCAGATCATTCTGCACCTAGTATCAAAAATTTGCTCACTTGGATGACAGCTAGATTTTCACAAAAGATTTAACTGGGCAACAGCCTACCTGAACAACAAACTCTTATCTAGGGAGATACTGAAGCTTCAATGTCAACATACATCATACTGGCAACTGGGGCTCTAACAGGTTATCGCAAAGGCTCTCCCTGACAGGGAGCAGTGGAAGAGAGGTGACGGGAATGCAACTCCATGCTTGCACACAGGTACCTACATGTGTGTTTTCACAACATACATAACTCAGAGTCTAAGGGGGTTATAAACTGAATGCTTTCACTGGTTCAGCTGCAGTCTCAGTGTCTGAGGGTCCATTTTTCTCCCATAGGAACCAGAAAGATAATTCCTGATAATCTACCATCATATTAAATTAACTTCCCAAATTAACAGTTTAAGCATATGACCAGGTTAGGTCTGGGCTTTTCAGGCACAAAACTCTTCCAATTTTTAATGACATCTGGAGAGACAGCAATGTTCATTTCCTACCATCCTCTGTCCCTAGATAGCAGCTCATTCAATTACAGAAGTGAAATTCAGCAATGATTATTTCAATAACATACATTTCAAGAATTTTGATTGGAAGAATTAAGTGAAAAAACACATCAGAGGTTGTAAATCAATGGGTTCTCCCGCATTTGAATTTCTACCATCTTCACTTTACATAATGGTAGGAGACAAACCCTAATTTACAGCACAATGATAAAACGGAACAAATTTGCTGACTCTATTATCTGTGCTTTGTGTGAAGTAAGGTACTTCGGGAATAATTAGTATTTGGAAAGCAAATTTTCTGAAAGACAAATTGTAGCACCTGTGACAGATTTAGCTTTTGTCAGCCAACTCATAGTACAACAAGCAGCAACTCCCATTTGATCACAGGCTAGGAAGGCTAAATGAGAACACTGACTCTGTAAATGCAGTGCTGAGTCTTAACAATGGTATGAGACTACCTTGGAAAAAAGACAAATACTATATAGGCTGCACCTACAGCACACCGTGCTTCCATTTTGTCTAAAAATACAGAATCATTTAAGGCACAGTTAAATATTCAATAGCTTTCAAAGCTAAAAAAGTTGAATTCCAAATTTAAAAGCTAAAATAGGAATAAACAAAAGTGGGATGAGGTAAATAAATAACAACAAATATACAGTGCATTTTAAGCAGTACTAGAAAATGCTGCATGTATTGGTCCTTCTAAGATTTGCTTTCAGAATTGTTACACAACAAAATAAAATGGGTGGAACACTTGAGGATTTGATCCATCCAGGCAAAAATTCTGTTCACCATTCTCCCATTAGACATTAAATATTACTTTTACATTTTGCATTCAGAAAGACTGCAAAGAGATGCAATGCTTCTGCCCTTTCTTTTGTATGTGTGGTTTTTCCCCAATACAGTTTGGGAGGTTTAGACATGGCTCATCACTGCGTTAAAAATTTTTTATCCTCCAACCTAACATGTTTATCACACAAAGGAAAACAAAAGGAACCCTAGCATTTACAATGACATAAGAAAATACAATGATAAACACAACATATGAGTACAGTCCTGGTACCATACAATTTGTTCACCCATTTTTTCATTATTTCCTGAAAGTTGCATTGAGACCATACACTTAGCATCAAACGAGGAGTGTTATCGAATGCATACTACACAAAAAACAGCCCTAAGTGACTCTGTGCAATAAGTATGCTTCCAATAGTGAATCTAAACTGCCATCCAATGTAGTGCATTTTCTACAGGCACAAGAACAAAAGGTTACTGAACTAGTCCTCATATCTCAGTATCCTGTTTTTAACAACAACCAGTAGCAGACACCTAGAAAGGGTATAAAAGGGGACAGGAATACAGTGATACTTCCCCCATACGCTCTCCCATTATCCAGCACTTCATGGCACAAGGAATCCTGAGCACATTAGTATCTTTGTAGTTCACAGTTATCTTCTGTGAATTTGGCCAATTGCTTTCTAAACTCATAAAAATGTTTAGCATTTGCAACAGCTTATAAAAAAGTGTTTCCCACTTCAGTGATCTGTTGTGTGAAGACACCCGTTTCAAACATCTGCCCATCTGATGGGTTTCTCTGCTGCTGCCTAGCTCCGGCACTAGAAGATGCAGTGCATTGCTGTTCCCTGCTTCACTCTCCCCAAGCCACTCATGCTTTTACCGATCTGTATCATACGTGTCCTCATACCAGAGCTTGGTTTTATACTGAGAACACCACCAGACAAAATCACTCCCAGATATCCTGCAAATTTATGTTTTGTTACCATCATCCAAGCTGTTGACTTCAAAGATAGCTAGGGTTACCATGACCCAGCCTGAACTTTCATCACCAAACTATCAGCCTCCCTTGAAATCCCTTTCATGGACGGACACTAAACTTAAAAAGGAAGAGAAAAGGCTTATACATATCAACATCAAATACATCCCAGGAAGTACTAAAACAGGAGTCAAAAATCTATATATACCCTGCTTCTCTGTTCCAAGGATGGACCAAGCAGGAATATAATCCATTCTTCCCCCTGGGGATCCATATCTAAGTCTTAACTAGCTTGTAAAGGGGCAGAAGACATGTCCTCATTCACTGTAATTCTCCAGGGCAGGATCAGCCACCCTTTCGCCTTTACACTGAGTAGAAAAGAATTAAAGCAAACAGACACAAGCCATGGAACAGAAAAGGAAGATGACACTGAAAACACAGCTGCCTGAATCTAAGCTGCGCTCAGCACAGCTCCAAAGGAGGTAAAGTGACTTAAAGCCACTTTCTTATAAACACATATGCCCGGAGCCATCTGGCTGCAATGCTGCTTCCCATCATAAGCTTGCAAGTCTATCACCTACAAGAGCTGCTCCACCAGCTGGAGTATGCTGGAGCATGAAGATACGCTTCAGCCACCTTCCTAACTTTTCGCTATAACCCTACGGTATGTGCGAGGAGAAAACATGGTACAAAAACCTCTTTAACAACCCAAGACTCAGAGTGGTCTTCTACAACTCTCCCTTTCTCCTTCACTTTAATGCCACCTCTAAACCTTTTGTCATGGGGAAAGGAGAAAGAGAGTTCACAGATCCTAGGGCAGTGTCACTCAACATGAAACTTAATCAAATATGCACACAAAAATGATCAATTTGGTTTGCATTTTCAGCAAGCATCCTCTTGTAATATTCTTCTTAACATCTTGGCATTAAAACATGAAGCCACCGTTTGTCAAAAAATAATGGAATATGATACTTATAGCAATAAAAAATATTATTCAGACAATGTGGTTTTCTGACATGTGTTTTAGCAATTTTTAACATCAAATAAAAAAACATTATCCAGAATCTGTCACGCCATGAGAACAAAGTCTAAATAGTGTACAATCAAAACTTACAATCTTGCAAAAACTCCCAGATTTAGACTATAATATTTTGTCAAATAGTTATCTCAATCCCCTCCCCCCAAAAAATTAAAAGGCTCAGTGCTTTTGAAAGCACTATTTTTTTTTGAAGCAGATAGCTTGAACAGTAGTAGGAGTACAGTGAAAAGTGCTGAAGGATTTTGACAAATGTTTTAGTGATGCTGTATTAATTAAGCTTGCGCAACTTTTATTGTATTAGATTCCTTTAAGAAAAGGAGATTACTTAAAAGGAAAAAGTCTTTTACCCCTTTGCAATCTTAGTTCTCTCAGTACTGCTAGGGATTGAGCCTCTCTGTTTCAAAAAAATGAACAACACTACCACCCAAACATGATAACGCTCACAACACAAGGTAGTGACTGATACACGCTGCTAAATGCAAAGAGGTTGAACAAGTGTAAAGGGGAGGTAAGTCTCCAAACACTTATCTTACTTTCAGGGGGACTTCAGATCTATTACCAGGAACTGAAACATCAATTCTAGGACCAAACTCCTTTCTCAGTTTATCTGTTTGAAGTTGGTTGGTTAGCTGAAGGAACAGCTCCCGACTTAAATGAGTGGTGCTGAGACCTGAAACAGATTAACAGTGAATAACTTACCTTTTTTTTCTTTTTTCCCCCCTAAAGATAACTGGGAAATTCCACCATATAAGATGAATGAGAGAAAAGTAGCAAAATATGGCATCAAATTCTTGTGGCTACATTACTCTGAATGCCCTCATTTCTCAGGGCTCAGGAAACAGCAGTCTTGCCTTTACCTCCCTCTTTTGTATTTCATTCCTACTCCTGGGTGCACATCCTCCTCCCTTCAGCCGACAATATGTTCTTGTTGAACAGTTTTATACACAACTGCTGTATCTCACCAAAGATTTAGAGCTACTAATAAAAAACATTCAGTTCAGGTGGAAATCAGGCTCTAAGGCTCCAGCTATCAAATCCAGCATGGCTTTTTCCCTAGAAATTTGTATACTTAATCTTAAGCCACCAGACACCATCTGACAGATGCTGACTCGCTGACTATAACATGCCACCTTTTTTCCCCCTTTCCTTCACACTGCTAACATCAAAGCTGCTATCACATATTATCTTGACATTGCCTAACATTCAAATAGAAAAGCTTGGGCAAGGGTCAGAAGGAGGAAGGTACTGCATATGTTTGCAATGGTGAGTGACAAACAAGAGGGAGTGAGAACCAGAGGAAAGCACTACCAGCAAGCTACAAAGAAGTGAAGATTCCCATATGACAGGAAGACTACTGAATAGAAAAGCTAAAATAACCAACTAGGTTTGCAGTCTTTTTCACCTGTACAACAGACTAACCCTTGAAAAAGAGCCTTAAGGAAGAGAAGCGATCACCCTCCTGGCTGGGCAGTCAGGCAAGCAGTAGAGTACAAAAGAAGGAGTAGGTAAATTCACCTTATCAGTCATGGTAAACACTGTATAAGGCAAATTAGATGGGGGTTAACTCTATTTGTGTCAGAATTAATTTGTACCAGTGAATCAAGCTGCAAAGCTACATCCAAACTGAAAGAGCAGCTGTGTTCAGACCACTTATCAAAGCAGCACTGCAAAGCCAGCTCAGAAAAACCCTGGAAACAGATTTTTCCAGGTCAGGTAAGCCAAGCGACTTCTCCACCTTCTACATCAGTTTTAATAAGAGTGCCCCAAACTGCTTCCAGGCAGTCTTGTCAAAAACCACCCACCTACAGAATACACTAGTCACGGAATATACTTTAACTTCCGTAAGTGACTTCTACCAGAGGATCAAAAGTGTTGATACCCTTCCTACACTTTAATCTACTATTGCATTAAAATGTGTTCCTCCAAGAAAAAATAGTTACTCACCAGCTAACAAGCCTAGAATTAAAAGCCTGTATTTTTACCATTAGCTACATTAAGCACTTAAAAATTCTTAAGAGTAAGTAACATTTTCAATGTTCCCAGTGATTCTACTGTGGTACCACAGGAAAGCAGTGTTTAACATGTCCACTGTCAGGAACTTTTCAGCTAACTTCTAGATTCAAACTCACAAATTGGCAAAAAGAAGTTAAAAAAAGAATGAAAGGTGTGCAGTATACTTCAGCTGTGTTTTGCCTACTCTTTGGACTACTATCTCCATCAATGCATAAAATCCCAGGGAAGGAAATCAGTGGAATCCCATCAACGTACACCAGCTGAAATTCCAGCCTTTTATTTTCAAAAGGTATATTTAGATCTTTTTCACACACAATAGCGATACAATGCTTGCAATCAGCAGCAACTGGAAAATATCCACTGTCAATATGTCATATCTGCAATTAAATCATTATATCCAAACAGCAAGCTATAACTACTAATCAGGAAGAGTGATACTGGAACCATATATGGAAATAAATCTTAATTTTCTCTAGAGCAAATGATGCTGAATAGTTCACATAATTATAGTATTTTACTTTGTCCTTTTTCCTTTGTAATTCCTAATTCCTTTGTGATACTTTCATGCGCTCTAACAATAATCAGATCAGCAGAAGTGACAATTCTGATATGATATGGGATTTTTAACATTGATTTCAGTGGAAGAACAATTAGAGCAGTGTTGACAGTAACTCAGCCACAGTGTTGGAAGTGTAACATTCATTTAGAGAATATGAGACACAAGAGAAACTAGTAAGAGATTCGAGGAGGCAAGAGCCATCATTAAGTTAACGGGACTACTTTCTTCATTCTACTTGCTTCTTGTTGGTAAGAGACCAGTATTGTAAATCAGAAGTAACCCAACTGAAATCAACACAGCCCACGTCATTTCAAGAATCAAATTTCAAACCACTGTAAGAAGCACAGTTTTGTAATTAATACCTCTTCTGCATTGCAACTCAGTGAATCCAATGTGAATGGGGCATCTAAAACAGATTGAAAATTTGTGAAAATTTGTACTCGGGCAAATTTCCAGCTACTTTAAAATATATCCTGCTTTGCTGGGAATCCTTATTAAAAGAACAGAATTATTAAATGGAGACATTTATTTCCCTTGCAAAACTCAGCTTCACCTATTAACTATTAACATGAACAGGAAGGAGGTTCCACTGAAACACAACAACAGCAATTGCAGAGTGGTGGCAAAACAGTTTACATGGGAAGTCTAAAGGGAACAGTTGGAAGGATTGCAGAGTTATTGCCTAGCAGAGTCTGACGGTATCTGCTGTGCAGTGAGACACCTGCTAGTATATTAAGCTTGGCTTTAAAGAAAAATATATTAGATGTATTATTTGGTAGTGGTACTAAACTACTGAGGTAAGAACAAATCTTACAGAAATAAAGTACTCCTTGAAATTGAACTGCATATATTTGATTGAACTTGTACATTCATTTTAGTTCTGCCTTGTTTGGTTATATAATACATTTGAACCTAAACCCATATATTGCTCAATAAATATATTTTTAATGCACACAAAAAAACGATGGAATGTTTTCCAGAGATATTTGGATAGCACCCGCTAATTGTGACAAGCTGGCTGCTCATTTCTCTGCATTAACTTGAACTATGCCCAGGGACTGCTAACCAGGCAAAAAATCTCTGCTGTACTTTTCTTTTACACTTTTTATAGAAGCCCCAGAATTGGAGAGAAATTAATGCTACTTACTATGAAAAGTTAACCATAAATCACTCAAGAAAACTTGCTGTAAGTATGATTTGCATGCCACTGTGTCTAGATCATAATGACCTGCATCATTTGTACAGTAACAATGAATAACAAATAGGAAAGCAGTAACTTTAAAGTGAAGCTTCGACTTTGTTTATAAGTTATTTGTTGTTTGTATCTACTGAGCAAATATTTCTCATGGTGCAAAAGACCAGCATACAAAACAGTCACTAGAGAGCTGCATTTAATTTTGCAAAATGAAGACACCTTCTAAAATTTACATCTGGCTGTATGCTACTGTGCCTACCTAGCTACAGGAACTGAACTTTAAATATATGTAGAGAAAGAGAAAGGAAGAGGAGGAGGAGAATGAGAAAGTTTTGATGAAAGCCTGTTTTATCCAGTAGGGATTCAGCTTTTTTTTCTGAATGTCCTCCACTGGACTGAATAGAAGTAGGTTTATTTAATTTCCAACCTGTATTAAGTGTTAACTAGGAGTTCAGTACTGCAATCTTTGTGCTGAAAATATCCCCACTGGCTTCTAAAGGGCTAATAGAAATTTTGATTGCATGAGGACGGCAGAATTGCACACAAAACACGTACTTCCAGCACCCCGTATAGCCCACTGTGCTGCCTCATAGCAACAGAGGCAAGGTTGCCACTGGGCTTGTATCAGGAAAGCTGTTTAATTTTATTCCAAAAGAAAACATTTTCTTAAATAGCTGCTCAGCCCGCTGATGTTACCTGAGAATTCATACATATCCTTCTTTCTCTTAATAACTTCTATAATAAAAATGAAGGAGAATATAGTCATAACTGAATTTCACATGCAACAAAATAAGAGAAGCTGACTAAAAACACGTCAAGTGAATACATATGCAGTATCTGCAATATGACTGATTGTAACATTGTCATAAAAAGCAATCCTGTTCCAAGTAAATAAACTTAAAAAGTTAAGTCAGTCATGTATATACTAATTGTTTTTCTTTTTGTAAGAAGCTTTAGTGATGGAGCCATAAAGCAACATTTTATCCTGGCTGAAAGACAGCATGACTTCCTCGTAATGAAAGCGACATGGGTTGTGACCTTGCTCTGAACGTGGGCACTATTGCCCACTACTGAGCTTGAGCCTTATCTCCCATCATCACTCTTTGTAACTCCCTCTGCTGGGACCTCCAGTGTCACCAAAATGTACCTGTCTGAGCTGAAATCTTACCTTTAAAAAAGTCCATTTCAGCCTGAATTCTTCTCCAAAATCTCAGCCAGCACCAGAAAGAAAGTATGGAAAAACAGCACATTTTACCTTGTCACTCTTTCCTGTGAAAAGTTCTGGTATTCCCCTGCACTGGAGGATGGGTCTAAAGGTCAGAAGGGAAGTGATGTTGTTTCAGGGACATGCTTTTTCCCAGCACTGATCAGCTTTAGGTGACCTAGCAGCTAGAGAGTCCCTCTCTCTCCCTCCATTGATGCCTCACAGATGCTTAAGCTTAGAGGGAGATTAGGGCCCTGAAGCAGAAAGCAAAGAGCCCATGTCTCATTTCTCTCAGCAATCCCTGACAGCCAAGAAACAAAACTGTCTGATCCAAATGCTCAGAGAACAAAGCAGAGCAGAAAGGAGGGAAAGAAGTTAATATAGCCAAACAGGAATATGCTGCTAATGCAACATTTTAGGAAAAAGTTCTCTCTGAACAGCACCTACGTTATATTGGGCAAAAGTCAGCAGCGGTCATGATGCACGGCTGCTATAATCGTGGGTGCATTATGTCCGGCCCTGTGGCATGATGTGTGGCAGAGCTAGACTCTGAATGTGATGCGTAGTCTGTCCTGAATATGCGAAATAGCTTATAATGCTACATCAACAGAACATCTTCTTGGGTTTCAAAATAGGTATCCAAACTTCATGGATCTTTTTTATTTTAATCACATGGGTCCAATTTCCCCCAAAATGTGCAGGCACTCCTTTAAAGCCATATTAATTGTACGATCCACATTGTATGAAGGCCCACCTTGCTGCCCCTTAGCAGCTCAGCTGCAGCCATGCTGAGCGCTTGCAGCTGACGATCAAGCCAGTGGAAGCTGTGCTTTGGACACATAAACTCTTCTGATCCATAAGTACTAAGACACATGGGAGGGAAAAGTGCTGCACTGGTCGTCTCATACTCCACACTTGTGTAAATTTTAACATAAATTTCTGTAGGCCTAGATGTCCATTTCTAAAATGAGGCTAGCACCACCACTTCCCTCCCTATGTTTACATCTTCTGTTCACTAACTGTTGGTGATGCACTCTGATACCATAACTGGATGGCATCTAAGAGAACTGCATGTAGCAGATAGGAACTGGGAGTATGAAGCAAATGAAAAGTATACAAAGCTATTGTATAGAAGGACAATTCAGTTAGCATGGTCCACTTTGTAAGTGGACATCTTCCTATGTAGAAAACACTGGGCAACTGCATAATTAAAAATCCTAGTTAAGGTGCATGCAAAAAAGGAAAAGAATGCAACAATAAAATTAACTTTAGCATTTTTCACTAACTGTACATTTAAATTATGCAACTTCAAACACATTTTTTTCTTTAAACAGAAGCATTTTGCTGTACACATAGTACACTCAAATCTTCTTGGAGCTAGAGAAAGGACCTCCATTTGCGGTAGTGATATCCAAGTCAGGGCTTGACTATGCTGTACATCTTTAACATTTTCAAAGGAAAAAAATATTGTGACACTGCAACTTACAGAAGTTTCTTATGTAAACTTTTACAACCTACTTAAATAATGGTGGAAAAAGCTACAGAAAAAAGTCCATAAGACTGAATTCATTTAACAAATATAATCCTAAAATCCAGAGTAATGTAAATTAGAAGCATAAGAAATGCTGAGGTGCCAGAAAAGGTGAAAGGTTGTCAATCTCTTATGACACACAGTGTAGAAAACGGTGATGTCAGCTCCTGTGAGATTTCTTATGACTTCCTATGTCCTGCTTTTAACATGCTTAAAGTTATCTTGTTGACAACAGCCAGTAGAAGTGAGATGGTTTAAAAAATAAAGGGATCGGTAGCAACTAACTTAAGGACAGAATGTAGCTAATATGCTAATGGTGATACTTTGATGTTCACCAAGGTCATACATTCTGTGTTCTTCTAAGCCAGAGGAGATGGGTGCAGAATTTGCTGAAAAGTACTTTATCCAATATCTACTAAATGCACCAGCTGCAACACCAAAGGTACTCCAGCTTTAAAGATACTCCTGCCTGGTGCCAAAAGTTACATCCTCCCACCGAACAAGGGAAGACTCCAGGTAGTTCTGCCTATACTGTTGATCCTGGGACTGTATTCCAGCTCATTCCTTCACTGAACTTGATCCTAAGGTGCCTGAATTTTTTGGGGTTTTTTCATTTTACAGATTTATTTATTTTTCACAGAAAACTCTATTAAGAAGTCTCTAATGATGTCTCATTTTAACAGCATACAGCTAGCTAACTTGTGAATTAGAAATAAAGATATAATAAACAGGTATGATAAAATGGGTACATTGTTTAATATACTAGGTAAAAATAGATTATAAAATAATACTGTGGGAATAGATTAATACATTTATTGCACTACTAGATTCTTGGACAGAAGTGGCAAACAATATGGAAAATAGCACATTCGAGCTTTATTTTACACCTAGAAAGTTTCTGATAGAGTTTCACATTCACTGCCGCAATTCAAACAGAACACAGGCACACACAGAGGTGTCTAAAAAGCAGGAAATACTAAGCAGTCTAGACGAAAGAAAGTCTAACTAGCCAGCTTTATGATAGTAAAAAGTGATTGAAATATGAATCTTGCTGTATTTAACAGCCTGCACATCACATTTCCCCAGACAGCTCCTCTGAAAGGTTGACCCATTTGTTTCAATACAGTGGCCACTCAACAGCACCAAAAAAGACTGTATATCCAAAGCACTGTATGGAAATTCTTCTTCCAAATGTACTATGTGAAGCCTAAAGTACAAAAGCAGTTAATTTATCACAGAAGCAGATATTCCTACAGTAAAGTAACTAATTCAAACTGCTGATGATGCACTAAATCAGAGTGAGTTATGAACACATGCATAGCAGCAAGTGAAGTTCAAAAGGATAGAGATCTATGTGATCAATGAGCTGCCACATGGAAATGAAATGCAGTGTTGACAAACGTACAGTAACAGAGATGAGACTCCAAAATAATCAAGCCAAATAGAAGAAAAATTTAAACAAACCAGTGCAGAAATGTCTTATTACAGAGCTTGAGGTGGCTCTTTACGCACATCTAAGTACCAGACTTTCAAATCACTCACTTTCTCTATATATTTAATATGGAAAAAAAAAACCAAACTACTGAACTTGAAGAGGTCCCTTGCTATAAAACAGTAAAACCTTCCAGGAAATGTAATACAGTGACACCAGTCATGTAAGCAACCATCTATTTCAAGCACACAGATTGGGAACAACAGCCTACAGATGAAAATCTCACACAAATCTAATATTATATTGCATATTACTGCCCTGAGTGATGACTGAATGATAAGGCCAACTTAAAGCTGCTTCCTCAACCAGTCTATGCAGTTCAGAAACGTACTCAGAGCAAGTGGTGCTGACCAAGCCTCTTCATACTCTAATTGCTGTCCTAGCTGATTAATGGCTTTTTGACTGAAAAGCAACACCACCCTGTAAGAACAGTACTAGCATTCTGTCATGTGCACCTCTTGAATTTCCCTGGAGCATAAAGAAACTGCACATCATGAAAGTTGTCAGGACTTTTTAAAAGAAAGAAATCGCCTACTCTGAGAAGGAAGGGTTTATTAGACATTTTCTAAAAATAATAATAGCTGTGACTTCCTCATATGCAAGTGTTACCAGCTGTGGCTGCTACTGTGGTTATTCTATTATTCATTACAGCCAATATCAGTATGTTCTCTTTTGGTTTTGTCTATGATGTGCTATGTGAAAACAATGAGAAAGTCCTGTCTTTGTTACTAAATCCTCTGTTTGAAAATGTCGTATGATTCAAGACATCGTATGTCTTTGAAGGGCTTCCAGAAAATCATACATTCACTAGGTGGTCTCTTGGCTGCAGTTTTATTGTGGAACTTCCACACTATAATCCAATAGTCTTTCACAGTACATTTACTGTGATAGGAACAGACCAGTTATTCTTGACAGTTATGAATCTCTCCAAGGCCATCTATGCTGTAAAACTGAGCATCTCTTCTACAATTTTACCTCCTTGCAGATTCCTCAACAGAACAGTTTGCTGAGCAGTTAGGGATCATGTGCACCTTTTTACATTTACTTCAGTTCATATTCATTGTTGAAGAATATCTAACAAAGAGTCCCGCTCTCCATCAACTTATTTTCTTCTTTTTAACACAATTGATTGTTTTCCTTGACATATAAGGGATTTTTCTCCTCCAAGCTATCTCTACCCGCTTTTCCGAAAGTCCACCTGCTAGGTGACAGCATGTAATTAGATTAAGAAAAAATTGGTAACGAACAAAAAAGGTAGCCATCTCATTTGTTCCTGCTCTAAACCTTATCTTTCACTCTTCTTGCCCAAAGGTTAGCATATTTGTTGTAGCTTCTCTTATATAAAATCTCTAACTCTGTAGCTCTTAATGAGATGATGAATTTTACCTTGATTTCGATGAAACCACAAACACTCAATGCAAACAGAAATAAAGACCTAGTCATTTTGGTTTATGCTAGTGTAATGAGACTACAGGAATACTCTTGTTTATCACCTGTGAAACACTTCAGGACATACCTGATACACTAAAAAGAACCCAGAAAATATTAATACCAGAAGTACAACACAGCAGAGAAGAAACAGTCCGGAAGGTTCCTGGAGTGTGTGGAAAATAACTTCCCAACACAACTGGTGAGAGGGTCAACTAGGGAAGGCACTCCACTAGACCTGTTGACCTGTTGTTTGTGAACAGAGAAGGACTTGCAAGTGATGTGATGGTTGAATGCCATCTTGGGCATAGTGATCACAAAATTACAAGGGTTTTCAATTCTTGGAGAAGTAAGGAGGGCGCTCAGCAAAACTGCTACCTCGGACTTCCAGACAGCAGCCTCTGGCCTGTTCAGAAGATTGGTTGGCAGAGTCCCTTGGGAGGTAGTCCTGAAGGGCAAAGGAGTCTAGAAAGACTGGACATTCTTCAAGACAGAAATCTTAAAGGCACAGGAGGAGGCTGTCCCCATGTGCCAAAAGGCAAGCCAACAGGGAAGACTGGCCTGGCTGAACACAGAGCTTTCTCTGGAACTCAGGAAGAAAAGGAGAGTTTATGAACTTTGGAAGAAAGGGCAGTCAACTCTGGAGGACTACAAGGATGCCATGAGGTTGTGCAGCAAGAAAATTGGAAGTGTCAAAGCCTAATTTGAACTTAATCTGGCTATTGCCATAAAAGACAGTTAAAAAGTTTCTGTAAATACATGTGCAACAAAAGGAGGGCTAAGGAGAATCTCATTCCTTTATTGGATGTAGAGAGAAGCATGGTGACAAAGGAGGAGGAAAAGGCTGAGTTATTTAATGCCTTCTTTGCCTCAGTTCTGTTGTTCTCCAGGTATCCAGCCCCCGACACTGGAAGACAGGGATGAGGAGCAGAACGAAGCCCCCATAATCCAAGAAGAAACAGTTAGCAACCTGCTACACCACTGAAACACCCACAAGTCCATGGGTCCAGATAGTATCCACCCAAGGGTACCAAGGGAGCTGGCAGAAGTGTTCACCAAGCCACTTGCCAGCATTTGTCAGCAGTCCTGGCTAACTGGGGAGGTCCCAGCAGACTGGAGATAAACAAATGTGACACCCATCTACAAGAAGGGCCAGAAGGAGGATCCAGGGAAAAAACAGGTCTGTCAGCCTGACCTCAGTGCCAGGAAAGGTTATGGAGCAGATCACCCCGAGTGCCATCACATGGCACTTACAGGACAACACGGAGATCAGCACGGGTTTATGAAAACCCCCGCTCAGTGAATGAGGCAAAGGTTGGACCTTATTAAAGCCTTTGACAGCATCTCTCATAGCATTCTCCTGGAGAAACTGGCTGCTCATGGCTTGGACAGGTGTACTTTACACTGGGTAAAAAGCTGGCTGGATGGCCAAGACTACATGGTGGTGGTGAATGGAGTTACATCCAGCTGGTGGCTGGTCACAAGTGGTGTTTCCTAGGCCTCAGGACTGGCGGAAGTTCCATTTAATAACTTTATTGACAATCTGGACAAGGGGATCAAGTGCACGCTCAGTAAGTTTGCAGATGACACCAAGTTGTGGGGGAACATTTAAAAAGGCTCTGCAGAGGGATCTGGACAGGCTGGACCAATGGGCTGAGGCCAACTGTGTGATGTTCAACAAGGCAAAGTGCTGGGTTCTGCACGTGGGTCACAACAACCCTACACAACGCTACAGGCTTGGGGAAGAAAAGGACCTGGGGGTGCTGGTCAAGAAGGCCAATAGTGTCCTGGCTTTTATCAGAAACAGTGTGGCCAGCAGCACAAGGGCAGTGATTGTCCCCCTGTACTCAGCACTGGTGAGGCTGCACCTCGAATCCTGGGTTCAGGTTTGGGCCCCTCACCACAAGACAGACACTGAGGTGCTGAAGTGTGTCCAGAGACGAGCAAGGAGGTCTGGAGCACAACTCCAATGAGGAGCGGCTGAGGGAGCTGGGTTTGTTCAGCCTGGAGAAAAGGAGGCTCAGGAGGGATCTTAGTGCTCTACAGCTGCCTGACAAGAGGCTGTAGCCACGTGGGGATCGGTCTCTTCTCCCAAGTAACAAGGGATAGGACAAGAGGAAATGGCTCAAGTTGTGCCCGGGGGTTTAGATTGGGTATTAGGGAAAAATTCTTCACTGAAAGGGTTGTCAAGCATTGGAACAGGCTGCCCAGGGAAGGGGTTGAGTCACTATCCCAGAGGTATTTAAAAGATGTGTAGATGTGGCACTTAGGGACATGGTTTAGTGGTGGATGTGGCAATGCTAGGTTAAGTGTTGGGCTTGATGACCTTAAAGGTCCTTTCCAAACTAAATGATTCTATGATTCTAATAACACTGATGTGTTCCATGTACTGGAATCTAATGAAAAACAAAGTAAATATGGCAAAGCATAGGTCCTTCAGAACTCAGTTACTCAGCAAGCCACAAGAATAACCCAGGAGGAATGAACGATCGAGAGCATTTTCAGAGTATTCATTATTTGAAGAGATTTATAAATAGTAGTGATACTTGATTTTGCAGCTATCCTTGAGAAAGGCCATTACATTGAGCATTAGAATTCCATGAAAAAACTGGATTCAAGACACCATAATGCTAAACCCCAAGTGATGGTACTGGGGCTAAACAGCTAAAAAGCCTAAACCGATGCATGATAGAAAGGGTAAATTAGTACTCCAGTTCTACTTATCGTTAGCAACGCTGGCCTCCCAAATCTACAGTGCAGGAACACTATTTTGTTAGATCCACAAAACACAAAGAATTAAATAACTGACAGACATTTCCAATTGCATAACTTTTTGCTTATGAACAAGCTTATGAAATCTTGTTTTATGTTGTTCAATTTGGAGACATACACATGGAAAATCTCTATCTGGACTTCAAACCCTTTTTATAAAAGAAGCTAGAATATCATCATCTTACTGAACTCATGCCAAGACTTTCACTACACAGATTTTTCAGTTAGATTTTTCAGAGACTTTCATTAGCAAACAGAAGAGTTTCTATTTAGAGCAGAACCGGTAAAAAGCAGAAATAATAGGAAACCACTCAAATCAAAAAACAAAGCCCCATTACAACTTTATAGTAATTATGATTATTTAATCCCTGCATAGCTCTATTCTTTGATCTGAACTTTTTTCTAAATTTGTTTCAGGACAACTTGCACACTGTTTTTTCTCAGGCAAACATAGAAGAAAATAGAAAAACAGGGTTTGAGATGTACGTATTAAAACTTTTCTAAAACCCTGAGTGAATTTTTTTTTTTGTGGGAAATTGAATTTCCATATGAATGGATCTGTGCAGGCAAAAGTTTCTAGCTAGAACATGGATTTTGCTAGACTAAGGACAGAAGTCATATTGGCTTAAATGAGATGACATATACAAGATTTTATGCAGGAAAATTTCAATTTCAAGATTTCTCAGCTGGATAATAAGATATCAAAGTGATCTAACTTGGTTACAACTTAGAAAATGATCCAACTGGGTCCTGTGAATAAGTTATGCTGCAAACCCTGAATGTCCTGTAAACTCTCCAAAAAGCTGTATTTCCCCAGGTTTCCTTTAATTGCCTATTGCACAGAACACACCTCTGACATAACCAATGTGTTTATTTAACTTTTGTTTTATATTTTAGCTTCCAATTTATTTTGGTTAGAGGTAGAATTATTCTGTTAAAAAATGACCTGATCCTAGACATAGTTTATTTAAATTTCAAAATGAAAAGCTTACTAAGAACAGATAAGATTGATTGCTCTTTCCATCTTAGCATAATTGTATTTCAGGTGAACATCAATTTACTTTAAAGGACACTTCTAAGTAGCAGGCTGCATCATACATAATTCATCAATCACAGCTGCCTGTAACATGATTAATTCAAGCAGATTTCAATGGAATAGAGGGAGTTGCATTGTTTTTTATGCTTTGGCTTGTTTGTTTTTAAATAGTTTACAAAACACTCATTTGTGCTGAATTATTTCTGAAAAGAGTTCATCCTTTGTAATCAGCATGTTGAATTTCTCTTCATACAGAAATGTTACCTCTCTAAATTTTTTTTAAAAGGCAGAGTGAGTTTTAACAAAATCATTAAGGCACAGAACATCCCAAGCTTATCAAAGGTAAAAATAAAGCTCAATGATTTTGCTTTGGGGGAAGGGAAAGCAAAAGTATTTACCTGAAAAGCAGTATTAGTTTTAGGGCTGTGGATTTTCTAGCTGGCTTGATATCACTTGTTATTATTTGTTAGCCCAGCAAGAAAATGTAATTGAAGTAGCTCCTTCCTCAGGTAACCCTTCATACAGTTGTCATATGGACAAAATGGCTTTCATGTGGCAATCCACACAAAACAGACACAAATGTATGCAATTGCTTGACACACCAAGAAATAGAGGTGAAACTGGGGGCACCGCCATGTGTGTTACACTACTCAGCAACTTCCATCAAATTCAGTTTCAGGGACACACTGGTGCCTTAGATGGCCCTGAAGTAAAGAAACACTTCCACAGATGCAAACATAGTTTAAAAAGAAAAAAGAAAGCAAGAGAATCTGCTAGAAATGTACACCTACACAAAGACAGAAATGCCTTTACTTACTTGTAAGCCCATTTGAAACACAGAGTGACCCATAAAGTTAGCCAACATTCGAATTAGAGCTGCACCCTGTGGGAAATAATAGAGGAAAAAAGGTGTTACTGTTTTTGCATGTCAGTTTTACACAATAAAAACCTGAAGTAGGCATTTCCATCCAACACTATCATTTTGGACTGGAGATTAATAAAATCTTCTTTTGTGCTGGAATGAAAAAAAGAGAAAGATAAAACAATGCAAATACTTACAAGCAAAAGTGAGGAAGCAGGCTGACTTTGTTAATATCCTGTCCCACAGATTGAATAAGGCACAGGTCATAAAACACACTCACTCCACTGCTGGAGCACAGATGTGGCAGCTCCCCAGCTGGTTGCCCCCAGCCCTTCTACGCACTCAGCAGTACTGCACAGTTTTAAATGAGGGAAAAAACCATCCACGCTAAATCATACTACAGTGATTATTCATAATTTTACCCTTGTTATACTATTGTAAAACAGCATTTAGTGAGACTACTTTCCTTTGTAAAAGCCTTCAAGGTCTGATGATCTGGAAGTGGATCATTTGCATAGGAATTTTATAATATGTATATAAACATATTTGACTTATTAATCAACAGCTTATTTCCAAGACTGTCATGCAAAGAGGTAAGTACCTGTATAAAACTTTTTCTCTACTTATATTAGTTCTTTGCCCCTTCAGGCAAAGCAGAGAGATCTGAAAGATTTCTTCTGTTTCACAGGTGATTCTATTTCTCAGCACTTACACCAAGAAACAGATTTCTTTAAGGCATCCCTTTTCTATTTTCTCACTCCCTCTCAGAACCACAATTGCTGCGTGTTTTCCCCGTGCACAAGTGCTCTGTTTCAAGCACAAGTATCTTTGCAGACCTGATTTGATGATATAGCTATAGTATCCCTCTTTGAAATCCATTTTCTAGACAACTAACATTCCGATGCCATTAATCAAATGTTATACTTAGTACTGATCACTGCATGACAGGGAGGACACTATTGATTTAAAGTCAGTGAACTCAAAGGCCGTAAGAAAACATGATGCTAGAACTCAACAATCTCAGCTACAGATATAGGTTCAGGAATTAGGCTAATGCTCAATTAGAAAATAAAGAAAAAAAGAAACATTTCACAGACCAAAAAATTCCCAGGTTATAAAGCCAAAAGGACTATTATAACAATGTAATCTGACTTCCTGCATTAATAGAGGTCAAACAGTAATTTAGGCAAAAAACCTACACAACAGCATCTATTTTAGGAAGATTCAAGAACAGGAAAATGTTTACATAACTTGTCACAACTAATATTTACTGTCACAGTAAAAATGTGCACCTTCTTACTAATTTGAATATCTCTAGCTTCAGCTTTCAAAACAAGATTTTATGTCTTTTCCTGCTAGATTAAAGTTCAGAATAATTTTGCAATTTAACAGTTGTACAATTTTTAGACCATTTTACACGTTCCACTGATTTTTTGTATAAAGACTATTTTTGAAGTACTGGAGGGAATATCTGTATTAACCAACATTTGAAATAATGGCATAAATCAAAAAGATTTGTAAATTACTAGTAAATTGTAAGAAAACATCACAGTTCCTTCACATAGGCAGCAACAACAAATAATACATAGTAAAGTAACTGAAGAAAAAAAAAAGGAAAAAAAATCATTAACTGAGGAGGTATTTGTAGTTGCTTATATAAATTGGACAGTGGATAAACCAGAAGATGGTGTTTGCATTATTAACACTGCTATGTTTTTATGGTGGTACATAATTTTACTGGGAGACCAATCATGTCTGGAAGACACAGCAGCACAGAACATAATCCCTCGAAGCAGATTATTACCTGAACAGACAAGACCATAGGTCAGGAAGCATTATTACCCTTATTTTACTAGAGGAACAGAAGGAGTAAAGTTCTGAGAGATGTTTAAGCAGATAAACAGCAGATAAATCTGTCTAAGTAGATAAAGAGAAGATTAAAAAATTCTAATAAATAGATAAATCCTATTATCCTGTATGCAACTTGGGCAGGACAACCCAAAACTTCTGTAGCAGAACCAAAAGTGTCTACAATATAAAAGTAATCAGCCTAAACCCTGACATTTTTCCACTTATCACACATTCCTTTTCCTACTCCTTTGTAAGTATTCCAGGATCCCCTTGTTTGTTTCTCACAGTTTAAATGTCACATCGTAGCAACAGTCATATATTTATATAGGTACCTTAACTCTACTGATTCCTGTGAGAAGTAAGCAAGCAAATACCTTCATCTGATCTTGCCTGTAGAGTCATCTTCTATCCAGAAACCAAGAACAGTCAGAAACACGTAAAAGTGACAAAATTCCTCTCACAGGTAATATTTAGCCACACGTTGGATGGAACTACAGCTGCCATTACACAGCAAAGAAAATAAAAAATGCAAGCAAAGACTGAATAGGAGATCCAAGGCACAAAGGCAGGACTACTCTCTTAGGATCCATCCCTTCTCACAGCTACTTTAGAAGTACTTTCTGCCAATTAATTACTCTCAGGAAACCCAGAAGTCTTACTTGCAGCTTGTAGAGCAATATGCTTGTCCCAGTTCTGCCACCTTCCCCACACAGGGAAAGCAAACGCCTTCTTAATTTATTTGAGGAATGGAAGGTATTCTGAACAAAAAGGGGAAAACAGAAAACCTGAGAACCTTAAGGAAAAAACTGTCTTGGGAGAAGGGAGAAGAAATGGGGGCAAATGCAGCCCTTGGTGTGGAGGGAAAAGAAATGGGAGGAAGGAAAGGGAGGGAACCACCCACTTTACCTTTCTTGCAGTTTGAGAGCAGGCAGAACAGAGAACAGTGATACATTTGTATGAAGAACAGAAGCAATCAATATACTCCCAGCACTGGGAAGGAAAGGGAAAGGCAGCAAAGACTGCCACTCTGACTAGAGATGAAAAGGAATAGACTTGCAGGCAGAAGGATAAAAAGCAAGAGGTATGCAGAGTAACTGGCATAAAGAAGAGGGGCTTACAAAAAAGAGGAGCTTGGAGGATGACTCTAACCAGAGGGTCCTGGGAGGTAAAGAAGGTATGTGTAGTAAGTTCAGTTACAGGAGTAAGAGAATACATAGCCCTGGGGTCATCTGAACGGCCCAATGTGCTAGCATTTTCATTGCCTATTTGCCTGGCAAGCAGTAAACTAGATGGAGTCCAGAGGACCTATGCTTCAATACCTTCTGAAAGCTTCTCTGACCTAGACCTAAGCCTACAGAAAAATCCTAAATCACAACAAATTCATCCTGCTGCAGAATACACCCTTTGGAACCTGTCAGCATCCTTCCCTGAACACTCTGGCATGCAACTGATCTGCTCCTCACTCCAATCTTGGGGCCACTTCTGCTCTGCCAACATTTGTCCAACCAAGGAATGACATATAGAGTCTTGAGAAGTGAACCTGGCTCTCTGACAGGGCAGAATGGCTATTTATTGATGATTTAAGTACTTTCCTCCAGGCACTGGATGACTTAGTACCTTGTCAAGAGGTAGAACACATTGGTTTAACAGGTCTAGTGGAAAGCAATTATTTCCTATTCAAAAAAGGTACCTATGTTCCTGCCAGTGTAAAATCTGACTCACCTTAAGCCACTGTACCCCATCTTAATGACAGTCTACTCAGACAAAAACAGCAGATATCCAGTCAATGATTAACGGCACTACCTGGTTCTGGTGAAGCACTGTTCATTAGCAGATCTCGTAAGTGCTTCATAAGACACTGATACCAATATCCTGAAAATTAAAGGAAAACTGAGGCACATCTTGATGAACTCATTTGCCAGAGATCACCCAGTATGCTCCTTATATAACCTATGATGACACAGTCAAAGCTTCCTCAGCCTCAGCGCTGCGACTCCGCTGCTACAGGAAAGGAAGGCAGAACATGTCAGCAGCTCTGGACATTCAATCATACACAGTCCTTTTCTGCGAAGTGCTCTTGGGAATAGGCATGCTCATAGGCAATTAGCCAACGCTGGCTGAAGTGCTGTAAGTTTATGCTCTTTCTTTTCCTGAAGAAACTTGATTGCACACTCACACCACGGTAAAGACCATCCGTAAGTGAAATTAGGAGCAAAATTCCTATACATGTGAGCTGAACTTGTCTTTGAAATCTACAAAATGCAGAGTCCCAGTTAAGGCATTCAGTCTAAGTATCTACATGCCAACATAAAATAATATGATTGCAACCTTGATCTCAGATTAAATGAAACTAATTTCTAAAGACCCACTCCTACATTTTCTGATCCTGTGGCATCACTACAAGTCACAGTTACTGTAAGTTAATTTAATTCTCCGACCCAATTTTATTATAACTGAATTCTTATATTAATCTTTTCACTTGCAACTTGCATCCTGTAATCATTCCTTATACAAAAGAAAGTTTCAGGTGGAATTTTCTTTAACAGGAAAATAAAGCAAGTCTTATGTATGAACCCACAAAAATATGACTACTGCACACCACACAGTACTGGTTATACAGCCACGCAGGAGGACATGCATCTGACTCAATGCAGGTATCTGTGTCTAAACTTACATCAGTTGTTTAGGCTTCCCTTATAGTCAATGGACTGCACCAGTCACTTCTGGGTTCAGTTCACTTTATCTCATCTTAAAGTAGACCTCTAAACAGACTGGGAGAATTGTACCCTAAAAGCACCCCTCTCTCATAATCCACTCCAAAAGTAGCTTGGGGTGAGCAGCTCATATGCACATATCTGCACTGCAGGCACCTAAAGCGAGGTGAGATGAATTCAACTGCGCTATCCAAAAAGGCCATACTCTGATTCCCCACTCTGTTACAAAATGTCCGTACTAGTACCTTGTTCCCAAGAATTTCTGAATTGTGGAGATACAAAACTGGTGTGACACCATCCTTTTCCATATATGCAGTCGAATAACATATATTGTATCTCACTTTGTTCTTCATGTCATACTTTCATATAAGAAAACCAGCAAGGGTAGGTATTCGAAAGAGGGCCCTGAAGAGAGGGTAGAGTGCTTGCTAGCTGAAGGTGGATATTCTGTACCTAGGAGACAGTGAAGAAAAGCACTTTGAAATAATGAACTGGTGAAACAATTGCAGTGAAGGGAACAATATAGAAGTCAGTATAACCAGCACACAGGATTATGCAGAAGCAAGGAGGCAAGCGCAAGGGGCTGTGTGTGAAGAGATACAAATGAGCTAGAAACTCATTCAGCATTATTCTTTTAAGGACCAAAAATTATGCCAGTAATCTAGAAAGTGCTCATGAGAGAGAAATGTCACCAACACAAAACAGAAACCATGAACTACAGCTGACTCTTGTGAGGGTGAAATATATCATTTTGTAAATGTCTTGGAGGGGGGGGAGGAAAAGAGCCCATAAAAGGCTGAGCCAGAAAAAGCATAGCTCTTCCACCCTCCTTCCCACCATAACTTGTCATTTTTTACTAGAACATCAACTTCTTTTTGGTTCTGCTTTTGTGTGTTTTGTTGTTCTTGTTTTAACCGTAGGATTGAGGTTCATCAGAGTGAATGCAGATGCCTACACTGTAGCTATGTGATGCACACTCAGTTGCATACAGCTGAGCCAGCTGCCTAGACTCTTTAAAAGCATGGAGAGAGAAGCAAGCACTTCAGCTCATCCTGATTCATCTCATCCAAAGACATGCATCTAAAATAGGACAGATTAATTTCACCCTAAAAGTGCCTGTTTATCCTCACTGATGATACAGGGACGTTAGAGGACTAGTCAGTTGGGACGTTCACTGTGTTAGACTCCTGCAAGTGAGGTGACATGAATCCCTCTGAAGCTGTTTTATCCTGCAACTGACGGAGCAACCTTAGAAAACGTGAAAAAAGTAAACAGTGCAAAAACACCTCCCTGACTTTGCAAAGCCTGAGATAGCATCTTGCAGGCTCACCTATCCATTTATCTCATGTAACACCAAACATCAGCAAAGGTAATTACACAGACCTCAATATATCTCTTCTTCACTGAATGTCCACCTGGTCACCCCTGTTTAGCAATGAAAGCTGTTTATTTTTATTTAGTTCAGAATGATCCCTTTTATGACATAAAAACTAAAATCACCAATGCGGTACCCAAGGTGTAAGCGGGGTGTGAGGTGCTAAGAGGAGCATTGGACTACCAACAAAAATTACATGACCAAATTTCTAAAACAAAAACGTTAATTATGTCAATTTTCCGCAAACCTCCAACCATCCATTTTGTTTCTCCTTCTCTCATTTAAAAAAAAAAAAAACAAACCAACAATTAATATAGGTGATTAATTAACATTCTTCTATCGTACAGTAGTTATTTCAAAATCAGTCTTAATTAATATGTAATAGCACCATTTGTTTTTCAAATACAACAGGCCACAGACAGGAGGCCTACAGGTTTTTTTGTGTATGCTGGTACCGCTGCGATTCAAGATTAGGGTTACTTTCTCTCTACTTGAGGGAGATGTGAGGTACTCTGTCCTCTATCTCAATTACCTCAATAACTAGATTTCATTCATATTATTGTTAGAGCTATTATTGTCAATAATAATTTCTTATAATCACTATCTTATTTGATTAAAACAAGGCTCAGACCACATACAGGCACTCACATACTTTCATAAAGAGCTCCTGATTTAAGATGAGAATCAATATACAAAGTTTGATGGCTACTAATACATACCTGATGTATACTAGTATTCTTTTTTTTGATCAGTCACATTACACACGAGTTAAACAGTTCCCTCCTTAAACTATTTACCCTGAGCTATAGGTGAGGTGCCTTGTCAAAATTTTTTTAAAATCCAGTGTCTACTGACTCCCCCCAGGAACTCCAGCTGGTTAGTGAGACAGAATCTCCCTTTGCAGCAGTTATGCCCAGGCAAGGCCAATGTACTTATCCACATGCTCAGTTATTTCACTCTTTATATCCTAGAGTCCCCACCTCACTGGAGAAGGAAGTCAATCAAACTCACCCGCCTGCAGCTCCCAGGACTTCCTCTGGAGCCCCTTCTGTACGTTACTCCAGCAATTCTCTGGCACAGTGGCTGTCTGTAAGGATGGCCTACGTCCCATTGCCAGAAGTCCTGCAGCTCCACCTTCAGAAGGTGCAGACGGATACCACCCAGCTCTGCAAACTTCCTAACAGCTAATTCAGCTTTTTTAGTTAGTGTTTCCATACACCTACCTCAAATTGGTAGTTCCTGCAACCTACCCATTACAAAGAATAAACTGAGCATGGGAATGAACCCATTCTTCAGCAGGGAAGTCCAATACAAATAATCCATTGCACTTTGCTATATTATTGAAAATCTGAGTCCCCCTTTTATGCTTTGGCCATGACATGGCCCCTCACCCAGAAAGCCAGAGCCATACCTGCTATATACATTCAAGTCAGGCATGAAGTACCTTAGCAGGATCACTTAAGATCACACAAAAACTTCCAAATTTTGGCTAATATGTTTTGAATAATGGCTGAAATGTACCTATTCTTCATGAAACGTGCTGAAGAAAGATATTTTCAGAACTGCAAATGTAACAAAAGCAGTAAAGAGGTTGGGTATTTTTCTTTAAAATGTTGAACATATTTTTACAGTATTCTGTCAAACAGAAGCCTAAGCATATCCATAATCAAATGGGTTAAGTAAATGAGTATATTTTCATTTCAGTTCAAAGTTCCTGAATTCATACATTATTATTTATTTCTCAAAATCTTAGATAATTCTGTGATTCTAAGTTCATTTCCAATATTAGAAGAGCATCTTACCAGGCACTTATACAAAGAATGCATATTTGCACATTATTTTTGTAATGTGAACACTAGCCAACAAGTAATATCCAAGTCACGTTTTCCAAAACAATCATTCTTTGTTGGTACTAAGCAACCACAGCTGGATGCCCCATGAAATTTAGCTTATTGGGAAAAACACAGCATGAATCAACGTGAAAGAACAATGTACATCAAACATGCAGCAAAAATGTGACTCTTTAAAAAGAACTCTTACATAAAATTAAACCCCAAAATTAAATCCGTCAAATCCTGGAGAAATTTAACACAAAAAATGTGTTTTGACCAAGTCACACACAGAATAGCATATAAATGTGTAAATAAATTACTTATAAATTTGGTCAACTGAGCTGCTGTGTTACACTACGTGTAGTGCACTGAATTAACTGAATTGTAACGCTCAGCACATTAAAGAGGAGGACCAAGACATGAGGGAAGCCTGGCTGTAATATCTGCCGAGTGACTGGTGTGGCATTATGCAAATTAATGGACATCTCTTAGCTCCCCTGTAAGAACAACTGAAAGCTGGGTAAGCACTTTCAAATCCAGGTGTTGCATTTACACCGCACTTCCTTAAGCAAACACAGTCACTGTACACTCTTGCTTTTTTCCTTTTTCCCCAAGGGGAGAAGTCCAACCATTCCTCAGCTCCTACTCAGAAGGTCACGCTGAAATGTATTTTACCTTCCTACTTCTGTCATCTGAACTATCTTTCAAGGTATGCAGCCTTACCCTGACAGTTGTGGAACAAGAGTGTCTCGTTCATGCCATCAGTTACAGCACAGTACTGCGGCAGGCTCCTGAGAGACTTCTGCTAAAGTCCTTCTATCGAGCTGTAAGAGCAGAGATAATTGCAAAGCCTTCTCTGGAATTCTTCAGCTGCCTCTATCCAAAATATCTCATCTCTGGGAACTGCAGAAGTACTCACCGAGAAATTCTTTTCAGGAAATTAATTAGACTGTATCATGAGTCACCCAGCGCTAAATCCCCCTTTCATTTTCAGAAACTGAGCACTGTAATACACCAGCTTAGCTATTTTCTGTATTCTCCAATGGCACCTCCAAATACTATAAGAAAAATGAAGCTTAATGCATGTGAATTTGATGACTGTGAATACTTCCTTATTTGATTAGGATAACAGAACGTATTTGTTTAAATGAGTAAACATGTGGCTATGATTTCCTCCCTGTGGCAGAAATGTAAGATGTTCAAATCATTCCTAGAGGCTTTCCCTTTGGAAAACCCATGTAAAAGCTGTAAGAAGTAAGTAAGGAGATAGATATATGCAGACTACGCAGTGCACTAGTACAAAACGTGACAGTATCAGCCTAATCCTGAAGGTCTTCGTTCAGGCCATCATTTAGTGACACACTTAAGTACCTTAAGCATGTAAGCAGCCCACTTTAATTCCACAGCTTACACACATAAAATTAAGCAAGTAACTATGTACTCAGCTGAATTTGAGTCTGATTGGCTTCCCTGCACCTGGTAATAAATTGTTAAAAAGTAAGGGACTACATTCATTACAAAGACCCAGAAAAACTATCCCTACTTGATTTTAACAGTACAGACTAGGAAAAACCCCCACATTTAATTTATCTTCTTTACTTTTTAAATAGTACAGAATTTCCAATTGATATTTGCTTATCAAGCTCTGCACACCCACAAGTTAATGTGCTGTTGATACTCCGCAATAAAACCAGGATATATTTTAATAAATAAATTAAACTTACAAGATGTTAAAAATTTTATTTACAGTGTGGATGAGCCAATATTTTTTAAAATCAGCAGATATACCTATAAACATGTAATGTAGTGTGCTAAATCGTCAAAGATGCATAAAGGCATCTTATGTTGTTCTTATAGATGGAAAGGCCATTTATCTGATGCTAAAACATCACTGAAAAAGCAACATTACATTCAAGGAGAGCTTTTCACTGGGAAATCATAATCATTTTCTATTCTAACACACACAGCTGTCCTAGGGCTGGATAATACCAAAATGGTGAGATGGTAAGATGAGCTTTGGTGAAATGTTTATCTTAGACATAAATTCTGTTGCAAATTTTAGGAACATGACACAAAGAACAAAATTCAGGGGTAAATGACCATAAGTAATCATGTTCTTCAGGTGAATATTGTCACATTATTTTCCTTGAACAATAAAACACTATGTCACCTACACAAAATGCTATTGGGACTCCATTTACAACAGGAGTTTTATTTAGCCTTACCACCAAAATCTCTCTTACATGTTCTGACACCACTGACAAGGACAAAAGCACATTATATGTTTTCATTAACTACTCGTACGAGGAAATCTTCAAGGATGGACAAACACGAGAGGTTGATGGCATTATTTACACAGACAGGCCATCATCAGAATTTAAGTAGCAAATAAACTAGTGCATCTTAAAAACCACTGTATTAAGAATCTCTTGCAATAATAAAATGGGCTCCACAAATCTGTTTTCCATTAGGAGTAACAAACAAAGATTATCCTTTTTATGATGAACATTTGCCGAAGTCTTTACATGGTCACAGTTACTTCACTTCAAAGAGGAGATGCATCACCATTTTACCAACCAGCTCCACCGAGAATCCAAAAGCAAATTAAGTAAAATAAAACTCAGAATTCATGGTGATTCTCCATTGACCAGGTTTGTTTCCATGAAGCATGCAAATTAAGATTACTTTTAGTTCACTAAATACCACATAAGAATCTCAAACCATTTGCCTAAGACGGATTTGCAACTAACTTTAATTAAACACGCTACTCTACTTTCTCTCTTTTAATACCTCTATTAAGCTTCAGAAATTATCCAGTACTTAAACATACCTTTAAAAAAAGCCAACAACAAGAAAACAGTATGGCAGAGGTTGTTCCAGACAGTTCCCTCCTGAATAGAGGGCCTGCAGGACCACATTTTGATCAAAACATTGATCATATTTTTATGTCAGGTGGTTTCCTTTAGCTCTATTTCACTACCTCCAGTTTATTTTTGAATTCTTACAATTTATTCTGAGTTGCTCTAACAATTGAAATCGTTGCTCTTGTTTCACTGATCTGAACGAGGATGTCTGCCAGCAAAACGCATTCCTTGCCTTTACTCGGGCATCACTGGTTTTTGGACTCCTTCTGGCAGAATACAGAAACTACCTGTAAAGGCTTACAAAGTTACTTTCTGCTCTGCCCTTTGCTAAAAATGACAAAGTATAAAAAAAAAATATCACAAAGTATAGCCAGAGAAGCAGAAAAGGCAAGTGCATTTCAGCAACTGGTGCACTGGCTGGTAACTCCATGCACACACTTATGAACACTTTATTTTAAGCCATGGAAACATCAGGCACAGATGCAGTGTTCTGTTCCTTCTACTTCCTGTCAGGGAGAAATGCCGACAGGACACCGTGTCTGGAGCCACCGTTGCCATTTCTTCTTTGATCGCCTCCTCCAGCCCTTGTGAGCTGCCATTTGCAGCTGCCTTTTGGCAGGGAACAGGCAGAAGACAGTCATACCACAACAGGTTGCATCTTCCCAAATGCTCTATCTTGACTAAGTAATCTAGTCTAACAAGCTCTATTTTAAAATCAAATGCTTTTATTAATATTTGTGCTTCATTTTTATCACTTCCAGTCAAACTCATACAGTTCTCCCCAGTGTGGGAAACATAATGCTTCTGAAGCACTGTAGGTGTGTTGCTGTTTATATATCATACACAGTGGTTCCCACGTTTCTTCTTCAGAAAATACTATCACAGCATACGCTAAACAGATTAAGAGGTTAATGACAGGAGTTTTTTGAGTCAGGAAGGTGCTCAGATGCCTTAAGAGAGGTGTTTGAAGCATCCTGAAGCACCTGCCTAGTTTTATGCGCTAGTACCCAGGGGCTGAAGTGGAACAGCCTCCATACTTTAAGTCAGGCGTTCTTGGGGCTGCTCTGAACTTGGACTTAAAGGATTCACACAGACTTTGAGTTTCAACAGCTTTCACATTGGAAGCAGTATCAACCTACAACCTTTTTATCTATACAGAAAGCAATTCTTTTCATTACAAGATACTTCCTCTGTTAAAATGCATTACAAACAAATGGCTCCTGAAAGCATCTTCTGCAATCTGGGCACTGACCTGCTGCACTCGTAAATCATGGAACAGAAACCAGCAACAGGCAAAAGGGCACCCAGGACTTAATGGTATGCACAGGCAACATCACAGCTAATCGAGTCAGGGAGAACAAAAAGCTCTCCCTCTACACTGCAGTAAGGGAGTGGGTTGTAAAGCAAACTGTATTATATTGTAAGACTTTTAACTAGCTGGATACCATCTTATCTTATTGATTTAGTTCAGCGAATACTTAAAAATAAAACCTATTTTACTATATTTTACCATTTATAAGTATTTCTCTAGTATGTCTTTCACTTTTAATGGGCTGCTCTCACTTTCCTTTGGTCATTTCACAGACGCACATTGTCACAATTTCATTGCACTCATGAACTGAGTGGACATCGCACTGATATTCATCCTGGGTTTACTAGGCAGAATACATGTTTTGGGGTTTGGTTTGGTTTTCATATGATAGCGTCAATATCCTTCTCAGTGCCTAAAGAAACAGAAGTAAGAAGCACAAAGTTTTTAGAGAGCCTTTCCAGTGACTGCAGTTAGCTCTCCTGTTCTTCCATATTCTTGCAGAACATGTTGTGCTGTAAATTTTCAAAGACAATTACACTCAAAAGGGAGAGCAAGCCACTGCTTTCAATTTCTTAATTTTTTTCTTTGCCAGAACTGTTATTGCAACATACATGAAGCTGAGCAGTTCTCTTTGTGCAAATCTTTAGCTGAACAGATTTCCTAACATAGAACATTGCCTTTGAGGGGAGGCAGGGAGCATGGTCTCCTTTTATTACTATTAGAAATACATCTTTCTTCCATCACTTGACTCAGAAAGCAGGAAAAAGCATTTTTAAAGAAGTGGCAAAAAGATAAAAAGGAACAGGAAATCATACATACAAAGGTTTAGGGAATAATGAATTGTTTGCATTACAAAGCCAGGCTCAGTAACTGATCTCATTGCTGAGGTTAATTCTGCTTACAGGCAGAACAAAAAAAGGAATATTCTTCCATATTCCAGCCATCTTCTTCCTCATCCTGATCAGTGTTTGTCACTTGCCAAAACATATCCTATTGGGGGTACTTTTATAGCTACGCTCCGTCATACTGGTCTTGCCTGCTCTGTTTGCTGCCAGAATCTTCAACCAGCATGCTTCAAAGCATGCAGCAGGCTGACTGAAATGACTTCAGATATTATCTGGCTCTCTACAGTGCCCTTGGTGCCTTTTCATCCTTTCTCATATCTGGCTGTGACTGCTCACCTAGGGCAGTGACTCCTTTAGTTCTGTCTGGGATCTGTCTCCCTCATGCCACCGCTCTGGGTCTGGCTGCTCCCTCTGAAATGCAGCTGTCTTGTTTCTCCATTTTATTACAGTCAGACATTCCTTGCTGACTGTTGCTCCTCATGTTATTCTTGCTGCGCTCTCTCCTCCTCTGTTGATGCAGCTCTCCAGGGCTATGATTCCTGCTGTCAGTGATTTCTGGTGTGGAAACGCTGCCACACTTTTTGCTTTGATTTAACAATTCTCAGATCCACTCTTGTGTTCAACAGCTTATACTTCCTACTGCACTTGCGATATAACCACTTTTCCCATCATTGTGGGAGGACACTATCTCACTTCCAGCTGCACTAGGAAGATATATCCACCCTGATGCAACTCGAGAGCCTTGAATCATCTACCAGTTTGGTTTATTAATGAACTATCACGACTTCTTAATTTTCTCTACATATTTGTGGCCCTAGTGGAGGATGGCATGCTTCTGTCTGAAGAATGACTAGTATGAGGCTTTTGAAAGAGGCAAACATTACCCTTAAGAGCGTAACTGGAAAAAAATTGTGTGCTGCCAGGCTGTAGCGCCTCTTTCACTCTGCTTGTGGGATTACCTGAATGCCATTCTTCAGGGGTTTATGTCATGAGATTTTTTAACGTGCACAATCACCCAGGACAAGAAAATGGAAATAAAAAATATATTCAGCTCCAAGGCATTTAAACAGCACAGTTTCAATGGTCATCTCTAAAGTGCAGAGCAAGATAAAGAGGTACATCTCTAAAATGACACCTGAGTGTCTAGCAGAGATGGGCACTTTAATGGTGTCTAATTGATTTATGTCATATTGATGACAGAAAAGACAATGAAATGACAATGACATTCTATGACTGTCATTTCATTGAACAAAAATTAGATGGTACAAAGTTTCATCATTTCAATATCATGTAGAAAATCATGAAAGGAGAAAAGAGAATACATAGACAATCCAAGGTCCCAGAGATACAAAACGGACATTTAAAAAAATAATTAAAAGAGAATGGAAAAAAACCAAACTATACCAACATGTAAGGAAAAGATACTGGGAATAGTGTTAGACTGTTTAAAAATGAACATCTTATTTAAGACAGTAGAAAAGTCCTCACTAATGGTCCTGATCCAATGTTTACTAGAGTCAACAGAAAAAAATCCGAGTAATTACTTAATTTTAATTTTAAATTTAATTTTAAATTACTTAACTGCAATTTAAAAAATCAGTCAGCAAAAAACTAAAAAGTCATCCCAGAAATACCAGCAACAATATCCCTCCAGCAGGGCTCATTGTGTGAGGGCTTTGAAGCACCTGAAAATACTTGAGCACACAGCTGACCAGGTAAAAGCCTTCAGTATAATTTTACAGTTTGGATTTTATTGACATACCACTCATCACAGTATTTATATAGGCAGACACTAGAAGGCTAGAAGGATAGACAAATGTTCTAGCTATCTAATAAATGAGCTTGTTTCCCTAGTTGATTTTAAGTGCAAACTGACCATGCATACAAGGTTACATAGGAATGAAACAGCATAAGATCTACAACATGTTAAATTTGCTCTAATTTATCCTCAGAAGGAAGCAGTGTCAGGTGTCTGGACAAAGGTACAGAAACAGTGAAAAAAGCAACTACAAAGTCAGTGGGAAAAGTTTCTTCTTATTAGATATTGCTTGTATCTAAAACAAAAGGATGAGTGGCTACAGAGAGTAGCAGACAAACAGGCAGGAAAGTAAAGACTTCATGGGTGAAACAGCGGGTCTTTTAATCTCCTCATCTATGAAGGTGTGTAAGTAAGTTCTTCCATTGCCATTCGTCAAAATAGTTTGCTAGATCTGGTAACTGGCTTCAAAATTTACAGGATCAGGCCCTGGTATGAGCACGCTCAGCATCACCTAGGGTTCAGGAGAGGTGGCCAGCACAGAAGCTGAGTGGAGATGCTGCCCTATCCACTGAGCATGGCCACCGTTACACTGAAAAAGCAACCTTTAAATGGACAGATCCAAGACAGAGATTGTACTCTAATCTGCACAGAAAACAGAGTGATCCTATTAGCCTGCATAAAATAGCTAACAGAATATAGGGGCATACTACTGTCCTATCTGTCATTTCAATGTAAATGAAAATTATTTTTCAATTACAAATCAAATGTTTGCTAAGTGTACATAAAACAAAGAGTGTTAAGGATTACAGTTTCCTGTGTGATGTAATTATTATTATTATCCTATTAATTAGAAAAAATAATTAGCTTGAAATATTAAGATACTGACGTGAGATAAGCCTCTGAACCTACCAAGGTTCAGCTATCACCAGTAAACATGACTGAAACACTTAAACAACGAGAATATTTCAGTATGCTCAAAGCTGCTGGCTAATACAGCTTAATTGACCAAGAGTGATGTTTTCAAAGCCAGCTAAGGGATTTCTGAAAACGTTCCTTGGGCTCTTGAGCAACTCCAGCATTTTAAAATAATTTCCTAAGTATTTTGTGTTTGCATATTACATCCTATACCTATTACATGGACATATACACACACCCTCTCATTTGCCCATCCTTAAAGGCATAAGATTCTTTCATGGAAGAGGATGAAGTCGAAGTTACTGCTGATGACTGTAAGAGAGGACACACATCTTTTTTAGCCCAGAATGAGCACTGGATAAACTGGAGGCTTGGTAGGCCAGTCAGTGCTACGCTGCTGCTGTCTTGTTACAGCCTGATGTTAGGCAGCTAATGATCCAGAAAAAAAAAATATCAAATGCAAAGGTGATAGTCGAAAACTGCATGGTCAGCAGAGAGCTCCAGTACAGTCTTCACAGCAGAAGGCTGCAGGCAGCAGCCTTTGCATCACATATCAAGAGCATTGGGTCATGACAGTAAGGCACAATATTACATGTCATACCACGTAGCAGAGAATAATCATGTGGTACAATGGAAAACACTAGCTTTTGGGTCATACGCTAACAGCAAGACTAGTCATATGATGGAGAAGGTGGAAGTGCACAGCCTTCTCACTCTGGCACAGATGCTATTCAGCATCAAAGCTGGCCAAAAGGCTCTCTATGCATTGAAATGCAATTTGAAATTCCCTGAATTTAATACATATTCCTTCACCACCCCAGAAGGCAGTTCCTCCACTCTCACTGTTCAGCAATGACTTCAGAGTTTTAATTAGCTGACAGAAAAAATCTCAGGCACAATAAAAACAGAAAACACTTTATATTTAACTTCAGCACTTGACAAGTTTTCCAGGGAGTTTCAATAGGACAAAGACTACACATCCTTCTGCTTTTTAAAGCATCTAACACAATTCAGACACTGCCACACAATAAACAGTAATAAAAACCCCCAAATCTTCTTGGCTGGATTCTGACAGCCTTCCAAGTTTATTTATAACATTTAATAACACTGGATATGTTGAATGTAATTGGCTAAAATTGCTATAGTATATTCTAAATATATTCCACAAAAATTACAAGTTTTCCAACTAGTAAGTGGGAAAGGCATTGTAAGTGTACATATTTTTACAATGGTATTTGGTTTACAGACAACCTTCTAATAGTTACTGACATATCTATATATACATATATATACATAGGTTTAATTCATCTCACCTTTTTATAGGCAATCCAGTCAAACACCCTGTCAATGTCTGTGGCTTGCTGCACCTCCTGGGATACTGGATGTGAACTGGCCAAACCATCCAGCAGCATCACTTCATGTAGGACATCTGTCAGAAATCTCTGCTTTTCCTGAAATACAGCATATGCAGTAGTGTCGCAGACAAATACACATTAACAACAATACAGAAATGATGCACAGTTATCAGAGGCAGCTGACTAATAAATATGACAGTTGACTAAAATCAGACCCTCTGGTCTGAATGTAAGCCACCATGACCTCCTACAATCTTGAACTGGTACAGGGAAGAGATTCTGACCTGAGGTTTTTTGCTGCAATGAAACTGACTGAAATTAAGGACTACTAAATGAATGAAAATGTATCTGTAGGTGCAGACTGCGATTCTGATTATGACTATTTGTTCAGTTACAAGGGGTGGGAAAAGAGGCAAAATGGCATAGTCTTCAATAACAAAAACACATGCATGCTACAAGTTGTCGAGTTCATTGCATATGGAGGGACAAAACTTTTGACAGAGATGGGTAAACACAATTACTACTGCTTTATTTAGTGAAGTTTAAGTCACTTGGCCCTCAGTGCCAAGTTCACACAGCAGGTCAGTGTGGGACAGGAAAATAAACAGAGCCCATAGCAGTGTCACAGCAGATGCCACGCTGCCTTTCATAGCTCTGGTATAGAAATCCTTTCTCCTCAAGAACTTGTATGCTTTACAAACTTTGTAACTTCCACTTGAAGGAAACCATAATTATTCCTCTTTACAAGCAGGACAATAGCTGCATGTAGAAGTTAAATGACATAGTCAAAGTCACAGCTACATCAGAGGCAAACCCAAATAATGTCCAACATACTGATTTGTTTCTATTCCTTCTATAAATACGGACTGCAGACTTATGTCAAAACTGCCGAATATTTCCTCTGGCAGCAACATTAATTAAATGTTTACGTATACACTGTGAACTGGGCTGCAATCACTTCGACAGTGCGACTAGATGGGACTTTTTCAGCTGAGAAATTACATGCCTTAAAAGCTCCTCATATTGCATTGATATAGATGTCTCTAATCCAAAAGACTGTGTCAGGAAAGAAGAGCTTCATTTACTTGTGTTTTCAAATCAGAAATAAATGCAAAGAGTGAGTTAAAAATCATGGAAGGCTTAAATAAGCTTTACTCACCCCAAAATGACATATCTCAAACTTTATCTAAATCACCACTGTTCCCGAATTAATGTCAACCTAGTGCCACAATAAACAGAAACTCTAGGGAATGCTGCATTTTTTTCAAAAGCCACCCTGATGACCTCAGATAAAATAACCACACAATTACATAATATATTCCATGTTTAATTTCTTGGGTGGCAAGGTTTTGGTATCAATGTGCTGATTTAAATTATACTTTAAGACAGTTGAAAAGCTCTTCCAGTGCTGATCCATCTAGAAATAAACCTTTATGTTAAAATTCATTAGAGCACAAGAAATGCACCTTGAGCCAATTGTATATTCAGGCAATTAAAAACACCGGATGCAGGAAAGCAAATTACCCAACACACTCTTAGTGTTCTCAGCTGGCTGCATGAGGTAAGGTTTGTGAAGGGAAAAGTAATGTCTTGTTCACATTATTGTTCATTTCCAAATTTTCTCAGGCATATGTAGATAGTAACTGCCCTTTTTTTATGGGGAAAAAAAATGGTGTAGGGAAACAATTATTATGACAGTCCTACTCAGGGGAAAACTCCTGAGGTGTAAAGGATTGTAGATGCTTTGGTTATACCTCACCCACATTCTCTATTAGTCAGTAACACAGCCACAGTTTCATCAGATGTATGGTAAATAATATATATAGGTAAGAACACACAGAGGTATGGACCTGTCCCCAGATTCAAGTTTGGATATCACAATTGGCTGTGGGAGTGGATGGTTACTGCCTGGAATTGAGTTATTAAAAGGGCCCTCATTCATCACAGATTAATACTTTAAATACAGCACCTGGAATTAAGAAAATCAGCATGTAGGAAACAAAGTGAGGCTATAATAATGCAAAAGATATAAAAAGGACAGGCTACATTTTGGTTTTCTGTTTCTTTGGTTATCTCCTGAAGAGCTGAAAAGGAGCATTTTACATTCATGATCGCTCATTCAAGTTACCATAGCTGAAGTCTTCCTTGAAATTTATGGCAGACCATCACACTGGGACGCAACGGGATTACCTAGTATGCCTCCAAACATGGAAACCTGCATTTTAGTGAGAATTAAGAAGACTTTTGACCTATAAAGCTAAATTTATTGATCCAAAAGGATTTCCAAAACATTCCCACCTTTTCCCTTTAGTACAAAGCCTCTGACACCAGATTTCAAAAGGAGACTCAAACACAACTTCAGGGAGACACAGAGAGAACAAGAGAGAGGAGTTTGCTGGGTGACGGGGGGGCTGCAGCTTGAGGAGGAAACAGGAAACAGAAATGCAGAACAAAACTAAAACTGCCTTAAATTATGTTGAAGAAACACTACCTCAGCTATTAAAGTCCTATCAGAACATTAAGGGGGAAAGGCCAACACATGTGACCAAACTGCTTACAGTGATGGAAGAGGGGCTTTCTATTCCCTGGTTATTTTATCCTACACAGTACAGTGGAATCGATCTGTTCTAACATGATACCTACAGGACTAAAGAGACACCTAGCACAGAAATTGTGAAGAAAATCAATCTTGGAATGCATTTAATGAGGCCAGCGAGCTGTCAACATGGTAGGTGACAGGTTTGCAGCTAGACATGAAACAATGACAAAATGCTGTTCAAGATGACCCTCCTTGGAGGGAGTTCAACTGCAAAAGAAAAGGCAAAGACTCCGATCCGCCTGTAAGGAAAAGAGGGCTTCAGGTGAGTCTTGAGGCTCTGCTTGGAAAGTGTAAGTAGCGGCATGTAAGTGCAGTGCTGTGCAGCGCTAACACAGGGCCAGGGCTCTGAGCAGGAGCTGGTATGACAGCAGCAGAAGCCTAGTCTGAAATAAGGACAGAGGTGCTTTCCACTCAGATTTCTGCCTTTCTTTAAAGGCAAGCAGGAAGCTCCCCTGCTCCTTACCTTCCTACTGCCCACTTGGAGTCCTGTCTCCTCATCTTCTCTCCCCAGAGCCTTCCGCAAACTGTGGATAGTCAAAGCCTGGGTGATCAGACCAGTGTTCAGAAGAAAGGACATGCCAATTATTTCTGGTTTCTTTCCCTCTTACTCTTCAGAATGCTTCCAGGTGCAGGGACTGAAGTGCTGTTATTGGACAAACATGTCTCAAAGATTTACATTTTCAGATTATTTCCCAAACACCTGTGGTCACTAGATTCAGGTACTTGTCTCTTCATAGGAATGACTTATTTTAACCCTCACAAATAAGATCTTCTCTGTCTGGTACAAGGTTGTCCTGAAAGACTTACCCCTTCTCTGTGTTCTCCCCTCCTTATTCAATATGTAACCATGGTGAAAATTCAAATTTCACTGCTTTGGGTAAAAGCAGCACAAATGCTACAAGGTAAACCACGACACAGGGTCAGAAATTTTCCACCTATTGCAATTTTTCCACATTATGGAAATAATCTGGAGATTTTTAAATGTGGATCTGTAGTGTTAATCATTCCATAGCAAAAAGAATCAGGACTAAGAAACTGACTAACCACAAGAAAGCTTTCTGGTACTGGCTTATTTTCGCCTTGTTCTAGGGAGGAAGGTTCATGGAAAGGTAGTGGTCACTGTGTATTTACCTCCAACAGCATACCCATCTTCCAACTAGTTTACCTCAAAATGGAAAGAAAGAAATCATGAAATAACATTTTTTGTCAGAAAAGACTGTACCTTCAAGACCCATTAAAAATTTATTGTGCATAACAGGATAACAATGATGCAATGGAAAGAGGTTGCTGCTGGTGATTTTAAAATATCATATTGAGGCATAATGTAAGAGAAGAAGTTAGCATGACAATAATGTAATACTTAAAGTTAGTCAAATAAAAATAATTTCTAAAAATTAATATGAAATACCAGGGAAAATAATTAAAATGAAAAAAAAAATTGAAAACATCTAACAGAAGAATAAAAGGAATAGCATAATGAAAGCCAAAACTGAAAATCAGTACACAACAGAGATCAAGGGCCTCAATATTAAAGGCATTGCCTTTGTTCTGGGACAGCCATTCAAACAGTTTATGGACTGAGAAATCTGCATGAATAAAGCTTAATAATATATGTGCAAATCTGCAAATGATTTTCCTGACAAATTTGCTGGAAATATCTTTTCCAAAATATAAAGCTTTACTAGTCATCAGGCATACAAAGGAGATAAGTGATCTCTCATGCCTGACAAAACAAGCATTTGCAAGACACAACAGTTGGGTTTATAGGGAAAGTGCACCCTCAGGAAAAAGAAAAAGGGGCAAATTTTTAAAGCAATCGAAGAACACCAGTATATACACTACCAGCAGTTCAGTTACAATACGATAGATTGTAGATCATCTATGTATATCATCTATGAGGAAGCCTAATGTTCCATAAAATACCTTAAGGCCAGCAAAGATCCACTGGGGGCCAAAAGCAAGTTCTTTCTGTCTGCATGCTTATAAAATCCTAAGTTGTCACAGCACAGGAAGTCTCCTGAATACTTGCAAATGAAAGCAATGTTTCTTTCTCTTTCTCTCTCCCTAACAATAATTTTTTATAGTAGCTTAAGCAGCTTATAGATTGCCTTTTTTTTTTTTTTTTAACGTATAACTCTGCATGTGTGCTTCAGTTATGTGCATCGTTCATTGAAGGTCTGCAACATAGTCTACATTTGTCAGCTGTGAATATGTCACAGTTCCATGTCTACCTTCATAAACCACTTTTCCGCATTTTCAGTCAAAGTTCTTGCAAAATACCCATCCCCCGTGCTTGAGAAACGTTCACATTGACTGACAATTTTTTTGTTGTTACAAAGCAACATAGATGTTCTAGGAGTGCACAGCTGAGGAAGACCAATAGCTTTGAGTATCAGGAAAGAGAAGTGGGTACGTATTTTCTTTTCAATGAAGTGCCAAACAAGATATTCATGACCATCTGCTTAAGTTACCGAGCAGATGGGTAGTTAGTTGATTCAGAGTTTTTAAGCACTTTCACCACCTATTTCAACTACTGTTTCCTCTCACCACTCTGTTTTTCAGGTATAGCTTTGACTTGGTTCTCCATCGCATCCATTACACTAAATGGAGGCCTACAGAATGGGAGGATGCAGTATAAAAAAGGGAGCATTAGAAAAGGAAACACCACATACTGACCATCAGCACTTAAAAAAAAGGCCAGTTTCACTCTCCAAGATCACGTTTTGTCACCTTGTATGTAGCTGTCTTCACAGAAATAGTCATTAAGCGAACACATGAACACAGATCCACTCTCTCTTTATGTGTTTGTCTCCAGAGCATTTTAAAATATTAGGCAGCAAAGTATGAAGTTTATCCTCTAACTCAAACTCCACAGGGGGAATCTGTAGCAGAAATTCACCTCAATTCAAGAAACAGTAAATAATATTTAAATGACAAGTGGCTTTGAGATGTGGTTGCTATACTCAGTCAACTTCCAGCAACAACTGCCAGAGGTCACCATCAATGAGAATACTTTTTGGGTGCTCTGACATTTGCTGGATAGATCTTGCACACCTCGGCTCTGTTTCAACCTGAAGGTGATGAGATTCAGTGAGCTAAGTCCTGAAGGAACCAAAGATGCTTTGCAGGCACATCAAAAGTTACTTATCAGCTTGTGCTCCAAGTAAGTACACGTTGCCCCAACTTTCAAATAAACAGTAGCAGCACATTCAGTACAGCTAAAAATTTGAGAAACAGAGCCCTTCAGTAAGGATGCCCTCAAATACACAGCTACAGCTTTGCCACCAAACTTCCAATATCAACTTTACTTCCTTATGAAATGCGTATTCTTGTTTCAGTAGGGCTACTCTGCAGTGAGTCCTCACCTTGAGGCAAAAGTTGCCATAAAGTTTCTTTCTCATTTTTACTGAAGACAAAGCGGTTACTAACTCAAAATTATGTGAAATTCAGCCAGTTCACTGAAGTTTCTTCTAAACCAAAGCTTCATCTAAACCCTGAACTCACGAGATTTGAACTCACATGACCCAAAAACTCTCCTCATAATGTCATTTTAACTGCTCTCTCAAGATGAGCAGATAATGACATGAAGAAAGTTGAGACACTGACATTCTCCAAACCTGTACTTACTCTCTTGAATAAATGTTTCATCTAAATGTTGGTATTCATTTATGTCTGATCTCTAAATGTTAAGAGGTAACTACTTAAATTTAAGAATTCCATATATTAATCCACCTTGCCAGAGCATAAAAAAAGAAACTGTGTTAAGGAAGACCATGTGGAGATGGAAATTTAATTTCTTAGTTATAAGCTAAATTTAGTATAAGGATTTCTAAACTGGTGCACTTTAAAAGGACTAGTAATTAGCGACCACAAGATCTTGCAGCTTACCTTTACATATCTCTTTTTTCCTGCCAAAGTCAATTATACATGAGATTCTAGTTAATTTTACATTGAACACTTCCCCCATAGTTAAGTTAAAACAGAAAATCATACAAGGACTGACTTCACTGAGCAGTTACTGGGGGAAAAAACACTCCATGTGGTATTAATTAAAGGCTTACTTTTTACTGGCATGGGGACCCTTTAACCATAAAAGAAGAGATGAAAGTAGTTTTAAAAAATGAGAGGTTGAATCTCTCTCAATGCTGAGCCAGCGTGATATTTATGTTGGGTTAGAAGGATCAAGCAGGCTACAGCTCAGGTCTGAAATGCCAAAATAATAATGAAATAAATCAAAAAAGCCTATGTCTTAAGTCTGCTTCAAAACTTATAATGATTTTCTGAGGTTTCTATGAGTTAAGCAATGCCCAGAAAAACTTTATAGGTGGAAACAAACACTTTGGGAGGCAATCTGAGTCAAAGCACGTTAAAGACATGCATGTGTCTAATGGCCATCTTCACTTTTATTATTTCAACCGAATCAATGAGACAGGCAATTAAGATCATTTACCAAGAACACGGGCAGCATGTTGCATAATGTTCAATGTACTTAATGTAAATAAGTTCAGTTAAATGGTTTTCTTTTAACTTCTTTAGGCACAGGTAATTTCTTGCAGCATGTATTTTTAAAACAGAAATGTTGACATGCAGCCTCATTATTATTTTCAGCTGTCTGCAGTAACAGCAGGATCATCCAGGCTGTGGAACCTAACAGAGTGAAGGAAGCACGGTTCACTTTAAGAAAGATTAAAGATGCCATTTCACGTAGACACAAGGGTTTACTCCAAACACCGTAATCACAATTGATTAATACTAAGAAAATGTCTGGCAAATACGACCACCCTTCATTATAAAAGTAGTAATCACACAAGGAAGTGGGAGATCTTCTCCCAGAGCTTCAATGGATAGAGAAGGCAGAGGATTCAAAGCTATCACTGATGTACCACACCTTCATTCAGGCAATAAAGTTGTCAGCAAAGCTAACTTTTATATAATAAAGAAAAGGGAGAAGGCAGCTGGGCTCTGTGAAATGCTTTCTCAGCATCAAGCCAGGTACTGACTGCTGAAGTATTTGACGCTCATTTGATGGATGAAAGGGAAAATTACATGCCAGTAATTCCTGCTGTCATAGCCCTCAAAACCTACCCCAATACCAGAGACATTCAAGGACAAACGTGATGGTTCCTTCTACCAGAAAATAAGGAGGCAAAAGATCTGTCAATAAATTCCTGATCTGTAAGCCTCAGTTGAATTCCTTCCTTTACAAAGCCACATACAAAGGACTTCAGGATAACAAGAGAAACAAGCACAGAGGAAGACAGAACACACAGTAGCAAACAGGCATCTGGAAGGAGGAAGGTGAGCAGGGTAGATGAGAAAAGACAGAGCTATGAAGTGGAAATTACCAGCATGTAGTCTTCTGCTGTAATTTTCTCTTTTCTCTGATCCTAAAACTAGCAGAGGCCACCGTCCACAGAGGTAAGATTACTTTGTATCAGCCGTTAAGATCTTACAGCTCACAAACTCACATCCAATTGCTGTTGCTTTTTGATGGCTTGGAGAGACAACCAAACAGTTACATGGTCAGCCTCTGATACAGAAACCTCATCTCTAAGTCATAAAATAGCACCAGCCAGGGAATTCACATGCAGATGACTACTTTGAGTACACGTGATCAAGTGAAATTCTCTGATCTCTCTAGGGAACAGTCTGCAGAGCCAACTTTCTTTTGGAAACCATCCTGACAACATTAAAAAAAATGCTTAAACTTCCAAGTTGTTGAAGAATGAGATTTAAAAATAAGAATTTTAGACATTTCAGAATAAGAATTCTAAAAAAACTCCTAATTTGGGGGATAGGCAAGGCAAGAGGCTGGAGTGGGAAGAATGGTGAATTAATTTCCACGGCAAATGTCTAATGACTATATAGTAGGGACATATTTCCTGCAAAATCAGAGGTAGCTTCACCTTCAAGAGGTAAAAAGTAACATATAGGGACTTATTTTTTAGGCGAGGGAAGGAAATGAGAATTTTTAGCTTTGAACTTGAAGTAACTTACATTTTAAAAAGTATATTAACACCAGTGATGGAACCATGAAGGATCTCAGCACAGGAAGCTCACCCTCCTGTTTTAAAACCAGCAAAAGTTCAGCCACTTCCTCAGGAGAGTTATGATGTATCTTATATTAACTGCAGCGGATAATGGACACCTCCATCAGAACGACTCTTCATTCTGTTCTGCACCCAAAATTTTAATAAAAGGATCAAGGGAATAAGGATGGTAAAGGTTTAATAAGGACTGGATTTCCTTTCTCACTAAGATTATGCAACCCTGATGAAGTATGTAAACACCTTCTCCACAAGACAAGAAATTCTAGACCTGCTGGAAGCCACAATAAAGTGTTACAGCTCCGTGGCAGTTCAGACTATATTATTATCCCTCCATCTTTACTGCAGTAAAAGAAAAGCCTTAAAAAAATAGAAGAAAAACTGATAAAATCAAAATCCTCAGAGGAGGAAGAAATGTTTAAGCAAGCTAAAGAACTTAGAGAAGAAGAAAAAAGGCAGAAAACAGGTTTCAGACAAAACCCATGGCACTCCGCTTTGTGCAGAACTCAGTGCTGCCGGTCTAACCTATTAACGGTGTGAACATGCCTAATGGATATCTGTCCTTAAGAATCTCAGGTTCAGACATACCAAGTTTGTGAATGCCAGATAAGATGGACAGTGAAACACACTCGGCTCTGCCAAAAAAGACACATCTTCAGACAAGTAGTAGCAAAACTTTAGGGGCTTACAGAGCTTTAATGGTGAACGCTTATTTGCCTGTAGCCTATAAGCATCCAACAAGTTAGGTAGGAAGCTGTGGATAGATCTATTTGTTTCAGATGTATCCATATCACCCAAGCTGCATTTCCAGACAAAAGTCCTTTTTCTGGAATTGACTACCAGTCTTCTGCTTCTACATTTATCCAAAATGAAATGTGACAAAAAATCTTTAATAAGCTAAAAATAAGATGACTTTGACCTTATAGCCCATGGGCTTCTTGATGAAACTTTCAAGGGTAACATTTCAGAACTACAAGAGAAAGAACTTCCTTTAGACAGAAAGATAATTTTGGCATATTATTCTGTTTTCCTGATGCAAAGAGCTGTGGTATCATACACCATAACACCTCTGTATTTTTATTCACAAGTATGAATTACTGCTGACAAAACACCACTCAGAATGCTGGAATATTGGTCTGTTTAACCATCATTACAGAAAGTAAGGTTTGTAGTTATTGGTTTTGCAGCTGATTTATGACACTTATACTGTATCCTTCACTTTTGGGAAAAAAAAAAAAAGTTGTTTGGAACAGTTTTTATTTTTATAAATGCTCACTCTTTATTTTTTCAAGATCACAAACGTCAGTATGATCTAAACAGCAAATGCACTTTATACCGTTAACAAAAATATCCAGCAAGCCAAATTCAGGTAAATGTAACTTTTGCTTCCTCTTCCAACAATCTCTGTAATAAGGCTTAAGCATCACAGTATTGATTTCTACTCTAGTCTGCAAAAAAATGTAGCATGTTTAAATGTTTAACTTATCAAGTGTTCCATCTTGCCACCGATTTTCTAATTGTTTAAACATTTCAGTATGGTTATTTTTATATAAAGGGCCAATGATATCCAAAGCCTTATGAAAAGTGTATGTCTACCTTCTTTCTAATTTAAGGAAAAACTTGACAGATGAGTATTTTTCCAGGCACCGCAGTGTTACTGTAGTTAATTCTAATTTATGCAGCATGTGTCTGATTTCCCAGTTTAACTGTCATACCTTGCTCAACCCATTCGTTTTGCCTGTATTCTGCTAAGATGCCAGGATTTCACGTGATGGGCATGTCATTTGCATAACAGTGAACATTACATTCATTCCACAGAAATCTCAAGCAAATATTCTATGTTCCAAATGACTTTTAAAGCAAAGTTATTCTGGGTTTGTTAAACTGATTATGTGATGAACAAATGACTGATGATTTGAAGATAAAATTCAGTGTATAAATGTTGTCATCTACAACATTTCACTGTGCTAAAATCATAAAGGACTGCCAGATTTAATCGCATTCATAATTAGAATCATTACATTGTAATTCAGGATATGTTTTTCATAAAGATGGAAGAGAATGAGTTTTAATACAGCCAAAGCCAGGTAAACCCAACAAGCCTACCTATGCAAGACAGATGTCAGTTCAGATAAAGATTTATTTTTCTTTTCATAATGCAATTATAAACCAAAATTGACATCTGAAAGAAAAAAATTAAAATACTACAAAGAATTCAAACTTCACAGGACACATACCTAAGTATACAACTATTTTTAAAAATTAGCTTTAACTCATAATTATAGCATCTTCACTTCATGACACGCAAAAGTTAATGGCATAAGAATACTCAACAAATCACCTAGAAATGGGAAAAAACTTTTCAGAAGCTAGTATGCAAGAGTTTAAGCAAAATATTGAAGCTACAACAAATCTCTATCAGGCAATCTGTATTTCTAACATATTTTGCTACATAATTAGAAGATGTGTAAACACGAAAGGGTAGCAAAGAGAAAAATTTCTCCAAAGGATAATAAAATCTATACAGCAACCCTCAACATAGTCTCACACACAATTTCCTTGTCCTGAGGTCTCATGTCGCTTCTTTTTCTTACAATACTTCTAGACTACAGCAGTTGGTATAAACTGAGACCTGACTAGGTACGATATAAGAGAAGGACTCCAAAAGAATGCCCCAGCATGGCCTTCCCAGTCTGCTCTCAGAGAGCTACAGCACTTGCACACCAGCTGACAAAGCATGTCCAGCTGGAAATCATACTGGAACCTAGATTATCAACTCATTTACCCATGTTAACTTAGTACATACTGCTAGATGGCCAAATAAAGCAGGAAGATAAAAAGAGTAAACTTAGGGAGAAGAGCACAGAATACTGTAGGAAAAAATATGCTCGGTTTTACAGTATGGTTTAGACAAAAACTTCTTTCCAATTTACCTTGTGTTTGTGGATAAAATTCAATATTTGAATATTTTCAGAAATAGTCCATGTTAAATCATAACTGCTTTAATCCATAATGTTTCTGAGCAGAGAGACAGCAGTTATTTTAATGTTGGGTTATGATAGACACGACCTTATTTCTCTTGTAATAAATTAGAGGTTACACTTTTGGAAGGCTGTCAAATTATTTCACACCTAGTGATTTTGCTTCATTGGACATCTGATACTTGCATGCATCATTTGATGTTTTTCAGCAGTCCCTGTCTGTAACAAAAGCAGGAGTATAGCAGCAGAGCAACTTTTCTGTGGAGTCTCCAAATTAACAGAATAAAAAACTGACTTACCATGTGCCACCCTGGGTAGAGGTAGTCTGTCCCAACAAATTCAAAATAGTGAGCAAAACCTTCTTTCAACCACACATCCTCCCACCAAACTGGAGTCACAAGGTCACCAAACCACTGCAAAGAAATTCCAAATTAACAACCATTGGGAAACCATGTTTGTGTACATCTCCCATTATGCAGAACATATTCTTCACAAGTTTTAATAAAAACAGTAATATATACCACCCACTGAAACTCATTAACTGTTTCTTTCATGTAATAATGAATTAAGCCTTTACAGGATGCACAAGTTACTGAAGTAAAACATTAGAAAACAACAAGCAGGAGAAAAGAAGCATTAAGGAGCGTATTCAGTTATCCAAAGCAGATGCTCCCCTAAGTTTAAGGGACTAACATACACAATGGACAGAGAAAGGCTTCTACCTTGAGTAATCTGATTGATTACATATGTATAGTGCAAATCTTGAAAAACTGGGAAGACAACTCCACACCCCAGACCTAAATTTTAGCATTTCTTTCTCCATAATGTCTGCCCACTACAATTTACAGTCCTACGGATGTTCCAGTCATTGGCTGGTTTCCTAAGGAATGCAGTTTTATACAAACATGCCACCTCTTTGTGGGCAGGATTCAGATGCCTAAAAGCAGGTAGTTGATGTCACTTAAAGGACATCTTAGGGCATCTGAGATACCACAGGCGTAGAAAATTTCATACGAGACTTACAGGAGATCTGCAGCCTTCACAAACAACAGTCAGAGGCAGAGGGTATCTAAAATGGCATCGGCCGCCTATGTCTATGCAAAGGAAACCTACCCGAGCTGACTGCCTTTCCTGCTCCCCCCAGGTCACTCTTGAATTTACCCACTGACTTCAATCTAATTTAGAAAGAAGAAAAGAGATCTCAAGGATAGTTAAATTGCTACGTGAAGATCAGCAGCTGAAAAGAGGAGAAGGACCTAATCTGAGGGCAAGGCAAGACGACAGCTATTAGATACTCTGCTCAGTAACTGCCAACAGCCAAGAACTTGTCACAGTGCAGGACACGTGGGTGTCAGAGGGATTTCAGACAGAGCTGGGATGATCACTGGAAGAATGAGGACAAAAATTCAAAGGAAATCAGGCATGATCAATTTTTCAGCCTATGGATGAAGCTGTTTAAATGATGGCCGCAGCCCTGTGCAACCAGGATCATTGTAACACCAGTGGTATGGGCAGAAACACATATGCTATTATGAAAACATATTTGACACAACCTGCAGCATCTTCTTTGCCAAACAAGTACTGAAACTTTGTTTCAATAAAATTCTCTGCCAGTTTTTTTCTTAATGTGAATAGAAATGAGATTAATTCATAATCAAGAGATTCTGAGCTTCCATGGAGTCGTAAGCTCTGAAAATACACAGAAGGGGAGCAGCAAATAAAGTATTCCAGAGGGAAAGACTCATGTCAGAGCAGAGGAGCTGCTGCTGATACGGTAACGAGAGTGGGGAACGAATGAAACTGAGTTGACCGGTAAGCGGTTGCTATCATGACAGTTGGCTTATTCGAAGGCTTTGTCTGGGACCTGAAAATGAAAGGTCTCACTTCTGTGCCTTTGTGGAGTGAGAATAGTGCCAAGGAAGGATCAATGCTGTAACGAGGACCCTTAGTGAAGCAAATATAAGGGCTCCAAAGAACAGACTACAAGAACTGAGACTACCAGACTGCCACGCAATGTTCAGTAAACGGGATTTAAACAAAAAAATAAAGTGAAACATGGCAATGAATGTCACTGATAACAACTTAAGAATTTAGAGAGAAAAGGTGAGGCTGACCAAAGTCATATTCACACACTATGCGAAACCAAACTTAATGGAGACTCAGTGATCATATTGAAGACTATAGATAAATTAGCTCAGAGAGACCAATGCAGGTCAACCCTGATCTCATGCACACTTAACTGACAACACGAAGAAACACTGGAAATGCATTCATACAGTTAATGCACTTTTCACAATCTGAAATATTAGAGTAGCATATCACAGAGGAGTATGAAAATTATAATAGAATAGGCTGATTAAATGATTTCTGATGAAAACAGACTACAGACAATAGCAGAGAGTTTATTTCTTGAATTACAAGAGAACCGCTGAACAAGTATGAAACCAGTTACAGTGGTGGTATGCTATGACTATTCAGAGAGAGTTTTCAAAAACTAAAGGTTTTAAAGCTCATAATACATCCTTTTGTAACTCAAAAGCATTAATAACAAGAATTTATTCTGTCACAAAAGAGAATTTCTTATACTCCTTTTTGAGTTTTCCAGGTTGATTTATTATTGATACAATTAAACAAATACTTTTAATTATCCTCCTAAAGGAAGAAGTGTTTTACAAGTATTAAAACAGCATGTGATACCAATATTAAAACACAGAGAATTTCCTTAACTAGTCTTGAATAGTATCAGAGATAGTTATGAATATCAGAAATAGAGCAGCTCCAGAGTCTGCAATTAATGAAGCCAAATTTTCCAGCAGAAAGGTGTTATTATCTTCCTAGGTGTTATGTGACTGAAAGGAAAACATTAACAACTTCATTTATTTAAGTAATTGTTTATTTATTTATTTATATATTTATTTGTGTCTGACTCTAGACACTATTTGCCTGGAGTGAAGATCATTACTTCTTTTTATTTTGGAAAAGAAAAATGAATTTAAATGTATTGACTACATAAATTTCTCATCTCCTTCAGGTATTATATTCAACCTGACATGCAGAAGGCACTTATTTTACAGACACACTGAAAGGACACTTTCCTATATGCCTTCTTTACAGATTATTAAAAAAACATTGATTTAGAAATTTTTAATTTTCCTTCTGCTTTGATGCCTCTTTAACTCAATCTGTCACACCAAGTTTTGTACTCAGGTGGGAAAATTATCACAAAAGATCATGGTGCATAAATTCAAATGACTCCTTCTTCAAAGGCTGTAGGTGGGACTGAGCTGTGATACACAAATAAAACTGATTACTACCTTAATAGGATTATTTTAATAAATTAGGGTAATTATTTCAAGCTACCAACTTAAGCTCCTAGAAGTATGTGTGTTTTGATCAGTATCTCATTTGTGTTTTGGGGCTTGAGAAAGAAGGTTTTATGCCAAAACACTCTTTCTTCCAATTACTAGGTTTTTAAATTAAATATAAAATGTTCTAAAAGAACAATCAAGCTGCAGTATCAAGCTCTAGCACCTACAAAATCACTAAACTAAAGCTACCCATGTTAAAGTGTCCCTCCTAAAACACGTACCTAAAATAAATATCTAGTCAAGCAACAAATCACCTGTGAAGAAATCAGGCGTAAAATTCTTTCTTACAGGCCTTTTACCTGTATTTTGACATGCACAAAATTTATTTGTCCTTCTGCAATGCTGTCTCTCCTTTTCTCTGTCCTGAACACTGTGCTCAAGCATTAATACCCAGCATGTTGGGGAATTCTGATTTTAAACAGTCATATCTATAAGTAACAACCCCAATTCTTAATATTCTTCTGATTTTTCTGATCTCGGGAACAACATTAGCAAAGCAACTGCTGTATTACTCTATCAAGGGTTTCACACAGGTCAGGTTGCTACATGCCCAGTTATGTTCTGTAAGTCTTAAAGTCATGGGTTTAAAATCAAGGGAAATAGGACAATGATTGAAACCTTAAAAAAAAAATATTTTAGAAAAACGTATTTTAGGAGAGTTCCCTTTCCTTTCACCTGAGATTTTAAAGAAATCAGTAAATAGAAATCAAGACTGGAGATGTGGATTCTACTTTTGGCTGCAACAGAAGTGATCTTAGTTAATCTCTATTATTCTGTGTGTAAAAAATGAGTGAAGGGAAGGAATATTCATGTGCCACCCCAGGTTAGAAGGCAAGATGATGCACAGCAAAAGACAATGAAAAATGCAGTGAATAATTAACAATTAAACAGCAGAGGCAGGAGATGCTGGACCCAATCTGGTCTCAGTTCAATACATTTTCAGCTAAATTAGTATTGTTTAGAGTTCCTGCTCTATGCTATCCACAGCTACAGTTGCCTTGACAGGCTTCTAAGTATGTTAAGATAAAAGCAGAAAAAAATGGCTAAACAAAGACAACACTGTGATGGAGGTGCTATACAGTGTTCTGTGGCTTGTGTTTTTGGAAGGTTTCTGTCTTTAAACATTATTTACAGATGAACAAACCATGTTCTCTGTGACTCGATTCTGCATCTAAAAGGTAGAAATAATATTTCTTCCACCTGAATATTTTCTATCTTGTCTAGTTACCCAGTGAAGCAGCTGAGCAAGGACCTGATCTGCACGGCACTAAAACAGAAACAGCAGCAACATTAATGGAAGAAGATACTTCTAATTAAGCTAACAGCACTGGAAGTAATATCAACACAGACACCAAGTAAACCTTCTCATTTGCAATTTTAAGGTCACTTAAATGTAGTCATAGAGTCCTTTGTTACCCTAAAATAAATTCAGATACAGTTTTCACCTACTTCATGATCCTCTGATATTCCCACAGCAATGAAAAAAGGCTTCAGTTTCAATGAGAACCAAATAAACAAACTTGGCAAGTTACTGATGTGATAATTGCCCACATTTGAAGTATAAATTGCTTTGGAAGCAGAGGAAATTATTAAAGCCGTGCAAAGAATGACTGGGAGTAATGGAATGACTTCACAAAAAGGGAGACAAGCTGAACACTAGGAAAAAGTTATTGACCATCAGATTTAATCAAAAGGTTTTAAGGGAAGCGGTGTAACCCTGTAATCAGGAGCACTGAACCCAGCACTACAAAATGCACCACATGGAAAAAACTAATACTAACAGGAGCCAGAATTTGATGACCTAATATGTGTTTTCTACACTTGATTCCAAAGGGCCTGTAATTTTTCTAGCAGAACAGTGTGCAATTCTTATTGTACTGCACAATAAAGAGCATATAACAAAATCAGATGATCATATTGAGAACAAACCAGCAATAACTTTCAATAAGAATTTCATGTTGTAGTTGAAGACTTCATATCCCAATGCAAAACATGAATATGAACCAAACATTATTTCCAGGTTCATCTATCAGAACTCCACTACAAAAGCTCCCTCTTATATGGTACTTTTTATTTGCAGAAAGTGTTAAGAATTTGCATTGCCTTTTAAAGAATACTGTGTAAAGTCTCAGATGTAAGCCATGCTGATTACACAGTAGGATTTCATTCATTTTAACCTGAAGGCTATGATTATGCCTCTTTCGAGTGCAAGAAAGGGTTTCCTGCCCCTGCAGCACATTACTTCAATAACATTTGCATTCAACTCAGTATTATTAAACACTCGTAATGTGTTTAGTTTGAGATAAGATGGAAGAAATATAAAATAAATTGTAATATGGGTTTATTGTCAAGTTTTCTTATTGATACAAAAGTTTCTGTATACATAAAGACTCAATTTTCCACTGTTAGTGAACATAGGGCCAGTATTAAATTTAAAAACAAAATGAAAAGAAAAATAAAATGGAAGTATGTGTATATGTGACAGAAGAGGACAACTACCAAACTGATTTCCACCAAAACATTTTTTACATGAACACAGAACTCAGCATTACTCTGCTGTTCTGTAATAAATCATTTTCTACAGTTATTAACATGTTTAGTCTACATATCAACAACACACACACAAACATACAAAATATAATCATACAGAAGATAGGGAAGTCGTTCATTGCTACTAACTTTCTCTTCTACCCCCATTTTGAGTCTTCCCAGTTCCAGGGTTGCAGTGATGTGTCTTACATATCTCCATATTATTTGGGCTCTAGTTACAATGAAAGTTGCAGTTGTCTATATGCACAACAAAAAATCATTTTCAGTTTTGAAAAGGAATGCATGGTTTCTGATATTAATATCAAATATCTGAACACCTTTAATACCTGATGACATAGCTCATGTACAATGACCATCGTGACATCCAGTAGGTATGATATAGAAGAAATGCTTGGATCTAGCAGTATCCTTTGCTCCACAAAAACACTCAGTCCCCAGTTCTCCATAGCAGCGTACGGATGCTTAGGCACAGCTAACAGATCTAGAAATAGAAAAAATACATTAACTCCTTGTGGGAGCTACTATGCTGAAGAACTATTAAAAGTAAGGCCATAAATGATCGCAAAAAGCATTTTAAATAACATATATGTAAAAAACAAAACTTAATTTCAGCTCTCTTGTAATGTTATTTAGGAAACATTCATAAAATATTCATTTTTTTATCTTATGCCACTACCTATTCACACATGATTACCATGTTATTGCTGTAACACAGTACTTAATATTTCTAATTGTAGTTTTCTATACAGAATCTAGCTTATTTTTAATACTTTGTTGATTTACTTCTGGGTTTGATACTGCTTCTCATTGTTTACTATACAATAACAATGCAGTAAAACAGACTTTTACCACAAGTATTTTTTATCTTTTCATTAAAGTGACTCCTTTATGAACATCTTGCACATCAGACCATAAGGACTGACATTAAGGGTAGCACTGAAGAAATACTGTTTCATAACAACCAGAAAGATGGTGAATGGTTCAGAATCACCAGTTCTTACAAAACAAGATATCCTTCAGCGTGCAGTAGTGCTAGCATGCGTCCTCTGAGAACAGAGCTGCTGACAGTCACCTCTCAGCCCTGCAGGCTGGAACAACGGTGCTCTACACAACGTCAGGGGTGTTCAGTTTTATATTCAGCGAGTGACACAGTATTAGGAAGAAGATAGGAAGGTCCTTCATCAGGTAAAAAAAAAAAAAAAAGCAGTGGGGAATTTCTCTCAGTGGAATGAGGTTGAACAAGGCAATATTACAATGTCTACCCATGTGTTAGAAAAATCTTACTGCAGAAGATTGAGAAGAAACTAAAATTGACTATTTTATATTGACTGGAAAGAAATTTAAAATTACAGTAAATTGACACAGGCAATAAATCAAAACACAACCTGGCAAAACCATCTGAAAGAGCCCAGAAACAACATGTATGCGTACCAGAAGCCCAGTATAACCTGTGTACAAATCAGCCAGAATTTTGGAAGCTACACTGTCACATCAGCATGGTGCTCCCTCCAGTCAAACTAATTAGCCTGGCTTCTTAATTAATTAGCCTGGCTGCCACACTCCTCTCATTTGGCTGTATTACTTCTGGTTCCAAAGGTAGTTCATTCACAGTTAACACAAGTATCTCTCAGTGGTACTGCGCTGGGTGGGATAAAAGGTCTCTGGGTTGACTTCCTAACCTGAAGAAAAAATTCTGACCTGCTTATTCTAAATAACACTCTAAATTATATCACAGCACTGACACATCTCCCAGGTTTGTCTGTCTTGGCTTGCTGATACATGTGGTGGAATTGGCTTGGAGAACAACCTGACAGCAGGAGCTTTACTTCAGGATTCACAGGAAGTTGCCACTGAAATACCAGGAATGGAAAAATTGGGTATTTTCCAGCACTCCCAAAAAGGGCCTGCTCCAAGAAGCAGAAAAATATCAGCCTTCTAGTGGAAGCATAGAGAGAGTCTAGCAACTACTTCCAAACAAAAGCAAATTGAAAATATCCAAATTGCAAACAGAGACATACTACAAATGGTAAAGAATAAATATTTTATATAAAAGCAGACACTAGAACAAGAGCCTAATTAAAGAAAATACAGTAAAAATCTGAAACATGGTGTTCAAGGTTAGACATGCTAGTAACTTCAAAATAACTTGCTGTACTTATTTTTTAGAATAACTGCAATTTTTTATAAATCACATGCAAAATGAAAAACTCCTGTCCGCTACACAAAGAAGGGGTAAGGACGGAAAAAAAAAAAAGACACAAAGTCTACTGGGTGAAATCACTGAAATTAATAGCAAATCTTCTTTAACATTAAACAGGCTCTCTCCCATTCCCAACTCTGTAAAGAAAGCTGTAACTCCTCCTACAGTGATGAAACTTTCCTCCAAAAGGCATCTTCAGAAGAATGCAGAAATACCCTCTTCTTACTTACACTAACTAAATTTTCAGCAACTCCCCTCAAATAAGCAAGGCAACACTGAAATCCAACTAGCATGAAAGTAAAACCAGTTCCCTACTTTTAACTGGTCCTTTTGTTTCCTTTCTGTCCTTTGGGTTCATTTGTGGCTTTTGGTCTTTCTTCCCAGTCATAAAAGACAGATTTTTGTCAATGTCAGCCAGTTATAAACTGGAACAACTCAGTGGAACTGCGAAACTAGGGTGAGGTCCTATAGTAAACACCTTTACAGGCTAATTATAGACTGTCTTTGACTATTTGTGTCATTGGTATCGGTGCTGGTTTAGACTGATACTTTATAGCACTGACATACCAATAAAACCTTCCAATCTGATGGACGGCTAACTGCCTTGCAGGTAGACAACTGCAAAGGGATATTCTAAATCACTCTAATCCAACACAGCCCTGTTGCTCTGCAAGGCTGGAAACTCCTCTCATGCATCAGCTAATGCTTAAAGGGCTTTTCTGAACAGACAAAACAAAACGTCATAGATAACCCTGCTGGTTTCCAGAATGCTAATCCTTGCAGGTGACATGAGCATACCAATAGCTCCGAACGAATCAAGAAGCATACTACAACATAGAGACACACTCCCACCTTTTCCTATTGCACAGTCTGATGCACTGCACTTTAATACCAAAGAAGAGACTTTCTTAATCTCCAGCGACTGACAGAACAGACTCTGAACATATTCATTATCACAAAATGAGAAATCTTTTGCTTCTCATTGTCTCTGTCTAAACTCGGAATGACCACTTCCTGGTGTTAATTTAGAAATTAAATTCTTCAGCAGTTGGTCTTGATTGCTCCACTATCTTTAAATAAAATTCCAAACATGCCTAGTTTTGTGGTAAAAGACACAATGATCTATATCTTTCTCCAGGGAGTCATAAATGTTTGATTCCAGAGGGACAATGTTTGATGTTCAAGTCTCAACATGAGAATTTATATTTCCCCACTTTTATCATGCCATTAGAGCACTGAGGAAGGTATCCTGTGCTCCTGGAGGTGACATCTGTTAAGGTTTTAGTGTAATTTATAAGGAGCAAAGTACAAAAGGAGGGGTGATGATGCACATTTTGATAGAAATACCATTCACACATATTACTGTTCAAAGTGTTCTGCACTAACTGCAAAACATGAACTACTGAATATATAACAGCTTGTGTGCATGCTGCATCCAGTTACTTTGCACACTATTTAATTAAATTCTTTGTAAAGCACTTGTGAATGTTTGATTACGTGGATATTGCTGGGGAAATAGAAATGCATGTTATTGCTTGCAGAGAATAATATCCTCATATATCATAAAACTGTTACTTGAGATTTCCTGATACAGCAGTGCAGAGAGTTCTGTGTACTGCTGGAATAATAGAGGGTTTCCACCTCTTGGCCTTCACAGAGACTAAATTCATGACCAAGAAGTAAAAACTATACAGCTAAAATAAAATTGCCAGAAAAGCCATCAGGACAAAAACGTGTTGGAACTTCACACTAACTTACTACACTGGTACAATTACTCGAATACAAGCAGAGCATTTGGACGTTTTTTAAATCTATTTCTGTACGAATCTCATGAAAAACGTTTCAAGTTACAAAAACTGTACATAGCTCAACAGCTTCTTTTATTTCCAAACATTTAATTAAGGCATCACAATTATGTGAGCTTACATCAAAATATAATTGTCTGACATTATTTAGCAAGTATCATCATAGCGCAGAATAGAAATCAGCAATTTAACACCTAAGCTGGTCACAAAGCAAATCAACATTTGATGTTTTTTTAACTTTATCCCACCTTTATCCCACAGAACTTGGTATCTGTTCAATTCAAACAAATGATTTTTTTTTTCTTTCCCCCCACTCAGTTACGGTATTTTCTAGGCACCCTCAAAAAACACTGAATTCCCCAAACCATGCAACTGGGAACATCACTCTTGCGTTAAGAGAGGGGTCAGAACTGAATAGGATCAAACGCAAAACAAGATACAACTCTCCCATGCAGAGTATCCTGAATCTGGGGGTCCTCCCCCCCTTTATCATCCTACTCTTTCACAAATATCTAAGCACCTTTTCTACCACTGTGATTCCACTGGTATAACAGACACACATCCTTACTATACATGTAAATATGACTGTATGGATAAACACAGAAAGACAGATGGACATCCGCATGCATTAACACATTTACTAGCATTTACTAATACTACGTACTGCAGTTTTATTTGGTTTAGCTGCTGGTTGAAATGCAACCGAGGGCTAGATCCTGCAGAACATATGGCTATTAAATTTCTAATGCTCAAGATGAAAGATAAAAAGCACCGCCTGGGGAGGATATGGGGGGGGTAGGGGGCTGGGGAAGAGTACCTACCTAAATGTGTAAACAATTTCTGCAAATTTTCTGTTATCATACATGATAAGTCACCCAAATAAATCTGCATCCTGACACACTGCAACTTGTGAATGAGAACACACAGTGAGAAACAAGAATTTTCTATCAAGCATTTTAGACACACATTTTCCTTAATAAAATGAGGAGGCACACAGCGATAAACTGTTCACTCCATTGTCCCTTAAAATCCCTGGTTTCATTACAAAAGTGGCACTACGAAAATAATTTGAATTTACCTGTGTGCTTCTGACAATATTATTTACATTCATTTCTTCACAGAGGGTTTCTTCAAGGTTTCAGATGTAGATTTTTGCTACCAGGTATATCACTTTTTTGACAATTTCAATAAATTAAGAGAAAGTGTGGACTAACATCAGTTTATTTTATTCTTGACAAATGAAAATACAAAGTATGGTTTTGCTTTTTCCTAATGCTGTACAATGCAATGAATAGCTTTATTAAATCTCTTTAAAGGTCGTGTGCAATTTCCTAAATGAATGTTGTTGTACAAAAAAAAGAACTATTTACTAAAAGGGTTTATATTTCTGCCACTCAAATTCCTTAATCAAAGCCATTTCTTTTACTAAGTAGAAGGTGCTTTTCAGTAACAGAATACCATTTAATGATTTATGCAGATTTCAAGGAACAAAGCAACTACAAAAAGTGACAGCTCTGGTTCAAAACCATTAATCAAAAGTAGTTATTATAAAAAAAAAATAAATCTGTATTTTCTGCTAACATATTTATAAGAAATATCTAAACTGGCTACTGAAAAACTTTCTTTTCTGCACTGTGTGCTTAGTATGTGGCAGACAAGTTTACGCTGGAAACGAAGTTTTCCTTGTATATATTTCATCACCTTAAAGAATTATTTGGGAAGGAAAAAAACCCCAAAACCCAAGCATCCCAGGACCTGGTGAAAGCTCTCTGAAGCCAACAGAGAGGTCCCCAACTGACTGCAACAGCAGAACGAAACACAACTAATAGATTTGAATGCTCACTCTGAAATGCCTGATTTTCAGAAAATACTGAGTGCACGTTTCCTGAAAATTAAACTATTTCACTATCTCACTTTTGGCACTTAGGACCTAGCTACTATAAATTAGCTGTCTTTTAGCTATTATTTTTATTTAAAATTAATAGTATTTATTTAAGCTTAATAGTATTCTTCTGTCTTCTCTCACTAGATGCAAAGTATTCAAATACACAAAAGTCACAAAAACCTGGATGACAGCCCCATGGGAAATCTTCAGCTAGCAGTTCTGTTTATCCAAACGGTTATTCTGGCACACATCAGTTGTTATCTCTGGGACTACACCACCAATACCCTTCTGTGAGCATGACACTTACTAACCCACACGGACGTTATCCTGCAGAGTTAATGCAAAGGTCTAAAACTGTTTGCCATTATTTCAGTCAAATCAAATGGCTTGTTGCAGACCCTGAGGAGAAATCACTGACACACAGCAGTTTATTGCTGGGGTTTTTATTGCTTCTTATTGCTGTACAAAGTATTACTTAACATTAACTGACATAAACAATGGATGGATTTCCAGAGTGTTTGATACAAATAGCAGATGTTTAATGCAATGTGAATACTAAAGAATCCAAGAGGGAAGAAAAAAAATAAATGTGGGAGAGAAAGCTGGGGAGCATAAGGGGGGAGAACAAGCAGTAATATAGAAAGAAAAATTTTGAAATTTTTTCAAGCAACTGAGCCTTGACAGTGGGTGATGGCTAGTTTTCAGTTTAATAAAATAAAATAGAAACCAGTTGATTTTATTTGACATGCATATTATGAAATTGCTTTCAATTTTCATAACCCAAATCTACAGATCACTTCTTTGTCATTTCAAAGTATATCAAATGATTCAATGTTAAAATGAAAAATGAATGCAATCGCCCATTGAGGCTAGATTATGTATCACCTGGGTTGTATCAGTCTCTACATGAACAATGCCTTCCTTTTAAGTAATACCTGGTCAGATCATTAGTAATTGCTGTACAGTAACAAACAGGGCAGGGGAAAAAAAAAAATCTTTCACAAGGTTTCTTTAGAAACATAAACCTTTTTTCCCATCCCTCAATCTAATGTGGGTATTCTAGTCTCAGACATACATTAGAACATAGAGTTACACACTTAGTTAGCATAACATAGTTAGAACAAACCAGCAGAGAGTGAAATTCAGGTTTCTGTTACTCTAAGCTACAGGGGTAGTACTGTATGTGCATCCCTTACAGTATATACACAACACATGAACAGAGAAAATGTATCCCAACTCTCAACACCAAAAGATCTAGAGAGAAGAAAAAACAAGAAAGACTTTTGTTGCCTTCATAAATACTGTCTCCAATATATATAAGAGCATTGACATGATGGAAAATTGCCAACAGCCATTTTCCTACCACCACAGTTAATAGAGCATGAGGATTCTACAGCTGAAGACAACACACCACTGATTACCGAGCGCTTCCAGTATGAATACTGCTGCAAAGAAAACGATCAAGTGCCACTGCCATACTCCTTCCCTTCACTGCAAAGCTGAGGTGCAGGTACGCAGAAAGCTCCAGAAATCAATACTACTTAAGGATTATAATGAGGTAAATAATTCTTTTCATCTGGTACACAGAACACTGATTTGCATCACAGTAATAAAGATATGAATGTTTCCATTAGCACAACACTCCATATACCCAGATTTACCTCTTTTATGTTTGCTTTAAAGTGAGATCGTATTCACAGGCGACGGGCACAGTTAAGCAGAAGAAGTAGAAATAGTAATTTTGGGAAAACAGGCAGGTATTTCACATTACCATTGTCTCAAAAATATGTATCACAGTGTTCCAGTTGGAGATAAAATTACAATATAACTAGTCATATGTGCTCCATCTGAAGTCAATGTTTTTGTGCGGACTGTATCTATTTATCTTCTCCTAGATGCACTGTCCTGGATAGCTCCTGAGATACTGTTTTTAGGTCTTGCTGTTTATACTAAGCCCTAAAATAAAGTTTATACCACATTCTTATGCAAATTCTTTAAATAATATTACATCAGGATAATTTTTTACTATCTTAATAGTAAAAATAGTAATCTATTCATTATTTTATACACCAAGAACCAGTATCTTTCTGTGACATAATACAAAAAAAACCCACAATCCTGAATTCTAGAGAAACACGGATAACAGAGGACTCACTCTGTTGTCTTGTCACAGAGTCCGTATTGACCCTTACACAAGGCTCACAGGAACACTCCAATGGATCAGTGGGACCAAAAAGTTAAAGCTGAACTTCTTAGTCCATTTAGACATCCCGGAGAGATTTAACCAAGAGAATTTACACCTTCATTCTGTTCCAGGTCAGCACAGGCACAGGCTGCCAGCAATGTGCTGTACAGTTACCCATCACAGGTTAAAAATCACAGTTAAAAAGCAGGCTTGCAAGATTGTGACCGAAAAAAGTTATCCTTCCCTACACAGTTACCCCAAATCTCCCACAATAAGATGCAGCACCAGGGCCTGAACTTCTAAGGAAGCTTTGCTTTCCTGGCACAGGAAAGCTGAGCTACAGATTCTACTCAGCCCACGTCCTGGTACGCAGAGACAAGCAGTAGTATGTCTCTGAATAAAGTCTTTTTTAAGCATCTTGGGCCAAGAGTTACTCCTAAACCCCACATGCTTATCAGCAGGGGGTGGGGGAAGGAATTAAAATAAACAAACAGGATGGAAAAGTAGAGCAGTTGAAACCTCCACCAGAGCCGAAAATCTCTCTAAGCATGGAAAACAATGGGAAAAGATGGAAATGGTGCTTCATTCTGCATCTGGAAGCAATAGGTACTAGTAAAAAGAAAGAAAATAATTAGAAAGTATCCTTATTCCTGACAGTTGTGGTTTCAGACATATTTGAAGTGTTTACTAGTTTCAATTAACTCGGAGAGTGGAACCCAAATGTGAAAGTGTGATACAGAAATGGAAGAATACTGCAAACCATGTAAAAACAAAGCTCTAGAAAGAAATGCTTTTAATCTGAAATTACAAAATAAAAGTGACACACTAAAGAAAGGCGGGTGACTGACACAAACTGAACTGTACTATTGAAGTTTGGCAAGGAGCTAACAAGAGCTGAGAACAGAAGAGGCTGTGACAGACCTGGGACAAGTACCTCAACAACAGACTACTGGGAGACACAGAAAGAAGGAAAAGCAGAGCCTGACAAACAATAGGAGTCATCCCGTCCAGAACAAAGTTTATAGAGATCAGTCAGATCTCTGACACGGTGAGTAAGATTGATAATCCAATATCCCACCAGAAAAGAAACCCGACAGAAAATCATGCAGAGCTCTGAGAACACGCAGAGCTGCACACACGATGACAGCCTGGACAAGTGACAGTCCTCTTCACTGTTGTGGAAGAAATACTGGAAAAGTGATGGATTAAATCTCTTCCCTCCGCTGACGGAGTGACTATACTTGACAAGGGGGCTGATGACAGCAACACCAACTCCTATTAGTATTTCCTGGGTACCTTTACAATACACAAATGCCCTAGGGTATGGTACTGCTCCCCTGTTGTATGAAATATGCTTTGTTTGTTCCCTTAAATCACATTTAAGCCAAATTAAGGTCAAAAATCAGAAACATATTTTATCAGTAACTTTCAAAACAGACATACGTTGTAACAAATGCTTATGAAATTTACCACCAAATAGACAAAATCTATGCTTAACGTATTTACACTGATCCATACTCACATCCATATTCAGCTGCCACTGACAAGCAGGCAATCACAACTCCAGTCCTTGTGCACACCTTGTTTCATGTTTTCCTTATCATCAAAAAATTAATCAGAAGTTCTGGTCTGAGAATACATCTGCAAGAGATGAACTTCCCACAGAACACTTTCAGGTGCACTCCTCCACTCCCTCTTAGATCTTCATATTCCTGCATGTCCCTTGGTTAAACCACAACAGCCTTTTACCAATCTCACCCTTGAAATGTTCCTGCGATCTAAACAGACTTGATCTTTCATCCTGACTCATTTTGTTTCCCCCATCTTCAAGACACGGTCTGTCCATTTTTCTTAATAGTGCTTGTTCACTTCCTTAGATATGCAAATATCTGTTTGTTGGACTAGAAATTATCTTCCATACTAAACTGGCTGGTAAGCAGCTTCTTACTTCAATGACTTCAATGAGGGGATAAAAACATTTCCCCCTCCCTTTGGTAATTCATTTGCATTTTTCAATGTCTAATGTGACCTCCACTGGAGCTTACATTCTGTATCAATCTCTACCTGCATTATACAAAGACCTAAATAGAATAAAATGTATGCAGCTCATTACTGACTGCTAACTGAGACCAGTAATGCTAACACACCAGTAATGAACCACTTTGGGATAGCAGAGGGCTTGCAGTGACTGATCGATCCCCATTGCAGCCTCACCGCTCTTGAAGCCAGAGAGCAGAGTAAGACAACTGCAGGATATAACAAATAAGGAAACATAAAGAAGGTACGTCTTCCCTTGCTTTTGCACAAGGCAGAACTCATGCAAAATTGGAACTTTTTTTTTAATTGCCTACAAGGGGAGATGTTTCGTGAGACCATGGATGTCAAATATTTCTGGTTTAGATGAATACACAAAACTCTAGCAGATGCCATTTGAAAAGGTTATGCATTCATCTTGTGATGGCACAGGCAGAGTATTCAGTTTTACACAGTAGCACTTGATACGGGAAAAAACCAGGAAGGGAGAGTGGCAAGAGGCTTTGGTCATCTTTGAAAAAAAATTTTAAAATGCCAAAAACTTAAAAAAAGGCATAAAGGGCATACAACAGAAGTACTGTACTTGATCTCGGGTTTTCTTAGAAAAAAGTTGTCTCCCCTTTTTTCCAGAAGATACAACTGAGATTTTTTTGTGTGTGCTACAAATGTATGAATCCTAATTCAAATCTTTGTAGTTTCAGCAAATGAGACAAATGCTCTGGATTAATGGACTGATAGTCAGGGAACAAAATCCAGAGCTATGCTGTCTATACCAACAACAAAAAGGTTGTTATCAGAGAAAATATGGCCTGAGACTGCCAGAGAACTGAAGCCTTTCAGAAAGTAATCAGCGCTTTTAGGATAGGATAGCCGAGGCAACATATTGCTGTGACTCCAGACGCTTATTTACTGAGGACAAAGAGGCACACTTTCTACAGTTCCCTAAAAGAATGAAGAAATAAGAAATTTGGTGATCAAAAAAACTAAGCAATCAATCCCAAGACACCACAATGAATTAACTATCTCCACACCGGCAAAATACCAGTATTTTATAGTAAAGTTATTAATTTGAGCAGATCAGAGATTAACAGCACACTTTTCCTAAACTTGGTTCATGCGTATGGTTAAAAAATTGCTAAGTGATTGGTGAATTTATAATACCCCTGTTATGTTATTATTGAAGAAAAACCAGACAGTGAGAATTTTAGTTGTAAGTGGTTCTGCTTCCCAGACAAAATTATTATAAGTAGGACTCGGGCTAAGTCCATGTTCTGGTCAGAAGAGGAAGATCCAGGCACATCTGTGCAGACAGGCCATCCTGAATTTTACATGATGCACATACCAGATGCTTCTACATTTAAACCTATAGGCAAGATACTGTTTCTGAGGCATTATTGGTGAATGAATGCTGGAGGCTATGTGCCTCCCAGCTGAAAGCTACGGATACAGCCAAGGTCTCTGTTCTTCACTCTTACCCTATGCTCCTTATCAACCTCATTTTACCAGGGCTAAGACCTTATCCACAGGAACTCTACCCCATGCTAGAGACCTCACTGCAAGCTGTCGCTGTAGTCTGTGAGCACGCTCCTTCTCTCATGACCTCTCTCTTCTACCACAGTCCCCCAGCCCCCATTCCCATTTGGGGAACTGACTCCAGGCGCATGAAGACAGTATTGCTCAGCTCATGACAAAGAAACAGGCTTGGAGGGAGGTCAAGCCAGGCAGGATAAAAAAGACCCAGGTGCAAGACTATTATAACAAATAAAGCAATAGCATCAACATCTATATCTATAGGGTATGAATTAAGCCAGTTTCTTCAGTCAGTGTCTTTTGACTTCTGAACTAATAAAACTCACCCCCTCAAATTTAGTTCTTCAACATAAATTGAAAAACAGGAGTCAGTTTTTCTGGTATTTCAACTCTGTGTTGAACGAGCCATGAAACTAAACAGAATAAATCAACGTAAATAAAACTTTATTCTTCTAATAGCACAAGAAACTAAAACTACCCAAAACTGATGCAACACTTCAACATTCTTTTTTCATGGGGTTTAGAAAACTACCTTGCCAAATCTAGCAGTGTGTCATTTTTCAAGAGTTCGGCAGAACAGGAAACTATTTGAATATTATCTTAAATTTAAATTTGCACAAAAGAACACAGATCAGTCAGACCACCAAAAATCCACTACAACTTAGAACCTGAGTTCAAAAGAGAATATTTCATGCTTAAAATCTAATTTAAACTTTGAAAAATCTGCTTTAAATTACATTTTAAATGACAGAATTTTGTAAATTTTTACTAATACACTCGCTATAAAGTGTCTTTCTGTCAGTGTGCATGTTTTACTCAGAACGCTACTCTGGAGTAAACATGGAACTCTTCATGTCCAAATGAAGTCATATTTTTCTGCACTTAACAACCATAAGAACTGCAGACAAACAAAGAGGCTACTGCTACCTCTTCTGTGCGTATTTTCAGGTTGATGACCAAAGAGCCAAGTAGGTAGCTTCAAACACCAGCAAAGCACTAGCTTGTGCTAAAAAAAAATTTACTAGATTACTTCCGAAGAAAAGAAGATTAACTGCTAATGGAACAGAAAGGTCCTGTCTCAGAGTACCAAAAAATGCAGTGGAAAAAGTTGAAAAGTGTTGCCGGAAGGCTTGAGACACATAGTTGAAATAGCTGAGAAACACTGACAAACTGAAAAACAAGTCAATGACATGAAAAATCTGAGACAGCCAGTAAAAGCCTAGAAGCTGAGGAAATATTGCTAAAGGGACTATAAATACAAACAGAAGAAACATTTGAGGGGATGAAGAAAAGAGGGAACAACTGAATGTAGAAAGAGAATACAGGTTTAATCTTGGGTACACGATTTAATTACACCTATTTGAATACACCTTGCAAGGGCACATTTGTAATTTCTCAGATGCCTTCCAATAAGGTTTTGCATATCTTCAGTGCATAGAACAAAAGAAAACAAAAAAACTGTGGAAAAGCCCACCTTCTCCACTGCTCAAGTATAGAGAGTTGAAGGTTCATGACATTGAAATAACTAACTTCAACAACTGTCTGGTGATTAACTAGAGATGTCAACACTTTAGATGTTCATGCACTCTGCCTTTCTGGAGAACTTTACATGGCCAGAAGGGCTGCAGAAAAGTTCTCAGGAAATCTGGAAATTAATAAAACCTTGGGAGAACTGGAGCTTGACGATTACTGAAGGAACAGCTTTACATGTTGGAGTCATATTTGAAAGCAAGCTATAGTTTTTATGGCAGTGACAAAGAGAATTCAATGACCACATGAGCACCAAAGATGTTGAAGGAAAAAACAGCAGTTAAATAAGCTGAAATAGCAAAAGAAGCCTTAAAAAGTAATCTGAGTAAAGTTAACGTAAAGTCGACAGAAATTCAGTACGACCAATTGCACCTACCAGGTAACAGAAGCTGAGAACTTTCCTGATCATCCCTTTTATTGGCAATAAGAGAGCACAACAGATGTAGCCCATTCTTTTCCTAAAAAAGCACTATTTGTCCAAGTACAATCTTGTCTGTGTTCGATGTTATACTGTGGCATTACAAAGTCATGGAGATAAATGTCTGCTCTAAGTACTATTAGCCCACTGAATACATAAACTTTTTCCAATTATACAGAAATCAAAATGGTTTCCCTGAGTAGAATTTCATTCCCTGCATCATAGATTTAAACATTAAAGTTATATTAAAGATATATTAAAGAACCATAACAAAGTTAGGTTCACAATCCTCGTCTAAACTTGATAACCTATGAATAATTTACAATAAAATAATATAGTTTTCATTTTAAAGTGTTTCTATTAAGATTATTTTTCTCATTTAGAATCATAATTTTTCCATATCATCTTGCTTCATTATTATTTACAGAAAAAACAATTTCTGATCATTCCACTTCAAAGAAAAATAATCCAATTAAAGACTTTGTTGCATCAGTAATGGTTGACGAAGACCATGAAAGAGCATACAGGATTTTCTTTCCAGAAAATATAAGAGTAATTTGCACAAATTAAGTATTGCAATGTCTATTAGAACCAAGAGAATAACCTGATAGATCTTCAAAATAATAAAAGGTATAAAAGAACAACTGGTATGGGATCTGGACCTAACAGTCCTTGAACATAGAAATCTTTTTGCCTCCTATCAACACAGTTCAGACTACACAGATAATTTAATATGCACCAGAGAAGTGTTCTTAAAAATCTTAATGCTACCATGCAGTGGACCATTGCAGTCCTGTAGTGAACTTAGTAAACCAGCACCCCAAATCATCAAATCATCTGCACTAAAAGTATGCAAGATTCTCACTGAAGCCTACAAACCAAGTTCTCCTTTACACTGAAGACATCACCTTCTTCCAAAAGACAGACTATAAAAGAACCTTAATTAAACAGTATTTTCATGTGATTCCTGGCTCCTTTTCAGTGCTGGAACAATGTGTAAATAGTGTTGGTTCAAATGTAAATCAGATTCAAAAGGACTAAGGACTTGCTTAAAGCAAATGATTAAGTATGTGGAAGATCAAAGCCTAGCACTTCACTGACATCTAAGAATGCAAATGAGAGATGCAGAAGAGGATGAAGAAAAACAAAGGAGAACAGGGGAGATTCTTGGTGCAAGCATTAATAATCTACTGGTTTACATTGAACAATGACAACTGTATCAATGCAGGAACCCTGTCGTTATCTCATGGCTTTACTTGATGAAAGACACATTATAGTATTTCTGTAAGAGGACAGTTTATTTTGGTTTTTCATGCTATTATTTTGATACTCCCTCAAGAAGATATTTTACTCTTAAAGCCAATTTGTTCTCTCTCATTTAGCAAACACTTCCACCCCACACCTCACAGCCCCACCTGCATTTCAAGTAGAGCTAAAACAAGCAAGGCTGGTTTTGTTTAATACCTTCAAAGGTGCTGAACCTCCTCTGGCTATCTGGAATAAAAATCCACAGATGTGACTAGCTGTTTACGGATATTCCAATCCCAATCTCTTCTTCTTCAAAGCTTTAATAACTGTTTAAAAGTAGTACAGTACATCCTTCTTCAAAGATGACAGGAAAGGTACTGCACTTTGCATTACTATAGGTGATCTCAGTACATTCCTTGCTGTCTACTCCGCCTGGGAGATCAGCTTGCAGATCTTACAGCAATGACCAAACACAGTCATTCACAGAGACTGAACTACTAAGGGCTTCAAGAATACCAGCTACCCTGCCAGCAAGAAAAAATGACATACTTATTTATCAAAAGGCGCTTTTGTCTCTTGCCACAGCTATATGCTATGCAAGGAAGTGCTATTTAATTTACAATTGAATATTCAGTGTTGAAGCAACAACACAAATTTCAGTGAATGGAGGAATATGCATGACAGAGTGCTGAAGAACAAGATTATAACCTGCCTTTTCAAACTTCTGCACTTGAAGTAACCAATGGAAAACTCCAGAAGCATCAGACAAAAGATGAATAGTCCCAGCCATTACTTTAAGATCCAGAACACATTCATCCATTTGTCATTTAATATCCTAGATATCTTATTCCACAGACATTCTCTCATATAAGTTATTTTACATAATAAACTTATGGATTACCTTCATTTGAAAACAAATGTCCAAACACAATGAATGAATTGTATGCAATCTATAATACACAGAAATGCATGGATTACAGAAATACATTCTAGTAACCAATGAAGAAAGGCAAAAACCCCTCACGATAACAGAAGTTATCACAGAATTTTGCCACTTAGTTTATACAGTACAAGTCCTCTGACAGTGGCAAAGGCTGTCATTCCTAGAGATTCCTCTTGAAGTGTTTTTTCAGTCAGAGAAATGTCTTGATCTGTATCAGGATGCAATCTGATCGCAATAATCCTGCTGAAATCAGAGTTAAGAGAGCATGTCCCCAGGCACGTGAAACCCTGTAATGACCTCTTCACTTGGCCTACAGAAAATCCAAACTTCTACAGACCTTCTGGCCTCCCCATAACTCTCCTTTGTCAATTCCAGCATATCTGTTCCAGGTCATGTTATTTGTTAACTCCTCTCCTCTTCTACTACTTTAAGATGCTTCCCTCTTGATCAAAACGCTTTATTCCTTTTTTGCCTATAACAGACTACTGCATTTCACATGCTTAGGTGTATTTGCAACTTACCATGTTTGGATGCTGGAAGGGACTAAAGAGAAAACTGAAGAACTGAACCTTGTGCAACTCCATGCAAAAGAAAAGTATTGGTGTCATCAATCCCCAAAAATCCTTTGTGTGTAGGTAGTCATCAACCCAAAGGAATCACCTATGTAACAGCGTTATCAAGCCTTTATTAGGCAGCATCATCAACTGCATCATTTTGCCACCCTGTTAACGTATCACATTGACATGCCAGGAACCCTTCCTTAAGTCACACTGGCACAGGTCAATAGTATTTTTTCGAATCTAGTCTATGTAATGACCTATGATCAGCTTACCAGGCTCATATGGGAAATTGTTTAACACATTTCCAGGTACAATGAAGATTTAGACCTCTTGGTCCCTCCTGCTTTCTTTGCAACTTTAGAGGCTTTTACCTTTTGTACTCAAGATTTTAAGTACGCTACAAGCAGCTAGGAAGTATTTTGTGGTTTCTTCTGAACTAAAGGACTATTAAGTAGCCATCTGCAATTGAAGGTGACCAGATAAGTTTCTTCGACTGGTTTCTTGCAGGTCTGATAATTTTCTATCCCTCCCTCTTCCTCCAGCACAGGATATCAGAAAACTACAGATATATTATAACTGTGATCAGATTTCAGTTGAATGTTACACACTGATGTTGACATAAAACTTAATTACCTGCCACTTCCTAGACTTCATACTCTTTTGAGATCTACTTTTTTTTTCAGTGGGCTATTGAATTTGCAGGAGTCCGTGTGTTATTTTGGTTGAAGCACAACCACCGATTGTTCTTCCTTGCAATACAGTGTGTCTAGAAGGGTGGTTCTGCTATAATGTGCTTTTTCTTGACTGAAGTCAAGGTCCTGTATAGGTACACGAGCAAAGCTAGTGCTGCTGAAGTAGAAGAGGGATCAGGAAAAACACTAAGCACATACTTGAAGCAGCACTTGCCTGAACAGTTCCAGGGTACATTGTCTTCCCTTGGCAGCGAAGCCACCTGATGCAGAGCTGTGTCTGCCAGCCCACATAGGAAGTATGTTGAAGATGACTGAATGGCTCACCCAAATATGCTGAAGTGGCAGGCGCTGCCACCTCACTGTAATTTTGCATCAATAAATCAACAGTTAAAAGGCACATAATACGAGGTGATTTGAAGTGGCTGTCATTAATTATGTTCTATCTTTTGCTTAGTAGCCACCACAACAGAGTCTTCAATAAAGCTAATCCCAATTACAGTTTGACAAGCTTCCCAAATTATGCTTATGATTTATTTTAGCATGACAGTTTGGGAAACTACAAGACCTGTTAATTTCTTTTTTATTTCACAAGTATATCAAGCACGGGTACGATCAGAGATAAACACACACAGAAAAAGTGCCAATTGAACCCCCAGGAGCCAGCAATGCCAGTGTCAGAAGACACCAGTGTATCCAGAAAATATTAAAAATTAAATTTGTAGTAACCACAGTAGCAGTTTTGCAAACTGGTAAAAAGCTGGCAATGTCCTTCTGATCTCTTATTAAAGTGATCAAAAATTCTCTTCTATACTTCACTAGACACTCTGTAAAAACATATTTTCTGTTATCTGTCCTAAACCAATCTCCTACCACTTTCAATGAGTGCCACATGTAGCAGTGTCCCTTGCAGGATCTGATGAACTGTAGTTGATCATCATTCATTTTGTTTTATTTTTCCCTTTAATAAACTCTCTGTGAAGAATCCCCACAACAACATAATTTGTACTCGCAGAATCAAACCAGTTTTGGATAAAACCAGGGGAGACTAGGAAAAAGGGAGAAAGATTGTTACAAGTAATTTTTAATTTTAAATTCAATCTCTCAGAATAATTCTTATCTGAATCATTTAAATGTTGCAAAATACATTTTTCTTCATTGCTACTCTCCTTTTCTCCTGAAAACAAGGGAATAAGAAAAGACATTGTCATGATTGAAACCCCAGCTAGCAACTAAGCACCATGCAGCACTCACTCCAGCCTGACCCTTCCCAGCAGGATGGGGAGGAGAATCGGGAAAAAGGTAAAACTCATGGGCTGAGAGAAAAGCAATTTAATTATTAAAATAAATTAAGATGTAACAATAATAACAGCAACAACAACAACTGTAATGAAAGGAGAGAGAGGGAGAAAGAAATAAAATTAAAAAAAACCCAAACAAACAAACAAAAAAAAACATGATGCACAATACAGTTGCTCAGCACCTGCTGACCAATGCCCAACCAGTCCCTGGGCATTGGTTGGCAGCCCCCAGCCAATTCCCCCCAGTTTATATATTCATTCTATAGTGTGTAATGGCAGTGTTGTGGCTGTGTCCCCTCCCAAATTCTTGTGCCCCCTCCCAATATCTTGTGCCCCTCCAGCCCCCTCCCTGGCAGGGCCCAAGAAACTGAAAAGTCCCTGATTTAGTATAAACATTAGTTAGCAGACTTAGCAACAACTAAAAACATCAGTGTGTTATTAACCTTATTCTCATACTAAATCCAAAACACAGCTTTGTACCAGCTACTAAGAAAATTAACTCTATCCCAGCCAAAACCAGGACAGATGTTACTGGTTTTGTCCAGTTCAGGACAAAAAATTTTCAGGATGAAATATTACAACAGAGGAAAGAAATCAGACTTCACTGCTGAAAGGTACCGCCAAATCTAGAGAGCTGTGTTTATGTAACATAGCTTTATAAACTCTTAATAGCACACCAACTAGCTTTCTAAACTCCTGTGAGCAGGACAGGAACCTTCATTCCTGCAAAAATGGCAGTCAGAATTAAATAAAACCTTTTAATTCAGGTGTTACAAGACCTTTACAATCACACTTCATAATCACAAGTAGGCAGCTAATGAAGGAATTGTCACATCACCTGTATTCTCTGGTCACCCATACCTGACACTGTTCCTGGGAAAGGCAGAATCCTTGATTTGGCTCAGAGCTGAGATGACTGCTGTTCTGCTCTCAGCTTTGATAGAAAATGGGTTAATTATTAAAAAAAAACCAAAATATTCTCTCTGCCTTCAGTTTGAAGTGTACACACACCAGCCTTTTCTATACATTTTTGCCTTTAGTTGACATTAGTCCTAGTATGCCGTATGCTGGAAAAGTTACATAGTGCTGGCTGCATAACTGACGCTAAAACTGATTTTTGGGAGGTATCAGCCTCAAAAACACTAATGCTCTCACTGCCTTACAAGGAGACTGCAAGAAACTTGCAGAACTGGGCTTCTTTTCTCAGTAATCAGCTCCCACCACTTCAAAGGCTCTGAGTGTCACTCCCTGCTCTGTTTCCATAGATCCTCGGCCGCTACATGGGACATTGCAAATAATGCCAATTATAGGGGCCTCAGACTCTGGCAGTGTTTGCAGAGGAGCCTCTGCTTGAGCTCACTCTCGGCACAAGGAGACTGGCACACCTCATGATCCACAGTGAAGCAACAGACGGGAAGGAGGGGAGAGGAAACAGAATCAAAGCTGTTCCACGCTGTTTGCGCAGAGGTTGCTAAAACAGGCACTGACAGCAAGTAGCCATAGGGAACAGAGGATAGCTTAAGTCCTAATTTCTCAGCAGGTGCAAAGCATGGAGATAGCATTTTAAAAAATCCCCTAGGAAACCCTCCATTTTTCCCCCTCTTCCTTCCTCTTTCTTTTTTCTTAAACAGTTTCATCCCCTAACAAATGAAATTGCCTGTGGCTTTCAACTTACAGCAACAACCTGGAGTCAATTCATGAGTACTTTGTCAACAATGCTAATGTGTAACCCAAAGAAAAAAGACTTCCATCTATAGGTTGTTTAAAAAAAAAAAAAAAAAAGTTGTTTTCTCTGCAAAACAGGCCTAGGAAGAGCAAACTGATGTAATCAGGTCCCTAGGGCCTGTGAGAACATAAAGAGTTCTGCTTCTGTTCCAGCACTGCAGATCTTTCTTTGGCTCTGTTTCCCTCTCCTACACATACACATTTCTACTGTATTTCACTTACGCTTGGCACGTATCTCACAGAAACCACCAAGAATCATTCTGTATGTTCCAGTGTGCAGATGTTCCCTTAACACACACATTACCAACCACATGGCAGACATTCCCTCTATCACTGAGGGACACTTCTCCCAAAGCATTGAATCAAAACCTATTCAATGCCATTTAAGGGGAGATGCAGCTTTCTCTATGCCCTTGAATGTGAGAGCTGGGTACTTAATTGATAAGGTACTCCAGTACCCCATTTTTAAGGGCCATTACAAACAATAGTGTGTATTATTGATGTTAGCTACTTGTCTTTAAATCAGCCTTAAATCAAGTTAAAGTGAAACAAAATACTCGTTTTCTAAATCCAAACATCTGTTTGCACAATTAAAAAAAATAGTATAAAGATGATATGAAGAAAGAAGCAGACATACATCTACTTTGCACTTCAACCAGCTTTAGAAGTTTCTCCCACACTGCATGATTTAGGTAGTAAGCCATAAGTTTTTCTGGCTGAGGGCCATGATTTTCATGTGCCCTACATTTTCAGGTAGCCTTCACCCTCCACCAGAAAAGAGCCCAAATTAAAAGATGCATTCTTTCTCCTATAACCCAGATCTACCATTAGAATTCTTCACATTTCAGCCTCTTCTCTCACTTCCCCATCTTCTGCTAGAAAACCTCTCATTTGCGTACTTCAATCCAGGCAGGAAGAAATCTAGTATCTCCACCTATCTTCTTGCCATGTACTCCTTTGGGATGCTAATGTGGAAGGTGACACCCAAACAGTGTTAGCTGCCCAGACTGACAAAGACTGAACTCTCAACAAGTGATTTGCTAGAAGGCCTAAGACTCCTTTCACTGGAGCCTGAACTATTCCATACTCACAGCCTGACTGACTTAAATATGTTAATCTCTCTTATTTTATAGAGAGGTACACAGAGGATGTGTGACCCACACAAAAGGCAACACTCTCTTTACTGAGAGCAGCTATGGTGGTAACAAGTCTCTTTGGGATGATAATAAGTTTGGGATGAACTGATCTTAATCCGGTCTGGAAGGGTACATTGATACCCTAATGACTATCATAAACTGTCTTTCCACCCAGAATTAGAAAATGCAATCCCTCATCCCCTCCAGTGACCATGTAACTCTTGCATCTTGCTTTACCCAAATGCTTCAGTGAGCGGCACCACTGGGAAGAGCAGCTGTAAAAAAAACAGCACAAGCTTCTCCCTTTTTTCACTTGTTAGCCTTCCTCTCCCTTCTGCCCTTCCATCCCTGTCAATCAGTAGCTGTATTATGTGCTGAAGCAAGAGGGTTTACATCTCATACAAAGTCTCGGATAATCTACTGTAAATGAATGCTTTTATTCATCCAACTCTTCACAATACCCACAAGGTTCTGGCCTTGAGGAGAGCTGGAAGCACCAGGTTTCACAAATTAATCTGCCTCCCCAGATACAACATGGATTTTCTAAGACTCAGCTCTGGGAAAGAACTGCCTGTAGTAAACCTGCCCATGGCCCCTATCAAAACATGAAGAAGAAAGAAACTGAGTGGATCTGTGATACGGAACTGACTGAAAAGGTGAAATAATACAGTACCTAGAGAATACACACTTAAATCAGCATTCCAGTATCCTACAAAATGGAAACAATATGGCTGATGCAGTCACTGTTAGTCCTAGACCTGAGCTGGGATATCTAATTTAAAGTGTCAAAAATAGGATACCTGGATTTTTTTCTTTAATGCTTTTTAAGTAGCTAGCAGCCCTAGGAGGAAATAGGTTACCATGTCATGCCTGAAATGTCAGACTTTCCTCTCGATTACTAACAGCCCCTTTTCCTCTGACTTGTTTCTTTCTTCTGCCTAAGGTATGGCCCTAAGCCAAAAGGTTTTACTCCAGACCAATGTACTGCCACAAAAAGCCCGGGATCAGTCTTTCCTACTTGCACATTTTCCTTCCTGCCCACTCCTTACAGACCAGTGATGGCTAATGAGTCCAAGTTGTAAACAGCTATTTGTTCATAGACAGCTCTCATTCCTTTACCAAGTCAGGATACATTTGCTATGGAAGAAAAAACAAAAAGGTATATGCAATGTTTTATATGGTACGCTTTAAAATTAATGGTTCAATTTTCTTCCAAAAATTAGTGCAAAATTAAACATTCGAGGCCACAATGAACTCTGAGAAACTAGACATGAAACATCTTATTGGTCACTCCAACTAGAATTCAGACTTCACAAGATTCACTTCTGTCAAAAAATTCTGAATCCACAACATTTTCTGGTAGGAATATCAGAAGCAGATGGCTCTAGACATATCTAAACTGGAGTTTGATGAGTTGCTGATATAGCTTGCAGTCAAACACAGAGACACCACTGGGTGCAATGACCCACAAGGTCCCTCCTTTCTAGGCTGTGCCCCAGCCTACGTGATGCACTCTCTCAACCCGGCCCTAACAAACCCTACATTTTCTCCTGTTCAGGGTGGTCCCACAGGAAGTCAGTTTCTACCACTGTGAAAATAAGTCTTTATTTATAGCAGGTATACAAGTTACCTTTCTGGGGCTGTTGCTCAACAGCATTTTAGAAGAAAACTCAATTTGGGGAAAGAAAAAACAACAACAAATTCATGGCACTCAAGAGATACACAGGTATTTCTGTCTGCTTGTGCTTGTTTCTTGGTCATTTATTTGAAGGATGCCACTGTCACATGTGCCAAGACAAGTTAACTGAAGACATTCTTGACCCTTTTGGAAATCTGGCACCAAAGACAGGTCTGCATGCTTCCTTTAGCTTTGATTCTCAAGAGTCTGATACATAAGTCAACCAGCATACATAAACCACGTGTATGCTGTAGAAACACAAATGGAAAGCAGACAGAAATATTGCTAAAAAATGTTTCCACCACTTGACATTTCCCACAATTAACATGGAGAAAAAACACTGTCCCACATCCTTGAAAAAGATTTTGGGATGCTTATGCAAGGACTGAAGAAATGAGATATTAGTAGCTAAAGTCAAGTCTACCTTTCTCTTTTTCAATTCCTTTCTTTGGTGTCTTCTAAAAGGACACCACACTGAAAGAAGCATGCTCCTTGGTGATCAGAGTCAATTGATAGCTGGAAGGAAGCACTTGCTCGTTCACCATTTCCCTAGATAACACCACCTTTGACCAAAAAATCTACTCCTAGAAATACCAATTCACTGCTGAGTGGGATAACTTAGCAACAGCGATGTACACATGACATTGGCTTTGTCTCCCACCGTTCAAGGAACACAAGCGGTTACCCAGCAATCATGCTGCTGTAGAGTAATGTCATTCTCGTCCTTATTTCCTGAGAGCAATCTACAATCAAAATGTGCAGGTGGTGCTGCAAAAGACAGGGTAGTGATGATGATCTATCTGAAACCAAGGGAAACCTTGCTGACAGTCTCCGACAGAAACCTAGGCGCAAAATTCAGCTCCCTTCCCTTGAACCAGTGAGAAGACTCTTGCCTGTTTGGCACGCAACAACTTGACAGCAGCACCCAATCAGCAAAAGGTCTTCCTGCAGACAGACTTCCAGGTATATACTCCATAGACCATACAGAAATCCTTAAGTCACTTCTCCAGTCCAGAAGGGAATTCCAGTTGACAGCTACCATCTACAAACTTAAACCTGGAGTCAGATTTGCAGTGAACTGGGATTCAGCAAAGCCTGAAGAGGCTTTTTGCCATGTGCCACACAGTCTCCCCACTTTCCACAACTCTGCCTCTAACAATACTTAGAAGCACAGTATTAGTCTCTCTCTCAGCAGCCCAGCAGGCACCTCATTTTCACAATGCCCAACAGCCCATCTAAAACACAAAGGCACAGCAGACCTACTTCACATGAACAACATGACTAGTTTAGGATGCCCATCTACCAGACTCTCCTAACAGAGGGTTGATCTACTCTCAAAAAAGGACATATATTCAGCTATTGCACAGAGACCCTGCTGTCTTGAGAATCTTGTTCCCTGGTCTGACATGGGAAGGAAGAAACAATCAATAATTATATATAAAGAGACAGCTTCTTTCCAGGGATTTGTGTAGTGTTTTGCTGCAACAGAGTGTTTCCAGCCATACAAGAAAGCAGCAAAGGTAAGACAACATTCTTTGTTCCTGAGACCAGCCCAGCACTAAGAGATAGATTAGAGTTTGTGAAGAAATTCTGAATTTATAAAACTGCTTGATGGACACAGAGCGTAGCTTTTTCCACACAGAACAGTAACAAAAAACTGGCTTGCTGCTTCTGTCAGCTCGAAGCTTTGAATCAATGTCTGTGGAAACCATTCCAAGTTTTCCCATTGACTCCACTGGGCATGGAATCACACTTCAAACAACCTGTATAGCTAAAGCTCTAATTATCTTGCTGTACCTGAAGATTATCCCTTGGGCTTTTCTCTGTGATTATTTCTTCCAGGTGCTTTTACTTATCATTTAGCAAAATAATGAAAATTCTCCACAACATGATAGAAAAGACAATTTGCTTTCTCAACCAGTAAAAAGTCAATGTCAAATGATTCTTTTTACATAATTTACTTGGCACATACTATCTTTTGATACAGCATACAAGGGACTATACTAGTTGTTCAAGGGACCACAGCCATATCCTTCTCAACAACCTTTTTCACTGCTATCTCGTCAACATGAGCTTGAGGTAAGATCTTATAGAAAGAAAGAAAAGACATAGAGGAAGAACATTTCTCAGCTGATTAACAACTTTCTAGCAACAATAACAATCTGTCCCTTTACTTCTCCAGCTACCTTAACAGTTATCACAGACACAAAAGTGGTGACTCATTTCAGGCTCATTTGCAAAGGGAAACAGAACTTTCAATTGCTTATGCTTTTGCACCAAAATGGCAAGTGTGCTTAGAAAAACATTTGAAAGCTAATAAAATATCAGTTTGTTGGCAGAGAGAAAAAAAAATCATAGGAAAAATCTGACTCTTAGAAAAGGGGCTGACAAAGAACCACACGGTGTTTCTAAGTCTGATTTAGAGAAATGGTGACTTCAGTCCATTGCTGTTATATTTTGAATAAATAATTCTATCATGAAATACTGTCTCATATTAATATGCAATGTTTTTGTGGAGGTTAATTATTTACTGGGGAGGGGTGTTGTTAATGTATCTTTAACAAAGTGAATGTTTATCTTTAAAAAAATCCAAAAGTCCAGGGGAATCTTTCCTGGCAGCTATTTTAACCTGTGTCATTTCAACAAGCTGATTTATAGCAGCATCCAACAAACAGTTTTAATGGGCCATATGTGGGGGAAGCAGGAAGAAGCAGTAATGGGCAGAACAGCTTCCTAAGCCAGCTTTCTCCTGAAGCCAATGTTTAGTATAATCACAGCCCAAAATAAAGTCTGAGAGGACCCAACAAGGAAGATTTTCTAGACTTGTAGACTCAAAAAGAGACCATGGATTCAAAAGCTCAACTGAAGAGTTCTCAGTCCAGAAAGCAAACTGAATTTTTATTTAACTTGAATCTATATATGATTAATGTTAAGATTTGATCCTTAAGCCAGTAATTTCAAGGAAACCCCAAGTGGTGATGGAAAGGTTTACTGATCTGTTACTCTTGCTACCAATGTTTGTGTTTCCAGGATGGGAAAATCCTATTGGAGAGAGTGTTTTATAGAACCATGCTATGTTGAAGTGCTGTCCAAAAGAGCCACAGATTCCTCAGGCAGGTGTTAGTTGAGAAGGTGACCCCATCCAGTTCTACTATGCACCAACAAGAACATTACTACTCATGGATCTCTAACAGTATGACACATCAATTAGCAGATCACCTTTTTATAAACTGCACATGGCACTTTAATACAATTTATAGTTTACTTGTATGTGATGACACGCAAACAATGAATCCACTAACAATTTGAGAGGAAAGGATTACTCAGAACTGAAAACCTAGGACTGAAAATTCCTATTAAAAATTTCATTGAATGCAGGTGAAAGTAAGTCACTTCCATTAACTGAAATATTGTACGAAATTCTTCTTTCCTAAAGACTACTGAAAGAAATTTGAAAAATGGTTTATTCTACAATCAGATATCAGGATAAAGTTGTCTGAAAATCTGTCATAAAGACTGGTTGTATTTTTGCAATGAAAGTTTACTATGGCCAATTGCAAACCATTACTTACCACCTATGTTTTTTTCCTTTCCTACGGATCATAAACCTCAGCACAGTCAAAGCCAAAAAAGTTAAGCATACCCATTTTGTTCAAAAATGAAGTCTCCTGCAAGTAAATAAATGTGTTGCATCTAATCTATTTCAACTTCTCCTTCATTTATACTTTATTCCATGAATTTTAAACATTTCTTCTGTAAGCAAGTTGATATTGACATCTGTTAGCTACCAAATATTCTGTACATTTAATACCACTGCAGCTAGAAATCATTTGCTGGCATCTCCCAACTATGTATTTAAAAGTTCAGGGCAATGAGGTATTTAAACATGTTAGGTTTCAGTCAGTAAAAATAATCATGTACTTAAATTCAAACACATGACTTGTTGAAATAGCTACTGAATTGAAATCTCCATTGGCAAATTATTCATTGGAATGTATAGGGCTGCACAACTCTTTCTCTTCTATTATGTTCTTACTCAAAAAAACAGCTATTTCTTATGTCCATGGAGGGTATGGCAGTTAACAGGCCTAAAAAAACCCCACTGGATACATTTTAAAACTGCCTTTCTTCCAAAAACGTCTACTGCTATTTGAAAAACAAAAATCAATAGAATTATTTTTAACCATAAAATACAAGGCTATTTTTCCAATTCTTATTCAGCGGGAATGCTTTTAACCTATTTAGATATCACTCTACACTCTAATGTTACCATTCCAGGAAATCACTTTAGTAACACTGTTAATCTTTTTATAAATCAGATTTTCAAGCTGTAAAAACTTATAAAAACTACAGCCTCATAGTCATCATACTTCATAATGTCAAATATTTCTGGTCACAAAGGTATTTTTCCAGCCTTACCCATCACCATATGAAAATATATATGGGATGTAATTTATTCTGGCATTTTTAGTACAACACAAGACTTTCACTTCATATTCTGTACTACATATGTATATATATATTCCATAGACAAAATACAGAATAAATTCTGTGCATCCAACAATATAATTTCAGTGAAGAAAAAATAAGAGTACAAATTATATTCTATGTGAAGTATACAATTTAGGTTGGATAACAGTGAGTGATGACAGATTTTATAGCACTTCAATGCTGACTTAATCACTTATTATTTTGAAGCAATTTTGGATTAGTGGGGTTTTAGATGTTGAAGATTCATTTATATACAAACACAATTTACTCTATGCTGGAATTTCACCAAATGTAAGTATCCATATTTATACCTCCCAAAATGTACAGCTATTTTAAGGCACTATGTGGTGAAGTATTTCTTTGGGTTTATTTCATCCTGTTGCAAAAGAATTGAGTTGGTCGGAAGCAGAACATCTCCAACTGAATTAAAAGACTGTTCTACCAACGAGACAGCCTCCAAGCAAAGTCAGATCGCGCCTAGCCATGTCTGATTTATGATAGCTGATGGGATTACAGCCTAGTTGAGGCGACCCACAATACACAAATGTGCTATTAGTAGCCATGGTACACTAATCAATGGGGTAAGCGTAAAAAAATCTAAAATACTCTGATCTCAATATGGTATGGTTTTTCTCAGTTTTAGTGCACAGCAATGGGAAATTTAAGCACAAACCCATGTGCACTGATCATACACTATACCTTAACTGTACATTCAGCAACACAGTTGTTCAGAACTCTGTTTTAAAAAGATCTGTGTCTGCATAAATACAGAATATGAGTGCTCCCCAATCTCATCTTCTACAAACATACATTTTCACTTTGGAGAGTGAATAAAAGAAGAAAATAAATTAACATCTGTTAATTACATTAAGATTTAAAGGAACATAAAGGAAATTAATGAAGTCTGATCCAATCGAATAAAATCTCTTAACTGAAAACATTCTAAATCTGAAAACATTACTATAATTCAAAGGCTTAAATAGGACATCACCTTCTTAAGATCAAGCAGACAGAACATTATCTTCATGTCAGAAAGCATCTTTTTAAAGTGCATGTTTTGGTGCAATCCCATTTAAATCATAGATCAAATTTAAAGCATAAATCAAGAATTCATACTGAGCACCAAGGACACCCAGCTGGTAGTCCACAAGTAAAGTCAGGCAGTTTTGATTCACAAATCTGCAACTCATTCCAGCTCCTGGCAGCTCTCCAGCCATGTGCTGAATTTCTAGTCTAACAGCACCTGGATTCCTGATCTCACTGTTCATCACAATGCATAACAACATGAAGGGAAGATGTCAAGCAAAGATTGCCGTAATAGAGAAGAGCTGCACATTCAGGTTTAAAGATGGAGAGCTGGGTTCAATAATAGAACAGTTCCAGTGGATGTAAAAATAATGTTGAGAGCAGAGAAGGTAAACAGAAGGTTATTTATATGCTGTTGAGTTCTACAGCTATACTGCCTTCACAGTCATGTTGGCAGTGATGCAGAACTTAAGACAGTAACATAAGAGAAGCTAGTATTATCCACAGAGTCAACTGTTCAGTCTACCTGGCAAACCAAACATCAAGATAAAATCCAAGTCCATAAACCCAATTGTCATAAGGTGAGACTTCAGGTGAGATAAATGAAGGAAAAAAAAATCTTTTGCCTCTATTTTAATGGCTAAAGAAAAAAATCTTTTTCAGGAATACAAATCTTAATACGCTGAGAAAACCCATCAACACTTTATTACAATTTGAGCACACAAAAATTTTAAATCTGATGTAAATCTCAGATGACAGTTTTAAATAGTAAGGTACAGGATCCAGCTTCCTGTTAAGCAAAGCTGAAAACCACAGTATACCATAGAAAAGCATCACATATAAATAGGAAACAGCTTGACTAAGAGGTGGTTACCAACCTGAAATGGCACACCCATAAAGACCCAGAAGAAGATAACAGAGGCAATTAGTCCTATAACTGTGACGCTTGGCAATCAGTCTATACAGTCAATCCTCCCCAGGAAAGCAAACAGGCGAAATCATAAAACCCAGGGATCAGCATAAAGAAAAATGTAAGCTGAGATTCTAATATTTCTTTATTATAAAACCCAATGCATGCATCTGCTATTTGATTTTCACTACACCTGCTAAGGAAGGAAAGACAGACAGACAGAAAGAATCTTTACAGGTGCAACTTTGTAAAATAGATGACACCAAACATACAACCAATTCACCCTGAAAGTAATGCAGTATACTCTATTCATTTGAGAATGTATCCCCTGTAACAGATTTCTGAGGGGGTGAAAAAGATGCCCCTTCCTTGGGGTACTCCACACACACCTCTAGAAAAGTGTCAGTCACGAGACAAGAAGGAGGTTCATAGAAGGTGAATGCACAGTGCAACATCTCCATCAGAGCAGGAGACACGGAGCTACTGACAAAAAAAATTAGAAACTTGCATATTGAGGGAACACCAACAACAAATCAAAACTCACTGCCTTTCTATGGCACATACACTTCATTAGCATGCTTAGTTTGAGGAAGAACACTGTGCTAGAGTATTAGGGCAGAGAAAAGACATCTTACTGAGGAGACCCACCCACACGTGGGTGTTTATCTAAATCCAGTTCTATAAAGGCCTACATCAGAGATGAGGTTTTAGCAACTCGAAGACAAAAAAAGCATTTTCCTGTATAAGTGATGATAGATGGATGAAGACATGCAAAAAATCTTTTAAATACACCTACATGAGCAGTTCTGGTTTTAATATCAGGAACCAATACCAACATTATCAGGAATGTTCCACCTTCACACAAAGAAAGAGTAACACTGTGCCGCCTGGACTTGTTCAGAATCATAAGGTCAAAATGCCTTAATCCTGGATGTGCAGTGAAGGGAAATTCCTAGCTAGGAGTGTTAAAACGAGTTTCAGCAAAGCTCACCAGTCTAAAAGATCAAAGAATATGCTGTCACAAGACTGGTTCTGCATGGAATTACCTTCCAAAATATAAAATAACTTGCTTGTGAAGTCAAAAGTTTTGATATGAAGAGAGACATCTGTATTATCTCCAGTCCTATTATCTCTGTAGGAGGCCTCTTCCTATATATGAATATTGACATGAAACGATTTTACAGTTTCTGTGTCTGCCAACTTTTACTTACAGGCTACTTGAATAATGGAAATGAGCCATTGTTGTTAGGTCATGAGACAGTTCCTTCTTGCTAGGTGAGTTACACTCTGCCACCTTTATGTTGCTGACAGACAGCAAAGAGGGGCTTCCTGATGCCGGGGTCCCCAATTTTGATACCACAGATACAAAAAACATTAAAATCTTTACATATGAATCTTAAGAGTTACTTTGGAATTACTCTGAACTTTACCCTGCTGTACCATCTGTGACTATAATCTTCATGGGGTTATGGGTTCATGAACACTGAGAGCAGAGCTGTCTTAAGAAGTTCTGGATTTCACCCACAGCCCAGACACCCGTCCTCATCTCCACATTACAGTTCACTGCTTCTCAGCAGTGCAGCTAAACTGTGGGACCAGCCTGAAAAACAGATCTCTGGAAAGAGATAATTAAAAATAATCACCCAAAAATCAAAGGGAAGAAGATTACTTTACACCACTGAAGTTAATGTCTTAAGAAACTGCATGTAGGACAGAGTCTGCTTGCCCTACCTTTCTTGAGTCTGATGAGAGTACTGCAGCGAGGATCTGCAAGTACAGGGCAGCTAGAAAAAGGTCAGAAAGACTTGTGAAATAAGGGACGTCCAGCCCACAACAAGTAAACAGGACCCCTCTTCCCCATAGGACCCTCAGATAATGGTCTGAAAGCAAGCACACTGCCCCAGTTCTCTTATGATCCACAGATCCAAACTCATCTCATGCTTGGAAGTGAGTCTTCCTGTTCCCAGACTCTATGCCATGCTGCAAACACTTCTTGGTCCTATGGTCAGACTTGGCCCCATTACATGGGATAGCAGAAAGGTAGGAACTATGGCCGGGTGAGCCTCCATAAAAGACTGTGGCACCTGCTGACAGGGATTTGATCTACAGATAAGTATTTGTATAACCTTAATTAATAGGATCACAGTCATACATACATATTATTCTGGCTGTATTTTATCTGCATATGTTTGGCATTGTCTATGTGTACATATGTATGGTTGAAAGACAGATTAATGTTACAGAGGCATTCACAGAAAAATATATGTAAAGTTTTGGGAGGCTAGATCTACTTGTAGGAAGATCTGCTTTTATCATTTAAAATTGCATTATATTCACTTGTACTCTTTTATTTCTCCACTTCACTACTGCAACATTAAATTATCCTTCCACTGAGTATTTGGATTTGACCATTTCATATTCCATATCCACAACTATCAGAGCTGCCACACAGCGATGGTATTTTGATTGCAAAGAGCAAGCCTTTTTTTTTCTTTTTTTTTTCCTCTTCTCCAAAGATATAGACTGGTAAAGATAAAACACAGTGAATTCTTCTGGGGCTGGACTTTCATCCAGCTGTCCCCAAATGCAATATAAGCATCACAGGAAGCAGTCTGTTCATTGTTACTCTGAATGACTTACAGCAATTCCTGAATATCCTTTGGTCTCATCTGACAAGATTCTTAACTTTTTATTAAGAGCTACGTTATATCATTCTGTTATCAATCATAGCTTGTACAGTGCAGATCCTTTTAATCACTTGGAAATCGTTGTATGGTTTCTCCAGAAAATACCTGGAGAGATGGCATGCAGCATAAAACCACGTTTCTAATGAATCTGTTTGTTATTGAGTAACCACCATGCTGCTTCATAAAATTCAGTTGTCTGTGATTACCTTAAAATAGAACCAAAACTTAAAACATTTCAAGAATATGGAGAATAGGTGCCTAGGAAACCATTTTACATTAGCGGTGAAAAGACACATAATGCATTTTTCTATGTATCTAAGTTACAGCTGACAGTCTTGTGAAGCTTTATATATTTCCATGCCTGAGAATCAGCACGCTAGGAAGAATAACTCCCAGACCAATTTTGAAGTTGGAAATATTGAAGCCACTTGCATGCCCCTCACATGAAACTAAATCAATACTTAATTATGAAAGGATGCAAGTTCCAACTGCCTTCTGTTTCAATACATACTCAAATTTTATCTGACAAGTGAACATTTTATACAGGCCTGATCAGCAAAACATCTGCCTGCCTTCACCTCTCAGCACTCTTTGGCTTTCAGCTGTCTGCCTAAATAGGACAACAGAACCATGGTGCTTCTCCACTTGCCAAATGCATTATGCATAAACAGCCAGTAGTGATTATAAAATGCTTAGGTACTATAACAACCATGGGAATACCTCACATAATTTCACATGAGGAATTCAATGACTGGTTTTTGTTACTGTTTTAGGAGTTGCATAATAAACATAGCCACGTGTAATAAATGTTCTGTCAAAATACCTGTGCTTTTTACACGTGTTTTAAAGGAAATCTATCTATGGCTAATGTCATAGTGTTGGTGACAGACCAAACCCCCTGCTGAATAAAACACAAATAGGAACTCTTTTGCCATGATCAGTTCCACTGACAGGTCCTCTAGCGTTGCAGATCTGAGGGTTCTGTTATAAAGCCACAAACTTGGGGGCTATTCTGAAACAGTTTCTAAAGATTTATCCAAGCCATCCAGAGAGACAGCAATAGCTGCCGAAACTTACGACAAGGGTCTCCAGAATACATTTCTAAGTTCCTTTGTGCATCTTTCCCCTTCCCTCCCCCTCCCATCTGCTCAGGGATTCAACTGTCCAGTAACATACAACAGCAGAACTACACTCAGCTATGCTAAAGCTGAACACACCAGGAGAAAAAGTGACTTGGTTTCTCAGGACTAAAATATTGCCTGAGTTTAATTTCAGTGAGGAGTAACATATGACAAGGAACATATTTTTGAGTTGAACAGTGGGAGCTGGTTTAGCTTAATACACTTCCTGAAGTGTGTTATCGCTATGACAAATATGTATCTTCACGAGGACAGCTTTGTTAGAAGTGTTACTGATAAGAATCAGAGAGAGCAAAGGAAAACGCAGTCTTCACAGAAGTGATCCTGAATCTGGAAATGTTACATTTTAAATACACAAGCAGATGGCATTTAAATACATTAGAAGCAAAGAAAGGAGAATTCATACACAGCTAGGGAGAACACGGAAAGCAAGTTTAGCAGTATCTGCCAGAGATCTCCACAGCATTTCTATTAAGTGATTCTTCTAATGTCCATATACCATCTTAAGAAGCTTGCCAGCATGCAGAGAGGGAGGGAACATACAGTGACAATTCACTTATTTTGATGAAAGTTGTTCAGCCATCTTATATATTTTCATCTTTACACTGAAAGTCATTGGCTTCCTTAATGCAAAAATGAAGTTGCTTCAGGCATAGTGCTGCAAATGTAGCATAATTCATTGTGTTAGGATATCTTTTCAGTTACAATATCCTTAGCAAAAGCAATAAAAGGGGAGCGCATACATCCCTTTGAATTTCAGTAGCTTACAGAAACTAGCTAGTACAGGTGGAAGGTTTATAACTAAGCCAGCAGAATCTAGGCAGCAGCAATAGGTTTATTCAGCTCTGTAGTTACATACTTCTTCACATCTTTCCTATGAACAGAAATCTCTGGCCTATTTAAGCCCCACTTTAATGTGCTATAATCTTTTTCAAGACACTGTCATAATCTCTTGAAAGAAACTCCTCATGCTCTTTGATGATACATGAAAATGTATCTTCTTTACGTCTGTATCTATGGGTTTTTTTACAGTACAGAAGACATGAAAGCTCATTTTATACATCTACATATAGACTTTAAGCCATTTCTGATATTCAGGACATTATTAGTAAGTGGTTACTTTTTAGGAACTCTCACTGCATCAGTAATGCATAACTCTTACGTTTCAGATTTCCTAATAAGAATATTACCTGTATAGATATTTTTATGTGTGTGTACTTCAATCATCTATTTTCTTACTGGCACAAAAGATCCACAGTGAAGAAAAATGTTCTTGGTAGGGTCAATTAAGGAGTTTTCCTGATCTTGGTGCTACATTAAGTGTAAATAAGGTCAAATTTTTGAAATACATACATATATAAATGTATATATTTCAAGATCAACATAAGAAAACAAATAAAACCAAATGCAAGTCAGTTTAAGTGAGTCAGTATACAAAGTGCTTTCTCATCAGCTTTGCCTAGTGAAACTTCTGTTTCTCAAAGTAATATATTTGATGCCCTCAAATCAGTATCTAATTGAAAACAAACTTTGTCACAGTACCATCTGGAGAGTATAACAAACTACCCCAAAGCAGCACAGTCCTTCTAAAATTGCAAACATGGGGAGTTAACGGGAACAATTCTCCAGTGCTGTAGCAAAAAAAAACCAAAAAACCAAAACCAACCAACTTGTTTTCCATTCTCCTTTAAGTTTAGCAATGATGCTGATATGAAAAATAATAAAAATCACACACTCTTAAAAGTCCTAATCAGCATGAAAATGATGGCAATGTTATCAAAATTGCTGTGAAAACAGTTGCTATCTCTGAAGAAGAAACAATGCAATGAAAGTATTGTTGAAATACCCTCTTGGCCTTATCTTTTAGTCTTTTTGCATAGAAGTTGTCATTCCAACCATTCACAGACTCTGAGTACATGGTAGAAGTTACAAATTAGCTCTGAAACTACAGCCAAGCACCCTAAAAAAACTTTCAACTAACAACTTTTCAAACATCAGGATATCCTAAAAGAAAGCAGACAGGGAGCTGGGCAAACCATAACAGCTCTAAGTGCCTGGAGTGAGGGGAAGATGCAACAGAAAATTCTTTTAAGCCTTTCTAGCCTGCCTCAACCAAGGAAATAGGCTATACTGGTGTTGCTCTGCAAGTTTCAAGCTATATGAGCTGTCCTTCTGAAATAAGAGTCTGAACAGGCTTTGTCATGACATTACCTCTTCCAGGGCTGGAGAGCTAATGCAGCAACTGCAGGGCTCGGCAAGCATAACACTAGGCAGAGCTAAAACTAGTACAGAACACATGTTTATAGACAGGACTGTGAGAAAAGAGTCCATTGTAATCATTTATAGCTCCTCTTAGATTCATTTGAACTTGTTTCTGAGTCTAGCCTGTAACTGAGTCTTCTTCACTTTTCAAATGAAATGCAGGAGGCCAAAAACCTTTACCACAATGCTGAATGAGAAAATACTACTGAAACATACTGCTGCAGCTCCAGTATGTTTCAATCAAGTCACAACAGAAACCCTTAGAAAAGATTAAAATTGTCCTATACTCAAACTGTACATATAAAAAAAAAAAGTCTGAGTGAACTATGTTGGTGTTTGATAGTGTGGACAGTACTCTGTTACTTTTTTTTTTTTCCTCATCAGCGTAATAGCTTGATATCACTAAGCTTCACTCTTCAGGCAGGAAAGCCTCTGCTTCACATGTATGAAAAAACAGAAGTCACCATAGTATCCTTGGTTTTTTCCCCACACTTGAAACTATAGGGTTAAATGAAAAACTGGAATTTAATGAAATTAAGTTGAAATTATCTTAATTTAAAATTTATCATATGATTATAAATATAAACCAAACACGCAAAATTACAGCAAGTCAAGTAAGTCCTCAGTAAACTTTCTTATTTACTCAAATGATGCCATTATGAACACATTACTACTGCTCTGTGAGCTCTGTGTGTGGATATAGTTATCTTGAAGGTGCTGTTTAAACCATCAGTCACTGCAGAAGACTGTATAGGTGGGCTACATGTTTCATTAGGTCACCAACAGTCATTTCCCTTTACCATCAAAAGACAATACAGCTGAGCAGATGAGCACTGCTTCAGATGCAGACAGTACCAGGTTTCTACCTCAGTTCTGAGAGAAAAGGCCATTATTTCCTCAGTACTCTAGTTAATTGATATAGATCAAACATGTTACCTACTTTCATTGAAAGTAATCATTATAGGTATGATTTTTAAAAGGAAAAATTTCCTAGTTTAGCACATCCTACTGCAATCCAATCTTCCTACACACTGTCCAAGGATTCACACCCCTCTTCGTGAGCGCCACCTAAATCTATCACAGTATCCTCAGTGACGTCGTTCCTCTTTCTTCCAAACCCTTCTGTATTTGTTTTTCTGCCATGCAGCTCTCATCTCCACATGCTAATTTTCACAATGCCATACCATGCACAGAAAGTAACTCTTCCAATATCCTAATGACATATAGCCTCTATCCCATAATAAAAACCACAGAACCCAATGCCTATACAAACATGGAAGTTCGTTGTGGGGGCAAGCCCTAAACTCTTTTTCTACCTATGACAAAGCTACAGTTGCTGCTGTAAAAGGTTTCAGCTGCTGGTCAAAGTCTCTGATGAACCCTCTCAACTGTCAGGTCTAACAGGTTATCAAAAATCTTCATTAGCCTCCTCTTCAAAAAAAAAGTTAAAAATCTGGCCATGGTCAAGAGCACTCTGGTTCCAACAACACTATTCTGCAGTAGAAATCAGTACTGCCCTTCAAAAATATGATATTCATAAGTGAACATTTCTGGTCAAGAACAGTATGATTAAACTAACAGAAAGACAATCACTAGCAGCCCTGGAGAAGACAATCAGGGATGAGAGCTCTGCTCAAGCACAGTGAAAGAAGCTATAATGAAAACTACTTTAGCCACAGCTATCTAAAAAGTATTTTATTTCTAAGAACAAACATAGCTTTTTACTATGGCTGGAGCTGGAATTTTTCCCTCTGAAGCCCTGACCAGCTGCTGTTTTGAAGTGCTCACAGCTTAGAAATTTAAAAGGAAAAAAAAACCCACCCAAACAACCTCAGAGGCTTCAAACATCAGGGTAAAAGTGGCATAGTTTATTCTGTGTACGACTGCTCTGTACCAACAAATAGTCCTCTCTGTGCACAGGCATTATGCTTGTTTCAAGTAGCTGGTCAAAGAAAACAGCATGTCAATTTTGCTGCCTAAACATGGGAGATTGACCATTTCAAATGGGGCTAAGTTCTAAAAAACAAAATACATTAAAAAAATAAATCTATGTGGAGCTGTCTGGTATGGACCAGCCATGGCCCAACAGGATCTAACCTGGATGCCAGCAGAAGCAGCAGCTAAGGGTCTTCAGGATACTCCATGGCATTATAAAAGGTACCAGTTAATTATGTTTAGGCACATGAATCAGGTCCTTAGTGTCTCCTCTCCCACCCTCCCTCGTTCCAGAAGTTTTCTATGCCATTCCCAGAGCATCTCCCTTCTGCACCTCTTTCTTCTCAATTCAGAAGACTGTGTAACTAACAACTCATTCACACTTAACCGTTTCTAACGTTCCTTTCCCTCTCTCCTACAGGATTGTGATGGATTCTCTCTCAGTGGAAGAGCTCTTTCAGAAAGACTGTGTACAGTTCACATAGACGCTACAGCTATGATGTCTTAAGAATGCTAAGAAACTCTACAAAGCCTTGCCATGCTTTGGGTTAGACCACATCAGCATTTCTTAAATTTTCAGGTTGGCAACTTCTTAATCAAGATGCAACCAAACTGACAATCATTTTCAACTACTGCAAAAACAAGACCAAAAAATATTACTTACTGCTTTCATTTTATAGATGGAGAAGGAAAAATGAGCTATCATGCCTGGTGTAATACAGCAATTCCAGGTCAGAACTGGACAGGTGGCAAGAAGAGCTCACCTTGCTAGGGAGAAAGGCAAAGTATTGAGGGCAGGAATTGTGAAACTTTGAGCAGAACTAAAGCAAAGAATGCAGGCAACAACATGGAGGTTCATCCTTGGAGTATCAGAGGCAGGAGGAAGGATAAACAAAAGGGAAGTAAGAAAGCTGTAGCACAGCAGAAAGAGTGCTGAGGAAGATGATGGAAGATCACGCAGAGCAGAAGACAATACTGCAATGAACAGGTTAGGAACATGTCAAATAGTCAAGCTGATAGTAAAGCAATCAAATCAAAACGAACGGTTAATCACTAGTGCTCACAGCAAGTCACTTGGCTATCCTACAACAGCATCCAACACTTTTATTCTGGTCCTGCAATACCTCACACAGCAGCAGGCAGCAGCAGTCTTGCTCACTAAAATACTGACAACAGTCAGGGAACAGAGCAGAGGTGATTAAGTTTCCTTTAAAAATCAGAACAGTTCCTGTTGAACTTTTTTCTTTACATGGCTGAGCTATTTTTTACATCATAAGACAGAGTTTAAATTCTTCCATGACATACTTTAAAAACTGAATCCTGTTCTCCAAAAATACTCAAGAGCAAATGTTAATGGTCCAATCTTGTCTTGCATTGTGCAGCACATTCACTAAATCCCTTGGTAAATAGCTTTCTGCATTCACAATTTTGAAGTGTTTTATGCTGCATGAAACAAGACCATATCATTTTTGCATTATCAAGGGAATTAATACCTTGAACATACCTGTAAGGGGGTGGGGGGGAAATAACCCACCATAAACTGTATCAGATAAAACTCCAAAGTTTGCTGCATGGCCAATCTACAAAAAAAGATACTTCCTAAAGTCTTGGAATTTTTTTTTTAAGATATATTTTAACACTATAATGCTCACAAAAAATCCAGTTATTTATAAATTAAATATTGGTTCCTATCTGCTGACCTCAAGACAAAACAGCAAGGGGATTTACTCAGTCTTTCTGTAACATATGCAGCCATGTCCCAAAGTGAAATTCTGCTGTTCATTTTTCCACCTTTCAGGCCACTTTCAATGGGGAATTAAAAGCTTTGAAAAGGCCACGTTCTTCCCAACCCTGTTCACACCTCTCCATTATCAAACATCTCCTTCACAGGTCTGCATATTGTAAAAATTTAATGATACAGATGACAAATTAAGCTCAGAGGTTAATAAAACCTCTTACTTGGGCAGCTCTGGTAGGGGACTCTGCCCATATAAGATTCAAATCACCTCCAGGAAGATCTCCTTTCCATTGATGAATAAGGAACCTAGGGCAATCAGCTTTCTATTTTAGACACACCAGTGGAGTGCCTAAAGTTGAATGAATCCAAGCAAAGTGCCTTTGAGTTAGGCACTGTATGCCTAACCCTTGAGACAGCCAAGTTCCTTTACAGGACCCATAATGGTTATGCTAATTACATAGGTGTCTAAATTAAGTATCAGAATAAAATATACTGAGTTGTAAAATGAGTTTTTTACAGAAGAAGTAAATGCATCCCACTAACACCATGATACCGCAATGCTGTTAAGAGGAGGAAAATCAAGGCCCAGAAACCCAAAAATCTTCACCTGGGTTTCTTCGCAGTGGCTCATTTATGCACCACACCAAGTTCTATCAGTCTTTCATAACTGAAGCCTTATGAAGTTTCCCAGTTCCAGTACATGAAATATTCTGGAAAAGAGATTCTACGAAAACTGGAAGACTACAAACACATGGATAACCTTGCCAGCTCGCACAAAGAGACTGCCTAGCTCAGTATTCTTCTCTCCAACAGCAGCCACAGGCAGATGCACAGGAAATAGTAGGACCAGGGAAGTATAATTAGCACTCTCTTCAGTACTTCATAGCTTCTATTTTCAAACCACGGGATTTCCTCCCATGGACCGCCCCTCCAAGTACTCATCCACATCTCTCTTTGGACCTGTATAATCTTTTTGCATTTATAATCTCTTTTGACAAGGAGTCTCGCAAGCCTACCACCTGCTGCAGCAACAGTGAATCTCTTTGTGTCCTCTGCACCTGTCTCCTGCTAACCTCACTGGGTGGCCCTTGAGTCTTGGTTGGAAAAGGCAGTCAGCCCCTCCACCCCAAATCATTCACAACCGTCCACATGTAAAGAGTACTTGCTCACCCGGTCATTCCCCGTAGAGAAGCTATTCCAGTCTCCAAAATCCTCATAAGGAAAAGCTCTACGCATACAAAGATATTTTTCTCGTATTGCAAACTGAATTAAAAATAAATATGTGACACAAATACAGAATATTTTATATTCAACAGCCATAGAAACACAATTGAAAACCCTACTGCTTATCTTTTTAGAATTAAATAAAACTCAATGCTTTATCCACCTCTCATTTTAACTAGCATTTATAATGATATTACAGTCTTGAAAAAAAAAAAATCTGTTTTTTAAAGACCTGACTTACTTTTCAGAAATGAAATTCATACAAAAATTATTAGTTTAAAATACTACACAAGCACCTTCCATTTCAGAGTGCGATGCAAGAAAAAAAGCACAGATCTACAAGCCAAGTAAAGCTTTTAACTGTGGAAATTGGTTATTCAAATTAGAAAAATCCCCAATTCACATTCATTACCAGAATTCACATCAACTGGCAAGCAGATCTACTGTTCCAGTGCATTCAGAAGTTCATACAGACCAGGGGAGACCTAAAAAATCTTAGTCATTGGGTGACAGAAAGCTTCCCTCAGATTTTCCACAGTTCCCAATAGTAATAGAGGCTGCCAAGAAGTCAGAGGAGCCCGCAACTGGCAATAGCAACCACAGACATCTGACTGCCTGTAAGTACAGTAAAAAAGCCTGGTCAAAAATAGTCAAGTAGTCAAGAACGTCAGGACAAAGTGATTCTTACAGAGAACACTAGCTGTTTTATTAAAAACTCAGATGAGAAGCACTAGTTTCAAATGCTAAGGATCCTTGGAAATGGACCTCAATGACATAAGAAATGAGCAAATGAACACAGATCCCTCTGACAGAGCAACACATCCCAAAAGCCTACATGTTCTCAGATACTCCTAACATACAGAGTTCAAGTGGATGCCCACATACATGATGGAAGTGCTTCACCAAGGGTTACAGGTCCCTTGTCCCCACATACACCCCCCTCCCAGGACTGACACTAACAACACATTGCTCAGTAGCTGATTCAGCACTTGCATAGTAAACTAGTCAGTATTTCAACAACAGAATTATTTTGAAAACATAAATTGTGTTTTCAACAAAAATAATTACATTTCTTTATGTTCACGCTTGTTAGAGTTGGACAATGTATGAAACAAAATTTTTCATGTCTTAAAACATCTACATTTGAAATAGAATGCTTTTGTACAAAACTGACAGGTTTAAAAGGCTTTTTAAACCACATTCTTCAGTTTTCACTCCCATTTGATGGCATTTCACATTTAATTTATAAATCAAATTAAAAACTCCTAAAATGTCCCACAAAAACCATTCTGATTTGTCCTAAAACTTTAATGAAGTACACAAACCTTTGCAGCAGTGACAGCAGTGTATCAAGACAGCTCCAAGGCTTCAGAGAGCACAGGCACATTTTTGGTATAAATGCATCCTCCTGATGCACACACCTTCCACTGCTGTAGCTAATGCTGGTTTGTCTTCTCCTTCAGAAAATTCTTTAATACTACTGCAAAATCACTATCACAGAAAGACTTTTAGTCCTTCTACTCACCCACCAAACTACTGTCCCTAACTTTCCATTTTCCAGTAAAAAAATATATATACATATAAATTCAGCAGTCCTTAGGGTTAAAGGCAGTAGCGCATGCTTAAATGTAGTAATCAGTGTTCAGCTGAGCTGGGAACAAACATACCTATGTTCATACGCAAATAACATTTTTGAAAATACTTGTATCACTGACTTTTGAAATTGTCCTTATTATATTTACATTAAATAAATTTAACCTTACTGTAGTATACAAAACTTTGCAAACTATTTCCTATAGAATCACTACAGAATAATTAAAGTTTTCAAGAAGTATTCGTATTAACTCAACAATTTCACTAGAAATACTTGATGAAAAAATACATCCTCCTGTTCTGTTCCAAAGAGATCCATACTGGAACATACTTGTTTCCAATAAGATATTTTTTAAAGATGTATCACAGTGTAATAACGCATACAGCACATTGAGTTGAAAGACTGTATGTTGCAATTGTGAAAGATACTCTGACGCAGATACAGTCACTACTGCCTGCTGCTACCCAGCATCCTCAGTAGACTACCTGAAGTAATGATGTTCATCCTTCATAGTCAACGGAAAGTTTCTGATTATTTTTTTCCTTCTAAATTTTTGGCACCTATAAGTCTGTAACTTCCTTTATGAAATTATCATTACATACCTGAAGCCAGGTATGAAAGTATACACAGAAGGATTGATGCATGTGCCATGGTTAACCCATATGCCTGTAATCCATCATTTAAAGACAAGAAACAAATTCCACAACTTTCTTACAAAAAAATATCATGCAACACCCTCATCTAGCAACATCAATTACTTCATCTTCTACACCGTTAGCTGTAAGACTAATAAAAGCTACTCAGCAGGCAAGGGAATTAATGAAATAGACCCCAAGTTCCTGAGAGGATCACCTGTGGTTCCAATTCTTAACGCTTTGATTAAATACAAGCTCTCTTCCTGCTGCTGAGCAATACACTTTTCTGGATCTTGATCAAGCATGCTCCAAAGGAGGGAGGGTGTAATAATATGGTGTAAAGTATTCAGGTGTGTAGGATAACAACTGACTGCAGTGAAAGCGAGGAGGACAAGAAACTATTTAAAAAATAATAGAAATTGACAGCTTTTACATTTAGGTCATTTGAGCAGCAAAACAAGTTCACAGCAATTCTTTCAATAAGCAACAATACAATTAAGCATATGTACTAATCATCATCAATAAACCCACGTATGCCAACATAAAAAAAATAAAGCCTTGCACTATTACAGGTTCCCAGTTTCCACAAATATTTTCAATTCTGTTCCCTACCTAAAGCTGAGGGATCAAGATACAAACATTACAGAAGAAACATCTCCCAATGGCTATCTAAGGAAAGCAAGGACCAAAATAAACAGCATCAAAAAAAAACCCTAACCCAATTATCAGTGACAGCTGTGACAGGTCTCAAGTTCTCTTCCAATTGCCTAACAAATTTAAGTACTGTCTGCTTTCTGCTTCTTTCAGCGTGGTGCTGGACAGGGGACAATTTGGCCTCTCTTCCTCTGCAAGGAAGGGATGAAAAATTCCTTACTTATTGATCCTTCTAAATTAACCCAAACATTCCTTACCTTGAAATGTAGTATGCTCCGTTTCCAAGTGAACTTCATGTACTAGGGGAAATCTTACCTAATTTTGGCAGGGAATAGGGCACTTTAAAATAATCTTCATAAAATTCAATGAGTCTCCTTGTAATATTCAGAGCATAGTCCCCCGATCCTCTTCGGATTGCATCAGGCCTTGCATATAACCGCACCTATTAAAAAACAAAGTGAAAGACTGATCATTTCAGCATCTTTAAATACATTTTAAAGCTATCCTACCTGCAGAGGTGAATATTCCAAGGTGGTTGTGAGGTGGCAGGATTATTCTCTTAAAGCCAAATATGACTGTCATACATTTGTCAAAACATGTCATAGCTGAAAACCAGAACTTTCACAATTAAGGTTATAAAGTTCAGAAGTCACAATCTCCTACTTATGTTGCCAAATAAAAAACTTAATGCTCCTTGCATGAAAATAAATATTCCAAGAAAACACTTACATGTGTTTGCTAGAGATATGATGGGAGAGTGGATTAGTATAATGGCTCTCTGCCTACATTGAATGTAGGCAGGATGCAGTGGCTCCGTAGGAGAGAAGTTCATGGTTTGTTAAAGGCACATTATATCAAGCCCTGAAAGTATTAGTAGACTGGGGGAAAAAAAATAAATTAAAAATTGTTCTCTTTTCTTTTCTCCAGCAGTGACACAGTTACCTTCGATGAGCTATGGAATACTGCAAAAACAACCATTTACAAGCTCATTCATGTACACAAACAATTAACATTCCTGAAACCTCCACAACTGCTTCAGGCCTCCGTTTTCAGAAAGCAGTAAATTAAAGCTGTTTACACAAGCCACAGACCACTGTGTTCAGTATAAAACAGCTCACACATCTGACTACGTGGAACAGCCAAGTGAACAAAACTCACCTTCATAATCCAGCACTCAAGCATGACCCTGCTAAAGGAGGTAGCGGAAAGCACTGCCAGGTTACTCGCTATTCCCCATCCTTACAGTCTTTAACGCTTCCTCAGTGCAAACCAAGAAAGGGATATAAAGTAGAGCCACTTCTCATTCTCCCTCCTCATACGCTGTCTGATGGAAGCAGCGTGTGCTTTGTCTCTAGTGGCTCCGGCAGGTCTCTCCCTGCTGTACATAATGACCTGATACAAATGAGACTCTACTAAATGTCAGTCCTAATAATAATATCTGACTTGCTAATACCTTCTGTGTTCGAATTAAATCCCAGTCAGGGTTCCGTGAAAAGCAGCAGGGCAGAAATCAGAAAATATCAATGCAAACATAAAGGAGAAATATCAGTTTTGAAATGTTTCTGAATGCTCTGTTCTGGACCAAGAAAAGCCAATGGGATTTTCATCTTCAGTGAAAGCATCACCAAATATTGCTTTACTGATCTCTTCCTGAACTAGTTCAGTTATCCGAGTGGAAAATAGATATCAAACCTCAGCACACTGTACCTGTCAATTCTGTTTTAACCCACTATCTCTTTGTTTTCAGCATGCAGGCACATTATTCTTCGTTGTTACTATGTCCACCTTTATATTTTTGTAGTTCTGTTGTATTACTCAGTGCACAATCAACCACACGTAGTTGTCACTTGTCATGTAAAACAGGTGACAGTGTAACCTAATGAGACATGTAATAAAGCAGACTTCTCATAATCACCACCTGAAAGCATAAAACTCATTATCTGAATACCTCCAAGTCACTGGTTGTTTTTTGTGTTTTTTTTATTGCTTCCTTCCAAAGTTAACAGTGACATGTACATTAAGTGTTCCCTTATATACTAAACTAAATATATTTTTTTAACAAAATAGATATCAACCACGGAGATCCTAATTCAAACATCTCAAAACCTTTAGTTTATGGAAGGATGTTAAGAATCACAATTAGATTTGTGATGAACACTGTTTCGTATCATTAAACCTTTATACACAATTTTGCCTAATTGCTTTACTGGCACAGTTGACTGTATCAGCAAATTAGGAAAAAAAAAAAATGTCAGCCAACCAAGTATGCAAAAAAATCATTCAATTTGACAGTGGCCAAATGTGCCCATAATAAGGAATAGGACAACAGAAGGGAAGAAAAAAATAGGTACATACAAGAAAAATCAAGGTTCGACTTTCTGCATTACAACGTGTGTCTTGGCAAATGTAGAAAAGGCATTTAATGGTGTCTGAGATGGAGCTTGAGTACCAAAGCTCAAAAACCGCAATGCTGCAAACTTTCATTTGCCACCTGCGTGACATTGAATACAATTTTATTTTGCCTGTTAGGTTTCCCTGGGTGCATCTCTGCCTGCCCAGAACAGCTCTGAACTGCCAGGGCTCCATGGCTCACACCAAGGTCACCCCTAAGCTGGAACACAGCTCAGAAATTACCGGTGCCTTTGCCCAGGCCTCTCAGGGGCTTTGAGGCAACAGGCATTGCAGAGGCATGCCAACCATCTTCAGATGCTGGGTCTGCTTCTGCCTTTCACCCCAACAGCCACTGAACGTGAAATGTATAGAGAAACCTTAAAGAGACCGCTGCAGACCTACCCCTGGCCTCAGAAAATTCCCTCTTGGTTAGCAGAGGGCTCTGCCTACCTGGCTGGCTGATTTGGATGACACCTCCTCAAGTGCCATTCACACTATAAGGAGCTTAGTCCAGAGCTCAGCCTAAAGGCTGTCACCTATAAGCTTCAAATTGAAGCCCCCAGGCTTTCACACACCAATGTCCCTTAATGTGTATGGGCTTATCTTAACCATGTTTTATCTCCAAATCCATAAAATGGGGATTACATTATTTCCTTAGCTTATATTGAAATTCTGAGTGTTAAGTAACAAAGACTGAAAAGTTTTCAGATACTGCTCCAAAGAGGAGCTTAAGTAAATAAAACAGAATGAAGATTAAGACATGACATTTGTTTAGCATATTGTTTTGTTTGTTTGTTTACTGCTTTCATTTCAAAAGGCAGATATCTTGTGTTACATTATAACTATGTTGGACTGAACAATAACACATAATTATTATATACTTTCCCACTGGCTGTTTGATCACTAGGCTGTGAATTTGATTTTACATTAATTTAAATAAGAGAAAGAACAGAAAAATCTTCTGCAGGGTCAGACCTAAATATAAATAAAAGTAGTATGTGTTCTCCTGCAAAAGATAAATAGGTTTCTAGCTTAGGTGTGTAATTCATCACTCACTGCAATGGCACCTACTGCGTTGCAAATATTCGCAAAGCTCTTTTTCACAATCTTTGCAAAGTTAGGTTATGCTATTATTTTCATGTAAGGAAGTACAGAACAAAGAGACACTCTGTCAACTATACTTAACAGTTTTATTGCACACATTTAAAGCACTGCTTCCATTATATCTTATTGCAGTGGTGAACACTTTATACAGCTTTCAGTCTGGTCACAGGTGCCTTAGTTTGGGTATTAAGAAAATTAGTAACACACGATTAGTGACTAAATGAGACTGTATCAGTTTATGTGATTTGGTCTCGATATCGCATAGCAACTCCAGTGGCAGAGGTAGGGAGGGAATTCAAAGATGGCATTCAGCCTTGCAGCCACCTGACAGCCTGCACCAAGCACCTTCCATGTTTGGGAACTAGTAAGGTAGGACTGGTTTAGATAACAGGTATATTCACGGCACATTGGTTTTGGCCTGATGCAGTGTAGCTCCCTGTCCGTCTAAGTGACATAAATACCAGAAAAATATTATGAAGGAACATATTAGTAATGACACTACCATAATACTTATGAATATAAAAAAAAGTTCAGTCAACATAAATTCGGGGGCAGGTCCTGACTCCTTTGCACCTACATGTGATAATTTCAGCACATAATAAACAGGACAGGTTCACAGGAAGTAGAATTGTTCTATTTTGACATTTTAAAAATACATATTTTTTTTCATTAAAATTGGAGTATGTGGAAAAAAAGAAAATTATGAAAGGGTTCAAGAACAGTAAATGAAAATCTGCAGTCATTTTTTCACATTCTGTGAAATATTTCAGGTCAAACTGAAGGCTTTGTACAGTTCTGCTTTGCAGGTAGGAGGAATATGTAATACATTCAGCATTTTGACCATGGACATAAAAATTAAAAATCCATTATTTACAGATGTCTAATTGCAAAAAGATTGTTATCCAACCTTCTTCCTGCAGGAATTCACCAAAGACAAAGGAAGACCAGAAAGAACCACAGAATATTCCCCCTCTGGCACTAGAGGAAGACACTAATAACCTTTGCTAGATGTGCCACAAGCCTGCCAACCTGCTTCCCCAGAGAACTAAGGAAGCTGACAACCTGGCAGAAATCAGGATGTTACAGTAAGAGGCTTGCAAGCCTGAAGCATGCCATACACCAGAGCCCACCTCTTACTTTAGTATCAAATATGCACTTCTACATTTGAAGCCTGCTTTTGAAGACATGATTCTCTATGCCACCTTCTATTTTATGTATGCATCCCCTTTGCAAACTTCATCCTTAGAGTAGTGTTATCTTTTTAGCAGAGCATCACCTTGCTTGGTATCAAGACATATTTTTATTCTTTCGTTTATTGCAATAGTAAAGTTTGCTGCTCATAGTAATCCCATAAAACAGTCTGTATTCATTCTGCAAGGCATCTTTTCTTTAAATGTTTAGCCATCTTTTCCATGTTTTAAGACCACTCCAATTGCCATCACTGCCTTCCCTGATGCCCCGGGGGGATCACAGCTCACTGGATGAGAAATACTGCTCCAAGGCAATAAAGGGCACCTCTGTTTTAGCAAAGGAAAGCTTGTGAGAGCAGATGGCTCATTGGGCTCTAACGGCCTAACACAACACCCACTGATTTCAACTGAGTGACTCCTGATATGTACAGGGGCTTTAAATCAGACTTTCAGAGGAGACATGACTGATCCAGCCTCTGGGCTAGAGACTATTCTGTCAAGGCAACCCTCACCAACAGCGTTTGCCATATCTACAGCCCATGTTTATAGAACACTACTCAAATAGTCTTTGTTAGGCGGTGCACAGGAAAAAAAGAAAAAATAAGTTTTAAAAATATTCCTTTAAATGGCAGTGCTGTGTTCATGACCACTGATAGATAATTCAGAACATGAGGAACAGGACTGCTGACTTATCTTATGTTTATATCCCATGTGCTGTAAGTAAAATAACTCTCTGCATCTTGAAAACGTCCTGACACAGAATTTACACAGCCGTAATCATTGCTCTGCATCTGCCACAGCATCACGTCCAACAAGGCCACCTTTGTTTCAGACAAGGGGAGAAGATGCATCTGTAAGCCCAGCCCTTGGTTCGCACCGTCTGATACCACGTACATTGCCACACACATGACTACACAAAACCACTCCCAAAGGTACCCCCATCCACAGAGCCCCTTTACCTAGCCCTGAATGCTGTCACATCACACAGGCCTGTGGGACCACAAGAGACCTGAATATCTCTCTCTTTCAGCTTGGCACTGTTATAGCATCTTTCCAAGCAAATGTGGAAATGTTCCAAGGATGGCATCTACCCATGTTGCTACTGTCCTGACTTTCCCTCCCCCTTTTGTCCCTTTCTGGTCCAGTTTGCTACCTGCAGTTAAGTTTGAACAGATTGGGAGCAAACGGGGGGTACAGAAATTGAGCAAAAGTCTGAGGACAACTTTAAATCTTTTTGTTTTGTCAGACAAGCATGGATTAGGTAACCTTGTATCAACACAGGAATACACAATTAAAACCAAGTTTCCCCTCCCACCTACTTCAAGCAGAATTAAAACTAACTTTTTCAGGTGTTTTAAAGCAACTCGCAGGGCTTTCCCTTTACCATGTTTACTTTACATGTTTCCCTTTACATGTTTAACATGTTTACAGATGTTTCTGCACATCAACTGGTGTCAGAAATGCCACCCTGGGAATAACGCGTGTTCTTCAATCCCTTCCTCAAAAGCAGCAGACTCCACATAAAGCACAGTCCTTGGGAGGCCCCTCCAAACTAGCTCCAGCCCTCTGTGTGACTGTACCCACAGGCTCAGCCCAGCGCTGGTACATCTGGGATCGAACTCACAATGATCTAAAAAATCTCAGTTCAGAAAGCACTTATGCATATGTTTAATTTTAAATATGTGTTTAACCTCAACCATGCATCTATGTGTTTCAGAACACCCTAACATTTCAGCAGAGCAGCCACTTAAAAATTTTATAAAGGGGGAGAAAAATTTTATAAAGGGGGAGAAAAGTCATGCTCTTTGCTTCAAGATCCATAATAGTTCTGCAGCAAGTGACACTTTCAAACGAAAAACACATGCATTGCCTCTGTACTTAAAAGCTTCAATTTACTTGATAATCTGAGATCTCTTTTATCATTATTTTGCTCACTATTTTAAGGACATGTACTGTTTTTATTATTGTTACATAGATAAATATATGCTCACATCACACATGTAATACAGCAGACAGATGTCTGGATGCAACAGTCTTGGCTGCAGCCTCCCTGGTTACAAACCTCCCTTCTGCAAACAAGGCATTACCTCTCAAATGAGTTTTTAAATGGGATAAATTCAAAAGAAGTAACACTTCACTACATAAGCGAACAAGCTACAAGCCAAGTTGCACTAAGAACGGGTATGAATTGTTTCACGTGCATGCATAACTCCACAAGTTTTGTGTGTTCAAATGCAATAAATTTTACATCGATGAGTGAAGGAGAGAAAGAGAGAGGTAGCTGTAGTGAAATATCAATTCTGCTGTAGTGAACATAGTTAAACTTGATAATGGGAACAAATCACAGAAGAATGCCTTGTTTCAATCTCCTATTCATTATTCATCACGGACAAAACCCAAAAGAGACTGTATGGTAATGAAATGTGCTTACTGAATACCAAAGGGACAGCTCACGGAGATGTCTTTTCTCCAAACTAAGCAGTCACACACAGCACTGCACTAAGCATTTTTTGGATGTAATTATAACCAAAAAAATTTAATAAATTTAGGAAGTATTTTTTAAAGCAAGCTGGAAACAGTCAAGAGTTCAATGACCTGATACTTTCTGAGAAAACAGTTTTGCTGGAGATTGGGTGGAACTTTTTTTGAAGTAAACAAATATCATCTTTCCATCCTCATTCAAGACAGGTTTAACTGGTTTAATAAACCAGTCAAATTAAGAGAAGTCACCACTACAAATAAAGTTTATATGAAAGAAATGGACATGGAGGGAGTTCTACTGGTAGAGGGGAGTCTCAGGGAACAAAATGCAAGCACAGAGATGCCTGAACGTTGTTGCAGTGCAAGGGGAAAGAGGCTTCAAACAGACATAGCAGATGTTCCTGGATAAAAAAAAAAACAAACTCACAGCACAATCCTGAAGGGGAAAGTAGTGAAAGAACCTTCTGCAGTTCCAACTGACAGTGGGGAAATAAGGAATATTAAGTAAAGAGATTGCTACGTATTTTCAGAGTTGTGAAGGAGATGGGGGGGGGGGGGGGGCAGGAGGATAGTTTTCTGCATCTCCTTTCTAAACAAACATGACTGTATGGGAGAAGCATCTAGTTGTCTTATCGGTTTCTCATCTGAAGAAAAACAAATGCTGACAGCTCCAGCCAAAGGTACCAAAATACATTCCACCAGGAGGCAACACTGTCATGAAGATACGCTACAATTTCTAACTTCGAGATCATAAAATACTTTGGAAAGTTAATGAGCTGCACTCGCACATAAATCCAACCAATGTTCAGCTGGCATAAAATAAAATAGTGGCTATGTCACTGACCACAGTGCCATTAAGATTAATTTAGAGCACTCAGAATCTGTATCATCTTGTTGAAATGGCTCAGGGACAGAAAGTGAGCATGTTAACAACTAATGTATAGCAAATGTAATTACAGACACCATTTCATAGCCATTTCAGCCACCTAAGACTGCCACGATCCCAGCATCACATACTCAGTCATTCAGCCTTGACTCTTCCGTTACATCAGGCTAGAGTTCATCTCATCTCACAGCAAGCTGTCAGCCACATGATCTATCCAACTATGCCAACCAGGTGGATAGTGTCCAGGCAGCCCAGCTTCCTCACTTGGTCACCCATCAGGTCAGTGCTAGAGACAGAATGAGAAAACATTTGTGGAGAGAAGAGAGGACCATGATAGACTGGATACAGATAAATTTGAGTTATCACAGACCTTCAACCTAGGAGGAAAAACTTCACTACTATGGGGAATTCAGTGTCTAAATTGTTGAGATTCCCAGTGGTTAAAGACCCTTCCAGTTCTTTGTAGAAGGTGAAAAATCAGCATAGCTTTAAGAAACAGAGCACAAAGATTTACATTATTTACCTTTTACACATAAAAATTCTGTATCGTAACAGTAGTGGTAAAATGATGTAAGAATGGCTTTTTCCTCCAGGAAAAATCTGCAGCAGATGTATTCCAAGGGTTAATGATAGTTTCCATTTCCTTTGGTTGGACTGGGATTGGATTGACATTTAATAGAATTCTCTTATTCACACTATTTTCCATTGGCTATTTTATAGTCAAAGCATTCACATCGCACATCATTAATAAATAATATTTCACCTATACTCTAATAAAAAACAGAGTTACAGAAGTATGCAAGTTTAAAGAAAGTGCTAACAAGTGACCTACAATGTTCAGCAGCCCTACAGCATGCCCGATTTCATCTGGCTAGAGACTGCTCTGTCACAAGCACACAGATGTTACCTTAGAGTAATTCCATTTGAAATTATAATCTGCAGCCACTCTAACTGCTGATTTATATTTTGGCATTGTCTAGAGGCTGACAATGAGGTTCCCCTGTGCTCAGCCGGATACATAAATAGGAGTGAGAGTTGACTTATTCTCAAATCATTCTGTCTGAAGAGAGACAGGCAAAACATGGGGAAAATTAACTCTTGTTATCTCCATTTTATACATGAAGGATGAAGAAAACTGTGCTTAGTATCAGAAAGAAAATCTGAAAAACAGCTGGAAATAGAACTTGAATTTCCTTACTGCCCCAAACTGATAAATCATCTTTTCATCATAAATCATAAAATTACAATTCCTAAAATACATTTTCTGGAAAACAGCATCTTTTCTATTACAAATTTTAAAAAAATAAAATATCCTGGTTTCAGGTTCCTCAGTCACAATATGTTTTTCAAAAGCCAGACCTAAACTCTATGTCAAACTGTAGACCTGTACCTCTGAAACTGCTCAACTTCAGAAGGCATTCTGAAAACTGAAACTCCCCATGTTCACTCATGTCTAACAGTAACAATCCCATTCACATAATAACATCTTTCATCAAGTGGATACCAGGCTGAAACTAGGTATCTTTGTTTAAAGGGAAAGGCTATTTTATCGATCGCTTAAAAGTAATTAATTCACTTAAAAGTAAGAGATTTCAGCAAAGGGGTCCCCTACAAAATAGCCACTACTGATGTGGCTGTCCACAGTGTAACAAAAAAACTGGGAGGAGGTATACTGTACATGACAATCCAACCAAGATGTTTGCAAGGGCACGTCAGTACTTTCATGTTTCACATCAAATTCAGCACAATCTTAGAGGAAACCATAGCCTGGCAGATACACATTTCACCTTACTCATTTTATGTCTGCAGTAATCTCAGTTCATATTAGAAAAAAAAAAAAAAAAAAAAAAAAAAAAAAACCAGAAAAAAAAACCCCAAACTGTGGTAAATAAAGAGAACCGATGACAAAATATAGTCCTAAGAAAAGCAAAGCAGGAGCACAGCTCATCGCCTAGCTCAAATGCATTTACTCAATACACAGCTTATAACAGCAGCAATAAGCAAAAGGAACACAAGAAAGTATCTTGTGAGCTATATGTAAACTTAACAGAAAAACTATTTGCAAGGTAAACAGATCAGTACTGTAAGGTGCTGAATTTTAAAGTACCCTTTAAAACTTGTTGGCACTGAGGAAACTCAGCATTTTGTAGACAAGTCTGCATTGCGCTAGACTGAGCCCACAATAGTTTTTGAAAAACTATAGCTAGCCCTTAGGATGGAGGAAAATATGCACATGGGAAATTTTGTGCTCTGACTGGTATAAAATCCATAACAAAAACGGGTTGCATCAATAAAAGCAGCAACCATATTAACAGTGAGAGTTCCTGCAGGCTAAAAACTTGTCAGAGCAGAGAGACAAACAATTTGGCCAATAAAAGCAAAATCCATAAGCCACGAAATAGGGAAACAAGAAATCAAATTTTTTGTATGGACACACTTTAAAACCCACTAAAAAAGCTTCATTAAAGGCTCCATTTCTGACTCTCAACTAATATTTTAAATGTTTTTTATAAACCTTCCAAATCCACAGAACAATATAAAAATGAAACAAAAAAAGCTAAATGTGTTAATGGTATCCAAACACTTTTGCACAACTAGCCTCTTACAAAACCATGGGCAGAATGAGCACTTCAGCCAGAGAAAATAAATCAGGTAAGCAGTAGTTACCTATCAATAACTTCTCCAACCCATGGCTGGACAGATTCCAGATCCCTTCTGAGCACACCAATCTCAGTGTAAAACACACGAATTAGAAGAGGGAGAAAAAAAAAATCCAAAGGCAAATTGAGTTATAAATACAGAAAGCAAAATAGAAGGTTTGAATCAATTAGAACATTATTGCTATCTCAGGACTCCCATCTTAGAAAGATCAAGGCCACAACCAGGGACCAAAGTGATTAACCGCCTAACCAGCAGAGACACAGATGAGAAGTGGCAGATCACATGTACACGAAGAATCAGAACTGGCAAACAGAGGGGTTTTTGCACCTTAAGACAGAAAAAGTTGCAAAATTCAAGTACTCTGATATAACAAACTTAGACAAATGTGATGAATAATACTCTGAGGCATGCTGGGTTTAATCTACAGAACACATTAATATGGCATGTGAATTGTTTAAATTAAAATAAAAAACTATGTAATGTTTAACTGCAAGGTTATTAATCTAATCCCTTTCAATATATGAAATGTTCAGGTGTTTATGATTATAAAAAAATATTTTTGCACATTTTATCATTCACATTACATTCCTCATCTTAAAACTTTCACTACTCAAGACATATTTCCTATTAGGAAGATGCGAGTTAATCGGTGATAGTCTCTGCGTGCCTATGGAAAAGGCCAATTTACTAACACTTTCTGATCAGCCACCGTTCAAACAACACATCTGGTTTACATCTGGACAGCTAGCCAGTCAGCTAACCAGCTGAGATTAAACTAGGTCTAGATGACTATCACACAGGTTTTCCAAAATAACGATTTGGTGAAAGCTAACCTCTTCATTCATACACATATGCTGGTTAGCACTAAATTAAAATAGTTTGTTTAGAATAGGATCATATCAAGAAGAAACAGGATTAAAACCCTCCCTTATAAAAAAGTCAAGCTAATTTCTTCCCCAGGAAGCTAACTAGCACAAAGCAACAACATGGTCTGATGGATTATGGGAAGATGGAAAGAAAGGAAATATTTCTGAGACCTGGTTTCCAACCTTCTAGATGCTGCAAGCATGGCGATCATACTGCAGGCAATACTGAACTCGCACTAAAAACTAAAACTCACACAATGTCTTAAACAGCCTGCCAATTAGGGAAATAGGAAGACAAAGGCATTTTTACCACAATCATTTCTTCAGTTCCTAGCACAATAAAACAGACTGTGCAGATATGTTCCTTTGCTGACAGTGGAGCAGATCACCGTTATTTGAACAGACCTTCCTTCTTTTTTCCTAGTTGATGAAGAAAGCTATTCCCCTGCTTAGCTTCCAGCTGACTTTCACATCAATTTAACAGCTTCATTAGTCTCTCTCTTTTTAACACTTTAAGAGCCTAAGATAGCACTCCCTCTCATGAGGCATACCTTGACTTCACAGTGCAAAGTAAACCTTTAAAAAGGCAGGCTTTATTTGCTCTCATGGTACCTGTACCCACAGCATAAACTGTGTCTGCAACTGACGCATCTGCAGATTAGCAAACATTAAGAACAATTACGAGAGGCAATATCAACAGTGTGTGGGCAGCAAGTGCCCTTGTGCACTTTAGTAAGTAACTGATGAACAAATGCAAAATCTTTTGGAAGCTTCCATGGGATACGAACACTGGAAAGGATCAAGCAGTGACTTTGCACGGAAGCTTTCTCTAGGGTTTGGCATATCAGAATAGGACCTCAAGTATGCTTTTTCCCCAAGTTTCTGGTGCTTGACTCTGTCATTGGCAGGACCATGGAAGAGAAGGATAAATGGTCTCATGCTGTCCCACAGTTTGTGTACTCTAATTATCTCCAAGAAAGTATCAGTGAGGAGTGGGATCCCTGTGCTTGAAAATTTGACTTCTGTAGGAGGCAAACAGTCACTAACATCATGGGGATGCAGGAAGATTATTAAAAACAGAGGGGACTGAAGGAGCTAGGCTATGAAAGTATAAACTAATAACAAGTTGAGAGTCTTCAGATCAGCCTATGAAGTAAAGGAAACTGCTACCAGAAGCTTTTAAGAAAAGCATTTGTATAAATATCACTGCCTAATATTCTGCTGCCAGTTTCGCCTAAAGCTCTCAAGCAGCTTGTGGCTACCACCTCTAAAATACCTACTACACTTTTCTCATGAGGATCTTCAAAGCTGTCTCATTTCCTATTAGGCAGAGAAAAAAGGGGTGGGGGGGAAGCGATGAGGGAACAAGAAAGATATCCCCGGGAGAAGCATTGCTGCTGGACTGCATGTTCACGGTGCTGATTGACTGGTCCTTGAACTAGCAAACATTTTAAGCTTTGGCCTTTCATTTGAGGAGTCAATCTCATCATCAGCACCCCAGAGGATTAAGCCTTTGAGAGACAGCCTCCAGCTGCTGTACTTCATGGACTCCCAAACACTACCCAGCCAGCTGCTGTTCCCAAGTGCCTCCATGCATTACACTTACAGATCCAAACAGATCTTGTGACATTTGCAGCTGCATTCGATCATTGCCCTGCTTGCTCATGAAAAAAAAATTAACAAGGTTAGTAGTCACAGGTTATGTTAAACAATTAAAGAGTATTTCATTTCTGGTTTTCTTTCCAATAAGATGAAAAGGCTTCATTACTCACAAAAAACCCCCATCAAACTAACCACAAGATCAGGGCAGCCTTGTAGATGGTGAGCTCAGTCTCAAAAAAATGGTAAACTTTTAGAGGAGAGGGCACATAGAGACATATGCAACCTCAGGAGAAGCCTGGACTGTGCCTGTGAGGAGAAAGCTCCCCTAGGCAGCAGAGCATGGCACAGAAGAGCTAGCAGGCACACTGGCATCGCTGCGTGTTACAATCCAGCATCGCTCAGAGACACGTGTACAGCAGAGGAAGAGCTGTGTCTAAGCTAATAAGCCTTGACTTGCAGCACAGTAAATGACCTGGGACACACCACTCTGCTGACATTGCTATCTCACTCTATTCCAGAGGCAGCTAAATCAGTGTCCATTAAGGGATCACCATGCTGTACTTGCACTGTACTCCACTGAGGATTACTCACCTCTCCCTAAAAAGGACAGATGTGCTTCATTCATTTTATGCCAACGCAGGAATGGGGTCAAGTATGAGCTGTGCAATAGCTGTAAGTCAGCTAACAGCCATCGTTCTCCACATTCTTCTCCATCATTTCAACACCACACCACAGACCCTTAAGCTGCAGCAAAGGACACTTCATTGATCTTCTCTGACCCAAATTTCACCGGTGCACTTGCACACTCTGCAAAGCACTTTCATGGAAGACCCTGAGAAATTACTCTTCTTTAAATGCTGATTTTTACTTTGTCATTACTGCTGAGATGGGCAAGGGGTTTTCAGACTCAAGCAACAGGCATTCTGAAACCAGTATGGTAGTACTGAAGGGGGGGGGGGGGGAGGGAACAGTTTAATAGGTGGTGGCCTTTGAGCTCATGAAAGCTGAAGCCTCTTCATCACATGCTAAAAAGAGAGGGTATTTTGGAACAAACTCCAAATCCTAGGTCACTGGGGGCTCAAGAATAGAAATAGACCAAGTTACAAGGTCGATCACATAAGCAAGCCAGTAGTAAGCACAGCAAGGAAAAGATCTGATAGCTTCATCCCCTTTTGGTCCTGCAGCTTAAAAAAAAAAAAACCTGAGCCAAGAAAGTAAATACAAGATTAAGGGTTTGTCTACACTGAATGCTGCAATGTTTGAAGAGTTGATCTGCGGTGCATTTACTCCCACGTTACACAGCATGATCACAACTATACGGTATCTCCATTTAAATTAGTGGTGTGTCTACACCTGACCTTAGCGGCTATGTTACCTATCCCTGCTAGTTTATATACCAGTAGCTCTCCTAGCTGTACACTGCACTGCATTCATATGGATGTAGCCAAGGCCTTAAAATCCACAACAATCAAATATTTATCAAGTACAGGAATGCATGGAACAATATGAACCTGAGAACAATTCTGTCTCATTTAACTCCCATGATGAGAGAGTTAGAAGCAACCTGAGTTCATTCTGTGGACACAAAAATAGGGCTCCCAACAGGTTTATACATTGTAATCTAACCTGGAAAGAAAGAAGAGCTCTGGTTCACAAGTTTCCTGTACACTGGTGGATTCTGGGATTCACTTACTAAAATGAAGAAGCTGGAAAGGAACAACCGAGAAAACAAGTGTATTTTCAGCTGTACAAGGTGTTTGGAGGCCATTTGCAGTCATCTGTGAGCCATGACAAACAGCCAATAACACATTATACTGGTATGAAATGCTATCCAGAATATTGAATTTTAACTGGGAGGGGCGGGATTTCATTATTGCTATTATTATATTATATTGCAAATAGGTAATGTGGAAACACATCATTCATGATTACAGAGTTTGTGATTCCACAGTCAGCTATTCGAAAAGAAAATTCCAGCTTGCAAACAGTTTGCAGATGTTCCAGACTACATTCATTAAAAATACATTGTCAGATCCAATCAGGAACAAAATGCAAGTTTGCAAAAGTCTTTCAAAGTTATTGTGGATTCCTTTTTGTGTCTTGATGCCAGTGTAGGCACATTCTAAAATGAATTATGTTTCCATTGTGCATTTCCCACAAGCAGGGCAGCACTGTGCCAATGCATAATAATTTGAAACATTAATATTATTTGAAAATAACACAGAAAAGGTACTTTTATTATTTATTTTGATAAAAAGAAATTGATAAGTTTGCTAAAATTATTTTTTATACTACTTTCAATTACAGTGTAACTTGGTCATGTAAATACTAGCACTACAGCCTATAATCCTCTCTGGTAACTCTGCTTTCACCACCCAGGGGTTCAGCTACCCGCATGCCAACATCCAGCTCTAGTATTGCCTAGCTGTGTAACTCGTGAAGAAGGGCTATGAGAAAGTCTGGTGACAGAAAAAAATATGAAAGTTGCAAAGGTTAATATTACCGAGACAACATCATTGCTAGCTCAGGGATTCAAGAAGAAAATACCAATACAATGGTACCAAATCATGCAGAAGTTAGCTGGCCCCACTGGGAACCATCATCTCCAGCCATCAGTATTATCAGAGCTGGTGATACATGGCAGCTCAGCAACACTGAGGGTCTATTGAAAGCAGCCACACAGGACATTCTTTCCTCCCCAGGCAATGCCTGCCAGGTCAGCAAAGATTGTGAGCAATAGAGAGCACACTAACATAGAGCCTAGTAGCTTGTTAACCCCCAGGTATCAAACAAATAATTGTTTTACACTTTTAGGGTGACTGTATCCTGCTTGTAAATTCTTTTTATACCCAGGTCAAACAAAACAAAAAGGGGTTGTAACAGGCCTTACCTTGACAACAAAACTCCATTATTGGCAAAGCCAATAACCAAACAAACACTAAACACATGTCACACTCATCCTTATGACTTTACAAAATCAGGACATCTATTTTCCCTGCAATCAACTAATAAAAAAGTAATTTATCTTTATATGAATACAAGAACAAAAAACAAAAGGCATGCATTTTACTTAAAACACTGTCTGGGGTTAGCCATACCAGGCAATTGTGCATTGCCAAGCACTGATTTGATTTTCATTATACTGCACTGACGGCAAAGTCATTTATCTTTTTTCAGCTCCCAGTCTCCTTTTATCTTTTTCTTATGCTTCTGTATTTTTCCTCTATCCTGCAGTGTTGCTGAATGCTGATGAGCAGAAAATGGTACAAAACCACAAGACAGACTCTTTCAGATTAAAAGTTCAGGTATGGAAGCTCCAACTTTTTCCATTTTGGACTTCCTAAAGAAGCTGTGTATTTGGCATTGTCCAGCTATATAAAGATCGGTTAAATACTTCACTACCTGTCCCTCTCTAGAATAGACAGACTTTCAGCGACATGATGTTTCTGTCATGGTCCTAATGTGCTCTGTTAAGAAAAGAATTATCTTCCTGTCACTACAGCCTTGGATCTTTTAATAAAAAAATAAAGCGACCAATGCAAAAACAGTTTTCCATATATCAGAACCACAATTTTTACAATTACTTTTTTTTTTTTTTTTGCCTTGAACTTGTTACATTTGTAGGTTATTAGCATTCCATAAAAATCAGGAAAACTGGAAATATAAACAAGAAGAAAAAAATCTTCCCAGTGTTCTAGTACTTAGCCTTTAAGTGTGTTAGCATCTCACCAGGGATGTGCAAATAACTGATTTTTTCAGTTCACCAGCTGAACTTGCCATTCTTAGTTTGTTAGTATTGAATCAATATTGCCTTAACCCTCTTTCCCACTGAAACAAAACCAAAGTATTTCATCTCATGAGAGACAATACACTCCCCTTGAAATAAAGCTGAATGTTTAACTTCCTAAGATTTGCTCCAAACACAAATGTAACAGAATTACAGTCAAAACACTACAGCTTATGGTTAGAGTGATGCTTCATAAAGCACAGATGTCCCTCAGGTCCTAAAGGTCTCTGTGATGTACATGTCTGCCTACAAGATGGCGTTTGTACCTCCACCGTCTGTCAATGGAGGTCTGTTCAATAAAGTTAACAGAACCTAAGGAGTGATTCAGAATATTCCAGAACAGATAAACCTACTCAGGTCAGCTGACAGTGACTAAAATACACTCAAAGTGTTGAAGAAGTTGGTCAACCTTCAGGACAGCAATTGCCATTGCTGATGTCGCTAGAGTTCTCACCCAGCAGTGAACTGAGCCATAACTACCCATGACTTCTAGCAACAACCTCATTCTCTGTTCACTTGTTTACATGTGTATATTATCACATTGTCAGAATCTTTTTCAGCAAGACTTTTCCGTAAAGTTCCACTAAATTTTCTTACCACAAAACAGAACATGCAGCTGCTGTTTTCTTGCTAGACATGAACTCTTCTGCCACACCAGCAGAGACAAGCAATAAGGAATGTGTCCAGAACTGACATGGACATATAAGCAGAAAAGTGTGCAGTCTGTACAGAATTACTCAGAATAGTCATATGTACAAAATGCTGCAGGTGAATCTCATGACACCGAGTGGCTGGTTGGTAAAACGGCAGACGAAATTTAACACCAGTAAGTGCAAAGAAACATAAACAGGAAAAAATAACCATAACTACACATACACGGTAATGTATATAAATTAGCTGTTGCTCAGGGAAGAATTCTTGCAGTCACTGTGGACAGCTCTCTGAAAACATCAGCTCAGGGCTCAGCAGATATTCAGTAGGCAAACAAAATGTTACAACTGATTAAGGATAGAATAAAACCCAAAGCATTATTATGCCACAGAACAAACTCAAGCAAATAAACTTTGAGTACTGCAGGCAGTTGTGGCACCACCCCTCTCTTTCACTCAGTGTTTCAAACAGGCACTGTAGAACTTAAAAGGCACAGAGAAAGGTGGTAAGAACAAGAAAGAGATGGGAAGTGAATCCCACACAAGGGGAGATTAAGTACTTTTGAGTTCTGAAAAAGGACAGCTAAACCATCTATAAATTCAGGACTGGTACACAAGAAGTGAATGAAGAAAACCAGTCACTGATCGTCACAGCAGAAGAGGGCACCCAATGCAAATGTGGAAAAAATGCACTGAAGTAAACAACACACATAAGTAAAATACAAATCTTGTTGCCACCAAATGTCACAGAGAGCAAAGTCTTCCAACACAGACAATGCACATTCATAGAGAGCAGGTCCTTCAGCAGCTATTAAAACCAGTGGTCCATGTATAACTCCAGGTCAGAGTTACTGATAGCTGGAATCTAGGAGTAATCCTCCACTTTTTGTCATCTCTAAACTGGTCTCCATATAGGATACAGAAATATATTTCCCTCTGTGGCTGTTCTTACAATAAGCATGTTGGGGTTTTTTTAAAGACTGGAAAAAAATACTTCAGTGTGATCTAACACATAACTTGAAGACCAGCTCTGGCTGTGGGTCCCTTGCACAGTGCCTCTTCCTTGTGGATAATATGTTGGGGTTTTTTCTCCAGCTACAGTGACTGTCACAGCTAGACTCCAGGAAATAACTCATAATGGGTTCTTAATAAACAGGAAGGTGAGGTACAGATATAGAAATGGTAAAAACATCTCACCCCTCTGAAGGGTCTCACTTGTAATTCACACATATCAAACACCTGGCGTTAACTTCTTCACCTCAGTAATATTGACTGCAGCTTGGATGTGAAAGAGTAACACCTCCACAAGTCACAGTGGTGAAATACTTTTGTAGACAGTTTTATTTTGTTCTTAGTCCACAGTTATGACAGCATTATCTCTAAAAAGTACAGTCATGCATTTCATCCTCCTCTCAGGTTAGATCCATGGACTAGCCACACATTAGTTGAGATGGTTCAGTCAAAAGGTTATTAAATGTTGTTGTTAGTTTTCCTTTGGATTATTGCATTGAACAGGCTCACTGTTTAGCCAGAGATCACTAGATCGAACCGAAATGATACAGTAAAAGTGTGCAGGTGAGGGCAGGGAGGGAACAACTCTGTTCAGTAGGAACTCTCAGCTACACTGCATTACATACAATGCTAAACTGCACCCTGCAGTTCAGCAACATTATTTGAACTTGGTCTGCTGAACAAACAACACAGAAGTCCTTGGACCTGAAAGACAGCAAGTCTGAAGTGACTAGATGCCACAAAGCAGCCACTGAAGAAGAAAAAGATATGAAAATCTGTGGTTAAAAGTTGGTAGGGTAGGGGGGAGCTTGTCCAAGTACAGGTGACAGAGCTCAGTAAATACAGAAAAGCACTTCCATTTGTGTTTATTGTGATTGTTACAGCAGTTTAACTTCATTAAAGCACCTCAGCATCCGTAAATCTCTGCATTTGAAAGTAAGCATCTTCCAGAGCAGATAGATTCTGCAAGGAAATCAGTTTTGTTCTCTTCTGGACTTCCTGACATAGGTACTGCAAGGTATCATTGTACCGGCGAGTTCAATTAGGGAACAGACTATATAATTAAATCCATTTAAATAATTTAAATGCTGCTAAAGCACATATGTACGTAAAAAACAGTACTCAGGATACTTCTCCTTAGCCATCAACCTCTGATTAACAGGAACTATGAAACCAGGCAACTCTACACCACCAGCTGCACTATGATTCACTGATCCTTTTTATCCTTACAATACTTCATGGTGGTATAATCATTCCTAGTCATGTGTGGTTCATCAAAGTATTTTGTAGTAAAATCAAATGTTATAATGTGCCCTATTGTAACCATGCAAATTACAAATCTTCATTTCCATACCTAAATTATGCTTTCACCGAACTTTTTCCGCTGATCAAGCAGCTCTCACATACAACCTAGTTAGGCATTTCAAAGTTGTTTCACAGCAAGGAGACCCAAGCTTTCTGAAAGGTGGCTGTCTTCATCCCCTTCCACTTTCTCAAGCCTCTTCATGCGTTCCACAACAGTGTTATGAAAAGGTTTGCACTAGGTTCTTAACTCTAAGCTACCAGCGTATCTCCTCTGTATGCCTCACATTTCCTATGGCCAGAAGCTAATGTAACTTGACTTGGCAGACAAATTCTACAATACTTCCCATGGCAGCTCTGAATGATCGGTTCTCTGTGGATCATCACAAGCCAAGTAATACAGAGACCAAGGAAAAGTTTCAAACTTTCTTTTTCTACACCAAGATATCATATTCCCACTGCATTCACCTTTCTGCTATCTTGGGGCCTATTAACTTCACATATTCATTGTTAGCCCTTTCCACAACAGATGTAATATTTTTAAGTAGAAAACTTACTAGATTTTACTCTATTTCTTAATCCTCTGCATATTAAAACTTTTTTAAAGTCAGGGTCAAAGGGTGACTGCAATGGGATTTTAGAATTGCTCACATTAACTGCCTAAATTTCCAGTTCAAACCAAATGGGTTTGGCTCAAGAATAAACATTAAACAGCACCAAGGAAATTAAAAGTATAACCTTCTGTGTTTGGGTTTTTTTGAACATTGAAAGGCAACACCACTCCACATTTTGTGAGTAAAACAGTAGATAACAATAAACCATACTAAGAATCACAGCCACATGGAGAACCCCAACTAAACCTCAAACTGAGGAAGGTCCCAGGTTCCAGAAGAAACCCCTGCTATTTACTCCATATGAAACAAAAGGAATAGAGAGGAAATAATACATATTTCTTTCCCAACAGGAACCAAAATCAAGAGTTTTGAAATTCAGGCACAAAGGCAAACATACACATTACATGCATCACAGATGCATACTCTCTGTGCAGGTAGATGGACAAATATTTGCATGAATACAACTTGAGCTTGGGACGATAGGAGGCTTCCAAACAAGGGCAGAATGCTACTACTACCTTTACTGGTGCTTATCACAGAAAGATGATATAATAGAAGTACTGTGGACTGAAATGTATCAGATATTCTCTGTGATCACTCCTCTCTTACTCTAGGCACTGCATATTTAACATACTTTAAACATACGGAGTTGCTAAGGATAATGAAGAGAAGCCAAGTTTGGGCAGCACTCATTTTCCATCACCTGAATCCAGTTAGCAAAACTTCAGTAAAACCAGGATAGTTATTCCTTTACTCTGGGGTAGGGGAGGAAGCTTATGTCTTCTCTGACACAGCAGTAGCCAAAAATATGTTTATGACTTTAAATGAAGCAACACATTTTATCACTCATTGACATTGCCACATACAGATTTGGGCTTCTCTTTGAATTACCTGGGTCAGACTAAAAACTATCAAACTTTCTCACCAGGTATAAATAAAAAAAAAAAAAACCCACAACTTTTTTCCCCATGGTATTTAAAAGGTAACAATGAACTTATTCCAGAACAGCATTATAATTTTTTATACATATAGGAACACTTTTCAGTAAAGCAAAGCATAGCATTATGTACTGTTGTTCAACCACAGAGTGTGATTTATTTAGTCAGAGGACTGGAGAATTACAAGAAACACATATGTGGTATGCAAAAGATTTGGTAGGTACACTTCTTTCTTTGAAATTAATCCATAGGAATCCACTTCCCTTCTTCCTCCTCCACCTTTTATTCCCTTCTTCTTTTATCTTTATTAACTAAGGTACTGCTTGCTGCACTGAGGATCTGAACTCTTAATTGAGGTTCCAAGCTGCTGTGACTACCAAACTATCCACTGCTCTAGGGGAAGGAAGGGTGAGAGGGAAGAAAGTGTGGGTACCCCCAGAGGTGCCCCCAGTGAATGTTAATAGCCACCTTTAGCTTCTTATCCCCTCCCCCACTGCAGGCATTTCAAATAAATGAAGTATTAAGTCTTCTTGTTCTGTTCCTCACTGCCACACAGCTCCACTGCATGCTGTGAAACAAAACGCATCGCTAAATATTTTTCAGGATAATCCACTGCAGGATAACTTTTGTTAATACACTTTAGGTCATTTATCCTTCAAAGAGAAACATAATCTGCTTTCAAATTATGCTGTTGCAAATAAGAAGATAACAGGCTTGGTTCTCATCTCTGGCTGCTCTTGCTATGTCTCAACAGCACGCATCAGCCAGAAAGCTGCCAGACAGGAACCGCAGAGAATCTCCTAGGGGTACCGTTTTAGTGGAACCAGGCCAATGCAGCTGGTTCTCTGCCACCTGTCCCCACCCCACTGCCCAAGGGGGGTGCCAGGCAATGGAGCCGCATGCCAGGCTAAAGCGGCTGAGCAGTTGCAGCAGCCTGCTACAAGATGGAATAAACTCAAGAATGAGACCAC